>NC_058381.1:0-646428 GCF_018350175.1 Felis catus
CTCCACGCCCGGGGCTGCTCGCCCCGGGCCTCCACGCCCGGGGCTGCTCGCCCCGGGCCTCCACGCCCGGGGCTGCTCGCCCCGGGCCTCCACGCCCGGGGCTGCTCGCCCCGGGCCTCCACGCCCGGGGCTGCTCGCCCCGGGCCTCCACGCCCGGGGCTGCTCGCCCCGGGCCTCCACGCCCGGGGCTGCTCGCCCCGGGCCTCCACGCCCGGGGCTGCTCGCCCCGGGCCTCCACGCCCGGGGCTGCTCGCCCCGGGCCTCCACGCCCGGGGCTGCTCGCCCCGGGCCTCCACGCCCGGGGCTGCTCGCCCCGGGCCTCCACGCCCGGGGCTGCTCGCCCCGGGCCTCCACGCCCGGGGCTGCTCGCCCCGGGCCTCCACGCCCGGGGCTGCTCGCCCCGGGCCTCCACGCCCGGGGCTGCTCGCCCCGGGCCTCCACGCCCGGGGCTGCTCGCCCCGGGCCTCCACGCCCGGGGCTGCTCGCCCCGGGCCTCCACGCCCGGGGCTGCTCGCCCCGGGCCTCCACGCCCGGGGCTGCTCGCCCCGGGCCTCCACGCCCGGGGCTGCTCGCCCCGGGCCTCCACGCCCGGGGCTGCTCGCCCCGGGCCTCCACGCCCGGGGCTGCTCGCCCCGGGCCTCCACGCCCGGGGCTGCTCGCCCCGGGCCTCCACGCCCGGGGCTGCTCGCCCCGGGCCTCCACGCCCGGGGCTGCTCGCCCCGGGCCTCCACGCCCGGGGCTGCTCGCCCCGGGCCTCCACGCCCGGGGCTGCTCGCCCCGGGCCTCCACGCCCGGGGCTGCTCGCCCCGGGCCTCCACGCCCGGGGCTGCTCGCCCCGGGCCTCCACGCCCGGGGCTGCTCGCCCCGGGCCTCCACGCCCGGGGCTGCTCGCCCCGGGCCTCCACGCCCGGGGCTGCTCGCCCCGGGCCTCCACGCCCGGGGCTGCTCGCCCCGGGCCTCCACGCCCGGGGCTGCTCGCCCCGGGCCTCCACGCCCGGGGCTGCTCGCCCCGGGCCTCCACGCCCGGGGCTGCTCGCCCCGGGCCTCCACGCCCGGGGCTGCTCGCCCCGGGCCTCCACGCCCGGGGCTGCTCGCCCCGGGCCTCCACGCCCGGGGCTGCTCGCCCCGGGCCTCCACGCCCGGGGCTGCTCGCCCCGGGCCTCCACGCCCGGGGCTGCTCGCCCCGGGCCTCCACGCCCGGGGCTGCTCGCCCCGGGCCTCCACGCCCGGGGCTGCTCGCCCCGGGCCTCCACGCCCGGGGCTGCTCGCCCCGGGCCTCCACGCCCGGGGCTGCTCGCCCCGGGCCTCCACGCCCGGGGCTGCTCGCCCCGGGCCTCCACGCCCGGGGCTGCTCGCCCCGGGCCTCCACGCCCGGGGCTGCTCGCCCCGGGCCTCCACGCCCGGGGCTGCTCGCCCCGGGCCTCCACGCCCGGGGCTGCTCGCCCCGGGCCTCCACGCCCGGGGCTGCTCGCCCCGGGCCTCCACGCCCGGGGCTGCTCGCCCCGGGCCTCCACGCCCGGGGCTGCTCGCCCCGGGCCTCCACGCCCGGGGCTGCTCGCCCCGGGCCTCCACGCCCGGGGCTGCTCGCCCCGGGCCTCCACGCCCGGGGCTGCTCGCCCCGGGCCTCCACGCCCGGGGCTGCTCGCCCCGGGCCTCCACGCCCGGGGCTGCTCGCCCCGGGCCTCCACGCCCGGGGCTGCTCGCCCCGGGCCTCCACGCCCGGGGCTGCTCGCCCCGGGCCTCCACGCCCGGGGCTGCTCGCCCCGGGCCTCCACGCCCGGGGCTGCTCGCCCCGGGCCTCCACGCCCGGGGCTGCTCGCCCCGGGCCTCCACGCCCGGGGCTGCTCGCCCCGGGCCTCCACGCCCGGGGCTGCTCGCCCCGGGCCTCCACGCCCGGGGCTGCTCGCCCCGGGCCTCCACGCCCGGGGCTGCTCGCCCCGGGCCTCCACGCCCGGGGCTGCTCGCCCCGGGCCTCCACGCCCGGGGCTGCTCGCCCCGGGCCTCCACGCCCGGGGCTGCTCGCCCCGGGCCTCCACGCCCGGGGCTGCTCGCCCCGGGCCTCCACGCCCGGGGCTGCTCGCCCCGGGCCTCCACGCCCGGGGCTGCTCGCCCCGGGCCTCCACGCCCGGGGCTGCTCGCCCCGGGCCTCCACGCCCGGGGCTGCTCGCCCCGGGCCTCCACGCCCGGGGCTGCTCGCCCCGGGCCTCCACGCCCGGGGCTGCTCGCCCCGGGCCTCCACGCCCGGGGCTGCTCGCCCCGGGCCTCCACGCCCGGGGCTGCTCGCCCCGGGCCTCCACGCCCGGGGCTGCTCGCCCCGGGCCTCCACGCCCGGGGCTGCTCGCCCCGGGCCTCCACGCCCGGGGCTGCTCGCCCCGGGCCTCCACGCCCGGGGCTGCTCGCCCCGGGCCTCCACGCCCGGGGCTGCTCGCCCCGGGCCTCCACGCCCGGGGCTGCTCGCCCCGGGCCTCCACGCCCGGGGCTGCTCGCCCCGGGCCTCCACGCCCGGGGCTGCTCGCCCCGGGCCTCCACGCCCGGGGCTGCTCGCCCCGGGCCTCCACGCCCGGGGCTGCTCGCCCCGGGCCTCCACGCCCGGGGCTGCTCGCCCCGGGCCTCCACGCCCGGGGCTGCTCGCCCCGGGCCTCCACGCCCGGGGCTGCTCGCCCCGGGCCTCCACGCCCGGGGCTGCTCGCCCCGGGCCTCCACGCCCGGGGCTGCTCGCCCCGGGCCTCCACGCCCGGGGCTGCTCGCCCCGGGCCTCCACGCCCGGGGCTGCTCGCCCCGGGCCTCCACGCCCGGGGCTGCTCGCCCCGGGCCTCCACGCCCGGGGCTGCTCGCCCCGGGCCTCCACGCCCGGGGCTGCTCGCCCCGGGCCTCCACGCCCGGGGCTGCTCGCCCCGGGCCTCCACGCCCGGGGCTGCTCGCCCCGGGCCTCCACGCCCGGGGCTGCTCGCCCCGGCCTCCACTCGCCCCGGGCCTCCACGCCCGGGGCTGCTCGCTATGGCTCCTTAAAGCTGAAGCCGCTCCCTGTACCTGTGAGCAAGGGGTCACAAAATCCCTTACAGCCTCCTGAACCTGGGTTCTCACCTTACAATAACCCGGGGATGGTCAGAAAAATCGGGGGGACACAAAAAGCCAAGCAGCCCATCCAGGGATGTGCAGCGGGCCCAAAATCCCAAGGGAGACATAAGTTACAATCACAAAACCCTGTGGTCTCAGCACAGAAACTCCTGGGATTGGTCAGATGGATGCGAGACACACAATCCCAATCAGCTGCTGCTGCCGTGGCTTCGAAGCCCGGAGTCAATTACCATGCCTTTCCTTGGCTGTAGCCACTCCCTGTACCTGAGAGAAAGGGGTCACACAACCACAAACACCCGCCAGACCCTGGGTTCCCTGCTCAGAAATTCCCGGGGAAGTTCCAACAGATTGGAGACACATGATGGACAGTGCCGCTGCTCGCCCCGGGCCTCCAGGCCCGGGGCTGCTCGCCCCGGGCCTCCAGGCCCGGGGCTGCTCGCCCCGGGCCTCCACGCCCGGGGCTGCTCGCCCCGGGCCTCCACGCCCGGGGCTGCTCGCCCCGGGCCTCCACGCCCGGGGCTGCTCGCCCCGGGCCTCCACGCCCGGGGCTGCTCGCCCCGGGCCTCCACGCCCGGGGCTGCTCGCCCCGGGCCTCCACGCCCGGGGCTGCTCGCCCCGGGCCTCCACGCCCGGGGCTGCTCGCCCCGGGCCTCCACGCCCGGGCTGCTCCACGCCCGGGGCTGCTCGCCCCGGGCCTCCACGCCCGGGGCTGCTCGCCCCGGGCCTCCACGCCCGGGGCTGCTCGCCCCGGGCCTCCACGCCCGGGGCTGCTCGCCCCGGGCCTCCACGCCCGGGGCTGCTCGCCCCGGGCCTCCACGCCCGGGGCTGCTCGCCCCGGGCCTCCACGCCCGGGGCTGCTCGCCCCGGGCCTCCACGCCCGGGGCTGCTCGCCCCGGGCCTCCACGCCCGGGGCTGCTCGCCCCGGGCCTCCACGCCCGGGGCTGCTCGCCCCGGGCCTCCACGCCCGGGGCTGCTCGCCCCGGGCCTCCACGCCCGGGGCTGCTCGCCCCGGGCCTCCACGCCCGGGGCTGCTCGCCCCGGGCCTCCACGCCCGGGGCTGCTCGCCCCGGGCCTCCACGCCCGGGGCTGCTCGCCCCGGGCCTCCACGCCCGGGGCTGCTCGCCCCGGGCCTCCACGCCCGGGGCTGCTCGCCCCGGGCCTCCACGCCCGGGGCTGCTCGCCCCGGGCCTCCACGCCCGGGGCTGCTCGCCCCGGGCCTCCACGCCCGGGGCTGCTCGCCCGGGCCTCCACGCCCGGGGCTGCTCGCCCCGGCCTCCACGCCCGGGGCTGCTCGCCCCGGGCCTCCACGCCCGGGGCTGCTCGCCCCGGGCTCCTTAAAGCTGAAGCCGCTCCCTGTACCTGTGAGCAAGGGGTCACAAAATCCCTTACAGCCTCCTGAACCTGGGTTCTCACCTTACAATAACCCGGGGATGGTCAGAAAAATCGGGGGGACACAAAAAGCCAAGCAGCCCATCCAGGGATGTGCAGCGGGCCCAAAATCCCAAGGGAGACATAAGTTACAATCACAAAACCCTGTGGTCTCAGCACAGAAACTCCTGGGATTGGTCAGATGGATGCGAGACACACAATCCCAATCAGCTGCTGCTCGCCCCGGGCCTCCACGCCCGGGGCTCAATTACCATGCCTTTCCTTGGCTGTAGCCACTCCCTGTACCTGAGAGAAAGGGGTCACACAACCACAAACACCCGCCAGACCCGGGTTCCTGCTCGCCCCGGGCCAACAGATTGGAGACACATGATGGACAGTGCCGCTGCTCGCCCCGGGCCTCCAGGCCCGGGGCTGCTCGCCCCGGGCCTCCAGGCCCGGGGCTGCTCGCCCCGGGCCTCCAGGCCCGGGGCTGCTCGCCCCGGGCCTCCAGGCCCGGGGCTGCTCGCCCCGGGCCTCCAGGCCCGGGGCTGCTCGCCCCGGGCCTCCAGGCCCGGGGCTGCTCGCCCCGGGCCTCCACGCCCGGGGCTGCTCGCCCCGGGCCTCCACGCCCGGGGCTGCTCGCCCCGGGCCTCCACGCCCGGGGCTGCTCGCCCCGGGCCTCCAGGCCCGGGGCTGCTCGCCCCGGGCCTCCACGCCCGGGGCTGCTCGCCCCGGGCCTCCACGCCCGGGGCTGCTCGCCCCGGGCCTCCACGCCCGGGGCTGCTCGCCCCGGGCCTCCACGCCCGGGGCTGCTCGCCCCGGGCCTCCACGCCCGGGGCTGCTCGCCCCGGGCCTCCACGCCCGGGGCTGCTCGCCCCGGGCCTCCACGCCCGGGGCTGCTCGCCCCGGGCCTCCACGCCCGGGGCTGCTCGCCCCGGGCCTCCACGCCCGGGGCTGCTCGCCCCGGGCCTCCACGCCCGGGGCTGCTCGCCCCGGGCCTCCACGCCCGGGGCTGCTCGCCCCGGGCCTCCACGCCCGGGGCTGCTCGCCCCGGGCCTCCACGCCCGGGGCTGCTCGCCCCGGGCCTCCACGCCCGGGGCTGCTCGCCCCGGGCCTCCACGCCCGGGGCTGCTCGCCCCGGGCCTCCACGCCCGGGGCTGCTCGCCCCGGGCCTCCACGCCCGGGGCTGCTCGCCCCGGGCCTCCACGCCCGGGGCTGCTCGCCCCGGGCCTCCACGCCCGGGGCTGCTCGCCCCGGGCCTCCACGCCCGGGGCTGCTCGCCCCGGGCCTCCACGCCCGGGGCTGCTCGCCCCGGGCCTCCACGCCCGGGGCTGCTCGCCCCGGGCCTCCACGCCCGGGGCTGCTCGCCCCGGGCCTCCACGCCCGGGGCTGCTCGCCCCGGGCCTCCACGCCCGGGGCTGCTCGCCCCGGGCCTCCACGCCCGGGGCTGCTCGCCCCGGGCCTCCACGCCCGGGGCTGCTCGCCCCGGGCCTCCACGCCCGGGGCTGCTCGCCCCGGGCCTCCACGCCCGGGGCTGCTCGCCCCGGGCCTCCACGCCCGGGGCTGCTCGCCCCGGGCCTCCACGCCCGGGGCTGCTCGCCCCGGGCCTCCACGCCCGGGGCTGCTCGCCCCGGGCCTCCACGCCCGGGGCTGCTCGCCCCGGGCCTCCACGCCCGGGGCTGCTCGCCCCGGGCCTCCACGCCCGGGGCTGCTCGCCCCGGGCCTCCACGCCCGGGGCTGCTCGCCCCGGGCCTCCACGCCCGGGGCTGCTCGCCCCGGGCCTCCACGCCCGGGGCTGCTCGCCCCCGGCCTCCACGCCCGGGGCTGCTCGCCCCGGGCCTCCACGCCCGGGGCTGCTCGCCCCGGGCCTCCACGCCCGGGGCTGCTCGCCCCGGGCCTGCTCGCCCCGCCTCCACGCCCGGGGCTGCTCGCCCCGGGCCTCCACGCCCGGGGCTGCTCGCCCCGGGCCTCCACGCCCGGGGCTGCTCGCCCCGGGCCTCCACGCCCGGGGCTGCTCGCCCCGGGCCTCCACGCCCGGGGCTGCTCGCCCCGGGCCTCCACGCCCGGGGCTGCTCGCCCCGGGCCTCCACGCCCGGGGCTGCTCGCCCCGGGCCTCCACGCCCGGGGCTGCTCGCCCCGGGCCTCCACGCCCGGGGCTGCTCGCCCCGGGCCTCCACGCCCGGGGCTGCTCGCCCCGGGCCTCCACGCCCGGGGCTGCTCGCCCCGGGCCTCCACGCCCGGGGCTGCTCGCCCCGGGCCTCCACGCCCGGGGCTGCTCGCTATGGCTCCTTAAAGCTGAAGCCGCTCCCTGTACCTGTGAGCAAGGGGTCACAAAATCCCTTACAGCCTCCTGAACCTGGGTTCTCACCTTACAATAACCCGGGGATGGTCAGAAAAATCGGGGGGACACAAAAAGCCAAGCAGCCCATCCAGGGATGTGCAGCGGGCCCAAAATCCCAAGGGAGACATAAGCTACAATCACAAAACCCTGTGGTCTCAGCACAGAAACTCCTGGGATTGGTCAGATGGATGCGAGACACACAATCCCAATCAGCTGCTGCTCGCCGTGGCCTCCACGCCCGGGGTCAATTACCATGCCTTTCCTTGGCTGTAGCCACTCCCTGTACCTGAGAGAAAGGGGTCACACAACCACAAACACCCGCCAGACCCTGGGTTCCCTGCTCGAAATTCCCGGGGAAGTTCCAACAGATTGGAGACACATGATGGACAGTGCCCCGGGCCTCCACGCCCGGGGCTGCTCGCCCCGGGCCTCCACGCCCGGGGCTGCTCGCCCCGGGCCTCCACGCCCGGGGCTGCTCGCCCCGGGCCTCCACGCCCGGGGCTGCTCGCCCCGGGCCTCCACGCCCGGGGCTGCTCGCCCCGGGCCTCCACGCCCGGGGCTGCTCGCCCCGGGCCTCCACGCCCGGGGCTGCTCGCCCCGGGCCTCCACGCCCGGGGCTGCTCGCCCCGGGCCTCCACGCCCGGGGCTGCTCGCCGCCCCGGGCTGCTCGCCCCGGCCGGGGCTGCTCGCCCCGGGCCTCCACGCCCGGGGCTGCTCGCCCCGGGCCTCCACGCCCGGGGCTGCTCGCCCCGGGCCTCCACGCCCGGGGCTGCTCGCCCCGGGCCTCCACGCCCGGGGCTGCTCGCCCCGGGCCTCCACGCCCGGGGCTGCTCGCCCCGGGCCTCCACGCCCGGGGCTGCTCGCCCGGGGCCTCCACGGGGCTGCTCGCCCCGGGCCTCCACGCCCGGGGCTGCTCGCCCCGGGCCTCCACGCCCGGGGCTGCTCGCCCCGGGCCTCCACGCCCGGGGCTGCTCGCCCCGGGCCTCCACGCCCGGGGCTGCTCGCCCCGGCCTCCACGCCGGCTGCTCGCCCCGGGCCTCCACGCCCGGGGCTCGCCGGGCCTCCACGCCCGGGGCTGCTCGCCCCGGGCCTGAGAGAAAGCTGCTCGCCGGGCCTCCAGACCCGGGGCTGCTCGCCCCGGGGCTCCACAGATTGGGGCTGCTCGCCCCGGGCCTCCACGCCCGGGGCTGCTCGCCCCGGGCCTCCACGCCCGGGGCTGCTCGCCCCGGGCCTCCACGCCCGGGGCTGCTCGCCCCGGGCCTCCACGCCCGGGGCTGCTCGCCCCGGGCCTCCACGCCCGGGGCTGCTCGCCCCGGGCCTCCACGCCCGGGGCTGCTCGCCCCGGGCCTCCACGCCCGGGGCTGCTCGCCCCGGGCCTCCACGCCCGGGGCTGCTCGCCCCGGGCCTCCACGCCCGGGGCTGCTCGCCCCGGGCCTCCACGCCCGGGGCTGCTCGCCCCGGGCCTCCACGCCCGGGGCTGCTCGCCCCGGGCCTCCACGCCCGGGGCTGCTCGCCCCGGGCCTCCACGCCCGGGGCTGCTCGCCCCGGGCCTCCACGCCCGGGGCTGCTCGCCCCGGGCCTCCACGCCCGGGGCTGCTCGCCCCGGGCCTCCACGCCCGGGGCTGCTCGCCCCGGGCCTCCACGCCCGGGGCTGCTCGCCCCGGGCCTCCACGCCCGGGGCTGCTCGCCCCGGGCCTCCACGCCCGGGGCTGCTCGCCCCGGGCCTCCACGCCCGGGGCTGCTCGCCCCGGGCCTCCACGCCCGGGGCTGCTCGCCCCGGGCCTCCACGCCCGGGGCTGCTCGCCCCGGGCCTCCACGCCCGGGGCTGCTCGCCCCGGGCCTCCACGCCCGGGGCTGCTCGCCCCGGGCCTCCACGCCCGGGGCTGCTCGCCCCGGGCCTCCACGCCCGGGGCTGCTCGCCCCGGGCCTCCACGCCCGGGGCTGCTCGCCCCGGGCCTCCACGCCCGGGGCTGCTCGCCCCGGGCCTCCACGCCCGGGGCTGCTCGCCCCGGGCCTCCACGCCCGGGGCTGCTCGCCCCGGGCCTCCACGCCCGGGGCTGCTCGCCCCGGGCCTCCACGCCCGGGGCTGCTCGCCCCGGGCCTCCACGCCCGGGGCTGCTCGCCCCGGGCCTCCACGCCCGGGGCTGCTCGCCCCGGGCCTCCACGCCCGGGGCTGCTCGCCCCGGGCCTCCACGCCCGGGGCTGCTCGCCCCGGGCCTCCACGCCCGGGGCTGCTCGCCCCGGGCCTCCACGCCCGGGGCTGCTCGCCCCGGGCCTCCACGCCCGGGGCTGCTCGCCCCGGGCCTCCACGCCCGGGGCTGCTCGCCCCGGGCCTCCACGCCCGGGGCTGCTCGCCCCGGGCCTCCACGCCCGGGGCTGCTCGCCCCGGGCCTCCACGCCCGGGGCTGCTCGCCCCGGGCCTCACGCCCGGGGCTGCTCGCCCCGGGCCTCCACGCCCGGGGCTGCTCGCCCGGGCCTCCACGCCGGGGCTGCTCGCCCCGGGCCTCCACGCCCGGGGCTGCTCGCCCCGGGCCTCCACGCCCGGGGCTGCTCGCCCCGGGCCTCCACGCCCGGGGCTGCTCGCCCCGGGCCTCCACGCCCGGGGCTGCTCGCCCCGGGCCTCCACGCCCGGGGCTGCTCGCCCCGGGCCTCCACGCCCGGGGCTGCTCGCCCCGGGCCTCCACGCCCGGGGCTGCTCGCCCCGGGCCTCCACGCCCGGGGCTGCTCGCCCCGGCCTCCACGCCCGGGGCTGCTCGCCCCGGGCCTCCACGCCCGGGGCTGCTCGCCCGGGCCTCCACGCCCGGGGCTGCTCGCCCCGGGCCTGGCTCTCGCCCCGGCTCCACGCCCGGGGCTGCTCGCCCCGGGCCTCCACGCCCGGGGCTGCTCGCCCCGGGCCTCCACGCCCGGGGCTGCTCGCCCCGGGCCTCCACGCCCGGGGCTGCTCGCCCCGGGCCTCCACGCCCGGGGCTGCTCGCCCCGGGCCTCCACGCCCGGGGCTGCTCGCCCCGGGCCTCCACGCCCGGGGCTGCTCGCCCCGGGCCTCCACGCCCGGGGCTGCTCGCCCCGGGCCTCCACGCCCGGGGCTGCTCGCCCCGGGCCTCCACGCCCGGGGCTGCTCGCCCCGGGCCTCCACGCCCGGGGCTGCTCGCCCCGGGCCTCCACGCCCGGGGCTGCTCGCCCCGGGCCTCCACGCCCGGGGCTGCTCGCCCCGGGCCTCCACGCCCGGGGCTGCTCGCCCCGGGCCTCCACGCCCGGGGCTGCTCGCCCCGGCTCCAAAGCTGAAGCCGCTCCCTGTACCTGTGAGCCCGGGGTCACAAAATCCCCAGCCTCCACGCCCGGGGTTCTCGCCTTACAATAACCCGGGATGGTCAGAAAAATCGGGGGACACAAAAAGCCAAGCAGCCCATCCAGGGATGTGCAGCGGGCCCAAAATCCCAAGGGAGACATAAGCTACAATCAAACCCTGTGGTCTCAGCACAGAAACTCCCGGGATTGGTCAGATGGATGCGAGACACACAATCCCAATCAGCTGCTGCCCCCGGGCCTCCACGCCCGGGGTCAATTACCATGCCTCCACGCCCGGGGCCACTCCCCGGGCCTCCACGCCCGGGGTCACACAACCCGGGCCTCCACGCCCGGGGTTCCCTGCTCGAAACCCCGGCTTCCAACAGATTGGAGACACATGATGGACAGTGCCGGGGCTGCTCGCCCCGGGCCTCCACGCCCGGGGCTGCTCGCCCCGGGCCTCCACGCCCGGGGCTGCTCGCCCCGGGCCTCCACGCCCGGGGCTGCTCGCCCCGGGCCTCCACGCCCGGGGCTGCTCGCCCCGGGCCTCCACGCCCGGGGCTGCTCGCCCCGGGCCTCCACGCCCGGGGCTGCTCGCCCCGGGCCTCCACGCCCGGGGCTGCTCGCCCCGGGCCTCCACGCCCGGGGCTGCTCGCCCCGGGCCTCCACGCCCGGGGCTGCTCGCCCCGGGCCTCCACGCCCGGGGCTGCTCGCCCCGGGCCTCCACGCCCGGGGCTGCTCGCCCCGGGCCTCCACGCCCGGGGCTGCTCGCCCCGGGCCTCCACGCCCGGGGCTGCTCGCCCCGGGCCTCCACGCCCGGGGCTGCTCGCTATGGCTCCTTAAAGCTGAAGCCGCTCCCTGTACCTGTGAGCAAGGGGTCACAAAATCCCTTACAGCCTCCTGAACCTGGGTTCTCACCTTACAATAACCCGGGGATGGTCAGAAAAATCGGGGGGACACAAAAAGCCAAGCAGCCCATCCAGGGATGTGCAGCGGGCCCAAAATCCCAAGGGAGACATAAGTTACAATCACAAAACCCTGTGGTCTCAGCACAGAAACTCCTGGGATTGGTCAGATGGATGCGAGACACACAATCCCAATCAGCTGCTGCTGCCGTGGCTTCGAAGCCCGGAGTCAATTACCATGCCTTTCCTTGGCTGTAGCCACTCCCTGTACCTGAGAGAAAGGGGTCACACAACCACAAACACCCGCCAGACCCTGGGTTCCCTGCTCAGAAATTCCCGGGGAAGTTCCAACAGATTGGAGACACATGATGGACAGTGCCGCTGCTCGCCCCGGGCCTCCAGGCCCGGGGCTGCTCGCCCCGGGCCTCCAGGCCCGGGGCTGCTCGCCCCGGGCCTCCAGGCCCGGGGCTGCTCGCCCCGGGCCTCCAGGCCCGGGGCTGCTCGCCCCGGGCCTCCAGGCCCGGGGCTGCTCGCCCCGGGCCTCCAGGCCCGGGGCTGCTCGCCCCGGGCCTCCAGGCCCGGGGCTGCTCGCCCCGGGCCTCCAGGCCCGGGGCTGCTCGCCCCGGGCCTCCAGGCCCGGGGCTGCTCGCCCCGGGCCTCCAGGCCCGGGGCTGCTCGCCCCGGGCCTCCAGGCCCGGGGCTGCTCGCCCCGGGCCTCCAGGCCCGGGGCTGCTCGCCCCGGGCCTCCAGGCCCGGGGCTGCTCGCCCCGGGCCTCCAGGCCCGGGGCTGCTCGCCCCGGGCCTCCAGGCCCGGGGCTGCTCGCCCCGGGCCTCCAGGCCCGGGGCTGCTCGCCCCGGGCCTCCAGGCCCGGGGCTGCTCGCCCCGGGCCTCCACGCCCGGGGCTGCTCGCCCCGGGCCTCCAGGCCCGGGGCTGCTCGCCCCGGGCCTCCACGCCCGGGGCTGCTCGCCCCGGGCCTCCACGCCCGGGGCTGCTCGCCCCGGGCCTCCAGGCCCGGGGCTGCTCGCCCCGGGCCTCCACGCCCGGGGCTGCTCGCCCCGGGCCTCCACGCCCGGGGCTGCTCGCCCCGGGCCTCCAGGCCCGGGGCTGCTCGCCCCGGGCCTCCAGGCCCGGGGCTGCTCGCCCCGGGCCTCCACGCCCGGGGCTGCTCGCCCCGGGCCTCCAGGCCCGGGGCTGCTCGCCCCGGGCCTCCACGCCCGGGGCTGCTCGCCCCGGGCCTCCAGGCCCGGGGCTGCTCGCCCCGGGCCTCCAGGCCCGGGGCTGCTCGCCCCGGGCCTCCAGGCCCGGGGCTGCTCGCCCCGGGCCTCCACGCCCGGGGCTGCTCGCCCCGGGCCTCCAGGCCCGGGGCTGCTCGCCCCGGGCCTCCAGGCCCGGGGCTGCTCGCCCCGGGCCTCCACGCCCGGGGCTGCTCGCCCCGGGCCTCCACGCCCGGGGCTGCTCGCCCCGGGCCTCCACGCCCGGGGCTGCTCGCCCCGGGCCTCCACGCCCGGGGCTGCTCGCCCCGGGCCTCCACGCCCGGGGCTGCTCGCCCCGGGCCTCCACGCCCGGGGCTGCTCGCCCCGGGCCTCCACGCCCGGGGCTGCTCGCCCCGGGCCTCCACGCCCGGGGCTGCTCGCCCCGGGCCTCCACGCCCGGGGCTGCTCGCCCCGGGCCTCCACGCCCGGGGCTGCTCGCCCCGGGCCTCCACGCCCGGGGCTGCTCGCCCCGGGCCTCCACGCCCGGGGCTGCTCGCCCCGGGCCTCCACGCCCGGGGCTGCTCGCCCCGGGCCTCCACGCCCGGGGCTGCTCGCCCCGGGCCTCCACGCCCGGGGCTGCTCGCCCCGGGCCTCCACGCCCGGGGCTGCTCGCCCCGGGCCTCCACGCCCGGGGCTGCTCGCCCCGGGCCTCCACGCCCGGGGCTGCTCGCCCCGGGCCTCCACGCCCGGGGCTGCTCGCCCCGGGCCTCCACGCCCGGGGCTGCTCGCCCCGGGCCTCCACGCCCGGGGCTGCTCGCCCCGGGCCTCCACGCCCGGGGCTGCTCGCCCCGGGCCTCCACGCCCGGGGCTGCTCGCCCCGGGCCTCCACGCCCGGGGCTGCTCGCCCCGGGCCTCCACGCCCGGGGCTGCTCGCCCCGGGCCTCCACGCCCGGGGCTGCTCGCCCCGGGCCTCCACGCCCGGGGCTGCTCGCCCCGGGCCTCCACGCCCGGGGCTGCTCGCCCCGGGCCTCCACGCCCGGGGCTGCTCGCCCCGGGCCTCCACGCCCGGGGCTGCTCGCCCCGGGCCTCCACGCCCGGGGCTGCTCGCCCCGGGCCTCCACGCCCGGGGCTGCTCGCCCCGGGCCTCCACGCCCGGGGCTGCTCGCCCCGGGCCTCCACGCCCGGGGCTGCTCGCCCCGGGCCTCCACGCCCGGGGCTGCTCGCCCCGGGCCTCCACGCCCGGGGCTGCTCGCCCCGGGCCTCCACGCCCGGGGCTGCTCGCCCCGGGCCTCCACGCCCGGGGCTGCTCGCCCCGGGCCTCCACGCCCGGGGCTGCTCGCCCCGGGCCTCCACGCCCGGGGCTGCTCGCCCCGGGCCTCCACGCCCGGGGCTGCTCGCCCCGGGCCTCCACGCCCGGGGCTGCTCGCCCCGGGCCTCCACGCCCGGGGCTGCTCGCCCCGGGCCTCCACGCCCGGGGCTGCTCGCCCCGGGCCTCCACGCCCGGGGCTGCTCGCCCCGGGCCTCCACGCCCGGGGCTGCTCGCCCCGGGCCTCCACGCCCGGGGCTGCTCGCCCCGGGCCTCCACGCCCGGGGCTGCTCGCCCCGGGCCTCCACGCCCGGGGCTGCTCGCCCCGGGCCTCCACGCCCGGGGCTGCTCGCCCCGGGCCTCCACGCCCGGGGCTGCTCGCCCCGGGCCTCCACGCCCGGGGCTGCTCGCCCCGGGCCTCCACGCCCGGGGCTGCTCGCCCCGGGCCTCCACGCCCGGGGCTGCTCGCCCCGGGCCTCCACGCCCGGGGCTGCTCGCCCCGGGCCTCCACGCCCGGGGCTGCTCGCCCCGGGCCTCCACGCCCGGGGCTGCTCGCCCCGGGCCTCCACGCCCGGGGCTGCTCGCCCCGGGCCTCCACGCCCGGGGCTGCTCGCCCCGGGCCTCCACGCCCGGGGCTGCTCGCCCCGGGCCTCCACGCCCGGGGCTGCTCGCCCCGGGCCTCCACGCCCGGGGCTGCTCGCCCCGGGCCTCCACGCCCGGGGCTGCTCGCCCCGGGCCTCCACGCCCGGGGCTGCTCGCCCCGGGCCTCCACGCCCGGGGCTGCTCGCCCCGGCCTCCACGCCCGGGGCTGCTCGCCCCGGGCCTCCACGCCCGGGGCTGCTCGCCCGCCTCCACGCCCGGGGCTGCTCGCCCCGGCCTCCACGCCCGGGGCCTGCTCGCCCCGGGCCTCCACGCCCGGGGCTGCTCGCCCCGGGCCTCCACGCCCGGGGCTGCTCGCCCCGGGCCTCCACGCCCGGGGCTGCTCGCCCCGGGCCTCCACGCCCGGGGCTGCTCGCCCCGGGCCTCCACGCCCGGGGCTGCTCGCCCCGGGCCTCCACGCCCGGGGCTGCTCGCCCCGGGCCTCCACGCCCGGGGCTGCTCGCCCCGGGCCTCCACGCCCGGGGCTGCTCGCCCCGGGCCTCCACGCCCGGGGCTGCTCGCCCCGGGCCTCCACGCCCGGGGCTGCTCGCCCCGGGCCTCCACGCCCGGGGCTGCTCGCCCCGGGCCTCCACGCCCGGGGCTGCTCGCCCCGGGCCTCCACGCCCGGGGCTGCTCGCCCCGGGCCTCCACGCCCGGGGCTGCTCGCCCCGGGCCTCCACGCCCGGGGCTGCTCGCCCCGGGCCTCCACGCCCGGGGCTGCTCGCCCCGGGCCTCCACGCCCGGGGCTGCTCGCCCCGGGCCTCCACGCCCGGGGCTGCTCGCCCCGGGCCTCCACGCCCGGGGCTGCTCGCCCCGGGCCTCCACGCCCGGGGCTGCTCGCCCCGGGCCTCCACGCCCGGGGCTGCTCGCCCCGGGCCTCCACGCCCGGGGCTGCTCGCCCCGGGCCTCCACGCCCGGGGCTGCTCGCCCCGGGCCTCCACGCCCGGGGCTGCTCGCCCCGGGCCTCCACGCCCGGGGCTGCTCGCCCCGGGCCTCCACGCCCGGGGCTGCTCGCCCCGGGCCTCCACGCCCGGGGCTGCTCGCCCCGGGCCTCCACGCCCGGGGCTGCTCGCCCCGGGCCTCCACGCCCGGGGCTGCTCGCCCCGGGCCTCCACGCCCGGGGCTGCTCGCCCCGGGCCTCCACGCCCGGGGCTGCTCGCCCCGGGCCTCCACGCCCGGGGCTGCTCGCCCCGGGCCTCCACGCCCGGGGCTGCTCGCCCCGGGCCTCCACGCCCGGGGCTGCTCGCCCCGGGCCTCCACGCCCGGGGCTGCTCGCCCCGGGCCTCCACGCCCGGGGCTGCTCGCCCCGGGCCTCCACGCCCGGGGCTGCTCGCCCCGGGCCTCCACGCCCGGGGCTGCTCGCCCCGGGCCTCCACGCCCGGGGCTGCTCGCCCCGGGCCTCCACGCCCGGGGCTGCTCGCCCCGGCCTCCACGCCCGGGGCTGCTCGCCCCGGGCCTCCACGCCCGGGGCTGCTCGCCCCGGGCCTCCACGCCCGGGGCTGCTCGCCCCGGGCTCCAGCCCGGGGCTGCTCGCCCCGGGCCTCCACGCCCGGGGCTGCTCGCCCCGGGCCTCCACGCCCGGGGCTGCTCGCCCCGGGCCTCCACGCCCGGGGCTGCTCGCCCCGGGCCTCCACGCCCGGGGCTGCTCGCCCCGGGCCTCCACGCCCGGGGCCCGGGGCTGCTCGCCCCGGGCCTCCACGCCCGGGGCTGCTCGCCCCGGGCCTCCACGCCCGGGGCTGCTCGCCCCGGGCCTCCACGCCCGGGGCTGCTCGCCCCGGGCCTCCACGCCCGGGGCTGCTCGCCCCGGGCCTCCCGGCCGGGCTGCTCGCCCCGGGCCTCCACGCCCGGGGCTGCTCGCCCGGGGCTGCTCGCCCCGGGGCTGCTCGCCCCGGGCCTCCACGCCCGGGGCTGCTCGCCCCGGGCCTCCACGCCCGGGGCTGCTCGCCCCGGGCCTCCACGCCCGGGGCTGCTCGCCCCGGGCCTCCACGCCCGGGGCTGCTCGCCCCGGGCCTCCACGCCCGGGGCTGCTCGCCCCGGGCCTCCACGCCCGGGGCTGCTCGCCCCGGGCCTCCACGCCCGGGGCTGCTCGCCCCGGGCCTCCACGCCCGGGGCTGCTCGCCCCGGGCCTCCACGCCCGGGGCTGCTCGCCCCGGGCCTCCACGCCCGGGGCTGCTCGCCCCGGGCCTCCACGCCCGGGGCTGCTCGCCCCGGGCCTCCACGCCCGGGGCTGCTCGCCCCGGGCCTCCACGCCCGGGGCTGCTCGCCCCGGGCCTCCACGCCCGGGGCTGCTCGCCCCGGGCCTCCACGCCCGGGGCTGCTCGCCCCGGGCCTCCACGCCCGGGGCTGCTCGCCCCGGGCCTCCACGCCCGGGGCTGCTCGCCCCGGGCCTCCACGCCCGGGGCTGCTCGCCCCGGGCCTCCACGCCCGGGGCTGCTCGCCCCGGGCCTCCACGCCCGGGGCTGCTCGCCCCGGGCCTCCACGCCCGGGGCTGCTCGCCCCGGGCCTCCACGCCCGGGGCTGCTCGCCCCGGGCCTCCACGCCCGGGGCTGCTCGCCCCGGGCCTCCACGCCCGGGGCTGCTCGCCCCGGGCCTCCACGCCCGGGGCTGCTCGCCCCGGGCCTCCACGCCCGGGGCTGCTCGCCCCGGGCCTCCACGCCCGGGGCTGCTCGCCCCGGGCCTCCACGCCCGGGGCTGCTCGCCCCGGGCCTCCACGCCCGGGGCTGCTCGCCCCGGGCCTCCACGCCCGGGGCTGCTCGCCCCGGGCCTCCACGCCCGGGGCTGCTCGCCCCGGGCCTCCACGCCCGGGGCTGCTCGCCCCGGGCCTCCACGCCCGGGGCTGCTCGCCCCGGGCCTCCACGCCCGGGGCTGCTCGCCCCGGGCCTCCACGCCCGGGGCTGCTCGCCCCGGGCCTCCACGCCCGGGGCTGCTCGCCCCGGGCCTCCACGCCCGGGGCTGCTCGCCCCGGGCCTCCAGGCCCGGGGCTGCTCGCCCCGGGCCTCCACGCCCGGGGCTGCTCGCCCCGGGCCTCCACGCCCGGGGCTGCTCGCCCCGGGCCTCCACGCCCGGGGCTGCTCGCCCCGGGCCTCCACGCCCGGGGCTGCTCGCCCCGGGCCTCCACGCCCGGGGCTGCTCGCCCCGGGCCTCCACGCCCGGGGCTGCTCGCCCCGGGCCTCCACGCCCGGGGCTGCTCGCCCCGGGCCTCCACGCCCGGGGCTGCTCGCCCCGGGCCTCCACGCCCGGGGCTGCTCGCCCCGGGCCTCCACGCCCGGGGCTGCTCGCCCCGGGCCTCCACGCCCGGGGCTGCTCGCCCCGGGCCTCCACGCCCGGGGCTGCTCGCCCCGGGCCTCCACGCCCGGGGCTGCTCGCCCCGGGCCTCCACGCCCGGGGCTGCTCGCCCCGGGCCTCCACGCCCGGGGCTGCTCGCCCCGGGCCTCCACGCCCGGGGCTGCTCGCCCCGGGCCTCCACGCCCGGGGCTGCTCGCCCGGGCCTCCACGCCCGGGGCTGCTCGCCCCGGGCCTCCACGCCCGGGGCTGCTCGCCCCGGGCCTCCACGCCCGGGGCTGCTCGCCCCGGGCCTCCACGCCCGGGGCTGCTCGCCCCGGGCCTCCACGCCCGGGGCTGCTCGCCCCGGCCTCCACGCCCGGGGCTGCTCGCCCCGGGCCTCCACGCCCGGCGCCCGGGCTGCTCGCCCCGGGCCTCCACGCCCGGGGCTGCTCGCCCCGGGCCTCCACGCCCGGGGCTCTCGCCCGGGGCTGCTCGCCGGCCTCCACGCCCGGGGCTGCTCGCCCCGCCCGGGCCTCCACGCCCGGGGCTGCTCGCCCCGGGCCTCCACGCCCGGGGCTGCTCGCCCCGGGCCTCCACGCCCGGGGCTGCTCGCCCCGGGCCTCCACGCCCGGGGCTGCTCGCCCCGGGCCTCCACGCCCGGGGCTGCTCGCCCCGGGCCTCCACGCCCGGGGCTGCTCGCCCCGGGCCTCCACGCCCGGGGCTGCTCGCCCCGGGCCTCCACGCCCGGGGCTGCTCGCCCCGCCACGCCCGGGGCTGCTCGCCGGGCCTCCACGCCCGGGGCTGCTCGCTATGGCTCCTTAAAGCTGAAGCCGCTCCCTGTACCTGTGAGCAAGGGGTCACAAAATCCCTTACAGCCTCCTGAACCTGGGTTCTCACCTTACAATAACCCGGGGATGGTCAGAAAAATCGGGGGGACACAAAAAGCCAAGCAGCCCATCCAGGGATGTGCAGCGGGCCCAAAATCCCAAGGGAGACATAAGCTACAATCACAAAACCCTGTGGTCTCAGCACAGAAACTCCTGGGATTGGTCAGATGGATGCGAGACACACAATCCCAATCAGCTGCTGCTGCCGTGGCTTCGAAGCCCGGAGTCAATTACCATGCCTTTCCTTGGCTGTAGCCACTCCCTGTACCTGAGAGAAAGGGGTCACACAACCACAAACACCCGCCAGACCCTGGGTTCCCTGCTCAGAAATTCCCGGGGAAGTTCCAACAGATTGGAGACACATGATGGACAGTGCCGCTGCTCGCCCCGGGCCTCCAGGCCCGGGGCTGCTCGCCCCGGGCCTCCAGGCCCGGGGCTGCTCGCCCCGGGCCTCCAGGCCCGGGGCTGCTCGCCCCGGGCCTCCAGGCCCGGGGCTGCTCGCCCCGGGCCTCCAGGCCCGGGGCTGCTCGCCCCGGGCCTCCAGGCCCGGGGCTGCTCGCCCCGGGCCTCCAGGCCCGGGGCTGCTCGCCCCGGGCCTCCAGGCCCGGGGCTGCTCGCCCCGGGCCTCCAGGCCCGGGGCTGCTCGCCCCGGGCCTCCAGGCCCGGGGCTGCTCGCCCCGGGCCTCCAGGCCCGGGGCTGCTCGCCCCGGGCCTCCAGGCCCGGGGCTGCTCGCCCCGGGCCTCCAGGCCCGGGGCTGCTCGCCCCGGGCCTCCAGGCCCGGGGCTGCTCGCCCCGGGCCTCCAGGCCCGGGGCTGCTCGCCCCGGGCCTCCAGGCCCGGGGCTGCTCGCCCCGGGCCTCCAGGCCCGGGGCTGCTCGCCCCGGGCCTCCAGGCCCGGGGCTGCTCGCCCCGGGCCTCCAGGCCCGGGGCTGCTCGCCCCGGGCCTCCAGGCCCGGGGCTGCTCGCCCCGGGCCTCCAGGCCCGGGGCTGCTCGCCCCGGGCCTCCAGGCCCGGGGCTGCTCGCCCCGGGCCTCCAGGCCCGGGGCTGCTCGCCCCGGGCCTCCAGGCCCGGGGCTGCTCGCCCCGGGCCTCCAGGCCCGGGGCTGCTCGCCCCGGGCCTCCAGGCCCGGGGCTGCTCGCCCCGGGCCTCCAGGCCCGGGGCTGCTCGCCCCGGGCCTCCAGGCCCGGGGCTGCTCGCCCCGGGCCTCCAGGCCCGGGGCTGCTCGCCCCGGGCCTCCAGGCCCGGGGCTGCTCGCCCCGGGCCTCCAGGCCCGGGGCTGCTCGCCCCGGGCCTCCAGGCCCGGGGCTGCTCGCCCCGGGCCTCCAGGCCCGGGGCTGCTCGCCCCGGGCCTCCAGGCCCGGGGCTGCTCGCCCCGGGCCTCCAGGCCCGGGGCTGCTCGCCCCGGGCCTCCAGGCCCGGGGCTGCTCGCCCCGGGCCTCCAGGCCCGGGGCTGCTCGCCCCGGGCCTCCAGGCCCGGGGCTGCTCGCCCCGGGCCTCCAGGCCCGGGGCTGCTCGCCCCGGGCCTCCACGCCCGGGGCTGCTCGCCCCGGGCCTCCAGGCCCGGGGCTGCTCGCCCCGGGCCTCCAGGCCCGGGGCTGCTCGCCCCGGGCCTCCACGCCCGGGGCTGCTCGCCCCGGGCCTCCAGGCCCGGGGCTGCTCGCCCCGGGCCTCCAGGCCCGGGGCTGCTCGCCCCGGGCCTCCAGGCCCGGGGCTGCTCGCCCCGGGCCTCCAGGCCCGGGGCTGCTCGCCCCGGGCCTCCAGGCCCGGGGCTGCTCGCCCCGGGCCTCCACGCCCGGGGCTGCTCGCCCCGGGCCTCCACGCCCGGGGCTGCTCGCCCCGGGCCTCCACGCCCGGGGCTGCTCGCCCCGGGCCTCCACGCCCGGGGCTGCTCGCCCCGGGCCTCCACGCCCGGGGCTGCTCGCCCCGGGCCTCCACGCCCGGGGCTGCTCGCCCCGGGCCTCCACGCCCGGGGCTGCTCGCCCCGGGCCTCCACGCCCGGGGCTGCTCGCCCCGGGCCTCCACGCCCGGGGCTGCTCGCCCCGGGCCTCCACGCCCGGGGCTGCTCGCCCCGGGCCTCCACGCCCGGGGCTGCTCGCCCCGGGCCTCCACGCCCGGGGCTGCTCGCCCCGGGCCTCCACGCCCGGGGCTGCTCGCCCCGGGCCTCCACGCCCGGGGCTGCTCGCCCCGGGCCTCCACGCCCGGGGCTGCTCGCCCCGGGCCTCCACGCCCGGGGCTGCTCGCCCCGGGCCTCCACGCCCGGGGCTGCTCCTGTACCTGGGCTCACACCACACCCGCCAGGCTCTGGGTTCCCTGCTCCACGCCCGGGGAAGTTCGGAGGGATAGGATGCACCTGCTCGCCCCGGGCCTCCACGCCCGGGGCTGCTCGCCCGGGCTCCATCAGGGCTGAAGCCTCGCCCTGTACCTCGACAGAAACGGGTCAGTGCTCCCACACAGCCTCCAGACCCGGGGCTGCTCGCCCCGGGGCTATGCAACAAGCCCAAAAACCCAAGGAGGCTGCTCGAATCCTGAAAAGCCTCCAAACCCTTCCTCTCAGCTCGGAAACTCCCGGGCCTCCAGGACCGAGGGCTGCGAGACCCAGAATCCCAAACACCTGCTGCGAGCCCCGGCCTCCAGGCCCGGGGTCGTTACCATGGCTCACCATGGCTGGAGCCTTTCCCTGTACCTGAGATAAAGGGGTCACAGAACCAGAAACACGCTCCAGACACAGGGGTCTCACTCAGAAACTCCCCAGAAAGGTCCGAGGGTTTGGGGACACAAAATAGGAAGTGCCCCGCTCGCCCCGGGCCTCCACGCCCGGGGCTGCTCGCCCCGGGCCTCCACGCCCGGGGCTGCTCGCCCCGGGCCTCCACGCCCGGGGCTGCTCGCCCCGGGCCTCCACGCCCGGGGCTGCTCGCTATGGCTCACTGTGCCTGAAGCCGTTCCTGTACCTCAAAGATGGGCTCACACAAACACAGACACCCGCCAGGCTCTGGGTTCCCTGCTCAAAATCTCCCGGGGAAGTTCGGAGGGATAGGATGCACAAAATGGATAGTGCTCCGGCTCGCCCCGGGCCTCCACGCCCGGGGCTGTATCTTACCATGGCTCATCAGGGCTGAAGCCTCTCCCTGTACCCGAGAGAAACGGTCAGTGTTTCCCACACAGCCTCCAGAACAGGGGGTCTCACCTAAGAATCTCACGGGGAAGGATGGAGAAGTGGGAGACACAGAATCCAACGCAGCCCCTCCAGGGGCTATGCAGCAAGCCCAAAAACCCAAGGAGGCATATGCCTCAATCCTGAAAAGCCAACAAACCCTTCCTCTCAGCTCCGAAACTCCCGGGTTAGGACCGAGAGATGCGAGACCCAGAATCCCAAACACCTGCTACGAGCCCCGGGCCTCCAGGCCCTGAGTCGTTACCATGGCTCACCATGGCTGGAGCCATTCCCAGTACCTGAGATAAAGGGCTCCCAGAACCAGAAACAGGCTCCAGACACAGGGGTCTCAGCTCAGAAACTCCCCAGAAAGTTCCGAGGGTTTGGTGACACAAAATAGGAAGTGCCCCGCGCCTCCAGGCCCGGGGCTGCTCGCCCCGGGCCTCCACGCCCGGGGCTGCTCGCCCCGGGCCTCCACGCCCGGGGCTGCTCGCCCCGGGCCTCCACGCCCGGGGCTGCTCGCCCCGGGCCTCCACGCCCGGGGCTGCTCGCCGCGGGCCTCCACGCCCGGGGCTGCTCGCCCCGGGCCTCCACGCCCGGGGCTGCTCGCTATGGCTCACTGTGCCTGAAGCCGTTCCTGTACCTCAAAGATGGGCTCACACAAACACAGACACCCGCCAGGCTCTGGGTTCCCTGCTCAGAATCTCCCGGGGAAGTTCGGAGGGATAGGATGCACAAAATGGATAGTGCTCCGGCTTGGCCGGGCCTCCACGCCCGGGGCTGTATCTCGCTATGGCTCATCAGGGCTGAAGCCTCTCCCTGTACCCGAGAGAAACGGGTCAGTGTTTCCCACACAGCCTCCAGACCAGGGGGTCTCACCTAAGAATAACACGGGGAAGGATGGAGAAGTGGGAGACACAGAATCCAACGCAGCCCCTCCAGGGCTATGCAGCAAGCCCAAAATCCCAAGGAGGCATATGCCTGAATCCTGAAAAGCCAACAAACCCTTCCTCTCAGCTCCGAAACTCCCGGGTTAGGACCGAGAGATGCGAGACCCAGAATCCCAAACACCTGCTGCGAGCCCCGGCCTCCAGGCCCGGAGTCGTTACCATGGCTCACCATGGCTGGAGCCACTCCCTGTACCTGAGATAAAGGGGTCCCAGAACCAGAAACAGGCTCCAGACACAGGGGTCACAGCTCAGAAACTCCCCAGAAAGGTCCGAGGGTTTGGAGACACAAAATAGGAAGTGCCCCGCTCGCCCCGGGCCTCCAGGCCCGGGGCTGCTCGCCCCGGGCCTCCAGGCCCGGGGCTGCTCGCCCCGGGCCTCCAGGCCCGGGGCTGCTCGCCCCGGGCCTCCAGGCCCGGGGCTGCTCGCCCCGGGCCTCCAGGCCCGGGGCTGCTCGCCCCGGGCCTCCAGGCCCGGGGCTGCTCGCCCCGGGCCTCCAGGCCCGGGGCTGCTCGCCCCGGGCCTCCAGGCCCGGGGCTGCTCGCCCCGGGCCTCCAGGCCCGGGGCTGCTCGCCCCGGGCCTCCAGGCCCGGGGCTGCTCGCCCCGGGCCTCCAGGCCCGGGGCTGCTCGCCCCGGGCCTCCAGGCCCGGGGCTGCTCGCCCCGGGCCTCCAGGCCCGGGGCTGCTCGCCCCGGGCCTCCAGGCCCGGGGCTGCTCGCCCCGGGCCTCCAGGCCCGGGGCTGCTCGCCCCGGGCCTCCAGGCCCGGGGCTGCTCGCCCCGGGCCTCCACGCCCGGGGCTGCTCGCCCCGGGCCTCCAGGCCCGGGGCTGCTCGCCCCGGGCCTCCACGCCCGGGGCTGCTCGCCCCGGGCCTCCAGGCCCGGGGCTGCTCGCCCCGGGCCTCCAGGCCCGGGGCTGCTCGCCCCGGGCCTCCACGCCCGGGGCTGCTCGCCCCGGGCCTCCAGGCCCGGGGCTGCTCGCCCCGGGCCTCCAGGCCCGGGGCTGCTCGCCCCGGGCCTCCAGGCCCGGGGCTGCTCGCCCCGGGCCTCCAGGCCCGGGGCTGCTCGCCCCGGGCCTCCAGGCCCGGGGCTGCTCGCCCCGGGCCTCCAGGCCCGGGGCTGCTCGCCCCGGGCCTCCAGGCCCGGGGCTGCTCGCCCCGGGCCTCCACGCCCGGGGCTGCTCGCCCCGGGCCTCCACGCCCGGGGCTGCTCGCCCCGGGCCTCCAGGCCCGGGGCTGCTCGCCCCGGGCCTCCAGGCCCGGGGCTGCTCGCCCCGGGCCTCCAGGCCCGGGGCTGCTCGCCCCGGGCCTCCACGCCCGGGGCTGCTCGCCCCGGGCCTCCAGGCCCGGGGCTGCTCGCCCCGGGCCTCCAGGCCCGGGGCTGCTCGCCCCGGGCCTCCACGCCCGGGGCTGCTCGCCCCGGGCCTCCAGGCCCGGGGCTGCTCGCCCCGGGCCTCCACGCCCGGGGCTGCTCGCCCCGGGCCTCCAGGCCCGGGGCTGCTCGCCCCGGGCCTCCACGCCCGGGGCTGCTCGCCCCGGGCCTCCACGCCCGGGGCTGCTCGCCCCGGGCCTCCACGCCCGGGGCTGCTCGCCCCGGGCCTCCAGGCCCGGGGCTGCTCGCCCCGGGCCTCCAGGCCCGGGGCTGCTCGCCCCGGGCCTCCACGCCCGGGGCTGCTCGCCCCGGGCCTCCACGCCCGGGGCTGCTCGCCCCGGGCCTCCACGCCCGGGGCTGCTCGCCCCGGGCCTCCACGCCCGGGGCTGCTCGCCCCGGGCCTCCAGGCCCGGGGCTGCTCGCCCCGGGCCTCCAGGCCCGGGGCTGCTCGCCCCGGGCCTCCACGCCCGGGGCTGCTCGCCCCGGGCCTCCACGCCCGGGGCTGCTCGCCCCGGGCCTCCACGCCCGGGGCTGCTCGCCCCGGGCCTCCACGCCCGGGGCTGCTCGCCCCGGGCCTCCACGCCCGGGGCTGCTCGCCCCGGGCCTCCACGCCCGGGGCTGCTCGCCCCGGGCCTCCACGCCCGGGGCTGCTCGCCCCGGGCCTCCACGCCCGGGGCTGCTCGCCCCGGGCCTCCACGCCCGGGGCTGCTCGCCCCGGGCCTCCACGCCCGGGGCTGCTCGCCCCGGGCCTCCACGCCCGGGGCTGCTCGCCCCGGGCCTCCACGCCCGGGGCTGCTCGCCCCGGGCCTCCACGCCCGGGGCTGCTCGCTATGGCTCACTGTGCCTGAAGCCGTTCCTGTACCTGAAAGATGGGCTCACACAAACACAAACACCCGCCAGGCTCTGGGTTCCCTGCTCAGAATCTCCCGGGGAAGTTCGGAGGGATAGGATGCACAAAATATATAGTGATCCACTCGCCCCAGGCCTCCACGCCCGGGGCTGTATCTTACCATGGCTCATCAGGGCTGAAGCCTATCCCTGTACCCGACAGAAACGGGTCAGTGTTTCCCACACAGACTCCAGACCAGGGGGTCTCAACTAAGAAACTTACGGGGCAGGATGGAGAAGTGGGAGACACAGAATCCAACGCAGCCCCTCCGGGGGCTATGCAACAAGCCCAAAAACCCAAGGAGGCATATGCCTGAATCCTGAAAAGCCAACAAACCCTTCCTCTCAGCTCCGAAACTCCCGGGTTAGGACCGAGAGAGGCGAGACCCAGAATCCCAAACACCTGCTACGAGCCCCGGCCTCCAGGCCCTGAGTCGTTACCATGGCTCACCATGGCTGGAGCCTTTCCCTGTACCTGAGATAAAGGGGTCACAGAACCAGAAACACGCTCCAGACACAGGGGTCTCACTCAGAAACTCCCCAGAAAGGTCCGAGGGTTTGGGGACACAAAATAGGAAGTGCCCCGCTCGCCCCGGGCCTCCAGGCCCGGGGCTGCTCGCCCCGGGCCTCCAGGCCCGGGGCTGCTCGCCCCGGGCCTCCAGGCCCGGGGCTGCTCGCCCCGGGCCTCCAGGCCCGGGGCTGCTCGCCCCGGGCCTCCACGCCCGGGGCTGCTCGCCCCGGGCCTCCACGCCCAGGGCTGCTCGCTATGGCTCACTGTGCCTGAAGCCGTTCCTGTACCTCAAAGATGGGCTCACACAAACACAGACACCCGCCAGGCTCTGGGTTCCCTGCTCAAAATCTCCCGGGGAAGTTCGGAGGGATAGGATGCACAAAATGGATAGTGCTCCGGCTTGCCCCGGGCCTCCACGCCCGGGGCTGTATCTTACCATGGCTCATCAGGGCTGAAGCCTCTCCCTGTACCCGAGAGAAACGGTCAGTGTTTCCCACACAGCCTCCAGAACAGGGGGTCTCACCTAAGAATCTCACGGGGAAGGATGGAGAAGTGGGAGACACAGAATCCAACGCAGCCCCTCCAGGGGCTATGCAGCAAGCCCAAAAACCCAAGGAGGCATATGCCTCAATCCTGAAAAGCCAACAAACCCTTCCTCTCAGCTCCGAAACTCCCGGGTTAGGACCGAGAGATGCGAGACCCAGAATCCCAAACACCTGCTACGAGCCCCGTCCTCCAGGCCCTGAGTCGTTACCATGCCTCACCATGGCTGGAGCCATTCCCAGTACCTGAGATAAAGGGCTCCCAGAACCAGAAACAGGCTCCAGACACAGGGGTCTCAGCTCAGAAACTCCCCAGAAAGTTCCGAGGGTTTGGTGACACAAAATAGGAAGTGCCCCGCGCCTCCAGGCCCGGGGCTGCTCGCCCCGGGCCTCCACGCCCGGGGCTGCTCGCCCCGGGCCTCCACGCCCGGGGCTGCTCGCCCCGGGCCTCCACGCCCGGGGCTGCTCGCCCCGGGCCTCCACGCCCGGGGATGCTCGCCCCGGGCCTCCACGCCCGGGGCTGCTCGCCGCGGGCCTCCACGCCCGGGGCTGCTCGCCCCGGGCCTCCACGCCCGGGGCTGCTCGCTATGGCTCACTGTGCCTGAAGCCGTTCCTGTACCTCAAAGATGGGCTCACACAAACACAGACACCCGCCAGGCTCTGGGTTCCCTGCTCAGAATCTCCCGGGGAAGTTCGGAGGGATAGGATGCACAAAATGGATAGTGCTCCGGCTTGGCCGGGCCTCCACGCCCGGGGCTGTATCTTACCATGGCTCATCAGGGCTGAAGCCTCTCCCTGTACCCGAGAGAAACGGGTCAGTGTTTCCCACACAGCCTCCAGACCAGGGGGTCTCACCTAAGAATCTCACGGGGAAGGATGGAGAAGTGGGAGACACAGAATCCAACGCAGCCCCTCCGGGGGCTATGCAGCAAGCCCAAAATCCCAAGGAGGCATATGCCTGAATCCTGAAAAGCCAACAAACCCTTCCTCTCAGCTCCGAAACTCCCGGGTTAGGACCGAGAGAGGCGAGACCCAGAATCCCAAACACCTGCTACGAGCCCCGGCCTCCAGGCCCTGAGTCGTTACCATGGCTCACCATGGCTGGAGCCATTCCCGGTACCTGTGATAAAGGGGTCCCAGAACCAGAAACAGGCTCCAGACACAGGGGTCACAGCTCAGAAACTCCCCAGAAAGGTCCGAGGGTTTGGTGACACAAAATAGGAAGTGCCCCGCTCGCCCCGGGCCTCCAGGCCCGGGGCTGCTCGCCCCGGGCCTCCAGGCCCGGGGCAGCTCGCCCCGGGCCTCCAGGCCCGGGGCTGCTCGCCCCGGGGCAGCTCGCCCCGGGCCTCCAGGCCCGGGGCAGCTCGCCCCGGGCCTCCAGGCCCGGGGCAGCTCGCCCCGGGCCTCCAGGCCCGGGGCAGCTCGCCCCGGGCCTCCAGGCCCGGGGCAGCTCGCCCCGGGCCTCCAGGCCCGGGGCAGCTCGCCCCGGGCCTCCAGGCCCGGGGCAGCTCGCCCCGGGCCTCCAGGCCCGGGGCAGCTCGCCCCGGGCCTCCAGGCCCGGGGCAGCTCGCCCCGGGCCTCCAGGCCCGGGGCAGCTCGCCCCGGGCCTCCAGGCCCGGGGCAGCTCGCCCCGGGCCTCCAGGCCCGGGGCAGCTCGCCCCGGGCCTCCAGGCCCGGGGCAGCTCGCCCCGGGCCTCCAGGCCCGGGGCTGCTCGCCCCGGGCCTCCAGGCCCGGGGCTGCTCGCCCCGGGCCTCCAGGCCCGGGGCTGCTCGCCCCGGGCCTCCAGGCCCGGGGCTGCTCGCCCCGGGCCTCCAGGCCCGGGGCTGCTCGCCCCGGGCCTCCAGGCCCGGGGCTGCTCGCCCCGGGCCTCCAGGCCCGGGGCTGCTCGCCCCGGGCCTCCAGGCCCGGGGCTGCTCGCCCCGGGCCTCCACGCCCGGGGCTGCTCGCCCCGGGCCTCCACGCCCGGGGCTGCTCGCCCCGGGCCTCCAGGCCCGGGGCTGCTCGCCCCGGGCCTCCAGGCCCGGGGCTGCTCGCCCCGGGCCTCCACGCCCGGGGCTGCTCGCCCCGGGCCTCCAGGCCCGGGGCTGCTCGCCCCGGGCCTCCACGCCCGGGGCTGCTCGCCCCGGGCCTCCACGCCCGGGGCTGCTCGCCCCGGGCCTCCACGCCCGGGGCTGCTCGCCCCGGGCCTCCACGCCCGGGGCTGCTCGCCCCGGGCCTCCACGCCCGGGGCTGCTCGCCCCGGGCCTCCACGCCCGGGGCTGCTCGCCCCGGGCCTCCACGCCCGGGGCTGCTCGCCCCGGGCCTCCACGCCCGGGGCTGCTCGCCCCGGGCCTCCACGCCCGGGGCTGCTCGCCCCGGGCCTCCACGCCCGGGGCTGCTCGCCCCGGGCCTCCACGCCCGGGGCTGCTCGCCCCGGGCCTCCACGCCCGGGGCTGCTCGCCCCGGGCCTCCACGCCCGGGGCTGCTCGCCCCGGGCCTCCACGCCCGGGGCTGCTCGCCCCGGGCCTCCACGCCCGGGGCTGCTCGCCCCGGGCCTCCACGCCCGGGGCTGCTCGCTATGGCTCACTGTGCCTGAAGCCGTTCCTGTACCTGAAAGATGGGCTCACACAAACACAAACACCCGCCAGGCTCTGGGTTCCCTGCTCAGAATCTCCCGGGGAAGTTCGGAGGGATAGGATGCACAAAATATATAGTGATCCACTCGCCCCAGGCCTCCACGCCCGGGGCTGTATCTTACCATGGCTCATCAGGGCTGAAGCCTATCCCTGTACCCGACAGAAACGGGTCAGTGTTTCCCACACAGACTCCAGACCAGGGGGTCTCAACTAAGAAACTTACGGGGCAGGATGGAGAAGTGGGAGACACAGAATCCAACGCAGCCCCTCCGGGGGCTATGCAACAAGCCCAAAAACCCAAGGAGGCATATGCCTGAATCCTGAAAAGCCAACAAACCCTTCCTCTCAGCTCCGAAACTCCCGGGTTAGGACCGAGAGAGGCGAGACCCAGAATCCCAAACACCTGCTACGAGCCCCGGCCTCCAGGCCCTGAGTCGTTACCATGGCTCACCATGGCTGGAGCCTTTCCCTGTACCTGAGATAAAGGGGTCACAGAACCAGAAACACGCTCCAGACACAGGGGTCTCACTCAGAAACTCCCCAGAAAGGTCCGAGGGTTTGGGGACACAAAATAGGAAGTGCCCCGCTCGCCCCGGGCCTCCAGGCCCGGGGCTGCTCGCCCCGGGCCTCCAGGCCCGGGGCTGCTCGCCCCGGGCCTCCACGCCCGGGGCTGCTCGCCCCGGGCCTCCACGCCCGGGGCTGCTCGCCCCGGGCCTCCACGCCCGGGGCTGCTCGCTATGGCTCACTGTGCCTGAAGCCGTTCCTGTACCTCAAAGATGGGCTCACACAAACACAGACACCCGCCAGGCTCTGGGTTCCCTGCTCAAAATCTCCCGGGGAAGTTCGGAGGGATAGGATGCACAAAATGGATAGTGCTCCGGCTTGCCCCGGGCCTCCACGCCCGGGGCTGTATCTTACCATGGCTCATCAGGGCTGAAGCCTCTCCCTGTACCCGAGAGAAACGGTCAGTGTTTCCCACACAGCCTCCAGAACAGGGGGTCTCACCTAAGAATCTCACGGGGAAGGATGGAGAAGTGGGAGACACAGAATCCAACGCAGCCCCTCCAGGGGCTATGCAGCAAGCCCAAAAACCCAAGGAGGCATATGCCTCAATCCTGAAAAGCCAACAAACCCTTCCTCTCAGCTCCGAAACTCCCGGGTTAGGACCGAGAGATGCGAGACCCAGAATCCCAAACACCTGCTACGAGCCCCGGCCTCCAGGCCCTGAGTCGTTACCATGGCTCACCATGGCTGGAGCCATTCCCAGTACCTGAGATAAAGGGCTCCCAGAACCAGAAACAGGCTCCAGACACAGGGGTCTCAGCTCAGAAACTCCCCAGAAAGTTCCGAGGGTTTGGTGACACAAAATAGGAAGTGCCCCGCGCCTCCAGGCCCGGGGCTGCTCGCCCCGGGCCTCCACGCCCGGGGCTGCTCGCCCCGGGCCTCCACGCCCGGGGCTGCTCGCCCCGGGCCTCCACGCCCGGGGCTGCTCGCCCCGGGCCTCCACGCCCGGGGATGCTCGCCCCGGGCCTCCACGCCCGGGGCTGCTCGCCGCGGGCCTCCACGCCCGGGGCTGCTCGCCCCGGGCCTCCACGCCCGGGGCTGCTCGCTATGGCTCACTGTGCCTGAAGCCGTTCCTGTACCTCAAAGATGGGCTCACACAAACACAGACACCCGCCAGGCTCTGGGTTCCCTGCTCAGAATCTCCCGGGGAAGTTCGGAGGGATAGGATGCACAAAATGGATAGTGCTCCGGCTTGGCCGGGCCTCCACGCCCGGGGCTGTATCTTACCATGGCTCATCAGGGCTGAAGCCTCTCCCTGTACCCGAGAGAAACGGGTCAGTGTTTCCCACACAGCCTCCAGACCAGGGGGTCTCACCTAAGAATCTCACGGGGAAGGATGGAGAAGTGGGAGACACAGAATCCAACGCAGCCCCTCCGGGGGCTATGCAGCAAGCCCAAAATCCCAAGGAGGCATATGCCTGAATCCTGAAAAGCCAACAAACCCTTCCTCTCAGCTCCGAAACTCCCGGGTTAGGACCGAGAGATGCGAGACCCAGAATCCCAAACACCTGCTACGAGCCCCGGCCTCCAGGCCCTGAGTCGTTACCATGGCTCACCATGGCTGGAGCCATTCCCGGTACCTGTGATAAAGGGGTCCCAGAACCAGAAACAGGCTCCAGACACAGGGGTCACAGCTCAGAAACTCCCCAGAAAGGTCCGAGGGTTTGGTGACACAAAATAGGAAGTGCCCCGCTCGCCCCGGGCCTCCAGGCCCGGGGCTGCTCGCCCCGGGCCTCCAGGCCCGGGGCTGCTCGCCCCGGGCCTCCAGGCCCGGGGCTGCTCGCCCCGGGCCTCCAGGCCCGGGGCTGCTCGCCCCGGGCCTCCAGGCCCGGGGCTGCTCGCCCCGGGCCTCCAGGCCCGGGGCTGCTCGCCCCGGGCCTCCAGGCCCGGGGCTGCTCGCCCCGGGCCTCCAGGCCCGGGGCTGCTCGCCCCGGGCCTCCAGGCCCGGGGCTGCTCGCCCCGGGCCTCCAGGCCCGGGGCTGCTCGCCCCGGGCCTCCAGGCCCGGGGCTGCTCGCCCCGGGCCTCCAGGCCCGGGGCTGCTCGCCCCGGGCCTCCAGGCCCGGGGCTGCTCGCCCCGGGCCTCCAGGCCCGGGGCTGCTCGCCCCGGGCCTCCAGGCCCGGGGCTGCTCGCCCCGGGCCTCCAGGCCCGGGGCTGCTCGCCCCGGGCCTCCAGGCCCGGGGCTGCTCGCCCCGGGCCTCCAGGCCCGGGGCTGCTCGCCCCGGGCCTCCAGGCCCGGGGCTGCTCGCCCCGGGCCTCCAGGCCCGGGGCTGCTCGCCCCGGGCCTCCAGGCCCGGGGCTGCTCGCCCCGGGCCTCCAGGCCCGGGGCTGCTCGCCCCGGGCCTCCAGGCCCGGGGCTGCTCGCCCCGGGCCTCCAGGCCCGGGGCTGCTCGCCCCGGGCCTCCAGGCCCGGGGCTGCTCGCCCCGGGCCTCCAGGCCCGGGGCTGCTCGCCCCGGGCCTCCAGGCCCGGGGCTGCTCGCCCCGGGCCTCCAGGCCCGGGGCTGCTCGCCCCGGGCCTCCAGGCCCGGGGCTGCTCGCCCCGGGCCTCCAGGCCCGGGGCTGCTCGCCCCGGGCCTCCAGGCCCGGGGCTGCTCGCCCCGGGCCTCCAGGCCCGGGGCTGCTCGCCCCGGGCCTCCAGGCCCGGGGCTGCTCGCCCCGGGCCTCCAGGCCCGGGGCTGCTCGCCCCGGGCCTCCACGCCCGGGGCTGCTCGCCCCGGGCCTCCAGGCCCGGGGCTGCTCGCCCCGGGCCTCCACGCCCGGGGCTGCTCGCCCCGGGCCTCCACGCCCGGGGCTGCTCGCCCCGGGCCTCCACGCCCGGGGCTGCTCGCCCCGGGCCTCCACGCCCGGGGCTGCTCGCCCCGGGCCTCCACGCCCGGGGCTGCTCGCCCCGGGCCTCCACGCCCGGGGCTGCTCGCCCCGGGCCTCCACGCCCGGGGCTGCTCGCCCCGGGCCTCCACGCCCGGGGCTGCTCGCCCGGGGCCTCCAGGCCCGGGGCTGCTCGCCCCGGGCCTCCACGCCCGGGGCTGCTCGCCCCGGGCCTCCAGGCCCGGGGCTGCTCGCCCCGGGCCTCCACGCCCGGGGCTGCTCGCCCCGGGCCTCCACGCCCGGGGCTGCTCGCCCCGGGCCTCCACGCCCGGGGCTGCTCGCCCCGGGCCTCCACGCCCGGGGCTGCTCGCCCCGGGCCTCCACGCCCGGGGCTGCTCGCCCCGGGCCTCCACGCCCGGGGCTGCTCGCCCCGGGCCTCCACGCCCGGGGCTGCTCGCCCCGGGCCTCCACGCCCGGGGCTGCTCGCCCCGGGCCTCCACGCCCGGGGCTGCTCGCCCCGGGCCTCCACGCCCGGGGCTGCTCGCCCCGGGCCTCCACGCCCGGGGCTGCTCGCCCCGGGCCTCCACGCCCGGGGCTGCTCGCCCCGGGCCTCCACGCCCGGGGCTGCTCGCCCTGGGCCTCCACGCCCGGGGCTGCTCGCTATGGCTCACTGTGCCTGAAGCCGTTCCTGTACCTGAAAGATGGGCTCACACAAACACAAACACCCGCCAGGCTCTGGGTTCCCTGCTCAGAATCTCCCGGGGAAGTTCGGAGGGATAGGATGCACAAAATATATAGTGATCCACTCGCCCCAGGCCTCCACGCCCGGGGCTGTATCTTACCATGGCTCATCAGGGCTGAAGCCTATCCCTGTACCCGACAGAAACGGGTCAGTGTTTCCCACACAGACTCCAGACCAGGGGGTCTCAACTAAGAAACTTACGGGGCAGGATGGAGAAGTGGGAGACACAGAATCCAACGCAGCCCCTCCGGGGGCTATGCAACAAGCCCAAAAACCCAAGGAGGCATATGCCTGAATCCTGAAAAGCCAACAAACCCTTCCTCTCAGCTCCGAAACTCCCGGGTTAGGACCGAGAGAGGCGAGACCCAGAATCCCAAACACCTGCTACGAGCCCCGGCCTCCAGGCCCTGAGTCGTTACCATGGCTCACCATGGCTGGAGCCTTTCCCTGTACCTGAGATAAAGGGGTCACAGAACCAGAAACACGCTCCAGACACAGGGGTCTCACTCAGAAACTCCCCAGAAAGGTCCGAGGGTTTGGGGACACAAAATAGGAAGTGCCCCGCTCGCCCCGGGCCTCCAGGCCCGGGGCTGCTCGCCCCGGGCCTCCAGGCCCGGGGCTGCTCGCCCCGGGCCTCCACGCCCGGGGCTGCTCGCCCCGGGCCTCCAGGCCCGGGGCTGCTCGCCCCGGGCCTCCACGCCCGGGGCTGCTCGCCCCGGGCCTCCACGCCCAGGGCTGCTCGCTATGGCTCACTGTGCCTGAAGCCGTTCCTGTACCTCAAAGATGGGCTCACACAAACACAGACACCCGCCAGGCTCTGGGTTCCCTGCTCAAAATCTCCCGGGGAAGTTCGGAGGGATAGGATGCACAAAATGGATAGTGCTCCGGCTTGCCCCGGGCCTCCACGCCCGGGGCTGTATCTTACCATGGCTCATCAGGGCTGAAGCCTCTCCCTGTACCCGAGAGAAACGGGTCAGTGTTTCCCACACAGCCTCCAGACCAGGGGGTCTCACCTAAGAATCTCACGGGGAAGGATGGAGAAGTGGGAGACACAGAATCCAACGCAGCCCCTCCGGGGGCTATGCAGCAAGCCCAAAATCCCAAGGAGGCATATGCCTCAATCCTGAAAAGCCAACAAACCCTTCCTCTCAGCTCCGAAACTCCCGGGTTAGGACCGAGAGAGGCGAGACCCAGAATCCCAAACACCTGCTACGAGCCCCGGCCTCCAGGCCCTGAGTCGTTACCATGGCTCACCATGGCTGGAGCCATTCCCGGTACCTGTGATAAAGGGGTCCCAGAACCAGAAACAGGCTCCAGACACAGGGGTCACAGCTCAGAAACTCCCCAGAAAGGTCCGAGGGTTTGGTGACACAAAATAGGAAGTGCCCCGCTCGCCCCGGGCCTCCAGGCCCGGGGCTGCTCGCCCCGGGCCTCCAGGCCCGGGGCTGCTCGCCCCGGGCCTCCAGGCCCGGGGCTGCTCGCCCCGGGCCTCCAGGCCCGGGGCTGCTCGCCCCGGGCCTCCAGGCCCGGGGCTGCTCGCCCCGGGCCTCCAGGCCCGGGGCTGCTCGCCCCGGGCCTCCAGGCCCGGGGCTGCTCGCCCCGGGCCTCCAGGCCCGGGGCTGCTCGCCCCGGGCCTCCAGGCCCGGGGCTGCTCGCCCCGGGCCTCCACGCCCGGGGCTGCTCGCCCCGGGCCTCCAGGCCCGGGGCTGCTCGCCCCGGGCCTCCAGGCCCGGGGCTGCTCGCCCCGGGCCTCCACGCCCGGGGCTGCTCGCCCCGGGCCTCCACGCCCGGGGCTGCTCGCCCCGGGCCTCCACGCCCGGGGCTGCTCGCCCCGGGCCTCCAGGCCCGGGGCTGCTCGCCCGGGCCTCCAGGCCCGGGGCTGCTCGCCCCGGGCCTCCAGGCCCGGGGCTGCTCGCCCCGGGCCTCCAGGCCCGGGGCTGCTCGCCCCGGGCCTCCACGCCCGGGGCTGCTCGCCCCGGGCCTCCACGCCCGGGGCTGCTCGCCCCGGGCCTCCACGCCCGGGGCTGCTCGCCCCGGGCCTCCACGCCCGGGGCTGCTCGCCCCGGGCCTCCACGCCCGGGGCTGCTCGCCCCGGGCCTCCACGCCCGGGGCTGCTCGCCCCGGGCCTCCACGCCCGGGGCTGCTCGCCCCGGGCCTCCACGCCCGGGGCTGCTCGCCCCGGGCCTCCACGCCCGGGGCTGCTCGCCCCGGGCCTCCAGGCCCGGGGCTGCTCGCCCCGGGCCTCCACGCCCGGGGCTGCTCGCCCCGGGCCTCCACGCCCGGGGCTGCTCGCCCCGGGCCTCCACGCCCGGGGCTGCTCGCCCCGGGCCTCCACGCCCGGGGCTGCTCGCTATGGCTCACTGTGCCTGAAGCCGTTCCTGTACCTGAAAGATGGGCTCACACAAACACAAACACCCGCCAGGCTCTGGGTTCCCTGCTCAGAATCTCCCGGGGAAGTTCGGAGGGATAGGATGCACAAAATATATAGTGATCCACTCGCCCCAGGCCTCCACGCCCGGGGCTGTATCTTACCATGGCTCATCAGGGCTGAAGCCTATCCCTGTACCCGACAGAAACGGGTCAGTGTTTCCCACACAGACTCCAGACCAGGGGGTCTCAACTAAGAAACTTACGGGGCAGGATGGAGAAGTGGGAGACACAGAATCCAACGCAGCCCCTCCGGGGGCTATGCAACAAGCCCAAAAACCCAAGGAGGCATATGCCTGAATCCTGAAAAGCCAACAAACCCTTCCTCTCAGCTCCGAAACTCCCGGGTTAGGACCGAGAGAGGCGAGACCCAGAATCCCAAACACCTGCTACGAGCCCCGGCCTCCAGGCCCTGAGTCGTTACCATGGCTCACCATGGCTGGAGCCTTTCCCTGTACCTGAGATAAAGGGGTCACAGAACCAGAAACACGCTCCAGACACAGGGGTCTCACTCAGAAACTCCCCAGAAAGGTCCGAGGGTTTGGGGACACAAAATAGGAAGTGCCCCGCTCGCCCCGGGCCTCCAGGCCCGGGGCTGCTCGCCCCGGGCCTCCAGGCCCGGGGCTGCTCGCCCCGGGCCTCCAGGCCCGGGGCTGCTCGCCCCGGGCCTCCAGGCCCGGGGCTGCTCGCCCCGGGCCTCCAGGCCCGGGGCTGCTCGCCCCGGGCCTCCAGGCCCGGGGCTGCTCGCCCCGGGCCTCCAGGCCCGGGGCTGCTCGCCCCGGGCCTCCAGGCCCGGGGCTGCTCGCCCCGGGCCTCCAGGCCCGGGGCTGCTCGCCCCGGGCCTCCAGGCCCGGGGCTGCTCGCCCCGGGCCTCCAGGCCCGGGGCTGCTCGCCCCGGGCCTCCAGGCCCGGGGCTGCTCGCCCCGGGCCTCCAGGCCCGGGGCTGCTCGCCCCGGGCCTCCAGGCCCGGGGCTGCTCGCCCCGGGCCTCCAGGCCCGGGGCTGCTCGCCCCGGGCCTCCAGGCCCGGGGCTGCTCGCCCCGGGCCTCCAGGCCCGGGGCTGCTCGCCCCGGGCCTCCAGGCCCGGGGCTGCTCGCCCCGGGCCTCCAGGCCCGGGGCTGCTCGCCCCGGGCCTCCACGCCCGGGGCTGCTCGCCCCGGGCCTCCAGGCCCGGGGCTGCTCGCCCCGGGCCTCCACGCCCGGGGCTGCTCGCCCCGGGCCTCCAGGCCCGGGGCTGCTCGCCCCGGGCCTCCACGCCCGGGGCTGCTCGCCCCGGGCCTCCAGGCCCGGGGCTGCTCGCCCCGGGCCTCCAGGCCCGGGGCTGCTCGCCCCGGGCCTCCACGCCCGGGGCTGCTCGCCCCGGGCCTCCAGGCCCGGGGCTGCTCGCCCCGGGCCTCCACGCCCGGGGCTGCTCGCCCCGGGCCTCCAGGCCCGGGGCTGCTCGCCCCGGGCCTCCAGGCCCGGGGCTGCTCGCCCCGGGCCTCCACGCCCGGGGCTGCTCGCCCCGGGCCTCCACGCCCGGGGCTGCTCGCCCCGGGCCTCCACGCCCGGGGCTGCTCGCCCCGGGCCTCCACGCCCGGGGCTGCTCGCCCCGGGCCTCCACGCCCGGGGCTGCTCGCCCCGGGCCTCCACGCCCGGGGCTGCTCGCCCCGGGCCTCCACGCCCGGGGCTGCTCGCCCCGGGCCTCCACGCCCGGGGCTGCTCGCCCCGGGCCTCCACGCCCGGGGCTGCTCGCCCCGGGCCTCCACGCCCGGGGCTGCTCGCCCCGGGCCTCCACGCCCGGGGCTGCTCGCCCCGGGCCTCCACGCCCGGGGCTGCTCGCTATGGCTCACTGTGCCTGAAGCCGTTCCTGTACCTCAAAGATGGGCTCACACAAACACAGACACCCGCCAGGCTCTGGGTTCCCTGCTCAGAATCTCCCGGGGAAGTTCGGAGTGATAGGATGCACAAAATGGATAGTGCTCCGGCTTGCCCCGGGCCTCCACGCCCGGGGCTGTATCTTACCATGGCTCATCAGGGCTGAAGCCTCTCCCTGTACCCGAGAGAAACGGGTCAGTGTTTCCCACACAGCCTCCAGAACAGGGGGTCTCACCTAAGAATCTCACGGGGAAGGATGGAGAAGTGGGAGACACAGAATCCAACGCAGCCCCTCCAGGGGCTATGCAGCAAGCCCAAAAACCCAAGGAGGCATATGCCTCAATCCTGAAAAGCCAACAAACCCTTCCTCTCAGCTCCGAAACTCCCGGGTTAGGACCGAGAGATGCGAGACCCAGAATCCCAAACACCTGCTACGAGCCCCGGCCTCCAGGCCCTGAGTCGTTACCATGGCTCACCATGGCTGGGCCATTCCCGGTACCTGAGATAAAGGGGTCCCAGAACCAGAAACAGGCTCCAGACACAGGGGTCTCAGCTCAGAAACTCCCCAGAAAGGTCCGAGGGTTTGGTGACACAAAATAGGAAGTGCCCCGCTCGCCCCGGGCCTCCAGGCCCTGAGTCGTTACCATGGCTCACCATGGTTGGAGCCATTCCCTGTACCTGAGATAAAGGGGTCACAGAACCCGAAACAGGCTCCAGACACTGGGGTCTCAGCTCAGAAACTCCCCAGAAAGGTCCGAGGGATTGGGGACACAAAATGGGAATATCCCCGCTCGCCCCAGGCCTCCCAGGCCCGGCGCTGCTCGCCCCGGGCCTCCCAGGCCTGGGGACTGCTCGCCCCGGGCCTCCAGGCGCTGAGTCACTTACCATGGCTCACCATGTCTGAAGCCGCTCCCTGTACCTCAGAGAAAGGGTCACAGATCCCATATAGCCTCCAGAACCTGGGGTCTCAGCTCAGAATCTCCCTTGGATGGTCTGAGAAATTGTAGGGACACAGAATCCCAAGCAGCCCCTCCATGGATATGCAGCGAGCACAAAATCCCTAGGGAAACACAAGCTAGAATCACAAAACCCTGTGGTCTCAGCTCAGAAACTCCCAGGATAGGTCAGATGGATGCAAGACACACAATCCCAATCAGCAGCTGTGAGCCCGGCCTCAAGGCCCGGAGTCAATTACCATGCCTTACCATGGCTGAAGCCGCTCACTGTACCTGAGATAATGGGGTCACAGAATCCCAAACACCCGCCAGACCCTGGGTTCTCTACTCAGAAACTCCCGGGGAAGTTCCTAGGGATTGGAGATAGAAAATGGGTAGTGTCCCTGCTCGCCCCGGGCCTCCAGGCCCGGGGCTGCTCGCCCCAGGCCTCCTTGCCCGGGGCTGCTCGCCCAGGGCCTCCTCGCCCAGGCTGCTCACCCCGGCCCTCCAGGCCCTGAGTCACTTACCATGGCTCACCATCGCTGAAGCTGCCTCCTGTACCTGAGAGAAAGTGGTCACAGTATCCCAAACAGCCTCCAGACCCTTGGGTCTCAGCTCAGAATCCCCCGGGATGGTCTGAGAAATCGGAGGGACACAGAATCCCAAGGAGCCCCTCCATGGGCTGTGCATCGAGCACAAAATCCCAAGCGAGACACAAGCTAGAATCACAAAATGACAACAAACCCTGTGGTCTTAGCTCAGAAACTCCTGGGATAGGTCCGAGGGATGCGAGACACACAATACCCAGCAGCCGCTGCGAGCCCCAGCCTCCAGGTCCTCCCGGGGGTGGTCCGAGAAATCGGAGGGACACATAATCCCAAGCAGCACCCCCAGGGGCTGTGCAACAAGCAAAAAATCCCAAGCGAGACACAAGCTAGTATCCGAAAAAGCCTCCAGACCCTGGGGTCTCTTGCAGAATCTTCCAGGATAGATCCGTGGTATGTGAGAAACAGAATGGTCAGTGCCCATGATGGCCCAGGCCTCCAGGCCCGGGGCTGCTCGCCCCGGGCCTCCAGGCCCTGAGGCATTTACCATGGCTCACCATGGCTGAAGCCGCTCCCTGTACCTGAGAGAAAGTGGTCACAGTATCCCAAACAGCCTCCAGACCCTTGGGTCTCAGCTCAGAAACTCCAGGGGAAGGTCCGAGAAATTGGAGACACAGAATCCCAAGCAGCCCCTCCAGAGCTGGGCAACGAACACAAAATCACAAGCGAGACACAAGCTCGAATCCAAAAAAGCCTCCAGACCCTGGGGTCTCACTCAGAATCTCCCCAGATAGGTCCGTGGTATGTGAGACACAGAATGGGTAGTGCCCCTGCGCGCCCCAGGGCCTCCAGGCCCTGAGTCACTTACCATGGCTCACCATCGCTGAAGCCGCTCCCGGTACCTGAGAGAAAGGGGTCACAGAATCCCAAACAGCCTCCAGAACCTGGGGTCTCAGCTCAGAATCTCCCGGGAAAGTTCCGAGAAATGGGAGACACAGAATCCCAAGCAGCCCCTCCAGGGGCTGTGCAGCGAGCACAAAATCCCAAGCGAGACACAAGCTAGAATCACACTATGCCAACAAACCCTGTGGTCTCAGCTCAGAAACTCCTGGGATAGGGCCGAGGGATGTGAGACACACAATCCCAAGCAGCCGCTGCGAGCCCTGGGCCTCCAGGTCCTGAGTCACTTACCATGGCTTACTATGGCTGAAGCCACTCCCTGTACCTGAGAGAAAGGAGTCACAGAATCCCAAACAGCCCCCAGCACCTGGGATCTCAGCTCTGAAACTCCCGGGGAAGGTCCGAGCGACGGGAGACACAGAATCCCAAGCCGCCCCTCCAGGGGCTGTGCAGTGAGCACAAAATCTCAAGCAAGACACAAGCTAGAATCCCAAAAAGCCTCTAGACCCTGTGGTCTCAGCTCAGAAACTCTTGGGATAGGTCCGAGGGATGCGAGACACAGAATCCCAAGCAGCCACCACGAGCCCCGGGCCTCCAGGTTCTGAGTCACTTACCATGGGTGATGGCACTCCCCGTCAGGGAGCTGAAGCCGCTCCCTGTACCTGAGAGAAAGGAGTCACAGTATCCCAAACAGCCTCCAGACCCTTTGGTCTCAGCTCAGGAACTCCCGGGGAAGGTCCGAGGAATGGGAGATCCAGAATCCCATGCAGCCCCTCCAGGGTCTCCTCTGGTGATGAGGAATGGATTCAGGTTACCAGTAAGGAGGCCCTGCATTAATTCAGCTCTTGTGCCCAGTGCATCTTCCCAGCTGCCACCAATAGCACCAATCCAGGTGGCCTCCAAGGGGGCAAATGGCGCAATTTTTGTGGCGAGTCACATGGTGTCCCATAAAGCTCCCCCTGATGCCATATTGAAGCATGGGGAGGGCAGAAGTCCATAGTCTGAGATAGGTTCCTACGACATCACCCAGGAGAGTTGGGTGTAAGCATACGGGTCCTTCTACATCAGCCAATCCAATCTACATCAGGGACCCTGAACTCTGTGAGCCCCTTTTTCCTTCCAGCTTAGGGAAGCAGCCAACCCTCCAGCAGCTTTTGGGTCATGGCTGGGCCACCAACGGTAAATGTCTGGCTGTCCACAGGCTGCCAGCATTGGTTTAGCAAATGTCAATATGAGCAGCTGCTGTATGGGGGATTCTCCTCCATTTTGATCAGGGCCTGGGACAAAACATGACGAGAGAGAGAGAGAGAGAGAGAGAGAGAGAGAGAAGAGTTCCCTGTGCTCCTGGACAGGGCTGCATGCACAGAGCAGATAGCCTGAAGCCTGGGGAGAGGTGGACAAAGAGGTAAGGAGAGAGAAACTGGATGAGTGATAGGGGAATTGGGCAAGACCGAGAGAGTGAAAGAAAGAAACACAGAGAGGTGTGGTTAGAGAGAAACAGAGACAAAGAGGAAGTACAAGGAGAAAAGTGGAGCCCTGGTCCAGGTATGTGAACGGGTGAGATGGGCCAGGGGAGAGGGGATGTGTGAAGTGGCTCTGAGTGCTGGGGCAGAAAGGGCTGGTATCATGGGCATCATAGTTTCATGACTCTAAGACTCCAGCATCCCTGGGGCCAAGCTCTGCAGTGGCCATTGCAATTGAAAAGATGGGTATCCATTATTTCTCCTGGAATTGTGGGGCTCAGCGTTATGTTCTGTCATGGAGAAGGATGTCTTCAGGGAGAGTGTGCTGCTCTTTGGCAGTTAAACTCCAGAGCCCGCCCTGTGGGGAGGTGTCCCTGAGTCATCTCCCTCACTGACCCCAGGCCCTGTTGGATGTCCCCCCTCCCCCCACCAGTTGGCGTTCCTCATGTTCTGAACCCAGGCATGAAGCATTGTGTTGCCCCCAGGTTCTGCAGTCTGGACCTGACAGAGGTAGACTGTTGATAAAAAGTATATATATATTTGACAATAAGGTCCATATTCTCCCTCTGGAACGAGCGGTGTGCATCTAAATCATGCGTTGCTATCCTCCTGTCCACAACCAATCTGAGGATTCCAGAAGGTAGGTGAACCCTTTAAAACACCATAGTCTTCTCTTACATCATTCAAAGACAATTTGTTTTCCAAGCTTTCTTTTAATTTTGAAGAGATGGCCGTTACTAATTGAAGGCATAATGTTCCTGTAGGAAATTGACCTACATGACTGATGGACATTATTTCATCCATCCGTATCCCTAAAGCACATTTCATTGGAAATATAAGCCACGGATACATGTCATAAATTCATAACAGGTGTGTAGCTCCCTGTAGGTTGCATGCTGACTTTGTCACATATGTGTCACCAGATAGTATTAGTGACTTTTCAGATAAGCTCTAAACATCAAGATGGTCATGTTAGAGAATCTGGTATAAAAGGAATTTCACAGATTCTAAATTAGGAATGATTTTTCATTTTTAATGTCTCTTTTTTTTTCCTTTTATGAGAGAACCCGAGCTGGGGATGGGGGAAAGAGTGGGAGATACTAAATCTGAGGCAGGCTCCAGGCTCTGAGGTGTCAGGACAGAGCCTGACGCGGGGCTCAAACTGATGGACTGCAAGATCATGACCCGAGTGGAAGTCGGACGCTTAACCAAGTAAGCCACCCAAGCGCCCAGGAATGATAGTTTATTGGCAAAGAAAGAGAAATTAAAGATAGCATAAAGGATGTCGACTTTTAATTGAAATATTCTTCACACATTTGTTGTATTAGTTTTAGGCATACATTGTAGTCCTTCCATTTGTCTATAAATTATGTTGTACTTTAGCACAAGTGTAGCTATCATGTGAAAGCATGCAACAGTATTATTACAGGATTGACTCTCTTCCATTGGCTGTCCCTTGTATCCCTAGGACTCATTCAGTCCATAGCTGGAAGCCGGTATCTCTCTCTCAAAGGTGTCCATTCTTTATCTAACCTAAACACTTAGGTGGTAAACACAATTACCTCTTGTTCAGCATGTGTAAATTGGCAGTCTATTTTTCTGGGAACATTGCTTAAAGCATTACAAATGATGTCATTACGTTAATAAATTTGGTTTCATTCTTCACTCACAAGAAAGGAGAAGAAAAAGATTTCTTTGTGCCCTAGGCCCTGTCACTAAGATCCTTCCCAGTGTAGAGAACAGGCTTAGTTGCCCAGAGCACCTTCGGTCCCTCAGCTGAGCCACCAGGGTCTTCAACATTGCAAGAAATCCCATGGTGGCCAGCAGAGAGAGCTCGAGCACCACAGACCCGGAGGCGCTGGTTCCTCTGCCGAGGCAGTGATGGCCAGCAGAGGGCTCATCATCGGCTTTTCTGACCCAGGGCACCTCAGAGCAGGAAGGGCTTCTATTCCAGAGAACGCAGGGCCTCTGCTGCTGCCTCAGGACAGAGAGCAGAGCTGCCTTTCCAGCGCGTTCTGCCGCCCACCCCAGGGGAGACCTGGGGAGCTTTGCAGCAACTTGGCATCTCCTGAGTCCCACAGAGTATCTGCCTTGTTGTACTGAGTGCTGAGGAGGGGGCGCTGGGTGGCTTCCCTGGGCAAGCTGGTTGCTGAGCTGCACAGGCACTTGCATTTTCTGGGCTGTTCCTGTGTTTCATTCCTCCACTTCCTGGACTGTATTTGAGCAAGACATATTTTACTAAAGAACTCGTGGATTGCGGGGTCCCACGACATCACCTCATCGATGCAGTCGATGGTTTGTTCCAGATTCAGGCTTGTTTCTGGGAAGAAACCCTGACAGAAGTTCAGAAGAACAGGAGTTGCGTTCCGTTAGGACGTGAATACATGAAATGCTCCTCTCACGACCTTCTAGAAGAATGAGCTGGGACCCAGTTTCTGAGTCCTGCTGGAACCAGAGACCGAGGTAAGGGCACAAACTGCCCCCACATCATACATGCTTTTTAAAAAAATTTCATGGTTATTTTTCCAACCTAGTGAAGTGATTGAAAACTACAGAAAACCTGGTAGGTAGGTGTCATTAACCTTATGTTATCTTTTAATTTAAATTCCAGTGAGTGAAGACACAGTGTAATATTAGTTTCAGGTGTCCAATATAGAGCAACCCCTTCCACACGTCACCCGGAGCTCATCCCAGGTGCACTTCTTAATCCCCAGCAGCTGTTTCACCCATTCCCTCACCTCACTGTGGAGGCCCTCAGTTTGTTTCCTAGTTAAGAGTCTGTTTGTTTGTCACTGTGTCCTTCACCCACCCCCTTTGTTTTATTTCCATGTGCTAGTGAAATCATCTGGTATTTGTCTTTCTCTGACAGGCTCTTTTTCACCCAGCATAACATACTGTCACTCCTCCACCTCGTGGCAAATGACAAGATTTCATGTTTTTATGGCTAAATAATATTACATTCCATATACTACATCTCAACTTATTCATCACTTGATGGATGCTTGGGAAGTTTCCGTAATTTGGCTGTTGTAGAAAATGCTGCTGTAAACATCATGGTGCATGTATCCCTTTTAGGAATTATTTTTGTATTCTTTGTGTAAATACCTCGTAGTGAAACTGCTGGATCTTAAGGTAGTTCCATTTCCATTTTTTTTTGATGAATCTCCATGAAGTTTTCCAGTGTGGCTGCACCAGTTTGCATTCCTACCCACAGTGCAAGAGGGATTCTCTTTCCTCACATCCTTGGCAACACCTGCTGTTTCATCATTCATTGATTTCAGTCATTCTGACAGATGTGATGTGTTATCTCATTGTACTTTTGAATTGTATTTTCCTGAAGATCAGTATTGTTGAGCATCTTTTCATATGTTTCTTGGCCATGTGTATGTCTTCCTTGGGAAAATGTCCATTTGTGTCTTCTGCTCATTTTTAATCGGATTTCTCCTTTTTTGGGTGCTGTATGACTTTATATATTTTGGATAGTAAACCTTTATCAGATGTCGTTTACAAATATTATTCTGTAGGTGTTTTAGTTTTGTTGATCATTTCCTTTGTGACGGAAGCTTTTTATTTTTAGGAAGTCCCATTATTTTTGGTTGTGTTTCGCTTAACTCAGGAGATATATCTGCAAAGATGCTTGTACAGCCAATGTCAAATAAGATACTGCCTGTGTTAATTATCCTCTGGGATTTTTATGGTTTCAGGTTTCACACATAGGTCTTTATCCATGTTGGATTTATTTTTGTGTATGTTGTAAGGTGGTCCGTTGTTGGTCTTGTTTTGCAGGTTGCTGTCTAGTTTTCCCAAAACCATATGTTGAGATTTTTTTTTAAGTTTATGTATTTATTTTTGAGAGACAAAGAGAATGCAGAAGAGGGGCAGAAAGAAATGGCGATTGAGAATCCCACACATGCTCTGCACTGCCCTGAGATCATGACCTGAGCTGAATCCACAATCACATGCTTTGCAACCACCCATGTGTCCTAAGACTATCTTTTTTTTTCCATTGGATATACTTTCCTGCTTTGTTGAGAATTAATTGACCATATAGGTTTGAGTTCACTTCTGCGTTTCCGTTCTATTGATCTCTGCATTTGTGTGTAGTTGTTGTTGTCGTTGTTGTTGTTGTTGTTGTTGTTTGCCAGGACCATACTATTCTGTTCAGTACAGCTTTTTAATATATCCTGAAGTCTGGAATTTTGATGCCTCCAGCTTTAGTTTTCTTCTTCAATTTTGTTTTGCTGTTTGGAGTCTTTGTCGTTCCATACAAATCTTGGGATTATTTGTTGTAGTTCTGTGACACATGTTTTTGTTAGTGTGATAGGGATTTCATTACATATGTAGATTGTTTTGAGGAGTGTAGACATTTTAACAGTATTTTTGCTTCCCATCCATGAGGGTGAAATATATTTCCTTTTCTTTGTGTCCTGTTCCATTTCTTTCATCAGTGTTTCATAGCCTTTAGAGTACAGGTCTTTCACCTCTTTGGTTAGGTTCATTCTAGGTATCTTGGGGTATTTGGTGCAACTGTCAATGGGATTGATCCCTTACTTTCTCTTTCTGTTAATTCATTACTCGTCTATAGAAATGCAATAGATTTATGTACATTGATTTCTGTATATTGTGATTTGTGGAATTCATGTATAAATCCTAGCAATTTTCATTGGAGTCTTTCATGGTTTTTATAGAGAGCATCATGTCAGTTCCAAACAGCGAAAGTTCTACTTCTTCCTTGCCAATTTGGATGCCTCATTTCTTTTTTTGTCTGATTGCTGTGGCTAGGACTTCCTGTACTATGTGGAATAATAGTGGTGACAGGGGTCATCCCTGTCTTGTCCCTGACCTTGGAGGAAACACTTTCAATTTTTCCCCATTGAGGATGAGCTGAGCTGTGGGTTTTTCCTAGATGACCTTATATGTGTAGGTAGGTTTAGTCCAAATCTACTTTGCTGAGGGTTTTTATCATGAATGGATGTGACATTTTGTCAAATGGTTTTCCTGCATCTGCGAAAACCATAATATTGTTCTTATCCTTTCTTCTATTACTGTGGTGCATCATGTTGATTGATCTGTGAATGTGGAACCACCCTTGCAGCCCGGGAATATATCCCAGTTGGTTATGGTAAATGATTCTATTAATGTATTGTTGACTTTAATTTGAAGGTGTTTTAATGAGAATTTCTGCATACATACTCTCAGGCTATTGGTCTGCAGTTTTATTTTAAATTTTTTTAAACATTTTTTTAAATGTTTATTTCTTTCCTTAGAAAGAGTACATAAAAGTGAGGGAGGGGCAGAGAGACAGGGAACAAGAGAATCCTGGCCATGATCCACACTGTCAATGCACGGTCCAATGTGGGACTCGAACCCATGCACCGCAAGATAATGTCCTAATCCAAAATTAAGAGTTGGACAGTAAACCAACTGAGCCACACAGGCGCCCCAGCAGTTTTCGGTTTTAGTGGAGGCTTTATCTGGTTTTGGTATCAGGGTAATGATGGCCTCATGAGATGAATTTGGAAGTTTTCCTTCTTTTTTATTTTTTGTAATAATTCGAGGAGAATACATAGTACCTCTTCCTTAAATGGTTGATAGATTTCATCAGTGAAGCCCTCTGGCCCTGAACTCTTGTGTTGGGGGGAGATTTTTTTTATTACTGATTTGATTTCTTTCTGTTTTCAGATTTTATGTATTCCTGTTTCAGTTTTGGTAGTTTGTGTGTTTCTAGGAATTTGTCCATTTTTCTCAGAGTGTCCAATTTGCTGCATATAGTTGTTCATAATATTATCTTCTAACTGTATTTTTGTAGTGTTGACTGTTGTTTCTCCTTTCTTATTTGTGATTTTATTTATTTGAGTCCTTTCTCTCTTCTTTGTGAAAATTCTGCCTAGGAGGTTTTCATGTTGATTACTGTTTTCAAGGAACCAGCCCCTGGTTTCACTGATTTGGTCTAGTGTCTTTTTGGTTTGTATATCCCTTATTTCTGCCTTAATCTCTATTACTTCCTTCCTTCTGCTGTTCTTCTCATTCCTTTACTTGTAAGTTAGGAGGGTTTGAGATTTTTCTTGCTCTTTAAGGTAGGCTTGTATTGCTATATACTTCCATCTTAGATTGCTTTTGCCGCATTCCAAAAGTTTTTACCAGTGTATTTTCATTTTCATTAGTTTCAGTGTATTTTCTCATTGATTTCCTGTTTAACCCATTCATTTCGTAGCATGTTATTTAACCTCCCTTTATTGGTGACCTTTCCCCCTTTGTGTGTGTGTGTGTGTGTGTGTGTGTGTGTGTGTGTGTGTATGAGTGTGGTTAACTTCAAGTTTCCTAGCCTTGTGGTCAGAAAAGATGCTTGGTCTGTCTCTGTCTTTGGGTACCTGTTGAGGCCTTATTTGTGACCTAGAATGTGATCATTTCTGGAGAATGCCCCACGTGTGCTTGAAAAGAATGTGTACTCTGCCATTTTAGTATGGAGTGTTATGAATATATCTGTTGAACGCATCTGGTCCAGTGTGTCATTCAAAGTCATTGTTACCTTGTTGATTTTCTGTTTACAGGTTCTGTCCATTGATGTGACTGATGTGTTAAAGTCCTCTATTATCATTATATTATTATAAATTCCTTTATGGTTTTGTTAATTTCTTTTATATTGGTGATTGCATATTGGGTGCATCAAAATTTACAATCATTGGATCTTTTTGTTTGGTTGTCCCCTTTACTATGAGATAGTGTCTATCTTCATCTCTTGTTACAGCTTTATTTATTTTTTAATATAAGTCTTAGTTGACATATAGTGCATTCTCTATTTCGGGAGTAGAATCCAGTGATTCATCCCTTACATACAACACCCAGTACTCATGACAACAAGTGCTCTCCTTAATACTCGTCCTCCATCTAGCCCAGCGCCGACACACCTCCCTCTAGCAACCCTCACTTTTTTTCTCTATGGTTAAGAGACTCATGTGGTTTGTTACCACTCTTCTCTTTTCCTGCCCCCTTCCCATGTTTTCATCTGTTTTGTTTCTTAAATTACACATGAGTGAAATCATATGTGTCTTTCACTGATTGGCATATTTCACTTAGCATAATACATTCTAGGTCCATCCACATCGTGGCAAGTGGCAGGATTTCATTCTTTTTGAAGCTGAGTTACATTTCATTGTATATACGTATGTATGTATGTATGTATGTATGTATATATGAGCATACAAGTGAGTACATATGCGTATACATGCACACACACACACACACACACACACACACACACACACCACAAGTTCTTTATACCTTCATCAGTTGATGGACACTTGGGCATTCTCCATAGTATGGCTACTGTTGATAATGCTGCTATAAATATTGGGTGTATGCAATTTTACTACTAGATATTGACCCAAAGGGTACCAAACTACATCTCAGTTTTATTTTGCCTAATATAAGTATTGCTACTGGCTTTCTTTTACATTATTGTCATGATAAATGTTTTTTCATTCCCTCCTTTAAAAGGCAGGTGACATGCATCCAAATAAGGCTTTGTAGGCAGCATCTAGATAGACCTTGTTTTTTTTTTGTTTGTTTCTTTATTTTTTTTTTCTCCATTCTGACACCCTATCCTTGTCTTTTGATTGGAGCATGTAGTCGGTTTACATTGAGTAATTATTGATAGGTATATATTTAATGACATTCTACTAGTTGTTTTGCCATTGTTTCTTGATGTTTTCTCTGATCCTTTCTTGTCTGTAACACTTTTGGTCTCTCATTTCCACTCCAAGAGTCTGATTTAAATATTCTTTTCTTTTGACTGGCAGTACATTTCTTTACTTATTTTTATACTTCTTCTTTGTTAAAATTTAAGCCCAAGTTAGCTACCTTATAGTGGAATACAGTTTCAGGATTAGAATTTAGTGATCCATCAATTACAAAATATATCCAGTACTCATCCCAAGTGCCCGCTCCCTGAGTGCCCATCACCTATTTAGCCCATACCCTGTTCAGAAACCTTTCTGGAGTCCTGAGCTTCTTCCCTCTATTTAACAGTCTCTTATCATTTGACTCCCTCTCTGTTTGTATCTTATTTTTGCTTTCCTTTCACTATGTTCATCAGTGTATTAAATTCCACAGATGAGAGAAATCATATGATGTGTGTCTTTCTCTGAGATATTATGGTTAGCATAATAAAGTCTGGTTCCATCCACGTTGTTGCAAATAACAAGATTCCACTCTTTTTGATTGCCGAGTAATATTCCACTGTATGAATATACCACATCTTCGTTATCCATTCATCTCTCAATGGTCATTTGGGCTCTTTGCATAATTTAGCTATTGTTGATAATGCTGCTATAAACATTGGAGTGCATGTGCCTCTTCGAGTCAGCGTTAGTGTATCCTTTGTATAAATGCCTATTAGTGCAATTGCTGGGTCGTACTGTAGTTCTCTTATTGTTTCTTGTAACGAATGTCCATACTATTTTCCAGAATGGCTACACCACTTTGCATTCCCACCAGCATTGCAAAAGCGTTCCCTTTCTCTGCATTCTTGCCAACATCTGTCATTTCCTGAGATGTTAATTTTAGCCATTGTTATAGGTGTGAGGGGATATCTCATTGTGGTTTTGATTTGTATTTCACTTATGACGATTGAGGTTGAGCATCTTTTCATGGTATGACCAATCTGGATGTGATCTTTGTTAAAGTGTCTCTTCATGTCTTTTGCCCATTTCTTCACTGGGTTATTTGGTTTTTGGGTGTTGAGTGTGATATGTTCTTTATAGATTTTGGATAGTAACCCTTTATCTGATATATCACCTGAAAATATCTTCTCCCTTTCCATTCAGTTTCTTTTAGTTTTGTTAATTGTGTCCTCTGCTGTGCAGAAGCTTTTTATCTTGAGGTCTCAATAGTTCATGTTTGTTTTTATTGCCCTTGTTTCTGGAGACTTGACAAGAAAGATGGTGCTGCAGTCAGGATCAAAGACGCCGGTTGCCTTTTTTCTCCTCTAGGATTTAGATGGTCTCCTGTCTTACACTTAGATCTTTCATCCATTTTGAGGTGTGTGTGTGTGTGTGTGTGAGAGAGAGAGAGAGAGAGAGAGAGAGAGAGAGAGAGAGAGAGTCAGAGAGAGAGAGAGAGAGACAGAGAGAGACCCAGAGGTTTAAGAACATAGTCCAGGTTCTTCTTCTCACTGTCCATTTTTCCCAGTACCATGTGCTGAAGAGACTCTTTTTTTCCTTTGGATATTCTTTCCTGTTTTGTCAAAGCTTAGTCAGCCATAATTTTGAGTGTCCATTTCTGGATTCCCTATTCTGTTCCTTTGATCTATGTGTCTGTTTTTGTCCCCGTCCCATACTGTCTTGATGATTGCTGCTTTCTGATGTGCCATAAAGTCCAGAATTGTAATGTCTCCAGGTTTGTTTTTTTTCTTTTTCAACATTACTATGGCTCTTCGGGGTCTTTTCTGGTTCCATACAAATTTTAGGATTGTTTGTTCTCAGTCTGGAAGAATGCTGGTGTTATTTTGATAGGAATTACATTGAATTTGTCCATTGTTTTGGGTAGTATTGATATTTTAACAATATTTGTTCTTCTAATCCATGAGATGGGATGTTTTTCCATTTCTTTGTGTCTTCTTCAAGTTCTTTCATAGATGTTGTATGGTTTGTTCTTTTAATTTTTTAATGTTTATTTATTTTTAAGAGAGTAAGCGAGTGAGCAAGAGCCCGTGAGCAGGGGAAAGGCAGAGAGAGGGAGACACAGAATCTGAAGCAGGACCAAGCTCCAAGCTGTCAGCACAGAGCCCATCACAGGACTCAAACCCACAAATGCGGGATCATGTCCTGAACCGAAGACGGCACTTAACCGACTGAGCCACCCAGGCACCCCTCTGTTGTTTTAATGTACTGATCTTTTACCTCTTTGGTTAGATTTATCCCTGGGTATTTTATGCATTTCAATGCAGTTGTAAATGAGATCGGTTCCTTAATTTTCTTTCTGTTGTTTCATTATTGGGGTATAGAAATGCAATCAACTTCTGTATATTGATTTTATATTCTGAGACTTTCCTGAATTCCTGTATCAGTCCTAGAAGTTTTTTGGTGGAGTCGTTTGGATTTCCCACGGAGAGTATCATATCTGCGAGGAGGGAAATTTTGACCCCTCCTGGCCAACTTGGACACCTTGTAATTCTTTTTGTTGTCTGATTGCTGAGGCTAGGACTTTCAACAGAATGGTGAATAACAGTGTGGAGAATGGACATCCCTGTCATGTTCCTGACCTTAGGGGGAAAGCTCTCAGTTTTTCCCCATTGAAGATGTTATTAGCTGTGGGACTTTCATATCTGGACATTCTCATATTGAGCCACGATCCTTCTATCCCTCCTTCATGAGGTTTTTTTTTTTCCAGCAAGAAAGGATGCTGCTGCATTTTTTCAAATGTTTATTCTGCATCTATTGAGAGGATCATGTGGTTGTTATCCTTTCTTTTATCAACGTGATATATCACATCAGTTGATTTGCAGATATTGAATCGGTTGTGCATCCCAGGAATAAAATCCACTTCATTGTGCTGAATAATTCTTTTACTGTATTGTTGGATCCAGTTTGCCACTTTTTGTTGAGATTTTTTGCATCCATGGTCATCAGGGAAATTGGTCTGTAGTTTTCCTTTATAGTGGGGACTTTGTCCAGTTTGGACTCAAGGCCATGCTGGCCTCATAGAATGAGTTTGGAAGTGTTCCCTCCATTTTTCTGCCCATGACCTTATCTTGTTCTTTCATTTGGGATGCCTTCTTCTTGTCTTGGAATTTTGGTTGAGTATTTGCCATCTCTGTGTTACCAAAGCTCATTGTGTTGCCTGCCTGTGAGTTGAATGGTTTTATGAAGAGGAGGTCAACCAATGTCCAGGGCCTGGCACATCACGGAGTGTCTGTGGTGTGGGTTGCATGCACTGTTTTGTGTTCTGTTTTGTGTTCTGGCTTCAGGTCAGTTGTATGGGAAAGGTAGGGTCCTTGGCTAGAATGTGGTGAGTCTTATCTAGGTCGGCACTGCGATCCCTGGAAGCTGCAGTGCAGTCGGAACTGGGTTCACTGCATGGTGCAGTGCGCGGGCACTGGGTTCACTGAAGGGGCAGTGCCGCGGGCACTGGTTTCACTGGAGGCTGCAGTGTCGCGGGCAGTGGGTTCACTGCAGGCTGCAGTACCACGGGCACTGGGTTCACTGGAGGGTGCAGTGCCACGGGCACTGGGTTCACTGGAGGGTGCAGTGTCGCGGGCAGTGGGTTCACAACAGGTTGCAGTGCCACGGGAACTGGGTTCACTGGAATGTGCATTGCCGCGGGTTCTGGGTTCACTGGAGGCTGCAGTGCTACTGGCATGGGGTTCACTGCAGGCTGTAGGCAGCGAGCAGAGGGTTCACTGCAAACTGCTGTTCCAACTGCACTGTGTTCACTGGAGGCTGCAGTGGCACAGACACTGGGCTAACTGGATGATGTAGTGCCATAGGCACTGGGTTCACTGCAGGATGCAGTGCCGCGGGGACTGGGTTCACTGCAGGCTGCAGTGCTGCGGGATCAGGGTTCCCAGGATGGTGCAGTGCTGTGGTCACTGTGTTAACTGGAGAGTGTAGTGCACTCAGGACTGGCTTCACTGGAGGCTGTAGTGCCATGGGCCCTGGGTTCACTGGAGGGTTCAGTGCTGCGGGGTCACGGTTCACTGGAGGCTGCAGAGCTGCGGGCACTGGGTTCACTGGAGGTTGCAGTGTCACGGGCACTGGGTTCACTGCAGGCTGCTGTGCACCGGTCACTGAGATAACTGGAAGCTGAAGTGCCACAGGCACTGGGTTCACTGCAGGCTACAGTGCCTCAGGCTCTGGGATCACTAAAGGCTGCAGTTACACGGGCACTGGGTTCACTGGAGGGTGCAGTGGGACAGGCACTGCCTTCACTGGAGGGTGCAGTGCCACGGGCAGTGGGTTCACTGGAGGCTGCAGTGCAGTGGGAACTGGCTTCACTGGATGGTGCAGTGCCACGGGCACTGGGTTCACTGCAGGCTGCAGTGCACTGGTCACTGAGATAACTGGAAGCTGCAGTGCTGCTGGAACTGGGGTCACTGGAGGAAGCAGTGCGTCGGGCACTGACTTCACTGGAGGCTGCAGTGACACGGACACTGGGGTCATTTGAGGCTGCAGTGCCACGGGCACTGGGTTCACTGCAGACTGCAGTGCCGTGGGCACTGGGGTCACTGGAGGGTGCAGTGTCGCGGACAGTGGGTTCACTGGAGGCTGCAGTTCTGCGGGCAGTGGGTTCACAGCAGGCTGCAGTGCCACGGGTACTGGGCTCACTGGAGGGTGCAGTGCCATGGGCATTGGGTTCACTGGAGGATGCAGTGACACAGGCACTGGGTTCACTTGAGGCTGCAGTGATGCGGGCACTGTGTTCACTGAAGGCTCAAGTGTCGTGGGCACTGTGTTCAATAGAGGCTCCGGTACGGTGGGCACTGGGTTCACTGGACGCTGCAGTGCAAAGGGCACTGGGTTCACTGGAGGCTCCAGTGCCGTGGGCACTGGTTTCACTGGAGGATGCAGTGCTGTGTGCACTGGGTTCACTGGAGGCTCCAGTGCATCGGTCACTGGGTTCACTGGAGGATACAGTGATGCAGACACTGGGTTCACTTGACAATGCAGTGCCACGTGCACTGTTTCACTGGAGGCTCCAGTGCCGTGGGCACTGGGTTCACTGGAGGATGTAGTGCCATGGGCACTGATTTCACCTGAGGCTCCAGTGCTCCGGGCACTACGTTCACTGGAGGAGGCTGTGTCGCGGTTACTGGTTTCACTGGAAGTTGCTGTGTCGCAGTCACTGGGTTCACTGGAGGTTCCAATGCCGCAGGCACTGGGTTCACTGGATGATGCTGTGCCGCAGGCACTGTGTTCACTGGAGGATGCACTGACGCGGGCACTGGTTTCACTGGCGGCTGCAGTGCCGCAGGCCCTCGGTTCACTTGAGGTGCCAGTGCTGCGGGCACTGGGTTCACTGGATGATGCACTGCCGCAGGCTTTGTTTTCACTGGAGTGCCGACATCAGGCACTGACATTGACGACTTCAGTCACTGGGAGTGACGACTGCAGTCACTCGGAGTCACCGCAGACACTGAGTGTGACTTTGACTTCAGTCACTGGGAGTGACTATGACATCAGTCACTGGGAGTAACTTGACTTCAGTCAGTGGGAATGACGTCAGGATTGACTTCAGTCACTGGGAGTTACTTCGAGAGTGACTTCCGTCAGTAGGAGTGACTTCAGTCATTGGGGGTGAGTGATTTCAGTCACTGGGCATGACCTCAGGCACTGGGCATGCCTGTGCCCTTCAGGCAGGGGGCTAGCCTTCACGCACAGGGTGAGAATTCAGGCATGGTGCATGCCTTCAGGAAAGGGGCGTGCCTTCAGGCACTGGGTGGGTCTTCATGCATGTGGCAAGGCTTCAGGCACGGGGCTTGCCTTCCGGCACGGGGCTTGCCTTCCGGCACAGGGCTTGAGTACAGGCACCTGGAGCTGTTTCAGGAAGAGGCATGCCTTCAGGATCAGGGAGCGGCTTCAAGCACAGGGAGCATTTTCAGGCACGGGCGCACCTTCAACCATGGGGCTTGTGTTCAGGCACTGGGAGCCCCTTCAGGTACAGTGAGCGGCTTCGTGCACAGGGCGCAACTTCAGGCATGGGGAGCCTCTGTGCTCTTTGGGCACAGGGTGCACCAAGAGACACTGGGCTCGCCATCAGGGACAGGGCAAACTCAGGCAAGGGGTGCGCCATCACCCATGGGGTGCGCCCTCAGAGATTGCCTGTGCCTTTCAGGCAAAGGGAGTGCCTTCAGGAACGGGGCATGCATTCAGGCATGGGGAGTGCCTTCAGGCATGGTGAGTGGCTTCAGGAACTGGAGGCTCTGTGCTGCAAGCACTGGGGCCTGGGGGCTCTGTACTGCGAGCACCGGAGCCTAGGGGCTCTGTGCTGTGAACACTGGGGCCTGGAGGCTCGGTGCTGCGAACACAGAGACTGGAGGGGCTGCTTGCGATTCTGTGCCTCCCTCTCTCTCCTTCCCCAGGAGGCTCTGTGGTGAGAGCACAGAGCCTGGAGGCTGCATGAGATTCTGTGTCTCCCTCTGTCTCTGTCCTTCCCTGGGAGTTTCTGTGCTGAGACCACAGAGCCTGGAGGCTGCTTGGAATTCTGTGTCTCACTCTCTCTCCTTCCCCTGCAATACTTTCAGGCACCAGGAATGCCGACTTCAGGCACTGGGAGTGACGACTGCAGTCACTGGGAGTGATGACTGCAGTCACTAGGAGTAACTGCAGACACTGAGTGTGATGTTGACTTCAGTCGCTGGGAGTGACTGACATCAGTCACTGGGAGTGGCTTTGACTTCAGTCCCTGGGAGTGACATCAGGAGTGACTTCAGTCACTGGGAGTGACTTCGGAAGTGACTTCCGTCACTGGAAGGGACTTCGAGAGGGACTTCCGTCACTGGGTGTGACTTCACGAGGGACTTCCATCACTGGGAGTGACGTCGGGAGTGGCTTCTGTCACGGGGAGTGACTTCAGGAGAGCTCTCCCTCACTGGCAGTGACATAGCAAGTGACTTCCGTCACTGGGAGTGACTTCGGGAGAGGCCTCCGTCACTTGGAGTGACTTTGGGAGTAATTTCCTTCACTGGAAGTGACTTTGGGAGTGACTTCATTTACTGGGCATGACTTCAGTCACTGGGGGTGACTGAGTTCAGTCACTGGGATGCCCTCAGGCACTGGGCATGCCTGTGCCTTCAGGCATGGCGCAAAACTTCAGGCATGGGGCGTGCCTTTAGGTAAGGGGCTTGAGTACAGGCAAGGGGCTTGAGTACAGGCACGTGGAGCTGTTTCAGGCAAGAGGTGTGCCTTCAGGAACAGGGAGCAGCTTCAGGCACACGGAGCGTTTTCAGGCAGGGGGCGCACCTTCAACCATGGGGCTTGTCTTCAGGCACTGGGGAGCACCTTCAGGTACAGTGAGCGGCTTCATGCACAGGGCATGACATCAGGCATGGGGAGCCTCTGTGCACTTCAGGCACAGCGTGAGCTATCAGGCACGGGGCTCGCCATCAGGCACAGGACGTGCTTAGGCGCGGGGTGCGCTGTCAGGCATGGGCAAGCCTTCACGGAGTGCCTGTGCCCTTGAGTCAAGGGGGGTGCCTTCAGGCATGGGGCTTGCCTTCAGGCAATGGGAGCTTCAGGCATGGGGCACGTCTTCAGGCACAGTGAGCTCCTGTGCCATTCAGGCCAGGGGAGCACATTTGCCTTTCAACAAGGGACGTCCCATCATGCACAGGGCACTCAAGGAGACACAGAGAATGCCCTCCGGCAGGGGTGCACCCTCAGAGAGTGCCTATGCCATTCAGACAAAGGGAGTGCCTTCAGGCACGGGGAGTGCCTTCAGGCATGGTGAGTGGCGTCAGGAACTGGAGGGTCTGTGCCGCTACCACTGGGCGACTGGAGGCCGCAGTGCCGCTGTCATGGGGCATGGAGGCTGCAGTGCCGTGGGCACTGGGTGCACTGGAGCCTGCAGTGCGACGGGCACTGGGTTCACTGGAGGCTGCAGTGCCGCGGGAACTGTGTTCACTGTAGGCTGCAGTGCCGCAGGAACTGGGTTCACTGCAGGCTGCAGTGCCGCTGCCACTGGATCCACTGGAGGATCCAGTGACACGGGCCCTGGGTTCACTGGTGGCTGCAGTGCCGCAGGCACTGGGTTCACTGGAGGCTGCAGTGCCCCTACAACTGGATCCACTGGAGGATCCAGTGACGTGGGCACTGGGTTCACTGGAGGCTGCAGTATCGTGGGCACTGGATTCACTGGAGGCTGCAGTCCTGTGGGCACTGGGTTCACTGGAGGCTGCAGTGCCCCTGCCACTGGATCCACTGGAGGATCCAGTGCCGTGGGCACTGGTTTCACTGGAAGATGAAGTGCCACAGGCACTGGGTTCACTAGAGGATGCAGTGCCGTGGGCGCTACATTCACTGGAGGCTGCATTGCTGCCTGCAGTGGGTTCACTGGAGGTTGCAGTGCTGCCGGCAGTGGGTTCACTGGAGTCTCCAGTGCCTCATGTACTGGGTTCACTGGATGATGCAGTATTTCGGGCAGTGGGTTCACTAGAGGAATAATGCCTCGGGCCCTGGGTGCACTGTAGGTTGCAGGGCCTCTGGCAGGGGGTTCAGTGGAGGCTGCAGTGCTTCGGGTAGTGGGTTCACTAGAGACTCCAGTGCCGCGGGCATTCGGCTCACTGGAGGAGCCAGTGCCGTGGGCACTGGATTCACTGGAGGCTGCAGTGCCTCGGGCTGTGGGTTCACTGGAAGCAGCAGTGGTGGGGCAGTGGGTGCACTGCAAGCAGAAGTGCTTCGGGGAGTGGATTCACTGTAGGCTTCCGGGCATTAGGCAATGGGTTCATTGGAGGCGGCAGGGCTTTGGGCACTGGGTTCACTGGGGGATCCATTGCCGTGGGCACTGCGTTCACTGCAGGATGCAGTGTCAAGGGCACTGGGTTCACTGGAGGCTGCAGTGCCGCAGGCTTGGGTTCACTCGAGTCTGCAGTGCCACAGGCACTGGGGTCACTGGAGGATGCAGTGCCGCTGGCAGTGGGTTCACTGCAGAATGCAGTGCTGTGGGCACTGTGTTCACTGGAGACTCCAGTGCCCCAGGCTCTGGGTTCACTGGAGAATGCAGTGCCGCGGGCACTCTTCACTTGAGGCTCCAAAGCCGCGGGCCCTGAGTTCACTGGAGGATACGGTGCTCTGGGCACTAGTTTAACTGGAGGCTCCAGTGCCTTGGGCACTGTGTCCACTGGAGGATGCAGTACCACAGGCACTGGGTTCACTGGATGATGCAGTGCCGCGGGCACTGGGTCCATAGAGGCTGCAGTGCCGCGGGCACTGGGTTCACTGGAGATAGCAGTGCTTCGGACAATGGGTTCACTGGAGGCAGCAGTGCTTTGGGCGGTAAGATCACTGGAGGCTGCTGTGACTCCGGAAGTGGGTTCACAGGAGGCTGTAGTGCCTCAGTAAGTGGGTTCACTGGTGGCAAGTGCCACGGGCACTAGGTTCACTGGAGGATGCTGTGCCTCGGGCACTGTGTTCACTGGAGACTGCAGTGCCGCAGGAACTAGGTTCACTGGAGGATGCATTGCCTCGGGCACTGGGTTTACTGGAGGCTCCAATGCCGTGGGCACTGGTTTCACTGGAAGATGAAGTGCCGCAGGCACTGGGTTCACTAGAGGGTGCAGTGCCATGAGCGCTGGGTTCACTGGAGGCTGCAGTGCCACGGGCACTGGGTTCATAGGGGGCTCCAGTGCCACGGGCACTCGGTTCACTGGAGGCTGCTGTGCCTCTGGCAGTATGTTCACAGGAGGCAGCAGTATTTCGGGCAGTGGGTTCACTGGAGGAATAATGCCTCGGGCCCTGGGTGCACTGTAGGTTGCAGGGCCTCTGGCAGTGGGTTCAGTGGAGGCTGCAGTGCTTCGGGTAGTGGGTTCACTGGAGACTCCAGTGCCGTGGTATTCAGTTCACTGGAGGAGCTAGTGCCACGGACACTGGATTCACTGGAGGCTGCAGTGCCTCGGGCTGTGGGTTCACTGGAAGCAGCAGTGGTGGGGCAGTGGGTGCACTGCAAGCAGAAGTGCTTCGGGGAGTGGATTCACTGTAGGCTTCCGGGCATTAGGCAATGGGTTCATTGGAGGCGGCAGGGCCTTGGGCATTGGGTTGACTGGAGCATCCATTGCCGCGGGCACTGCGTTCACTGCAGGATGCAGTGCCGCGGGCACTGGGTTCACTGCAAGCAGCATTGCACCGGTCTCTGGGATAACTGGAGGCTGCAGTGCAGTTGTCCTTGGGTTCACTGGAGGCTGCAATGCCACCAGCACTGGCTCCACTGGAGCCTGCAGTGCCACAGACATTGGGTTCACTGCAGGGTGTAGTGCCGCCAGCACTGGGTACATTGCAAGCTGCATTGCACCGGTCCCTGGGTTCACTGAAGGATGCAGTGCCCTGAATACTTTGTTCACAGGAGGGTGCAGTGCAGTGGGAACTGCGTTCACTGGTGGGTACAGTGCCGCAGGCACTGGGTTCACTGCAGGATGCATTGCACATGTCACTGGGATAACTGGAGACTGCAGTGCAGTGGGCATTGGGTTCACTGGAGGCCTCAATGCCACCCACACTGGTTTCACTGGAGGGTGCAGTACCACAGGCACTGTCTTTACTGAAGTGTGCAGTGCCGCGGGCACTGGGTTCACTGCAGTCTGCAAGTCCGCAGGCACTGGGTTCACTGGAGGCTGCAGTGCTGTAGGCACAGGGTTCACTGGGGTGCAGTGCCGTGGGCACTGGGTTTACTGAGGGTGCAGTGCATTGGGCCGTGGGTTCACTGGAGGCTGCAGTGCTGCTGGCCTGGTTTCACTGCAGGCTGCAGTGCAGCGGGAACTGGGTTCACTGGAGACTGCAGTGCCACGGGCACTGGGTTCACTTGAGGCTGCAGTGCAATGGGCACTTGGTTCACTGGAGGCTGCAGTGCAATGGGCACTGGGTTCACTGGAGGCTGCTGTGCCGCCGGCACTGGGTTCACTGGAGGTTGCAGTGCTGCGGGCACTCGGCTAACTGGAGGCTGCAGTGCCCCTGGAAATGGGTTCACTGAAGGCTGCAGGGCAGCGGTCATGGGCTCGCTGGAAGCTCCAGTGCCGCAGACTCTGGGCTCACTGGATGCTCCGGTGCCCCGGGAATTGGGCTCACTGGAAGCTCCATTGCCACGGGCACTGGGCTCCCTGGACGCTGTAGTTCCACGGGCCCTTGGCTCACTCATGGCTCCATTGCCTCAGGCACTGGGTTCAATTGAGGCTGCCGTGCCACGTGCCCTGGCCTCACTCAAGGCTGCAGTGCCATGGGCACTGGACTCACTGGATACTGCACTGCCGCGTGCAGTTGGTCACTGTATGCTGGACTGCCGCGGGCCCTGGGCTCACAGTAGGCTGCAATGCCGTGGGCACTGGGGTCACTGAAGGCTGCAGTACTGCGGGCACTGGGTTCACTGGTGGCTGCAGTGTTGTGGGAAGTGGACTCACTGGAGGCTGCATTGCCACGGGCACTAGGCACACTGTAGCCTCTAGTGCTTCGTGCACTGGACTCCCTGGAGGCTGCAGTGCCATGGGCACTGGGTTCACTGGAGGCTAGAGTGCCACAGTCACTGCGCTCTCAGGAGGCTGCCATGCCGCGGGCACTTGCCTCACTGGAGGATGCAGTATCGCGGGCACTGGGCTCACTGGAGGCTGCCGTGCCATGGGGACTGGGCTCACTGAAGGCTGCAGTGCGGCCTGCACTTGGCTCACTGGTGGCTGCAGTTCTGCAGGCAATGGGCTCCCTGGAGGCTCCAGTGCCATGGGAACTGGGCTCACTGGAGGCTGCAGTGCCGCTGGCACAGGGTTCCCTGGAGGCTGCAGTGCCGCGGGCACTGGGCACACTGGAGGCTCCAGTGCCACGTGCACTGGACTCACTGGAGGCTACAGTGCCATGGGCAATGGGTTCACTGGAGACTAGAGTGCCATGGTCACTGCGCTCTAAGGAGGCTGCCATACCGTGGGCACTGGGCTCATTGGAGGATGCAGTAACGCGGGCACTGGGCTCACCGGTGGCTGCAGTGCCGCAGGCAATGGGCTCCCTGGAGGCTGCAGTGCCACGGGCACTGGATTCAATGGAGTGTGCAGTGACACAGGCACTGGGTTCACTGGAGGCTCCAGTGCCTTGGGAACTGGCCTCACTAGAGGCTGCAGTGCCACGTGCACTGTTCTCACTGGATGCTGCACTCCCGCGGGCACTGGGCTCCCTGTATGCTGGACTGCTACGGACCCTGGGCTCAAAGGAGGCTGCAATGCCACGGGCACTGGGCTCACTGGCAGCTGCAGTGCCATGGGAAGTGGGCTCACTGGAGGCTGCATTGCCTCAGGCACTGGGCACACTGGAGGCTCCAGTGCCACGTGCACTGGACTCACTGGAGGTTGCAGTGCCATGGGCAATGGGTTCACTGGAGGCTAGAGTGCCATGGTCACTGCGCTCTCAGGAGGCTGCCATTCCGTGGGCACTGGGCTCATTGGAGGATGCAGTAACGCGGGCACTGGGCTCACCGGTGGCTGCGATGCCGCAGGCAATGGGCTCCCTGGAGGCTGCAGTGCCATGGGCACTGGATTCAATGGAGTGTGCAGTGCCCCAGGCACTGGGTTCACTGGAGGCTCTAGTGCCGTGGGAACTGGGCTCAATAGAGGGTGCTTTGCCACTGGCACAGGGTTCCCTTGAGGCTGCAGTGCTGCGGGCACTGGGATCGCTGGGCGCTGCAGTGCTGTGGGCACTGGGCTCATTGGAGGCTGCAGTACTGCAGGCACTGGGCTCACTGATGGCGCCAGTGCCGCGTGAACTGGGATCACTGGAGGCTGCAGTGCCGCGGGAAGTGGGCTCATCTGAGGCTGCAGTGCCACGGGCACCGGTTTCACTGCACGCTGAAGTGCCGCGGGTGCTGAGTTAACTGGAAGCCTAGTTTTGCGGGCACTGGGTTCACTGAAGGCTGCAGTGCCACAAGAACTGGGTTCACAGGAGGATACATTGCTGCAGGTACTGGGTTCACTGGAGGGTGCAGTGCCATGTGCACTGGGTTCAATGGAGGATGCAGTGCTGCGGGCACTGGGTTCAGTGCAGGCTGCAGTGCCGGGGGCCCTGGCTTCACTGCAGGCTGCAGTGCCACGGGCACTGGGTTCACTGCAGGATGCAGTGCCGTGGGCACTGGGTTCACTGTAGGCTGCAGTGCCACAGGCACTGGGTTCACTGGATGCTGCAGTGATCTGGGCAGTGGCTTCACTGGAGGCTCCAGTGCACCAGTCACTGGGATCACTGGAAGATGCTGTGCGCGGGCACTGGGTTCACTGGAGGGTGTGGTGCCATGGCCACTGCTTTAACTGGAAGTTGCAATGCCGCAGGCAAAGGCTTCACTGGAGGGTGCACTGTCGCAGGCACTGGGTTCACTATAGGGTGCATTGCAATGGGCTCTGGGTTCACTGGAGGGTGCAGTGCCGTGGACAATGGGTTCACTAGAGGGTGCATTGCCACGCACACTGGCTTCACTGGAGGCTGACCTGCCGTAGGCTCACAGTTCACTGCATGCTGCAGTATTGCGGGCACTTGGTTCACTGGAGGCTGCAGTGCCGTGGGCCATGGGTTCAGTAGAGGGTGCAGTGCCATGGGCACTGGGTTCACTGGAGGCTGCAGTGCCGCGGGCTCTGGGTTCACTGGAGGCTTCAGTGCCATGAACACTGTGTTCACTGGAGGCTGCAGTGCCATGGGCACTGGGTTCACTGGAGGCTGCAGTGCCGTGGGCACTGGGGTCACTGGTGGGTGCAGTACTGTGGGCACTGGGGTCACTGGAGGCTGCAGTGCCGTGGGCACTGGGGCCACTGGAGGCTGCAGTGTCGTGGGTACTGGGTTCAATGGAGGCTGCAGTGCTGCGGGCACTGGGTTTACTGGAGACTGCAGTGCCGCGGTCTCTCGTTCACTGGAGGCCTCTGTGCAGCGGGCACTTGGTTCACTGGAGGGTGCAGTGCTGCGAACACTGGGTTCCCTGGAGGCTGCAGTGCCGCAGACACTGGGTTCACTGGAGGCTTCAGTGCCGCTGGCACTGGCTTCACTGCATGCTGCAGTGCCACAGGCACTGAGTTCACTGCAGGCTGCAATGCCACAGGCACAGGGTTCACTGGAGGCTGCAGTGCCATGGGCAGTGGGTTCACTGGAGGCTGCAGTGGTGCAGGCACTGCGTTCACTTGAAGCTCAATGCCGCAGGCACTGGGTTCACTGGAGGCTGCAGTGCCATGTTCATTGAGTTACTGGAGGCTGGAGTGCTGCGGGTATTTGGGCAATGGTCGTTCCAGTGCTGTGGTCCCTAAGGCATCCAGTGCCCGAGTGCCGTGGGCACTGAATCCTGGAGGGGCTGCTTGAGATTTTGCGTCCCCATCTCTCTCTGTCTTTCCCCAGGAGGTTCTCTGGTTTGAGCAGAGACCTGGAGCCTGCATGGGATTCTTTTTCTCCCTCTGTCTCTCTCCTTCCCCAGGAGTTTCTGTGCTGAGACCAAAGAGCCTGGAGGGTGCTTGGAATTTTGTGTCTCCTCTCTCTCTCTCTCTCTCCTTCCCCTCCAGTTCCTTCAGGCACTGGGAATGATGACCTCAGTCACTGGGAGTGATGACTGAAGTCACTAAGAGTAACTGCAGACACAGTGTGTCTTTGACTTCAGTCACTGGGAGTGACTTTGACTTCAGTCACTGGGAGTGACTTCGGGAGTGTTCCAAGAGTGGGAGTGACTTCAAGAGGGACTTCCGTTACTGTGTGTGACTTCGTGAGGGACTTCTGTCACTGGGAGTGACTTCAGTCATTGGGGGTGACTGACTTCACTCACTGGGCATGCCCTCAGGCACTGGGCATGCCTGTCCCCTTCAGGCAGGTGGCTAGCTTTCAGGCACAGGGTGAGAATTCAGGCATGGGGCATGCCTTCAGGCACTGGGCGGGGCTTCATGCATGCGGCAAGGCTTCAGGCATGGGGCTTTCCTTCAGGCATGGCCTTGCCTTCAGGCAAGGGGCTTGAGTACAGGCACGTGGAGCTGTTTCAGGCAAGAGGCATGCCTTCAGGATCAGGGAGCGGCTTCAGGCACAGGAAGCATTTTCAGGCACAGGGCGCACCTTCAACCATGGGCTTGTGTTCAGGCACTGGGAGCCCCTTCAGGTACAGTGAGCGGCTTCATGCACAGGGCGTGACTTCAGGCACGGGGAGCCTCTGTGCTCTTCAGGCACAGGGTGCGCCATCAGGCACTGTTCTCGCCATCAGGCAAAGGGCGCACTCAGGCAAGGGGTGCGCTGTCACCCATGGGGTGCTACCTCAGAGAGTGCCTGTCCCTTTCAGGCAAAGGGAGTGCCTTCAGGAACGGGGAGTGCATTCAGGCACGGGGAGTGCCTTCAGGCATGGTGAGTGGCTTCAGGAACTGGAGGCTCTGTGATGCGAGCACTGGGGCCTGGAGGCTCGGTACTGTGAGCACTGGGGCCTGGAGGCTCTTTGCTGAGAGCACTGGAGCCTGGATGCCACTGGAGCCAGGAGGCTCCAGTGCCGTAAGCACCGGTGCCTGATGGCTCCAAGGCAAGAGCACTGGAACCTGGAGGCTCCGTGCTTCGAGCACAGAGCCTGGAGGCTGCTTGGAATTCTGTGTCTCGCTCTCTCTGTCCTTCCCCTGCAGTTCCTTCAGGCAATGGGAGTGCTGATTTCAGGGACTGGCAATGAAGACTTCACGCACTGGGATTGACGCCTACAGTCACTGGGAGTGACGACTGCAGTCATTAGGAGTAACTGCAGACACTGAGTGTGACTTTGACTTCAGTCACTGGGAGTGACGTCAGGAGTGACTTCAGTCACTGGGAGTGACTTCGGGAGTGACTTCTGTCAGTGGGAGTGACTTCTAGAGGGACTTCCTTCACTGTGTGTGACTTCGCGAGGGACTTCCGTCACTGGGAGTGACTTCAGTCATTGGGGGTGACTGACTTCAGTCACTGGGCATGCCCTCAGGCACTGGGCATGCCTGTGCTCTTCAGGCAGGGGGCTAGCCTTCAGGCACAGGGTGAGAATTCAGCCATGGGGCAAGCCTTCAGGCATGGGGCGTGCCTTCAGGCAAGGGGTGTGCCTTCAGGCACTGGGCGGGGCTTCATGCATGGGGCAAGGCTTCAGGCACAGGGCTTGCCTTCAGGCAAGGGGCTTGAGTACAGGCACGTGGAGCTGTTTCAGGCAAGAGGCATGCCTTCAGGAACAGGGAGCAGCTTCAGGCACAGGGAGCGTCTTTAGGCACGTGGCGCACCTTCAACCATGGGGCTTGTCTTCAGGCACTGGGAGCACCTTTAGGTACAGCGAGCGCCTTCAGGCACAGGGCTCAACTTAAGGCACTGGGGGGGGGGGGGAGTCTGTTTTCTACAGGCACGGGGCGCCCTCTGGCGAGGGGCGCGCTGTCAGGCATGGTATGCGCCTTCAGGGAGTGCCTGTGCCCTTCATTCAAGGGGAGTGCCTTCAGGCATGGAACATGCCTGAAGGCACAGGGTGTGGCTTCAGGCCCTGGGCTTCGCATTATGCATGGGGGCGCTGCTTCAGTCAAGGGGCTTGCTTTCTGGCAGTGGGCTTGCCTACAGGCATATGGAGCTCTATCAGGCATGGGTCGTGCCTTCAGGAACAGGGTGTGGCTTCAGGCACAGGGAGCATCTTCAGGCAAGGGGTGCACCTTCGGCCATGGGGCTTGTCTTCAGGCACAAGGAGCAGCTTAATGCAAGAGGCACACCTTTAGGCACGGGGAGCATCTGTGCTCTTCAGGCATGGGGCGCGCAGTCAGGCATGGGGCGAGGCATCAGGCATAGGGAGAGGCATCAGGCATAGGGAGTGGCTTCAGGCATGGTGCATGGCTTCAGGCATGGGGCACAGCTTCAGGCAAGAGGAGGTCCTGTGCCATTCAGGCAAGGGGAGTGCCTGTGCCTTTCAGGCACGGAATGCCCCATCCTGCACAGGGAGCTCAGTCAGACTCAGGGCATGCCTTCAGGCATGGGGTATGCCTTTAGTGAGTGCTGGTGCCTTTCAGGCAAAGGGAGTGCCTTCAGACAAGGGGAGTGCCTTCAGGCATTGGAGGCTCTGTCCTGTGAGCACAGAGCCTGGGGTTTCTGTGCTGGGAGTACAGAGCCTGGAGGGGCTTCTTGGGATTCTATGTCTCCCTCTCTGTCCTTCCCCAGGAGGCTCTGTGGTGAGAGCATAGAGCCTGGAGCCTGCTTGGGATTCTGTGTCTCCCTCTCACTCTGTCCTTCCCCTGGAGTGTCTTCAGGCACTGGGAGTGCCAATTTCAGGCACTGGGAGTGATGACTGCAGTCCCTGTGAGTGGAGACTCCAGTCACTGGGAGTAACTGCAGACACTGAGAGTGACTTTGACTTCAGTCTCTGAGAGTGACTATGACATCATTCACTTGGAATGACTTTGACTTCAGTCACTGGGAGTGACTTCAGGAGTGACTTCAGTCACTGGGAGTGACTTTGAGAGGGACTTCTCTCACTGGGAGTGACTTTGGGCATGACTTCTGTCACTGGGAGTGACATCTGGAGTGACTTCCATCACTGGCAGTCACTTCGGGAGTGACTTTCATCACTGGGAGTGACTTCGGGAGAGACTTGCGTCACTGGGAGTGACTTTGGGATGACTTCCTTCACTGGGAGTGACTTTGTCTTCAGTCACTGGGAGTGACTTTGTCTTCAGTCACTGGGAGTGACTTTGACTTCAGTCCCTGGGAGTGACTTTGACTTCAGTCCCTGGGAGTGACTCTGGGAGTGACTTCATTCACTGGGCATGGTTTCAGACATGGGGAGTGACTGACTTCAGTCACTGGGAATGCCCTCAGGCACTGGGCATTCCTAGCCCTTCAGGCAAGGGGCGAGCCTTCAGGCATAGGGCAAGCCTTCAGGCAGGGGTGACCCTTCAGGCACGGGACGAGGCTTCAGGCAAGGGGCGAGCCTGCAGACATTGGACCTGCCTTCAGGCATGGGGCATGGCTTCATGCTCGGGGCATGGCTTCAGGCAACTGGCCTGCCTTCAGGTAAGGGGCTTGTCTTTAGTCATGGGGCATGCCTTCAGGCCCTGGGCATGCCTTCAGGCCCTGCGCATGCCTTCAGGCACAGGGAGCGGCTTCAGGCAAGGGGCTTGCCTTCAGGCAAGGAGCTTGTCTTCAGGCATGGGGAGCGCCTTCAGGTACTGGGAGCTTCTGTGCCCTTCAGGACACTTTCCATGGAGAGTAATACTGCACCACTTCTGGCCCCACATGTGTGTGGTCATATCAGATAAAGGAATTTTGTCCTCATCGAGAGAGAGAGAGTCTTAGCTAGTGTTTGGGTTTGGGCCAGGGGCTTAGATAGGGCTGAATGGACAGGAGACCCGTGATCACCCTGGAAGGCTGAGGTGAGGGCCCATGCACTAATGCATGTAAGGTTTAGGATTATGGTAAGAGTTGGTGTGAACTTTAGGTTGAGGGGTATGGTGAGGGTCAAGGTTACTGTTAGGTTTAGGTCCCAGGAGGTTCTAGGTGGTGAAACCCTAGCAGTGCAGTGGTCTTTACATAGGGTTGAATGGAGACCTCATGAAAGCCTCTAGTTCAGGCTTCATCTTTCCATGCCAGAGCCAGCCTCCCGTGTGTGCCACTCTTCAGTTGGGCCTCAGCAACCTCCATGTGCAACTCCATGCCGGCAGTGGAATTGACATGATGATGTTCCAATTCCATACCAAATAATACTTCAGGGGTCTGGGCCCTATGGGCGTGGTATTCTCAGAATTAGGAACTGGATCCCCATTGGGAGAGAGCCATCGCTAGGGTTAGGGTATGTTCCAGCGACATAAGCACAGCTGAAGCGACACCAGTCCCTTGAGCTACATGGAGGGCTGAATAGGGTGCATGCACAGGTGCAGGTCAGATGTAGGGTTACGGTTAGAGTTGGTGAGGTTGGTGTGTATAGTGTGTATAGTTATGTTCATTGTTATAGTTCTGTTCATAGTTATGTTCATGGTGAGGTTGGTGTGTATAGTTATGTTCATTATTGGGTTTGGGGTTAAGTCCTAGGTGGCTCCAAGTGATAAACCAACAGCAATGCAGTGAGCTTCCCGGAGGGCTCAGTAGAGGGCATATTGCAGGTTGTCCGTCATGCTTAGTCTTTGTTTGCCAGGGCAAGCCTCCATCATGGGCCATTCTTTGAGCCTCAGCAACCACTTCTGCAGCAACATCTGGGCTTTGGATATTACATGGTGATATTCCACATTCCACACCGAGTAATACTCCTCTTCCTCTGGACTCCATATGTGTGGTATCCTCAGACTAAAGAATTGGGTGACCATCAGGAGAGAGCCTTAGTTTGAATTAGGGTTTGCTTCAGGGCCATAAACAGCGCTGAAGCAACACTACTCACGTTATCTACATGGGGTGTCAGATGAGGGACCATGTGCACGTGAGGGTCTGGTATAGGATTAGCGTTAGAGTTGGAGTGAAGTTTAGGTTGAGGAGTACTGTGAGGGTCACGGTTAGGGTTAGGGTCCAGGAGGCCCTAGGTGCTGAAACCCAAGCAGTGCAGTGATCTCCCTGGAGGGCTGAGGGAGGTCGCATTGGAGGGTGCCGGCCAGGCTTAGTCTTTAGAGGCTAGGGCCAGCCTCGGATATGGACCACACTTTGGTTGGGCCTCAGCAACCCCCTTGTGCAGCTCCCTCTGGGCTTTGGAAATTACCTGGTCATGTTCCACGTTCCATGCTGAGGAATCCAGCTCCTTTTCTGAACCACACATGTGTGGTTTGCACAGAAGTAAGTATTGGGTCACCATGGGGAGACAGCCTAAAATGGAGTTTGGGTTCGGTCCAGGGACGTAAGAAGGGCCAAAGCGACAGCAGTCCCGTGATCTCCCTGGAGGGCTGAAGTGAGGCTCCCTGCAAGGGTGAGGGTCAGTTGTAGGTTATGTTTAGAATAGGGGTGATGTTTAGGTTGAGGGGTACTTTGAAGGTCATGGTTATTGTTAGGTCTCACGAGGTTCTCAGTGCAACAACCCCAGGAAGGATGTTGCCTCCCAGAAGGGCTGAGTGGATCCCACATGGGATTGTGCTGATCAGGCTTTGTCTCTGAGTGCCCGATCAAGCCTCTCGTGTGAGTCACTCTTCAGTTGGGCCTCAGGAACCCTCTTATGCAGCTCCTTGTGGGTTATGGAAATGACACGATTATGCTCCAAGATCCATGCCGAGGAATCCTGCAAAGCTTTAGGCCCCATGTGTGTGGTCTCTCAGAGTTAGGCATTGGATCCCCATCAGGATTCAGCCACAACTAGGGTTAGGGTTCGGTCCAGGGAGGTAAGCAAGGCCGAAGCAACAGCAATTCCATTACCTACATGGAGGTTTGAATGAGGGCCATGCGTGGGTGAGGGTCAGGTGTAGGGTGTCAGGTGAAGCCTTAGAGTTGGGGTGAGGTTGAGGTTGAGGAGTATGTTGATGGTCACGTTTACGGTTTGGGTTAGGTTCCAGGAGGTACGAGGTGCTGTACCCCAAGCCGTCCAGTGGTCTCACTGGAGGAATCAGTGGAGGGCAAATGGTAGGTTGCCGCTCAGGCTTAGTCTTTGGGTGCTGAAGCCAGCGTCAGTTGTGGGGCAATCTTCAGATGGGCTGCAAACCCTTTTTGCAGCTTCCTCTGGGCTTTGGAAATTAAGGTCGATGTTCCACTTCCATGCGAGTAACGCTGCAGCGCTTCTGGGTCCCATATGCATGGTGACTGAGACTTAGGAATTTGTTCCTCAATGGGAGAGAGCCATTACTAGGGTTAGGTATCGGCCCAGGGGTATAGATAGGGCCAAATCCACATAAGTCCGTGATCGTTCTGGAGGACTCCATAGGGCCCATGCTTGGGTGCGGGTCATGTGTAGGGTTAGTGTTAGAGTTGGTGTGAAGTTTAGGTTGAGGTGTATGGTGAGGGTCAAGGTTAGTGTTAGGGTTAGGTCCCAGGAGGTTCCAGGCAGTGAATGCCTAGTAGTGCAGTGATCTCCACAGAGGGCTGAGTGGAAGCTGCATGGAAGTCTACAGTTCAGACTAAGTCTTTGCGTGCCAGGGCAGCATCCTATGTGTGACACTCTTCAGTTGGGCCTCAGCAACCTCCTTGTGCAGCTCCATCCCAGCAGTGCAAATGAAATGATGATGTTCCAGTTCCATCCTGAAGAATACTGCAGGGGGTTGGACCTATGTGCATGGTGTTCTCAGAGTTAGGAACTGGATCCCCTTTGGGGGAGAGCCATAGCTAGGGTTAGGATTCGGTCCAGGGACATAAGCAGGGCCAAAGTGACACCAGTCCCATTATCTACATGGAGGGCTGAATGAGTGCCCATGCAGGGGTGGAGGTCAGATGTAGCGTTACCTTTAGAGTTGGGGTGAGGTTGAGGATGATGTATATAGCTCTGGTCAATATAACGGTTAGGTTTTGTCCCAGGTCCTCCAGACGCTGAAGCACCAGAAGTGCTGGTCTTCCTGGAGGGTTCAGTGGTGAGCACATGGGAGGGTGTGGATCATGCTTAGTCTTTGAGAGCCAGGGTGAGCCTCCTTTGTGGGCCACACTTTGGTTGAGCCTCAGGAACTGCTTCTGAAGCAACATCTGGGCTTTGGATATTTCATGGTGATACTCCACGTTCCATGCTGAGGAATCCGCCTCTTCTTCTGGAAGGGAGGTATCCTCAGACTTAAGAATCGGGTCACCACCTGGAGAGAGCTTTAGATAGAGTTGGGTTTCAGACCAGGGCCATAAGGAGGGCCACAGCTACCCTATTCCATTTACCTACATGGGGTGATGAGTGATGGCCAGTGTGCAGGTGAGGGTCAGTTGTAGGGTTAGCATTAGTGTAGGAATGAGTTTGAGGTTCAGGGTATGGTGAGGGTCACGGTTAGTGTTAGGGTTAGGGCCCAAAAAATTCCAGGCAGTGAACTCCTAGCATTGCAGTGGTCTCCACGGAAGGCTGAGTGGTGGCTGCATGGGAGCCTTCAGTTCAGACTTATTCTTTGTGTTTCAAGGCCAGCCTCCCATGTGTGCCACTATTGATTTGGGTCTCAGTAACCTCCTGGGGCAGCTCCATCCCAGCAGTGGAAACGAAATGATCATGTTCCAATTCCATACCGAATAATACTGCAGGGTTTTGACCTATATGCATGGTGTTTCAGAATTAGGACCTGGATATCCATTGGGAGAGAACCACGGATACGGTGAGGTTCTGTCCAGGGACATAAGCAGGGCTGAAGAGACACCGGTCCCGTTATCTCCATGAGGGCCTGTATGAGGGCCAATGCATGGGTGAGGGTCAGGTGTAGGGTTAGCATTAGCATTGGGGTGAGGTATAGGTTGAGTAGTATGGGGAGGGTCACGGTTGGGGTTAGGGCTAGGTTCCAGGAGGCCCAAGGTACTGAATCCAAGGCAGTGCAGTTGTTTCCCTGGGGGACCCAGAGGAGGGCGCATGGGAGGGTGCCGGTCATGCTTATTCTTTGGGTGCTAAGGCCAGCCTCTTGTGTGGGCCACTCTTTGGTTGGTCCTCAGCAACCCCCTTGTGCAGGTCCCTCTGGGCTTTGGAAATGGCATGGTGATATTCCACGTTCCATGCCAAGTAAGCCTGCACCGCATCTGGGCCCCATGCGCGTGGTTTTCTCCGAGTTAGGAATTGGGTCCCCATCGGGAATGAGCCATAGCTAGGGCAAGGGTTTGATCCAGGGACGGGACATAAGCAGGGCCGAAGGAAAAACAATCCCTTTATCTCCATGGAGGGCTGAATGAGGGCTCATGCACGGATGCGGGTCACGTGTAGGGTTAGCGTTAGACTTGGGGTGAGGTTCTGATTGAGGAGTATGGAGTGGGTCATGATTAGGATGAGGGATAGCTCCAAGGAGTCCCCAGGTGATGAACCCCATGCAGTGCAGTGGTCTCCTGGGAGGGCTCAGTGGAGGGCACATGGGAGGTCAGGTTTAGTCTTTGGTTACCAGTGCCAGCCTTGCATGTGGGCCACTTTTGAGCCTCAGCAAGCACTTTGGCACCTCCCTCTGGTATTTGGACATGAAATGGTGGTGGTCCACACTCCGTGTGGAGTAATCCTGCACCGCTTCTGGGCCCCGGGTGCGTGATATTCTCTGCATTAGGAATTGGATCCCCATCGGGATAGAGAAATAGCTAGGGTTACAGTTAGATCCAGGGACATAAGCAAGGCCAAAGCAACAACAATCCATTTATCTCCAGTGAGTATGAATGAGGGCCATGTGCGGTAGCTGGTCAGGTGTAGGGTTAGTGTTAGAATTGGGGTGAGGTTTTGGTTGAGGAATACGGCGAGGATCATGGTGAGGGTTAGGGGTAGGTTCCAGGAGGCGCTTAAGTGCAGAAACCTAAGTAGTGCAGTGGTCTCCTAGAGGGTTGAGTGGAGGGTGCAAAGGATGGTGCCATTCCTTCTTAGTCTTAGGGTGTCAAGGCCATCCTTGGGTGTAGGACACTCCTTAGTTGGGCCTCAGCAGAGCCCTTGTTCAGCTCCCTCTGGGCTTTGGAAATGACATGGTGATGTTCCAGGTTCCAAGCCGAGTGATTTACACCATGAGCGTGCTGTTGTCAGTCATTGGAATTGGGTTCCCATGAGGAGGAGACTTAGCTAGGGTTAGGGTTCAGTGCAGGGACATCACCAGGGCAGAGTGACTCCAGCCTCATGAATTTCATGGAGGGCTGAAGTGAGAACACTTGTGAGGGTACGGGTCTGGTATAGAGTTAGTGTGAGAGATAGGTTTAGGTTTAGGTTGAGGGTTAGGGTCAGGGTTCTGGTTAGGGTTGGGGTTAGGTCCCAGGAGGCTCCAGATGCTGAACCCACAGCAGTGCAGTGGTCTCCCCGAAGTGCTGACTGGAGTACACAATGGATGCTGCGGGTCAGGATTAGTCTTTCAGTTGCCAGGCCAGACAACTGTTTCTGGCACTCTTCGGGTAAGCCTCAGGAATGCTCTCGGGCACAACGGAGGCTGCCGGTCAAGATTAGTCTTTGGGTTCCAAGGCTAGACAAGTGTATTGGACACTCTTTGGGGGAGACCTCAGGAATCCTCTTATGGAGCAGCAGCCAGGCTTTGGAAATGACATGGTGATGTTCCACGTTCCACACCGAGTGATCCTGCACTGCTTCTCGACCCCATGTGCATTCTGTTGTCAGACATTGGAATTGGGTACCCATGGGGAGTGAGTTTTAGCTAGGGTTAGGGTTCAGTGCAGGGATGTGGCCAGGGCCAAAAGACTCCAGTCTCGTGATCTCCCTCGAGGGCTGAAGTGAGGGCACATGCGCTGGTGTGGGTCTGGTGTAGAGGTATTGTGAGATATATGGTCGGGTGAGATTGAGGGTTATGCTCAGGGTTATGGTTAGGGTTAGGGTAGGTCAAAGAAGGCTCCAGGTGCTGTACCCACAGCAGTGCAATTGTCTCCCCGAAGGGCTGAGTCAGTGCACAATGGAGGCTGCTCGTCAGAATTAGTCTTTGGGTTCCAAGGACGGACAAATCCATAAGGTCTGGTGTAGATAGGTGGGTCTAGTGTGATAGAAACTGTTAGATTTAGGTTGAGGGTTATGGTTAGGGTTACGGTTAGGTTTAGAGTTAGGTCCCAGGAATCTCCAGGTGCTGAACCCACAGCAGTGCAGTCGTCTCCCGGAAGGGCTGAGCGGAGTGCACAATGGAGGCTGCCAGTCAGGATTAGTCTTCAGTTTCCAAGGCCAGACAACTGTATTGGGCACTCTTCAGGTAGGTCTGTTGAATCCTCGAGTGCAGTGGCAGCCAGGATTTTGAAATGACATGATGATGTTCCACATTCCACGCCAAGTATTCCTGCACCGCTTCTCAATTCCATGTGCGTGCTGATGTCAGACTGTGAATTGGGTCCCCATGGGGAAGAAGCCGTAGCCAGGGTTAGGGTTCGGTGCAGGGAAGTCTCCAGGGCCGAAGCAACTCCAGTCTCATGATATCCCTCAAGGGCTGACCTGAGATCCCATGCGAGGGTGCGGCTCAAGTTTAGGGTTAGGGTTAGAAATAGGGTTACGATTAGGTTGAGGGTTATGGTTAGGGGTATGGTTAGGGTTTTCTTCGTTCCCAAGGCTCCATGCACTGAACCCAAAGCAGTACAGTTGCCTCCACGAATGACTGAGTGGTGTGCACAACGAGGCTGTGGGTCAGGATTAATCTTTGGGTTCTAAGGACAGACACTGTATCTGGTCTGGTGTAGATAGGTGTGTCTAGTGTGAGTGATAGGGTTAGGTTGAGGTTGAGGGTTAGCATACGGTCCTGGTTAGCATTAGGATTAGGTCCCAGGAGGTTCCAGGCACTGAAACCACAGCAGAGCAGTTGTCTCCCCAAAGGGAAGAGGGGAGTACACAAGGGAGGGTGCTGGTCAGGATTAGTCTTTGGTTCCAAGGCCAGACAACTGTATGGGCCACCCATCATTTAGGCCTCAGGAATCCTCTTGTGCAGCTGCAGCAGTGCTTTGGAAATACGTGGTGATGTCCACATTCCATGCTGAGTGTTCATGAACCGTTTCTGGTCCCGGTGTGTGTGCCATTATCAGTCTTTCGATATGGATCCCCATGGGGAAAGGGCCTTAGGTTTATAGTTTTAGATTTAGCGGGTAGAGTTAGAGCGTTAGGATGAGGGTTTTAGGGTTAGGGTTAGAGGGTTCGGGTAAGGTTAGGGTTAGTTCAGGTTATGTTTACATTTACGGTTAGTTAGAGGTAGGGCTAGGGTTAGGGGAAGGGTAGGGGCAGGATTTAGCATTAGGGTTATGGTTAGGGTTAGGTGTTAGGTTTAGGTGGTGGGATTTTGTTTAGTGATAGGGTTAGGAGTTGGGCAAGGAGTAGGTCATACTTGCACCCCCACTTTGAGTGGGAATGTGTTCATGCGTGGACACCGCCCTCCATGTTCGAGGGATTGTGTTCTTGCTATCGCCCCAGTCTCTCTGCCCTGCAGATTGTTCTTCCCTCGCCCCATTCCAGCTTTGCTCTGGAGTATTTCACACCGTCACCCCACCCTCTCTCGGTATGGTAGGATTTCACGTACCACCCAATCCTTTTTGGTGCATGGGTTGTGTTCACACATGCGACCCCCACACCCTCTGCATGAGATGGTGTCACTCATGAGCCTCACCGCTCCTTAGTTTGGGATTACTGATGCCAGAGTTAAATCTGATACTGATGCCAGTATTAAATCATGAATATCTATTTTTTACTTTCACAACTGAAGAAGTAGGCATTTCTTAAGGTAAGGTTTATGGTTAGGATTAATATTAGGTGTTAGTTAAGGTTTAGGGAATGGTGCAATCCTACTTGGTGTGGGATGGCTTCACGAATGTGTCCCATCTGCTCCCCTTTATCCACAATCCCCTTTATCCAGCAGTGATGTTCCTTTTAATTCAGATGTTTAATTCAGATGTTTTAATTCAGATGTTTTAATTCACCTGGATGTCTCTGGGTTAAGCATCCCACTTCGTCTTGGTTCATGGGCTCTCGGTTTCTGGTTTTGAGCCCTGGGTAGCTTCTGTGCTGATGGCTCTGAATCTGGAGCCTGCTTCAGATACTATCTGTCTCTCTCTCTCTCTGCCCATGCCCACTTGTGTTCTTTGTGTCTTTCAAAAATTAATGTACCTAAAATCATTTTCAATCCAATATTTCCTGGATGGCTCTTTACACTTTCATTGCTGAAGAAGCAGGCGTCTGTCTCGTTCATTGTTCTTTTGTTATCTTTGGCATAGCTGACAACATATACGACATTTCCCCAGACAGCATCGGGGATGCGCAGCATTTCTTCTACCAGCTGGACACCTCTCATCCACTGTAACACTGCATTCCTCTAGCGCATCCCACATGCTCTCGGAAACTGGACTGTAACTGTGGATGGTAGCACTGTCCCATAGTCTTCTGATGGTATTTCAGGAGGGTCTTCATTCGCATCTTTGGTTACCTGAGTGTCTCCTGACATCTCTTATGTTTCCACTAGGCCGCTGCTATGATGCTGAACAGGGAACCCGAAGCACACAGGGATTCAGCGGCAGACCAACTACCGCTTGGCTCCCACAAATGTTCACCTTGGAACTCTTTATGGACGATGAGAAAACACCCACCACCACCGTTTCAGAACCCTGCACCAAATGTGGAGACAACAACCACCCACCCCCAAAAGGAAACTCTAGCAGGGTACATGTATCGAACCTAAGGTGTTGGTCATGTATTTTGGACCAATAAGTGAAGTTGTACTTTTGACTGGTAAGTGTGCATCTAAATCCCTCAGAGGGGATATTCTCTGAGGTCACCCCAACCTAAATTGTTGGCCCCTGGGGAGATGTGTTGTCCCTATTGGTTGTATTGATGTTGTCTCTGTAGGCCAGTGAATTAAAGCTCCATAGGGTCTTGTCCTGTTCTTGCCTCTTCACGGGAAAGTCCATTTCACCGATTGAAAAAGATAGCAAGGGAGTAGTGTTGCCACTATTAAATCTGACGTTTCATGAATGGGTCTTTTCACTTTCATGGCTGAAGAAGCAGCACCTTTTATGATGAGGGTTAGGGTTTGGATTACCCTGAGGATTAGGGTAAGGGTTAAGTCATGCTTGCACCCCCGTTTTGGCAAGGGAGGAAGGTCACACCTGACCCCCGCCACCCTCCTTGTGGAAGGGTGTTCAGGCATGCAGCCTGCCTCCCCTCCACAAGGCAGTAGTGATGCCACTACTTAATGTGTTGTTTCATGAATGGCTCTTTTCCCTTTCACAGCTGAGGAAGCAGGCATTTCTTAAGGTAAGTGTTATGGTTAGGATTGCCGTTCATGGTTAGGGTAAGGGATAGGCCATGCCTGCACCCTCCCTTGGAGTGGGAGGGCGTTCACACATGAGCCACACACCCCCTCATCTCGGGAGGGTGTTCACCAGTAGGAACCAGTCCCCTTCAGTGGGGGGGATGTTGATGTATGCGCCTGCACCCATCTCGTGTGTGAGGGTGTTCATGCATGGACACCACGACCCTTGGCGAGGGAGGGCATTTGTCCATGCACCATGCCCTCCTTGGCTCAGGAGGTGTTCACGCATGAGCACAGTGCCCCCTTGGCTTGGGAAGGTGTTCAGGTATGTGCATGAACCTGCCCCCCAGCGTGGGAGGGGGTGTGCCCTCCCCCCTCAGGCCCTGGAGGGGGTCACCTGTGCCCAGCACCACTAGTCAGCAAGGGAGTAGTGATGCCACTATTAAATCTGACGTTTCATGGACGGCTGTTTTCACTTTCACAGCTGAAGAAGCATGCATCTCTTAAGGTCAGGGGTAGGGTTAGCATTACAGTTAGGGGTTAAGATAAGGGCTAGGTCATGCTTGCTCTCCCCCCTCAGCACAGGAAGATTTCACACATTACCCCACTATCCTGAGCAAGGGAGAGTGTTCACCCTTTCACCCCAACCCCTGAGAGTGGTAAAATATTGAAGCACGTGCTCCACTCCACTTCCACTGGGGAGGGCTTTCACACATGTGTAGATCCCCCTTTCGGGACAGATTGTTCACATATGTGCATGACCACCTGTCGGGTCGGGAGGGTGTTCACTCATGGGCACACCCCACCTCTGCATGAGAGATGGTTCATGCATGTGTCTTGCTCACCTCAGCAGGGAGGGTTTTTACGCATGTGCACAGCCCCACCTTGGTGTGGGAGGAGGTCACCCATGCAGAGCGCCACCCTTCAATGAGGGAATAGTGATGCCACTATTAAATGTGACGTTTCATGAATGGTTATTTTCAATTTCACAGCTGAAGTAGCAGACAACTCTTAAGGTAAGGGTTTGGGTTAGCATTACCATTAACGGTTAGGGTAAGGGTTAGGTCATGCTTCCACACCCACCCCCTCATCTCTAGAGTGTATTCACGCAATAGCACCGCCCCTCAGTGTGGGAGAATATTCATGCATGTGTCCCGCCCCCTTCAGCATGGGAGGGTGTTCACACATGCGCCCCAAACTCTTCAGCTTGGAAGTGCGTTCACACATTCTCACATTTGCACCACCCATCCCAATGTGAGGGAGGGTGTTGACACATGTGCCCTGTCTCCCTTGGCATGGGAGGTGGTTCACACATGCTCCTCAACCCCTCGGTGAGGGAGGGTGTCACCCATGAACAGTGCCACCCCTCGGAGAGGAGTGTCTGTGTTGCCACTATTAAATGTGACCTTTCATCAATGATTCTTTTCACTTTCACAGCTGAAGAAGCATGCATCACTTAAGGTAAGGATTAGGGTTAGCATTACATTTAGGCTTTAGGGTAAGGGTTAGGTCATGCTTGCTCCCCCTCTCTGCACAAGAGGTGTTTCACTAATACTCCCTGCCCCCCTTGGCACAGATGGGCACAGCCCTCTGTCCGTGTAGAAGGGTGTTCTCACGCACAACCCTCCTTGGTGACGGAGGGCGTTTGTGCATGCACCCTGACCCATTAGTGTGGGAGTTTGTTATCGAGTGTGTAAGGCCCCCCCTCCTGGCGGAAGGGCATTCACCTATGTGCACCATCCCCCCACTCTGGCATGGGAAGGTGTTGACCTATGTGACGTGACACGTCAGTATGGGAGAATATTCACGCATCTGCCCCGCCCCCCTCTGCCTGGGAGGGTGTTCATGCATGAGCACAGCCACCAGTCAGTGAGGGACGGTATTCATGCATGCACACAACAACCCCTCCATGAAGGAGGGCATTCACATATGCGCCATGCATCCCTCAACATGGGAATGGTTCAAGCATGTGCCCCATACCCATTTTGGCACGGGAGGGTGTTGACCTATGCACCTCACCCCCTCAGCGCTGCAGGGTGTTCATAGATGTGCACAGCCCCCGTTGTGGCGAAATGTGTTCACATTTCTGAACAACCCCGGCTAGGGGAGGGATGCCATTCGCACGTGGGCCCCGCCCCATACCACTGGGTGCTCTTCACACATGTGCACAGCTCTCCCTACTGGCGGAAGAGTGTTCACACATGCACAAAACTCCTGCTCCAAGAGGTAGGGCGTTTCCACATGAGCACAATCCCCATCAGTGAGGGAGGACATGCATGCATGCTCCTTACCCACTACCACAGGAGGCTGTACAGGCATGCGCACAGCCCCCCCTACTGGTGTATGTTCACGCATGCACACAGCTCCCCTCAATGAGGGAAGGCATTTGCACATGCGCCCCTCTCCCCTGGACAAGAAAGGGTGTTCAGGCATGCACAGAACCACCACCTCAGCCAGGGAGGTCGTTGGTGCATGTGCCCTGCCCCACGTAGCACAGGAGGTGGTTCAGGCTTCCGCCTGGCCCCCTGTCAGCATGTGAGTCGGTCACCCATGCACAGCGCCACCCCTCAGGGAGGAAGTACTGATGTCACTATTGAATGTGATGTTTCATGAATGGTTCTTTTCACTTTCACAGCTGAAGAAACACAGCTGAAGAAACGCGGCCAGGGAGGGCATTGACGTATGCTCCCCGTTTCCCTCGCCAGGATGGTGTTCACGTATGTGCAAAGCACCCCCCTCCTTGCCGAAGGGGGTTCAGGCATGCCCACAACCCCCGCTCTGTGAGGCAGACCATTTGTACAGGCACACAACCCTCCCTCAGCAAGGGACAGCGTTCATGCTTGGCCCCACTCACCTCGGTGGGAAGGGTGTTCACACATGCACATAACCCCCCTCAGCATTGGAGGGCGTTCAAAAATGTGCCCCACCCCACTTGACGCCAGAGGTGGTTCAGGATTCTGCCTTGCCCCTGGTTGGTGTGTGAGATGGTCACCCATGCACAGTGCCACCTTTTAGGGAGAGAGTAGTGATGTCACTATTAAATGTGATATTTCACGAATGGTGCTTTCACTTTCACAGCTGAAGAAACACACATCTCTTAAGGTAAGTGTTAGGGTTGGCACTGACATAAGGGGTAGGGTAAGGCTTAGGTAGTACTTCCTCCACCCTGGGTATGAAAGGTTTTCAAGCATTAGCGTTCCCCCCCCCCCTTTGGACAGGAGGGGGTTAACACATGCACCCTCCCACATTAAGGGAGGGAGTCACCATTGCGCCACTGTCTCTGCAATGGAGGGGTGTCACTCATGTTCTTTCCCATAACTTGGCATGGGAGGGGATCATGCATGTGCCTCTTCTGCACCCCTTCATCGGCAATGTAGCCTTGATGTTCCTCTTAGGCCAGACGTATTTTGCACTGCCTCGGCTGCTCAGTGGATTAAGTGTCCCACTTCAGTTCAGGTCATAGTCTCACGGTTTGTGGTTTCGAACCCTGGCTTCATCTCTGTGCTGATGACTCTGAACATGGATCCTACTTCAAATACTGTGTCTCACTCTCTGTCTGCCCCTTCCCCACGTGTGTTCTGTCTGTCTCTCTCTCTCTCTCTCAAAAAACAGTGAAGCTAAAAACATTTTAAAGCAGCTCCATCAATCTACTTGTCTTCTTGCCCTATTCCCACCTCTTCACGGGAAGGTCCATTTCACCGATTGGAAGAGACAGTAAAACGCTCGTGTGGCCATTCAAATGAGTCACTATTTAGGAAACAAGTGATTATGCTACTTTTGCATGGTCGGGATACCATGGCCATTTCATGAATGTCCCTAGGCAGGCGAGGCCTCTAAAACTAGAAATGCTAGAGGTGATTTTACTGGTAAGCAGGTGGGGTTTGTGTTCGCTGAGTTCCTTTTACTTCGTTTCATCTTTCCTTGATTGCCTATCTGTGTTGGGTCAACAATTGGTTTGATATTGACTTTACAGTTAGGTTATTTTTATCTCATGGTTAACTATCCATGGTTATCCGCTCTGATAGAGCTTAAGCAAGTACAAATATTTCTTGTTGCACATACTAGCATTATTGTTTCCTGTGCACCTGCAGCTGTTTCTCCCGACCCACGGGGAGCAATCACTTCCCATCTAGCACCACCTGCTTTGTCTTCCTATGCCTAGCAGTGCACGTGCCGTGCCTGCAGAACTTCCCTTGTTTCTCTGTCAGCTGAGTCTGAATGGGCTTCCTCTCCCACTCGTCCCTACTTCTCATCTCTTTAATGGATGACACACATCGCTGAAGGTCACAGTGAAGTCTCAAACTTCAGTATGTAGATTGATTACGTGGCACCATTTTACAGTCTCACTTGATTACCTACTTTCTTTAAAAATTACTTCCTTCCTCCTCCCACCGTCTGGGCCGCTGCTCACCAGTGTCTGTGTTGGTAGGTCCTCATCTTCTTCCTGCCCCCCATCTGCTTTCCATCCGCCCTTACTCTGGGGTGATCTCAGCCAGCCTCAGGCTTGTATATGCCAGCAGCTGGGGCCTCTAAGTCTTTATGCACTGCCCACAGCTGTTCATGTCTCCAGACACCTGACTCCAGCTGTGCACCACACAGGTGCTACCCTCCCCAGACTCTGCTACCTCCCTGTAGGCCTCTCTATTCCCCTCCCCTTTTTTACTAGGCTGCTGCCACACTGGCCCATCCCTGTTCCCTGAGCTTGTCAGGCACATACTCCTGCTTCAGGTCTTTGCACTCACTTTGCCTCTCTCTGTCGGGGATATACTTCCGCGTGCCAACAAGACATACTCCCTCATTTCCGTCATAACCTTGCTCTGACATCACCTGCTCAGTGGAGTCTCTGCTAGCTCTCTATGTAAAACTGAAAACTGTTCCTTCTCCGACCTGAACACCCCATATCCCTTTCCTGCATTCTTTTTCTTCCTGGCCCTTGGCACCATCTGTTTTTCTTTCTTGCTTGCTGGATGTCGCCTACTGCAGTCCCTGCCAGATTGTCGGCTCCATGGGGTCCAAAGACCAAACTAGCTTTGTTTAGGGCTGGTTCCTTAGGGCCCTCGAACAGTGCCCAACTCCTTCAAAGGCCCACACACCATTTGCTGAGCAAGTAAATATTAGGATTTCTTATTATTTTGCTGGGTCCGCCATCACAATGTACCACAGACTGGGTGGCTTAAGCAACAGAAATTGATTTATTTATTTTCTCACACTTCAGATCAAGGTGTGGCCAGGGTGGGTGTCCTCTCTCCATGACTGGTGGATGGCCTCCTTCCCACTGTCTTCACGTGGTCTTCCTTCTGTGTGTGTAGTTGCCCACTCTCTTCCTATAGGACACCGGTTATCAGACTAGAGTCCCTCCCCACAAATGAGCTCATTCGACCTCCACTTTACCTTTCAAGATCTGGTATCCAAGTACAGTCCCATGGGTAGTTAGGACTTCAATGTATGGATTTTGGGGGCAAATCCATTCCATAACAGGTTTCTGTCTGTTGTACCTAGTCACTAACTACATGGGTTTTTTTTTTTCTCTATGCCCTTGTGCCCGTTATTTGCTCACACAGTGCTAACCCCAGTTTGCCCTTAGCCCAAGTTATAACTCTATTTATTTGTATAGACTTGCATCTTCCCTCTACCTCTATACTCCAAGTTCCTGGCTGGCACTGGAATTACATCTTTAGCACGGACATCATAACCTCCACGTGAGGTAAGTATGATTATTTTCATTTTTAAAATCAACAATCTGAAGCTCAAAAGAGAGTAGGTCATGTTTCTGAGATCACAGTACTAGTAAGTGCTGTCCTTTGGATAACTTTGTTCTCATGGGCTCCAAAGCCCACTTTCTTTCATCTACCACATGTCTCCAAGATGAACGCGGAAAAGTCATACTTCAGCCTGGTATAATATAAGCAATGGTACGTGTAATGCTGGTGTAACAATTCAGGAAATGGGGTTAAGTTTAGTATCTAAGTAATTATACCCACAGGTTGAATTTCAATGTCACATCCTTTTATTTTTTACTGCTGCAATTTCTGTTATCCTTAATGATTATATAAACGTATTCTTCCCTTTGCAAAATTTAGCCAGTAAGAATACTGAGTTTGTTTCCTTTGTAACAGGTCTGAATTATACAATGAATTCATGATGTCAAGATAACAGCTGTTATTTTTTCCTACAATATAGAGGAAAAGGTCATTGCCTTTGTTGTAAGAGTTTACCATGTGTTCTTGGTAACATGACTTAGCTGTATTGGTGAAAACCCGTCGTAGATTTTGAAAGTCAGTTATTTATAGTTAAGAGAGTATCGTTCTTTCTTTGGGTGCAGCTGATTGTTTGAAATAGAACTTAGGATTTTTCTGCATAGATTGTCTATTTCAGAATGAGCTTTGTTTTAAAAAGTATGTTATATTTGCATTCATGCAAGTTGTACCATCATTAAATTGACAGGAAAGCAGCTGTTGATAGTTGTCATTTGGACATGTAGATGGAAATCCTAAGGGTCATGGTGTGACTCCTTACACGTGTTGAGCTCTGGTTTCATTTGGCATTTCCAAACCATTGCCATGACCTTATGAATGTTGATCAAGTGGCCATATAATGGTTGTTTTAAATTGGTATCAGTGGTGTAGAGATGATTCTTAAGTTGTGTATGAGGAAGCTGTTGGTTTTCTGCTTCTATGTCTGTGTAGCTCCTAAAAATAGAAGACTAGCGCATCTTATCAAAATTTATTTTGTTCAAAGTCAATGCACCTTGTGAATGAGCTAAAGGCTTAGATAATAGTCAATACTTTTGGAGTCTGATATTAATTTGCAAATTTAAAATAGGTCTATGGGCATCTGTGTGGCTCAGTTGGTTAAGCATCTGACTTTGGCACAGGTCATGATCTCACTGCTCATGACTTTGAGCTCCATGTTGGGCTCTGTGCTGGCAGCTGGGAGCCTGGAGCCTGATTGCGATTCTGTGTTCCCTCTCTCTGCCCCTCCCTGGCTCATGCTCTTTCTCTCTCTCTCAAATATAAACTTAAACATAGAAAATAGGTCTAGAATAAATCTGTAGACCATAACATATTTATAGTGACTGCTGATTGAAACAAAGAAATAGCCTGAAATTCCAAAAATACATTACTGTTGTTTCCCTAGGCTCCCATTAAATTCCAGGTTGACCATTAAGCTGAATACAAGCAGTAATCTTTTAGTAACTTGGAAGAGATAAGCATACTATCATAGCTAGTAAGGTTTGGTATATGTCGTTTTGGTAGACCTATTTTTTTTAATGATGAAAAAATTGATTTGAGGTCTCTTTTATTTGGGTATTCAGGATTAAGAAAAGTTACCCAAGGCAAATGAATTAAGACCATTTTAGAACTGACCTGGACTTAAACAGCCAGAGACTGGAGTCATGATAAAGATAGTTTGAACATGCCATTTCATCAAATAAAAAAAAAACAACTCCTGAATGACAATCATCATGTTGGAGGAGAGTTTCTGGTGTTCTCTCCACAAATGGTGCATGATTTTCAGTCAAGGATACAGCCTCACTGACTGTACTTTTACTGACATGATGGTTCAGATACCAACAATGTTGTCTGTTGGGATTGTCTTTTACAAAACTGATATCCTTTCAGTTTTCAGCTTAATTAATATACCAAGGAGAAAAAAATGTTTCCCTCTTTCTGAAAAATAATCCCATTTGTATTTAGAGTTATCATTAAACATAGTATTTTAAAAATGGTTAATAAATTGGAAGTCAATATAAATTTGCTTGTGAAGTTATCTAATGGAAAACTGTTCCCAAAGCAGTTATTTTATGTTTTATAGGAAAATTAATCTTTTATGTCCTTACTGCATTTATGTTATATCCTATTCACTTTTGTTTCATGCTATTTGTGTGTGTGTGTGTGTGTGTGTGTGTCTGTGTGTGTGTGTGTGTGTGTGTCTGTATGTGTGTGTCTGTGTGTTTGCAACTAAGTGAAATGTGCAATATTTGGTCATTTAAAAAGATTCACTAATTTAGGCAAAGTCAGCCATAAACAAATGCAATACATTATGTCCAAAGTAGTCAAGCAGATTTTGCATCATGAGTAAAAGTTGCTTTATCTCAAATGAATTTTCTCTTCTCTTTTCTTTTTAACAAGCCAAGTCAAAGGTGAATATGTTCTTTCTGCTCACCTTGAGGCAGGGCAAGAACAGATTTGTGTCAGAGCACATTGCCTGTATTTATGAGAAACTAGGGAAATTAAGAAAGCCAGTTAGGTACAAACCTTAGTGGGGACTCATGACTGACTCAGCTTTTCAACAATATTCTGTTGGGATGTCTTTTATTTACTGGGTTAGTTGTTTTTTTTTTTTTAATTTTAGTTAATTTATTTTTTAAATTTACATCCAAGTTAGTTAGCATAATGTGGAACAATGATCTCAGTAGTAGATTACTTAATGCCCCTTACCCATTTAGCACATCAGCCCTCCCATAATCCCTCCAGTAACCCTCTGTTTGTTCTCCACATTTAAGAGTTTTTTAATGTTTTTGTCCCCCTCCATGATTTTATATTATTTTGCTTCCCATCCCTTATATTCGTCTGTTTTGTATCTAAAGTCCTCATATGAGTAAGGTCCTATAATATTTGTCTTTCTCTGACTGAATTCGCTTAGCATAATACCCTCTAGTTCCATCCATGCAGTTTAAATGGCAACATTTTATTCTTTTGGATTGCTAAGTAATACTCTATTGTGTATGTGTGTGTGTGTGTGTGTGTGTATATATATATGTGTATATATATATATATATATATATATATATATATATATATATATATGGACACCACATCTTCTTTATCCATTCATCCATCGATGGATACTTGGGCTTTTTCCATACTTTAGCTGTTGTTGATAGTGCTGCTATAACTTTGGAGTTCACTTTTCCCTTCAAAATAGCATATCTGTATCATTTGGATAAATACCTAGTAGTGAAACTGCTGGGTTGTAGGGTAGTCCTCTTTTTCATTTTGTGAGGAACCTACCTACTGGTTTCCAGAGTGACTGTACCAGTTTGCATTCCCGCCAGCAGTGCAAGGTTTCCTCTTTCTCCACTTCCTTGCCAACATCTGTTGCCTGAGTTGTTAATGTTAGCCATTCTCACAGGGGTGAGGTGTTATCTCATGTGGTTTTGATTTGTATTTCCATGATGATGAGTGATGTTGAGCATTTTTTCATGTTTCATTTGGCCATCTGGATGTCATCCTTGGAAAGTGTTTGCTCAAGTCTTTGCTCATTTCTTCACTGGATTACTTGTTTTTTGGGGGGTTTTGAGTTCGTTATGTTCTTTATAGATTTTGCATACTAATCCTTTATCTCATATGTCGTTTGCAAATATCTTCTCCCATTCTGTTGGTTGCCTTTTAGTTTTGCTGATTGTTTCCTTCACTGTGCAGAAGCTTTTTATTTTGATGAGGTCCTAATCGCTCATTTTTGCTTTTGTTTCCCTTGCCTCTGGAGACTTGTTGACTAAGAAGTTGTGGAAGCAAACATCAAAGAGGTTTCTGCCAGCTTTCTCCTCGAGGGTTTTGATGACTTCCTATGTTACATTTAGGTCTTTCATCCATTTTGAGTGTCTTTCATCCATTTTGAGTGTGAGAAAGTGGTCCAGACTCATTCTTCTGTATGTTGCTGTCCAGTTTTCCCAGAACTCTTGCTGAGGAGACTGTATTTATTCCATTGGATATTCTTTCCTTTTTGTCAAAGATTAGTTGGCCATACGTCTGTGGGTCCATTTCTGTGTTTGTATTCTCTTCCATTGATCTGAGTGTCTGTTCTTGTGCCAGGACCATACTGTCTTGGTGATTACTGCTTTGTAATACAGCTTGAAGTCCAGGATTGTGATGCCTCCTACTTTGGTTTTCTTTTTCAAGATAGCTTTGGCTATTCGGGGTCTTTTCTGGTTCCATACAAATTGTAGGATTCTTTGTTGTAGCTCTGTGAAGAATGCTGGTGTTATTTTGATAGGTATTGTGTTGACTATGTAGATTGTTCTGGGTACTATTGACATTTTAACAATATTTGTTCTTCCTATCTAGGAGCATGCAATATTTTTTTAAATTTTTTTTAACATTTATTTATTTTTGAGACAGAGAGAGACAGAGCATGAACGGGGGAGGGGCAGAGAGAGAGGGAGACACAGAATCAGAAACAGGCTCCAGGCTCCGAGCCATCAGCCCAGAGCCTGATGCAGGGCTCAAACTCACGGACCGCGAGATCGTGACCTGGCTGAAGTCGGACGCTTAACCGACTGCACCACCCAGGCGCCCCTGAGCATGCAATATTTTTCTTTTCTGTGTATTTCCCATCATTAATTTCTTTCATAAGATTTCTATAGTTTTCAGTGTATAGATTTTTCACCTATTTGGTTAGATTTATTCCTAGGTATTTTATGGGGTTTGGTGCAATTGTAAATGGGATCTATTCCCTGATTTCTCTTTCTTTTGCTTCATTGCTGGTGCATAGGAATGCAACTGATTTCTATGCATTGATTTTATATCCTGCCGCTTTGCTGAATTCATGTATTATTTCTAGCAGTTTTTTGTTGGACTATGGTGGGTTTTCCACATAGAGTTTCATGCCATCTATGAAGAGTGAAAGGTTGAGCTCCTCCTGGACGATTTGGATGCCTTTTATGTCTTTGTGTTGTCTGATTGCTGAGGCTAAGACTTCCCATATTATGTTGAATACCAGTGGCGAGAGTGGACATCCTTGTCTTGTTCCTGACCTTAGGAGGAAAGCTCTCAGTTTTGCCCCTTTGAGGATGATATTAGTGTCGGGTCTTTCATATATGCCTTTTATGATCTCCAGGTATGATCCTTCTATCCCTACGCTCTTGAGGGTTTTTATCAAGAAAGGATGCTGTCTTTTGTCAAAGGTTTCTCTGCATCTATTGAGAGGATCATGTGGTTCTTGTCCTTTCTTTTATCGATGTGATAAGTCACACTGATTGTTTTGTGGATATTGAACCTGATTTGCATTCCAGGTATAAATCCCACTTGGTCATGGTGAGTAATGTTTAAATGTATTGTTGGATCTGGTTGGTTCATATCTTGTGGAAGATTTTTGTATCCATGTTCATCATGAAAATTTGTGTATACTTCTCCTTTTTAGTGGGTCTTTTTCTGGTTTTGGAATCAAGGTAATGCTGGGTTCAGAGAAAATGTTTGGAAGTTTTCCTTCCATTTCTTTTTTTGGGACAGCTTCAAGAGCATAGGTGTTAACTCTTCCTTAAATGTTTGGTAGAATTCTCCTGGAAAGCCATCTGGCCCTGGGCTCTTTTTCTTGCGAAAGTTTTGATTACTAATTCAATGTCTTTACTGGTTATGTTTCTGTTCAAATTTTCTATTTCTTCCTGTTTCAGTTTTGTTTGTTTATATATTTTTCGGAATTTGTCTGTTCCTTCCAGATTGCCCATTTTATTGGCATATATTTGCTGATAATATTCTCTTATTACTTGTATTTCTGCTGTGTTGGTTGTGACCTCTCCCTTTCATTCATGATTTTATTTCTTTGGGTCCTTTCCTTTTTCTTTTTGATCCAACTGGCTAGTGGTTTATCAATGTTATTTCAAAGAACCAGCTTCTGGTTTCATTGATCTGTTCTGTTTTGTGTCTGTCTGTGTGTGTGTGGGGGGGGGGGATTTGTTGTTGTTGTTTTTTCTGTGTGTTTTTGTTTTCGTTTTCAGTTTCAATAGCATTGATTTTTGCTGTAATCTTTATCATTTCTTGTCTTCTGCTGGTTTTGGTTTTATTTGTTGTTCTTTTTCCAGCTCTTTAAGGTATAAAGTTGGGCTGTGTATATGAGACTTTCTTACCTCTTTTGGAAGGCCTGGATTGCTATAAACTTCCTCTTATGACTACCTTTGCTGAATCACAGACGTTTAGGGGTGTGGTGTTATCCGTTTCATTGCCTTCCATGTACTTTTTAATTTTCTTCTTAACTTCTTGGTCCACCCATTCATTCCTTTTTTTTTTTAATTTTATTTTTTATGTTTTAAAATTTACATCTAAATTAGCATATAGTGCAACAATGATTTCATGAGTAGATTCCTTAATGTCCCTTACCCATGTAGCCCAACTCCTTCCCACATCCCGTCCAGTAACCCTCTGTCTGTTCTACATAGTTATGAGTCAATTCTGTTTTGTCCCCCTCACTGTTTTTATTTTCTTTTGTTTCCCTTCCCTTATGTTCATATGTTTTGTCTCTTAAAGTCTCATGTGAGTGAAGTCATATGATTTTTGTCTTTCTCTGACTAATTTCACTTAACATAATACACTACAGTTCTTTTCACGTAGTTGCAAATGGCAAGATTTCAGTCTTTTGGAATGCCAAGTAATACACCATTGTGTGTGTGTATGTATGTATGTGTATATGTGTGTGATACACACACACACACACACACACACACACACATACCACTTCTTCTTTATCCATTCATCCATTGATGGACATTTGGGCTCTTTCCATACGTTGGCTATTGTTGATAGTCCTGCTATAATCATGGGGGTGGTGCATGTGTCCCTTCAAAACAGCACACCTGTATCCCTTGGATAAATGCCTAGCAGTGCAATTGTTGGGTCATAGGGTAGTTCTGTTTTTAGTTTTTTGAGGAACCTCCATACTGTTTACAGAGTGGCTGCACCAGCCTGCATTCCACCATTCATTCTTTAGTAGTATGTTATTTAGTCTCCACATATTTGTTATCTTTCCAAATTTTTTCTAGTGGTTGATTTTGAGTTTCATAGCATTGTGGTATGATAATATGTACGGTATGATCTTGAATTTTTTGTACTTGTTGAGGGCTGATTTGTTTTCCAGTATGATATCTATTCTGCAGACGTTCCATGTGTCCTGGAGAAGAATGTATATTTTGCTGCTTTAGGATGAAATGTTCTGAATACAACTGTTAAGTCCATCTGGTCCAGTGTCTCACTCAAATCCATTGTTTGTTTGTTGATTTTCTGTTTAAATGATCTTTCTGTTGTCATAATGGGGTGTTGAAGTCCCATGCTATTATGGTTTTATTATCAATGAGCTTCTTTATATTTGTGATTAATTGATTTATATCTTTGGGTACTCTCACACATTGGGAGCATAAATGTTTACAATTGTTAAGTCTTCTTGGTGGATATACCCCCTCAATTATGATAAAACACACTTATTCATCTCTTGTTACAGTCTTTATTTTGAAGTCTAGATTGCCTGATATGAGTAAGGCTACTCCATCTTTCTTTGGCAACCATTAGCATGATAGATGGCAACCATTAGCATTCTGCATCCCCTTACTTTCAATCTGAAGGTGTCTTTAGGTCTAATATGGGTCTCTTGTAAACAGCATATAGATGGATCTTGTTTTTTTCCCCACTCTGTTACCCTGTGTCTTTTGATTGGAGCATCTATGCCATTGACGTTTAGAGTGAGTACTCAAAGATATGAGATTATTGCCATTATGTGTCTTGTAGCATTGGATTTTGTGGTGGTGTTTTTTGTGCTATCCAGTCTTTGGTACTTTTGGTGTTTTTTTATTCTTTTTTTTTTTTTTCATATTTTCTCCCCTCAGAGAGTCCCCGTGAAAAATCCTTGAGGACTTGTTTAGTGGTCACGAACTCCTTTAAGTTTTATTTTTCTGGGAAACTTTTAATCTGTCCTTCTATTTTGAATGACAGACTTGCTGGATAAGGAATTCTTGGCTGCATAGTTTTCTGATTCAGCACATTGAGTATATCTTGCCACTCCTTTCTGGCCTGCCAAGCCTCTGTGGGTAGGTCTGCTGCAAACCTGATCTTTGTTGTCTTCCCTTGTTGGTTAAGGACTTTTTTTCCCTTGCTGCATTCATGATTCTTTCCTTGCCTGAGTATTTTGTGAATTTGAATATGATATTACTTTTACTGGCGGGTTTTTGTTGAATCTTATGAGAGTCCTCTGTGCTTCCTGGACTTTAATGTCTGTGCCTTTTCCCAGGTAAAAAAAAAAATTATCCACTATGATTTGCTGACTTAATACTTCTACCCCTTTGTCTCTCTCTTCATCTTCTGGGAGCCCTCTGATTCTGATGTTGTCCTTGTTAATGAGACAGGATTAGGTGTAGGTTGAGGGTTATGGTTAGGGTTAAGGTTAGGGTTAGGGTTAGGTCCCAGGATGCTCCAGGCACTGAAACCCCAACAGTGCACTTGTCTCCACAAAGGGCTGAGTGGAGTACACAAGGGAGGGTTCCAGTCAGGATTAGTCTTTGGGTTCCAAGACCAGACAACTCTATGGGACGTTCTTTGGGTAGGCCTCAGAAATACTCTCTTGTAGACACACTTGCGCTTTGGAAATCACATGGTGATGTTTTAGGTTCCATGCTGAGTGTTTCTGCACCTATTTTTGAACCTGTGTGCGTGTTGTAGTCAGACTTTGGAATTGGGTCACATAGCCATAGCTATGGTTAGGGTTCAGACCAGGACATCGACAGGGCTGAAGTGACACCAGTATCATGAATTCCATGGAGGACTGAGGTGACGGCACATGCACAGCCATGGGCCTGCTGTAGAGTTAGTGTTATAGAGAGTGTTAGGTGCAGGTTGAGGGTTAGGGTTAGGGTATGTCCCAGGAGACTCCAGGCAATGATCCCACATGAGAGCAATTGTCTCCCCAAAGGGCTGAGTGGGGTACACAAGGGAGGATGCCGGTCAGGATTAGTCTTTGAGTTCCAAGGCCAGACAAATGTATGGGCCACCCTTCAGGGAGGTCTCAGGAATCCTCTTGGGCAGCTGCAGCCAGGCTTTGAAAGGACATGGTGATGTTCCAGGTTTTTTGCCAAGTGATTCTTCACCACTTCATGCACCCAGATACGTGGTGTTTTCAGACTTTGGTATTGGGTCCCCATGGGGAGAGACCTTAGCTAAATTTAGGGTTCTATCGAGTGACATCACCAGTGCCGACGCGAATCCAGTCTTGTGATCTCCATGGAGGGTTGAAGTGAGGGCCCATGCGAAGGTGCAGGTCGTGAGTAGGCTTGAATTGAGATAGGGTTAGGGATCTGTTGAGAGTTCTGGCTAGTGTTAGGGTTAGGGTTAGTTCCCAGGAGGCTCCAAGCACTGACCCCACAGCAGTGCAAGTTGTCTCCCTGAAGGGCTGTGTGGAGGGCACAGTGGATCATGCTCGTCAGGATTAATTTTTGGGTTCGAAGGCCAGACAACTGTATGGGCCACTGGTCGGGTAGGAGGGGCAGCTACAGCTGGGGCTTGGAAACAACATAGTGATGTTCCAGGTTCTATGCCGAGTGATCCTGCACCGCTTCAGGACCCCAGGTGCGTGGGGTTGTCAGACTTTCGTATTGGGAACCCATGGGGAGAGAGCCTTAGCTAGGGTTAGGGTTTGATCCAGGGACATCGCCAGTGTTGACAAGACCAATCTTGTGACCTTCCTCGAGGGCTGAAGTGAGGGCCCATGTGACGGTGGGCTTCATATGTAGGGTTAGAGTTTGAGATAGGGTTTGGGTTCACCTGAGGGTTCTGGTTAGGGTTACTGTTAGGTTTAGGTCTCAGGAGACTCCAAACACTGACCCCAAGGCAGTGCAGATGTTTCCCCGGAGGGCTGAGTGGAAGACACAAGGGAGGGTGCTGGTCATGATTAGCCTTTGGGTTCCAGGCCACACAAATATATGGGCCACCCTTTGGGTAGGCTTCAGTAAACCTCTCTTGAAGCTGCAGTCACCCTTAGAAATGACTTAGTGATGTTCCACGTTCCATGCCGAGTATTTTGCCCCGATTATCGTACCCTTGAGCGGCCTGTTGTCAGACTTTGGAATTGGGTCCCCATGGTGAGAGAGTCTTAGCTAGGGTTAGGATTCGGTCCAGGGAAATCACCCCGTCTCAAGCGACTCCAGTTTTGTGACCTCCCTCGAGGGCTGAAACGAGGGCACCTGGGAGGGTATGGGTCAAGTGTATCGTTAGTGTCAGAGAATGGGTTAAATGTAGGGTGAGTGTTATGGTTAGGGTTACATTTAGGGTTACTGTTAGGTCCCAGGGGGCTCCAGGCACTGACCACACAGCAGAGCCTTTGTCTCCCCAAAGGGCTGATTGGAGGACACAAGGGAGGTTACTGGTCAGGATTAGTCTTTGGGTTTCAAGGCCAGATGCATGTATGGGTCATCCTTCGGGTCGGCCTCAGGAATCCTCTTGTGCAGATGCAGTCGTGCTTTGGAAACGACATGGTGATGTTACACGCTCCATACCAAGTATTTCTGCACCGATTCTTGAACCTGTCTGCGTGGTATTGTCAGACTTTGGAATTGGGACCCCATGGGAAGAGAGGCTTAGCTAGGTTTAGGATTTGGTCCAGGGAAGTTGCCAGGGCTGAAGCGACACCAGTGTTTTTAATTCAATGGAAGGTGAAGTAAGGGAAAATGCGTGGCTGTGAGTCCGCTGTAGAGTTAATGTCCTATATAGGGTTAGGTGTAGAGTGAGGGTTATGGTTTGGGTCATGGATAGGGTTTGGGTTAGGTCCCAGGAGACTCCAGGCACTGAACCCACAGTAGATCTGTTGTCTCCCTGAAGAGCTGAGTGCATTACACAAGAGAGGGTGCCGGTCAGCATTAGTCTTTGGGTTCCAAGGCCAGAAAAATGTATTGGCCACCCTTCCTGAATCCTCTCATGCAGCTGCAGTCGCGTTTTGCAAATAACATGGTGAATTTCCATGTTCCATGCCAAGTATTTCTGCATTGATTGTTGATCCCGTGTGCGTGCTGTTGTCAGACTGGGAATTTATTCCACATGGGGAGAAAGCCTTAGCTAGGGTTAGGGTTCAGTCCTGGGAAGTCACCAGGGCTGAAGAGACTCCAGTTTCATAATCTTCCTAGAGGGCTTATTTGAGGGCCCATGCGAAGTGGCAGGTGAAGTACAGGGTTAGGGTTAGAGATAGGGTTAAGTGTAGGTTGAGGGATATGGTTTGGGTTACGGTTATGGTTAGGTCCCAGAAGGCTCCAAGCACTGATTGTTGTCTCCTCAAGGGGCCGAGTGGTGTCCCCAAGGGAGGGCGTCAGTCAGGATAAGTCTTTGGGTTCCAAGGCCAGACAAATGTATGGGAGACACTTCCGATAGGCCTCAGGAATCCTCTTGTGCAGCTGCAGTCGCGCCTTGGAAATGACGTAGTGATATTCCACATTCCATGTAGAGTATTTCTACTCTGATTCTCGAAACCGTGTGCGTGCTGTTGTCAGACTTTGGAATTGGTTCCCCACGGGGTTAGCGCCTTAACCAAGGTTAGGGTTAGGTCCAGGGAAGTCGGCAGGGCTGAAGCGACTCCAGGTTCGTGATCTCCCTCGCGGGCTGAATTGAGGGCCCAGCAACGTTGTGGGTCAAGTGTAGGGTTAGAGTTCGAGATAGGATTAGGTTCGGTTGAGGGTCTGGTTGGGATTACGTTTAGGGTTACGGTTAGAATTAGGTCCCAGGAGGCTCCAGGCACTGAACGCACAGCAGTGCAGTTGTCTCCCTGCTGGGATGAGTGTACAAGGGAGGGTGCTAGTTAGGATTAGTCTTTTGGTTCCAATGCCTGACAACTCTATGGGCCACTGGTGTAGTAGGCCTCAGGAATCCTATCGGGCAGCTGCAGCCAGGACTTTGAAAGCACACGGGGACCTTCCAGGTTCTATCCCGAGTGATCCTGCACCGCTTCTGGAGCCCAGGCATGTGGTGTTGTCAGACTTTGGTATTGGGTCCCCATGGGGAGAGAGCTTTAGCTAAGGTTAAGGTTCTGTCCCTGGACATCACCAGGTCTGAAGCGACTCCAGTCTCATGATGTCTCTCCAGGAATGAAGTGAGAGCCCATGCGACAGTGATGGTCAAGTGTAGAGTTAGTTTTGAGATAGGATTAAGTTTCGCTTGAAGGTTCTGATTAGGCTTAGGTTTAGGGGTAGTGTTAGGACCCAGGATGCTCCAGATGCTGAACCCACAGCAGTGCAGTTGTCTTCCCGAAGGAATAAGGTGAGGGCATATGGTAGGGTGCCGGTCAGGATTAGTCTTGGGCTTCCAAGGCCACACAACTCTTTGGACCACTGGTCAGTTAGGCCTCTGGAATCCTCCCAGGATGCCGGAGCTGGGTCTCTGAAAGGACATGGTGTTTTTCCAGGTTCTATGCCAAGTGATCCTGCACTGCTTCTGGACCCCAGGTGCATGGTGTTGTCAGACTTTGGTTTTGGGTCCCCATGGGGACAGAGCCTTAGCTAGGGTTAGGGTTCGGTCCAGGGACATCGCCAGGGCTGAAGCGACTCCAGTCTCATTAACTCCCTCGAGGGCTGAAGTGAGGGCCCATGCGATGGTGCGGGTCAAGTGTAGGGTTAGGGTTACAGATAGGGTTAGGTGTAGGGTGAGGGTTATGTTTAAGGTTATGTTTAGGGTTAGGGTTAGGTCCCAGGAGTCTCCAGACACTGACCCCACAGCAGAGCAATTGTCTCCCCGAAGGTCTGAGTGTAGTACACAAGGGAAGGTGCCCGTCAGGATTAGTTTTTGGGTTCCAAGGCCAGACAAATATATTGGCCACCCTTCGATTAGGCCTCAGAAATCCTCTAGTGCAGCTGCCATAGGCTTTGGAAATGACGTTGTGATGTTCCACGTTCCATGGCAAGTATTTTTGCACTGATTCTTGAACCTGTGTGCCTGCTGTTGTCAGACTTTGGAATGGGTCCCCATGGGGAGAGAGTCTTACCTAGGGTTAGGGTTCAGTCCAGGGACACTGCCAGGGCCAAAGCGACTCCAGTGTTGTGAATCCATGGAGGGTGACATGAGGGCACATCACGGCTGTGGGTCTGGTTTAGAGTTAGTGTGATAGATAGGGTCAGATGTAGGGTGAGGTTTATGTTTAGGGCTATGGTTAGGATCAGGGTTACGTCCCAGGAGGCTCCAGGTACTGACCCCACAGTAGAGGAGTTGTCTCCCTGAAGGTTTCAGTGGAATACACAAAGGTGGATGCCGGTCTGGATTAGTCTTTGGGTTCCATGGCCAGTCAAATATATGGGCCACCCTTCTGGTGGGGCTCAGGAATCCTCTCATACAGCTGTCTCCCCCAAGTTGGCTCCCCAAAGAGCTGAGTGGAGTACACAAGGGAGGTTTCTAGTAAGGATATGTCTTTGGGTTCAAAGTCCAGACAAGTGTATGGAACACTCTTCAGGTAGAACTCATAAATCCTCTGTTGTAGCTGCAGTCGTGCTTTGGATATGACATGGTGATGTTCCATGGTATGTTGAGTATTTCTGCACCAATTCTGCAACCCATGTGTGTGCTGTTATAAGGCTTTGGAATTGGGTCCCCATGGGGAGAGAGCCTTAGCTAGGGTTAGGGTTCAGTACAGGGACGTCGCCAGGGCCGAAGCGATACCATTCTCGTGAATTCCATGGAGGGCTGAAATGTGAGCATTTGGGTGGGTGTGGGTCTGGTTTAGAGTTAGTGTAGAGATCGTGTTAGGTTTAGGTGTAGCGTTAGGGTTATGGTTCTGTTTATGGTTGAGATTAGTCCCCAGGAGTTTCTAGACCCTGAACTACAACAGTGCAGTTGTCTCCCCGAAGGGCTGACTGGAGTGCAGAAGGGAGGGTACCGGTCAGCATTAGTCTTTACATTCCACGGCCCCACACCTATATCCGCACTCTTCGGTAGGCCTCAGGAATCCTCCTGTGCATCTGAAGCCCTGCTTTGGAAATGACATGGTGATGTTCCACGCTTCACACAGAATTATCCTGCACCACTTCTCAACCCATTGTGCCTGCTCTTGTCAGACTGTGGAAGTTCGGTCTCCATATGGAGAAAGCCTTAGCTACAGATAGGGTTTGGGCCAGGGAAATCTCCAGGGCCGAAGTGACACCAGTTCTGTGATCTCCCTGTATCGATGATATGAGGGCACATGCATTGTGAGTCAGGTGTAGGGTGATTGTTAAAGATGAGGTGAGGTTTAGGTTCACGTGTATACTGTGGGTCACTGTTAAGATTAGGGCTTGGTCACAGGAGACTGCTGGCACTATACCCCCAGTAGGGGCCATTGTCACCCCACAGGGCTGAGTAGAGGGGTCTAAGGAGGGTCCCAGTCAGGCTGAGTTTTGGGTTCCAGTGCCAGTCCTTGGTTAGACCTCAAGAAGTCCCCTGTGGAGCTCCTTCTGGTCTTTGGAAATGACATGGTGATGTTCCAGGTTCCATGCCGCGTAATCTTCCTCTGCTTCTGGGCCCCATGTCCATCATGTCCTCAGACTTAGGATTTGGGTCCCTATTAGGAGAAAGCTTTTGCCAAGGTTAAGGTTCGTTCCATGGATGTTGCCAGGGCCGAAGCAACACCAGTGACGTGATCATCCTAGAGGGCTGAATGAGGGTCCAGGTGTGGGTGCGGGTCGTGTGTAGGGTTAGGTTTAGAGTTGGGGTGAGGTTTAGTTTGAGCGGTATGTGAGTGTCACCGTTAAGGTTAGGGTTAGGTCCCAGGAAGCTCCAAGCACTGAACCTCCGCAGGGTAGTGGTCTCCCCAGAGGATTGTGTGTGGGCCTCATTGGAACGGGCTGTTCAGGCTTAGACTTTGTGTTCCAGGGCCAGCCTCATGTGTCTCCCATCTTCAGTTGGGCCTCATCAACCCTCTTGTGCTGCTCCACGTGGGCACTGGAAATGTCATGATGATGTTCAATGTTCCATGTCGAGTAATTCTGCACTGCTTTGGGCCATTTGTTTGTGGTGTTCTCAGAGATAGGAATTGGGTCTTCATCTAGAAACATCCTTAACTAGGGTTAATGTTCTGACCAGGGACTTCACCAGTGTGGATGTGACACCATTCCTGTGTGTCGTGTGCGTTGGGTTAGGATTTGGGATTGGGTTTGGTGTTAGGGGTTAGTGTTAGGGTTAGAGTTAGGTTTACGTATTAGGGTTATGTTTAGGGTTATGGTTAGTGTTTAGTGTTATGGTTAAGGGTTAGGTTTGGAGTTAGAGTTAGGTTTAGGCATTAGGTTTGGGCTTGGGTTAGCCTTAAGTTTAGGGTTATGGTTTGGGTTTGAGAGTTAGGGTAATGGTTAGATGGTGGGGTTAGGGTTAGTTGATAGCATTATTGTTAGGGTTTGCGTTAGGTTTAGGGATAAGGTGAGGTCTAGGTCTAGGACTTGGGTTCGGGTTATGGGTGTGGAGATTCGATTAGCAGTTAGCGTTAGGATTAGTGTTAGAGTTTTATGGTTAGGGTTAGGGTTAGTTTTAAGTTTTATAATTTTAGAGTTAGCAGGTTGATTTACAGCATTAGGGTTAGGGCTTTATGTTTAGATTTATAGAGTTACAGTTAGAGGTTTAGGGTCAAGGTTAGGGTTAGTTCGGGTTATGTTTACTTTGTCGGTTCGGTAGGGTTAGTGTTGGGTTTAGGCCTAGGATAGAGGCTGGGTTTAGTATTAGGTTTATGGTTAGTGTTATCCGTTAGATTTAGGTGTTGGGATTTTGGTTAGTGTTAGGTTTAGGGCTATGACATAAAGTAGGTCATGCTTGCACTCCCACTTGGAGCGGGGAGATGTTCATGCATGCACACAGCCCTCCATCCGGGTGTGTATGCATTCATTTTTTTCGTCCCTGTTTCTCTGCACTGGAGGTAGTTTTCGCCTCGCCCCATTCGAGCTTGGCTCTGGAATGTTTCACACCGTCACCCTGCCCTCTCTCGGTATGATAGGACTTCATATTCTGCCTCATCCGTTTTTGATGCATGGGGTGCATAGTTTTAATCTCTATCTCATTTATTTCTTCTGAGTTTAATTAATTTCTTCATTCTGCTGTTTGGGAGTTTTGTTTGCTGTCCTTTGTCTAGCTTTTATACTTATAAGTTTATGGAGTTTACTTCAGTGTGTGTGTGTGTGTGTGTGTGTGTGTGTGTGTGTGTTTCCTGAGGCAGACTTGTATTGCTATAAACTTCCCTGTTAGAACCAGTTTTCCTGCTTACAGAAGTTTGGATTGTTGTGTTTTCATTTTCATTTCTTTCCATGTTTTTTGAATTTTCTCTTTGATTTGTTAGTGAGCCATTGATTTTTTAGTAGCATGTTATTTAACTTCCATGATTTTGTGCCTTTTCCAGATTTTTTTTCTTGTTGTAGACTTCTACTTTCATAGAATTGTGGTCTGAAAAGATACATGGTATGGCGTTGATCGGTTTGATTTTGTTTTGCCTTGTTTTATAACCTAATATTTTATCGAGTGTGGGGAATGCTCTATGTGCACGTGAAAAGAATGTGTATTGTGCTGTTTTAGGATAGAATGTCTCAAATATATCGGTTAAGTCCATCTGGTCTACTCTATCAGTCAAAGTCTCTACTTCCTTACTAATTTTCTGATGGAAATATCTCTCCATTGATGTCATTGGGGTGTTAAAGTGCCCTACTATGATTGTATGACTATCAATTCTTTAGTTTTGGGCTATTTTGTGTATTTGGATGCTCTCAGGTTGAGGGCATATATGTTTACGATTGTTCTATCTTTTTGTGGATTGTATCTTTTATTATTATAGTGTCCTTCTTTGTCTCTTGTTACAGATTTCTCTTTAAATCTATTTTGTCTGATAAAGGTATTGCTACTGAAGATTTCTTATGATACTTTAGTTCTATAATTAGTCTCTTGTAGGTAGAAGATAGATGGGTCCTATATATTTACTCATTCTATCACCCAGTGCCTTTTATTATGAATACAGAGAGCACAGGCATGGGAGGGCGGGTGGGGGGAATGAGGGAAGAGAGAGACAAAGAGAGAGAGAGGGAGAAAGAGAATGAGAATGAGAATGAATCCTCACCAAGTTCCATGCTCAGTGCAGAGCCCAGTTGGGGCTCAATCCCATGATCCTGGGATCATAGCCTGAGCCAAAATCAAGAGTCCAAATCTCAAGCAATTGAGCCATCCAGTTGCCCCTATCTGTCCCCCAGTGCCTTTGATTTGAGCATTTATTCTGTTTCTATTCAAAGTAATTGATAGACATGTACTTGTCCTATTATTACTTGATGTTGGTTATTTCTGAATTTTTCTGATCCTTTGTTCTCTTTCTCTGTTTTTAATTTGCTGGGTTTCTTCACAATTTCACAGTTGAAATTGTTTGTCTTTATACTCTGCATATGTATTAGTGGTGTTTGATTTGTGGGTATTATTAGGTTTGTACCTAACCACTTCTGCATATAGGAGTCTATATTAAGTTGATAGTTGTTTAAGTTTGAACCAGTTCTTTACTCCTCTCCTCTCCGTGTTGTAGATATGTAGTGTCATATTTCAAAACCTTTCACATCGCGAATACTTTGGCTGATGTTTTACAGATATACTCATTTTTATTGCTTTTGCGTTTCGCACTTTAATATTGTCACTTTAGGTGTTTCTTTTCCACTTAAAGAGTCCCCTTTAACATTTCTTGCAGGGGTGGTTTGTTGGTTGTGAACTCACTGAGTATTTATTTGGGAACCTCTTGATGTCTCCTTCCGTCCGAATGGTAGTTTGCTGGATAGACTCTCTTTGGCTGCAGATGTTTTCCATTTGGCACCTATACCAAACCGTGCTGCTCACTTACGGTTTCAAAGTTTCTTCTGAAATACATCCAGTGATAACATTATGGGGTTTCCCTTGTAGGTAACTGTCAACTTTTGTTTTCCTGCTGTGAAATTTTTTTCTTTATCACGACATTTTGGGTTTTAATTACTATACGACTTGGTGTGGATCTGCTTCTTTTGAATATAATGGGGGTTCTTTATGCCTCCTGCTCTGAATCTGTTTCCTTCCCCACATTAGGGAAGTTTTCATTTATTGTGTCTTCAAATAAATTTTCGGATTCTATTTCTCAGAGTTCTGAGAATGAGAAATAGGACAGAAAAGACCTATTGAAGGTTCTCTGATGAGTCACTGGATTTGCATGCGTGGAGGATAGATTTAAGACTCAAATGAACAACCTACCTTTAACTTCTAAGAACTAGAAGAAAACAACAATCTATGCCAATGTTCTCAAAAGGGATAAATTAATCCATATGAGAGTGGAAGCCAATGAAACTGAGACCATGAAATCAATAGAAAATATGAAGAAGACCAACAGTGGGTTTTCAGAAGAGTGAAACAAAATTGTCAGGAGTATACATAGACTATGCTAAGACAGAGAGAGGACCAAATTCAAGAGAATTATAAATAAAAGAGAAGACATTATGCCTTATACCACAGAAACATAAAGCAGACAGAGTGGCTACTATGGCTAAATTAGATGCCAGAAAACTACCTACCTAGAAGAAATGGATAGGTTCTTAGAAACACACAACCTAGATTGTATCAGGAAGATATAGACGGTTTGCACAGACCCATTAAAGGAAGACTGTATCAATACAAGAAGATCACCAATTAAGTAAATTGAATCAGTAATCGAAGTTCTGCCAAGGAAGAAAACCCCAGGACCAGGTGGATTCATTGGTGAATTTAATCAAACGTTTGTAGAAGAACTAACAGCAGTCCTCTCACTGATTCAAAAGGAATGAACACCACCAAACTCATTTCATGAGACTGGAATTACCCTGGTAGGAAGCCAGAAAAGGATACTACCTGAACAGAAATCTATAGGCCAGTATCCCCATGATGAATATAGATGAATAATTCCCAGTAATATACAGGCAAACCAAATTCAGGATCACACGAAAAGGATCATTGACCGTGATGTATGGTTTTTCCCCTGTAAAGGCAGGATGTTTCAGAAATTCAAATCAATAAATGTGACCCCTCACATAATTGAGTGAAACAAAAATCAACCAGAAACCAGACTCTTAACTATAAATAGCAAGTGGAGGGTTACTATAAGGGAGATGGGCAGGGGCATGGGTTAAATGGGTGATGGGCTATGGAGGGTGCTAGCAGTGAGGATCACTGGGTGTTGTAAGTGATGGATGACTACATTCTATACCTGAAATTAACATACACTGTATGTTAACCAATTGGAATTTAAACAAAAACTTGAAAAAATAAATACTAAAGAATTGCATACATAAATTTAAATTAAACTAAATAAATACATTTTAAAAAGTAAAAAGAAAATAAATGTGATGATGCCAATTGACACAGAAAAAAATTTCTGAGAAAATTTGGTATTAATTTGTGCTAAAAATCTCTTTAAAATTCAGTGTAGAAGGAACATATCTCAACATAAGAAAGGCCATGTATGTGAAGCCCACAGCTAATATCATACTCAATAGTGAAATTGTGAAAAGTTTTTCCACTAAAATCAAGCCCAAGACAAGGATGCCCTAGATATGTGAAGGGGATTGGGTGATGCAGGCTTCTGGTTATGCAATGAATAAATCACAGATAAAAGATAGCATAGGGAACATAGTGGTACTGGAATAGTGATGCATGGTGAGAGATAATAGCTACACCTGGATTAGCCCAGCAGAATGTATACACTTGTCCAATCACTATGTTGTTCATCTGAAACTAATGTAACATAGTGTGTCAGCTATTCCCAAATAACATGTTTGTTTTAAATAAGGTAAAGGAATGAAATAAAAAGTTTAATATAAAAGAACCTGTTAATATCTAATGAAGAAATACAGTAAATTTCCAAAAGAGAAAGTCACCATATCAAATTCTGTAGCATTCCTATACACTAACCAAAATATCTAAGAAGGAAAGAAAACAATCCCGTTTACAATAGCATCAAAAACAATAAAATTTATTGGAATAAATTTAGCCAAGGAAGTGAAAGATCTCTACAGAAAACTATAAAACCTGTGTGCAGAAATGGAAGAAATTCAATTTGGATGAAAGAAACAGAACACACAAGTCAGTGAAAAGCCACCCCATGTCCATCTGTAAGAGGAATTAATATAGATACAATGTCCATACTACTCAAAGCCCTCTAGAGATTCAGTGCAATCTCTATCAAGACTCCAATGCAATTTGTATGCAATTAGAAACACATATCCTAAAATGTATTTGGAACCACAAAAAGACCCGAAGTAGCCAATGCAAGAAAGGACAAAATAGGAGGCATCACACTTCTTGATTTCGAGCTTCATTCTAACACAAAGAAGTCAGTTATATCACTAGGATAAGCACACATACAAGACAATGGAATGGAAATTGAGAGCCCAAACTAAACGCATGAATGCACAACTACTATTTGACAAGGGAGTCAAAAATACACAGTGGAGAAGAGTAGTCTCCTGAATAACTGGTGCTGGGAAAATTGGATATTCACATGTATAAGAATAAAGGTTAGCACCGTATGTTACACCACTCCCTAAAGAGTGAAAGGAAGAAACATATATGTGGTTAGAGAGAAACAGTGACAAAGAGGAAGTATAAAGAGGAAGGTAGACACCTGCTGGAGGTATGTGGACGGCGTGAGATGCATCAGGGGAGAGGGGATGTATGAGGTAGCTCTGAGTGCTGGGGCAGAAAGGGCTTGTATCATGGGCATCAGAGTTCCATGACCCCCAAGACTCCAGCATCCCTATGTTCAAGCTCTGCAGAAGCCATTGGAATTGAACAGATGGGTATCCCTCATTTCTTCTGGAATTGTGAGGCTCAGCCTCATGTTCTGTCATGGAGAGGGATGTCTTGAGGGAGATTGTGCTGCTCTTTGGCAGGTAAACTCCAAGCCTGCCCTGTGGGGAGGTGTCCTGGGGCCATCTCCCTCACTGCCCCAGGCCCTGTTGGATTTCCCCTCTCCCCCACCAGCTGGCCTTCCTCAAGTTCTGAACCCAGGTATCAGGCATCATGTTGCCCCCAGGTCCTGAAGTCTACGTGGCAGAAGTGGATGGCTGATATTGATTTTAAAAATTGAAAATAAGGTCCATATCCTCCCTCTGCGACTAACGGTGTGCATCCCAATCGTGGGTTGCTATCCTCCTGTCCACAACAAATCTGAGGATTCCAGAAGGTAGGTGAACACTTTAAAACACTCTAGTCTTCTCTTACATCAAATTCAAAGACATTTTCTTGTCCCAGCTTTCTTTTAATTCTGAAGAGATGGCAATTAGTAATTGAAGGCATAATGGTCCTATAGGATATTTACCTATATGACTGGTGGACATTATTTCATCCATCCGTGTCCCTAAATCACGTTTCATTGGAAATATTAGCCAAGGATACATACTGTAAATTCACAACTGATTCGTAGCTCCCTGTAAGTTTCATTCTGACCTTGTCACATATGTGTCATCAAAGATATTATTAGTGACTTTTCAGATAAGCTCTCCACATCAAGATGGTGATGTTAGAGAATCTGGTATAAATGGAATTTCACAGGTTCCAAATTAGGAATGATTTTTCATTTTTAATGTTTCTTTTTTTCTTTTTTTTTGAGAGAGCCCGAGCTGGGGAGGGGGGAGAGAGTGGGAGATACTGAATCTGAGGCAGGCTCCAGGCTCTGAGCTCTCAGGACAGAGCCTGACGCCGGGCTCAAAGTCACGGACTGCAAGATCGCAACTTGCGTCAAAGTCGGACGCTTAACCAACTAAGCCACCCAAGCGCCCCAGGAATGATAGTTTATTGGCAAAGAAGGAGAAATTAAAGATAGTGTAAACGTTGTCTATTTTTAATTGAAATATTGTTCACACATTTGTTGTATGAGTTTTAGGCATACATTGTAGTCATTTCATATGTCTATAAATTATATTGTACTTAAGCACAAGTGTAGCTATCCTGTGAAAGCATGCAACGGTATTATTACAGGATTGACTCCATTCCATTGGTGTCCCTTGTATCCCTAGGACTCATTCAGTCCATAGCTGATGCCGGTATCTCTCTCAAAGGTGTTCATTCTTTATCTAACCTAAGTATTTTGGTGGTAAACACAATTACCTCTTGCTCAGCAAGTGTAAATTGGCGTTCTATTTTTATGTGAACATTGCTTAAAACATTACAAATGATGTCATTACGTTAATAAATTCGGTTTCATTCTTCACTCACAAGAAAGGAGAAGGAAAAGATTTCTTTGTGTCCCAGGCCCTGTCATTAAAATCTTTCCCAGGGGCGCCTGGGTGGCGCAGTCGGTTAAGCGTCCGACTTCAGCCAGGTCACGATCTCGCGGTCCGTGAGTTTGAGCCCCGCGTCAGGCTCTGGGCTGATGGCTCCGAGCCTGGAGCCTGTTTCCGATTCTGTGTCTCCCTCTCTCTCTGCCCCTCCCCCGTTCATGCTCTGTCTCTCTGTCCCAAAAATAAATAAACGTTGAAAAAAAATTTTTTTTAAATCTTTCCCAATGTGGAGAACAGGTTTAGTTGCCCAGAGCACCTTAAGTGTCTCAGCTGAGCGACCAGGGCCTTCCACATTGCAAGAATGCCCATGATGGCCAGCAGAGAGAGCTCGAGCACCACAGACCCGGAGAGGCCGGTTCCTCTGCCCAGGCAGTGATGGCCAGCAGAGGGCGCACCATCGGCTTTTCTGACCCAGGGCACCTCAGAGCAGGAAGAGCTTTGATTGTTCCCAGAGGACTCAGGGCCTCTGCCGCTGCCTCAGTACAGAGAGCAGAGCTGCATTTCCAGCAGGTTGTGCCGCCCGCCCCAGGGGAGACCTTGGGAGCTTTGTAGCAACTTGGCATCTCCTGAGTCGCCAGAGAGAATTTGCCTTATTGTACTGAGTGCTGAGGAGTGGGTGCTGGGTGGCTTCCCTGGGCAAGCTGGTTGCTGAGCTGCACAGGCCCTTGCATTTTCTGGGCTGTTCCCGTGTTTCATTCCTCCCCTTCCCGGACAGTATTTGAACAAGACGTATTTTACTAAAGGCTTCGTGGATTGCAGGGTCCCACGACATCACCCCTCGATGCAGTCGATGGTTTGTTCCAGATTCAGGCTTGTTTCTGGGAAGAAACGCTGACAGAAATTCAGAAGAACGGGAGCTGCATTCCTTTAGGACATGAATACATGAAATGCTCGTTTTGGGAACTTCTAGAAGAATGAGCTGGAACCCACTTTCCGAGTCCTGCTGGAACCAGAGACCGAGGTAAGGGCACAAACTGTCCCCCACATCATACATGCTTTTTAAAAAATTTGATGGTTATTTTTCCAACCTAGTGAAGTGATTGCAAACTACAGAAAACCTGGTAGGTACCTGTCTTGAACGGACGTTATCTTTAATTTAAATTGCAGTGAGTAAAGATATAGTGTAGTATTAGTTTCAGGTGTACAATATAGAGCAACGCTTCCACACGTCACCGGTGCTCATCCCAGGTGCACTTCTTAATCCCCAGCAGCTGTTTCACCCATTCCCCACCTTGCTCTGGAAGCCCTCAGTTTGTTTCCTAGTTAAGAGTCTGTTTGTCACTGTCTCCTTCCCCCCAGCTTTGTTTTATTTTATTTCCATGTGTTAGTGAAATCATCTGGTATTTGTCTTTGTCTGAAAGGCTTATTTCACCCAAGATAACATTCTCTCACTCCATCCAGCTCATGGCAAATGACAAGATTTCATGTTTTTACGGCTAAATAATATTACATTCCATATACCACATCTCAATTTATTCATCAGTTGATGGATGTTTGGATAGTTTCCGTAATTTGGCTGTTGTAGAAAATGCTGCTGTAACATCACAGTGCATGTATCCCTTTGAAGATTTTGTATTCTTTGTGGAAATACCTTGTAGTGAAATTGCTGGATCATAAGGTACTTCTATTTCCAGTTTTTGTTTTTGTTTTTGTTTTTGTTTTTGAGAAATCTCTGTTTTCCAGAGTGGCTGCACCAGTTTGCATTCTTACCCACAGTGCAAGAGGGTTATTCTTTCCCCTACATCCTTGGCAACACCTGCTGTTTCATCCTTCATTGATTTTCGTCATGGTGACAGATGTGATGTGTTATCTCATTGTACTTTTGAATTGTATTTCCCTGAAGATCAGTATTGTTGAGCATTTTTTCATGTGTCTCTTGGCCATGTATATGTCTTCCTTCGGGAAATGTCCATTCGTGTCTTCTGCCCATTTTTAATCAGATTTCTCATTTTTTGGGGTGCTGTATAACTGTATATATTTTGGACACTAACCCTTTATCTGATGTCGTTTGCAAATATTCTGTTGATGTTTTAGTTTTGTTGATTATTTGCTTGGTGACTGAAGGTTTTACTTTTTATGAAGTCTCATTATTTTTGCTTGTGTTTCCCTTACCTCTAGAGATATATCTACAAAGACGTTTGTACAGGCAATGTCAAATAAGATACTACCCGTGTTATCCTCTGGGATTTTTGTGGTTTCAGATTTCACATATAGGTCGTCATCCATGTTGGATTTATTTTTGTGTATGTTGTAAGAAAGTGGTCCGTTGTTTTTGTTTTGTTTTCTAGGTTGCTGTCCAGTTTTTCCAAAACCATATGTTGAGGAGCCTTTTTTTAAGTTTATATATTTATTTTTGAAAGAGAGAGAGCATGCAGAAGAGGGGCAGAGAGAAATGGAGAGAGAATCCCACACATGCTCTGCACTGCCTTGAGATCTTAACCTGAGCTGAATTCACAATCACACGCTTTGTTGACTGAGCCACCCATGTGTCCCAAGACACATGGATATTCTTTCCTGCTTTGGATATTCTTTCCTGCTTTGTTGAGAATTAATTGACCATATAGGTGTGAGTTCATTTCTGGGTTTCCATTCTATTGGTCTATGCCTCTGTGTTTTTGTTGTTGTTGTTGTTTTGCCAGTAACATAATGTTCTGATCAGTACAGCTTTGTAATATAACCTAAAGTCTGGAATTGTGATGTCTCCAGCTTTGCTTTTCTTCTTCAAGTTTGTTTTGGCTGTTTGGGGACTTTTGTTATTCCATACAAATTTTGAGATTATTTGTTCTTGTTCTGTCACAAATGTTTTTGTTAGTGTGATAGGGATTTCATTATATGTGTAGATTGTTTTGAGGAGTGTAGACATTTTAACACTATTTTGTGCTTCCCATCCATGAACATGAAATGTATTTCCATTTCTTTGTGTCCTCTTCCATTTCTTTCATCAGTGTTTCATAGCCTTTAGAGTACAGGTCTTTCACCTCTTTGGTTAGGTATATTCCTGGTTTCTTGTGGTATTTGTGAGCCTGTCAATGGGATTGATCCCTTACTTTCTCTCTGTGTTAATTCATGATTTCTGTTAGAAATTCAATACATCTATGTTCCTTGATTCCTGTATATTGTGACTTGTCGAATTCATATATCAATTCTAGCAATTTTTAAGGGAGGCTTTCATGTTTTTTATAGAACACATCATGTCAGTTCCAAATAGCGAAAGTGCTACTTCTTCCTTGCCGATTTGGATGCCTCTTATTTCTTTTTGTTGTCTGAGTGCTGTGGTTAGGGTTTCCCGTACTATGTGGGATAACAGTGGTGAGAGGGGTCATTCCTATCTTGTCCCTGACCTTGGAGGAAAAACTTTCAATTTTTCCCCATTGAGGATGAGATGAGCTGTGGGTTTTTCATAGATGACCTTTATTATGTGCAGGTAGGTTGAGTCTCAATGTACTTTGCTGAGGTTTTTTTTATCATGAATGGATGTGACATTTTGTCAAATAGTTTTCCTGCATCTGTTGAAAGCATCATATTGTTCTTATCCTTTCTTCTATTACTGTGGTGCATCATGTTGATTGATCTGTGAATGTGGAACAACGCTTGCAGCCCAGGAATATATCCCACTTGATTATTGTAAATGATTCTATTAATGTATTGTTGACTTTAATTTGAAGGTATTTTAATGAGAAGTTCTGCATACATAGTCATCAGGCTATTGGTCTGCAGTTTTATTTAACATTTATTTAACATTTTTTTACATGTTTATTTCTTTCCTTAGATAGAGTACATAAAAGTGAGAAAGGGGCAGAGAGACAGGGAGAGAGAGATTTCTGGCCATGCCGCACACTGTCAACGCAGGGCCCAACGTGGGACTTGAACGCACACACCACCAGATAATGTCATAATCCAAAATTAAGAGTTGGACAGTAAACCGACTGACCCGCACGGGCACCCCAGCAGTTTTTGGTTTTAGTGGAGGCTTTATCTGGTTTTGGTGTCAAGGTAACGATGGTCTCATAAGATGAATTTGTAAGTTTTCCTTCTTTTTTATTTTTTGTAATAATTCGAGGAGAATACATATTACCCCTTCCTTAAATGGATGGTAGACTTCATCAGTGAAGCCCTCTGGCCCTGAACTCTTGTGTTGGGGGGAGATATTTTTTATTACTGATTTGATTTCTTTCTGTTTTCAGATTATATGTATCTTCCTGTTTCAGTTTTGGTAGTTTGTTTCTAGGAATTTGTCCATATCTCAGAGTGTCCAATTTGTTGCATATAGTTGTTCATAATATTATCTTCTAACTGCAGTTTTGTGGTGTTGACTGTTATTTCTCCTTTCTTATTTGTGATTTTATTTATTTGAGTCCTTTCTCTCTTCCTTGTGAAAAGTCTGTCTAGGAGGTTTTCAAGTTAATTACTGCTTTCAAAGAACCAGTCCCTGGTTTCATTGATTTGGTCTAGTGTCTTTTTAGTTTCTATATTCCTTATTTCTGCCCTAACACGTATTATTTCCTCCCTTCTGCTGTTCTTTCTCTCATTCCTTTGGTTGTAAGTTAGGATTGTTTGAGATTTTTCCTGCTCTTTAAGGTAGGCTTGTATTGCTATGTACTTCCATCATAGAATGCTTTTGCCGCATTCCAAAGGTTTTTACCAGTATATTTTCATTTTCATTTGTTTCAGTGTATTTTCCCATTGATTTCCTGTTTAACCCATTCATTTAGTGACATGTAATTTAACCTCCTTTTATATGTGACCTTATACCCCCCACCCCTGCTTTTTTGTTGTTGACTTCCAGTTTCCTAGCTTTGTGGTCAGAAAGATGCTTGGTCTGATCTCTGTCTTTGTGTACCTGTTGAGGCCTGATTTGTGACCTAGAATGTGATCAATTCTGGAGAATGTCCCATGTGCGCCTGAAAAGAATGTGTACTCTGCCATTATAGTATGGAGTGTTCTGAACATATCTATTAAACCCATCTGGTCCAGTGTGTCATTCAAAGCCATTGTTTCTTTGTTGATTTTCTGTTTACAGGTTCTGTCCATTGATGTGAGTGGTGTTAAAGTCCTCTACTATCGTTATATTATTATAAATGAGTTCCTTTATGGTTGTTTTTAAATGTTTTATATACTTGGTGATCGCATGTTGGGTGCATCAAAATTTACAATATTGGATATTCTTGTTTAGCTGTCCCCTTTAGTAAGAGATCGTGTCTGTCTTCATCTCTTGTTATAGCTTTATTTATTTATTTATTTTTAATTTAAGTCTAGTTGTCATATAGTGCATTCTCAGATTCGGGATTCATCCCTTACATACAACACCCAGTACTCATCAAAACAAGTGCTCTCCTTAATACTCGTCCCCCATCTAGCCCAGTGCTGACCCATCTCCCTCCATCAACCTTCAATTTTTTTCTCTAACATTAAGAGACTCATGTGGTTTGTTACCACTCTTCACTTTTCCTGCCCCCTTTCCATGTTTTCATCTGTTTTGTTTCTTCAATTCCACATGAGTGAAATCATATATTTGTCTTTCTCTGATTGACATATTTCACTTAGCGTAATACATTCTAGCTCCATCCACATCGTTGCAAATGGCAAGATTTCATTCTTCTTGAAGCTGAGTTATATTTCATTGTATATATGTACGTATGTATATATGAACATACATATGCGTATACATATGTATACACACACATACACACTACAGCTTCTTTATACCTTAATCAGTTGATGAATACTTGGATTTTCTCCATAGTTTGGCTACTGTTGATAATGCTGCTACAAATACTGGGTGCATGCAATGTCACTATTAGGTATTTACCCAAGGGGTACCAAAATAGAGCCTCAGTTTTAAAGGTTATTTTGCCTGATATAAGTATTATTACTGGCTTTCTTTTGACATTATTGGCATAATAAATGTTTCTTCATTCCCTAGATACTAGGGATACTAGATACTAGGGAAGTTAGATACTAGGCAGCATCTAGATGGGTCTTGTTTTTGTTTGTTTGTTTGTTTGTTTTGCCCATTCTGACACCCTATCCAATGTCTTTTGATTGGAGCGTTTAGTCCACGTACATTCAGAGTGATTATTGATGGGTATATATTTAGTGTCATTCTACTAGTTGTTTTGCCATTGTTTCTTGATGTTTTCTCTGATCCTTTCTTGTCTGTAACCCTTTTAATCTTTCATTTCCACTCAAAGAGCCCAATTTAAATATTCTTTTCCTTTGAGTGGTAGTATATTTCTTTACTTATTTTTAATATTTCTTCTTTTTTAAATTTAAGCCCACGTTAGTTACCTTATAGTGGAATACAGTTTCAGGATCAGAATTTAGTGATCCATCAATTACAATATATATCCAGTACTCATCCCAATTGCCCTCCCCAATTCCCATCACCCATTTAGCCCATACCCCTATTCAGTAACTTCCTGGAACCCTGAGTTTCTTCTCTGTATTTAAGAGTCTCTTATCGGGGCGCCTCTGTGGCGCAGTCGGTTAAGCGTCCAACTTCAGCCAGGTCACGATCTCACGGTCCGTGAGTTCGGGCCCCGCGTCGGGCTCTGGGCTAATGGCTCAGAGCCTGGAGCCTGTTTCCGATTCTGTGTCTCCCTCTCTCTCTGCCCCTCCCCCGTTCATGCTCTGTTTCTCTCTGTCCCAAAAATAAATAAACGTTGAAAAAAATTTTTTAAAAAAGAGTCTCTTATCGTTTGATTCCCTCTCTGTATCTTATTTTTGCTTTTCTTTCACTACGTTCATCAGTTGTATTAAATTCCACAGATGAGAGAAATCATATGATGTGTGTCTTTCTCTGACATATTTTCCTTAGCATAATAAAGTCTGGTTCCATCCATGTTGTTGCAAACAGCAAGAATTCATTCTTTTTGATCTCCGAGTAATATTCCATTGCATGAATATACCACATCTTCTTTATCTATTCATCTCTCATTGGTCATTTGGGCTCTTTGCATAATTTAGTTATTGTTGATAATGCTGCTATAAACATTAGAGTGAATGTGCCACTTTGAGTCAGTGTTAGTGTATCTTTTGGATAAATACCTAGTAGTGTAATTGCTGGGTCCTAGTGTAGTTCTATTTTTAGTTTTTGTGACAAATCTCCATACTATTTCCCAGAGTGGCTACACCACTTTGCATTCCCACCAGCATTGCAAAAGCGTTCCCATTCTCTGCATCCTTGCCAACATCTGTTGTTTCCGGAGATGTTAATTTTAGCCATTCTGATAGGTGTGAAGGGATATCTCATTGTGGTTTCGATTTGTATTTCAGTGATGACGAGTGAGATTGAACATCTTTTCCTGTGTGACCAATCTGGATGTCATTGTTCTTAAAGTGTCTCTTCATGTCTTTTGCCCACTTATTCACTGGATTATTTGGTTTTGGGGTGTTGAGTGTGATAAGTTCTTTATAGATTTTGGATACTAACCTTTATCTGATGTCACCTGCAAACATCTTCTCCCATTTCATTCAGTGGCCTTTTAGTTTTGCTGATTGTGTCTTCTGCTGTGCAGAAGCTTTTTATCTTGAGGTCCCAAAAGTTCATTTTGGTTTTTATTGCACTTGCTTCAGAGACATGACAGGCAAGAAGTTGCTGTGGCCAGGATCAAGGAGGTAGATTGCCTGTTTTCTCCTCTAGGATTTTTTGGTCCCTTTCTTACATTTAGATCTTTCACCCATTTTGAGGTGTGTGTGTGTGTGTGTGTGTGTGTGTGTGTGTGTGTGTGTGTGGTTTAAGAACATAGTCCACGTCCATTCTTCTCACTGTCCAGTTTTCCCAGTACCATTTGCTGAAGAGACTTTGTTTTTCCATTGGATATTCTTTCCTGCATTGTCAAAGATTACTCGGCCATATGTCTGAGGGTCCATTTATGGGTTCCCTATTCTGTTCCATTGATCTGTGTCCGTTTGTGTGCCTGTACCATACTCTCTTGATGATTGCGGCTTTCTAATACAGCATAAAGTCCAGAATTGTAATGTCTCCAGCTTTGTTTTCTTTTTCAACATGACTTTGTCTGTTTGGGGTCTTTTCTGGCTCCCTACAAATTTTAGGGTTGTTTGTTCTAGCTCTGTGAAGAATGCTGGTGTTATTTTGATAGGGATTGCATTGAATGTGTCTATTGCTTTGGGTAGTATTGACATTTTAACAATATTCTTCTAATCCATGAGCATGGAATGTTTTTCCATTTCTTTGTGTTTCTTCAATTTCTTTCATAGACGTTGTATGGTTTGTTTCTTTATTTTTTTAAGGTTTGTTTATTTTTGAGACAGAGCGACAGAGAGAAAGAGAGAGTGCATGAGCAGGGGAGGGGCAGAGAGAGAGAGAGAGAGACACAGACTCAGAAGCAGGCTCCAGGCTCTGAGCTGTCAGCACAGAGCCTATTGTGGGACTCAAACCCACAAGTGAGGGATCATGACCTGAGCTGAAGTCAGTGCTTAACTGACTGAGCAACCCAGGCTCCCCTCTATTGTTTTAAGTGTACTGATATTTTACCTCTTTGGTTAAGTTTATCCCTGGGTATTTTGTGTTTTTCAGTGCAGTTGTAAAGTACATCAATCCTAGATTTCTCTCTGCTGATTCATTATTGGTGTATAGAAATGCAATCAACTTCTGTATATTGATTTTATATCCTGAGACTTTCCTGAATTCCTGTATCAGTCCTAGCAGTTTTTCAGTGGAGTCTTTTGGATTTTCCATAGAAGTATCATGTCTGTGAAGACAGAAAGTTTGACCCCTCCTTGCCAGTTTGGACACCTTGTATTTCTTTTTGTTGTCTGATTGCTGAGGCTAGGACTTCCAACAGAATGGTGAATAACAGTGCTGAGAGTGGACATCCCAGTCGTGTTCCTGACCTTAGGTGGAAAGCTCTGTTTTTCCTCATTGAAGATGATATTTAGCTGTAGGACATTTGTATCTGGACATACTGATATTGAGACAAGATCCTTCTATCCCTCCTTTCATGAGTGGTTTTTTTTTTTCATCAAGAAAGGATGCTGCATTTTGTCAAATGCTTTTTCTGCATCTATTGAGAGGATCATGTGGTTGTTTTCTTTTATCAATGGGATGTATTGGATCAGTTGATTTGCAGATACTGAATCGGTTGTGCATCCCAGGAATAAATCCAATTCATTGTGGTGAATAATTATTTGTATGTATTGTTGGACCCAGTTTGCTAATTTTGGTTGAGAATTTTTGCATCCAGGTTCATCAGGGAGATTGGTCTGTAGTTTTCCTTTTTAGTGGGGTCTTTGTCCAGTTTGGACTCAAGGCCAAGTTGGCCTCATAGGTTGAGTTTGGAAGTGTTCCTTCCATTTCTCTGGCCATGACCTTATCTTGTTCTTTCATTTGGGATGTATTCCTCTTGTCTTGGCATTTTAGCTGAGTATTTGTCTTCTCTCTGTTACCAAACCTCATTGTGTTACCTGCCTGTGAGATGAAGGGCTTTATCAAGAGGAGGTCATCTAGTGTCCAGGGCCTGACACATCAGGGAGTGTCTGTGGTGTGTGTTTCATGCACTGTTTTGTGTTCTGGCTGCACTATCCTTCTGGCCAGTTGTATGGGCAATGTATGGTCCTTGACCAGAATGTGCTGAGTTTTATCTAGGTCTGCTCTGATCTGCTTGTTAAATGAGACTTGAAACGACTGCCACTCGAAGTGAAGCCCTGCAGAACTGTCTGGTCAAGAGAGGTGCTGTGGTCATGGGCTTCTGCTGGTCTTCTAGGGAAGGGACACCTCCATTGGGACTGAGGCAAGCCTGATTGACCTAGAAGGCCAGTCTCTCCAGAGCACAGGAAGGTGGGGTTGGTGTAAGCAGCTTAGGCAGCCAGTGTGGGGATGACCTTGTTTCCAGCAGATGGCTCTGTGTTTATGCTGTGGGGAAGAGGAGGAAAATGCCGTTACCCAGCTCCTGTCCTAGCTCCTTTGTCCCCTCGTTGTGAATGCTGCCTCTCAGGGATGCTCTCATGATGAGTGTATAATCTCCCCACTGTGTGCACCAGGCAATGTACAGATCACTGTTTCCATACCATCTGCCTGCAAGTAGTTTGCTGCCTTCTCTCAAGGAGTAGTCCAGTGCCCTCATGGTTGTATCTCAGCCATGCCTGCTAAATTTTGAAACTCCACATTCTCGAGGTGCCTGGATGGCTTGGTTAAGTGTCTGACTCTTGATCCTGGCTCAGATCATGACCTCATGGTCGTGGGATTCTCTCTCTCCCTCTATTCCTGCCCCTCCCTTGCATGTGTTCTCTTTCTCTCTCTCTCTCTCAAAATAAATAAACTTAAAACAAGTTTAGTGGCATGGAATACCTTATTTAGGCAAGATTTCCTCCCTGAGGGGAATGGCAGGGGTCTATCAGTTAAGTTTCCAGCACTGACTACGAAATTCTTTGCTTACTGGTTAAAGGTTACATTCCTGCAGAAATGAAATTAGGTTTGGTGATATGGGACCTTAACGTAAGTAACTCCATGATGGTCCTGTGAGTTTTCTTTACATCCCAAACCCATATTTTTACACATCGATTTTTTTATTAAAAATATAGCCCTAAATAATATTTTAGCCATCTACTGCCAGCCCGATGATCATATCCTGTAAAACTGTGACCATCTCCTAATCGTAGATGAAGATCAACTCTGTGGCTCTAAGATTTTTGTGACTCTAAGTTACATTGATGTATGTTACTAAGATCTTTGTGAGTCTAGGTTACTGATGGCCTTCTGAAATCTTTGACTCAGGGACCTGCAGCCAGGTTGCTGAGCCATCACTTAGGCACAGAAGCACCCTTTCCAAGTCACCTCTTCCTAAAGCGTTGTCTTTGTCTTTTGTACTTCTGGGTCTTACCCTTTTGCAGATCACATGCTGTGATGGACATCCCCTCATGGAAACCTGTCAAAGTGGACCAGAGAAAGCTGCTTCCCTGTGACTGCCACTTCATGGTCACATCTTTTCCTTCTGAAACCCCTTGAACACCCTATCATTCTTCCAGCCTTTGAATATCTCTTTGATTTGGAAATATTTCATTCTCTTGTATTCCTGGTAAAAATATGCGTGAAATATTAAAGCAAGGATTCTTTGCAATAAGTGAGCTAGTCACAATGATCCATCTGTCCGTGTGTATATATGGTTTTTTTTTTTTTTTTGACAATGTTCAGGCATGATGTGAAGTACATCCTGTAAAATCTGAGTATCATTCATTATCTAGGATAACCACCTTTATGGAAAGCCATTCAATGACATGCTCTTTCAAGATCAGAAAAACACTTAATTTACATACCACATAATACAGTGATATATGCATATGTTATTATCTTAAAATATGTAAAGTAGATGTTTCTATGAAGTGTTTATCATGCATTCAGTTTTCTGTACCATGAATGCTATTATTTAAATTAAACAGTAGTAAGAACAACAAGAATAGGTGCATGGCCATCACTAGTAACTAATACTAGAACTAGTCATATAATATTATGTGTTGAAAAAGTAAACCATGATTATTAATAATCTTTTCATTCGGGATGGGTTTCTAGTTACCAGAAAAATTGGGAAGATATTATTGAGTCTCCACATACATCAGACTGTTTTCTGACTATTGATGTCTTATGAGTTGATACATGATCACAATCAATATCCCGAAGAGATATGGTAGTATTAACTAAAGTTTATATTTGTATTCATATGCTTTGGTTTTAACCTCTTCTGTCCCAGAATCATCCCACCTGGTACATTTCCCTCATACTGTCTCCTTAGGCTCCACTTGGCCCTGACGATTTTTAGATGTTTCCATATTTTTCATAATCTGCTAAGTTTTGAGGGTACGTTTGTAGAATGTATTTTGTAGAATGATCCTTGGTTGGGATATGTCTAACTTTGTTCAGATGCTTAGGCAAGAGTTACTGTGTTTTGGAGCATAAGATCCAGAGACATAGTGCCATCCATAATTAGCACTTCACATAAAGGTTGTTCACTCTGAAGATTGGGGTCTTTTGTGGTTCCGTACAAATTTTAGGACTGTTCTAGTTCTATGAAAAATGTTGTTGCTATTTTGATGGCGATTGCATTAATTATGTCAGTTGCTTTGGGAAGTATAGACATTTCCATGAAATTTGTACTTCCGATCCATGAGTATGGAATATCCTTCCATTTTTTTGTGTCAACTTGAATTTCTTTCATCACTGTTTTATAGTTTTCAGAGTATAGGTCACTCACCACTTTGGTTAGATTTATTCATAGATACGTTATTATTTGATGTACAACTTCAAATGGGACTGTTTTCTTAATTTCTCCTACTGCTTCATTATTGTTGTCTAGAATTGCAACAGATTTCTGTACAATGATGTTGTATCCTGTGACATGTAATCTACAAAGTGTGGAAGATTCACTTCTTCCACGTTTGGATTTGTTTGCATTTTATTTTATTTTATGTTTTATTTTAATTTTACTTTACATTGTTTTGTTTCATTTCGTTTATCTGCTGGCTGTGACTTGGACTTCCAGTGCTGTTTATTAAAAGTGGTAAGAGTAAACATCCTTGTCTTCTTCCTGACCTTATAGGAAAAGCTCTCAGATTTTCTCCATTAAGGTTGATTATAGCTGCGGGGTTTTCATAGAAAACATTTATTACATTGATGTTTGTTTCCTGTAAACCTACTTTAGGGGGTTATAATCATGAATGGATGTTGTACTTTGTCAAATGCTTTTTCTTCATGTGTTGAAATGACCGTATGGTGCTTTCCCTTAACGTTTATTAATTTTGAGAGAGACAGAATGTGAGCAGGGGAGGGGCAGAAAGAGAGTGGGAGACACAGAATTCGATGGAGGCTCTTGGCTCTGAGCTTTCAGCACAGAGTCCGATGTGGGACTTGAACTCACGAATCATGGGGCCATGACCTGAGCTGATGTTGGACTGTTAAAGGATTGAGCCACCCAGGTGCCCCGATCATATGGTTCTTATCCTTTCTCCTGTTGATATATTGTATCACATTGACTGATTTGCGAATATTGAACCACACTTGCAGCTTGGGAATAAGTCCCACTTAATCGTGGGATATATTTACAGTTGTTATATCTTCTTTTTGGATTGTACCCTTTACTGTTATATAACATCCTCCTCTGTCTCTTGTTATTTACTTTTTTTTAAGTGTATTTTTTCTGATACAAGTATTGCTACTCCAGCTTTTGTTTTTTCATCCGTTCTTACACCTTACATCTCTAGATTGGAGCATTAATTGCATTTACCTTCAAAGAAATGATCGCTATGTATGTATGTATTGCCATTATATTACCTGTTTTCTTGTGGTTTCTAATGATTTTCTCCGATCCTTTCTTGTCTGTCTTTCATGTTTTCCTTATTTTCTTTAGTGATGTATTTTAATTTCTTTATATTTATTCTTAGCATATTTGTGACTGGTTTTTGATATATGGTTACTGCTGGGTTATTTATATAACCTCTTCTGCATTTAGCAGTTTGTATTAAGCTGATGGTCATTTACCTTGGAACCCATTATTTTCTCCTCCCTAGGTTTTTGGTAGATGTTATTGTATTTCAAACCCGTATCTCTGAGTTCCTTAACTATTTTTTACAGAAATATTCATGTTTGACTTGATTTGTGTCGTTTACCTCTATACTGTCACTTCTGGTCTCTCCTTTCCACTCAAAGAGTCCCTCTTAATATTTCTTGCAGGACTGGTTTAGTAGTACAAACACCTTTAGTTTTTGTTGGGAAATCTGTGTCTCCTTCCATTCTGAATGATAGACTTGCTGGATAGAGTATTCTTGGCTGCTGATTTTTCCATTCAGTACTTTGAATATGTGATGTCACTCGCTTCTGGCTTGCCAAATTTCTGTTCAGAAATCGGGTAGCTAGCCTTATGGGTCTTCCCTTCTAAGTGAAGGTCTCTTTGTCTTGCTGCTTTTAAGAGTTTTTCTTTATTGTCACTGTAATTTGCAAGTTTGCTTACAATATGTCTGGGTGTTGGCCTGATTTTGTTGATTTTGATGTGAATTCTCTAGTCTCCCGGATGTAGATGTTTGTTTCCCTCCCCCAATTAGGGAAGTTTTCAGCTATTGTTTCCACAAATAAATTTTCTGCCCCATTTTCTCTTTCTACTGGGACTCCTACAATATGAATATTATTAGGTTTGCTGTAGTCACTGAGTTCCGTTAGTCTCGTCTCACGTTGGAGAATTCTGTTCTCTCTCTTTGGTTCAGTGTGCTTAATTTCCATTATTCAGTCTTTGACGTCACTGCTTTGTTCTTCTGCTTCTTCCATCCCTCTGTTCGTTCCAGCAAGCTTGTCTCTCCTTTATTGTGTCCTCAATGACTACTGTATTATTTCTTAACTCTAGTCAGGGGTCTCACTCTCTACTCATTGCGCAAGCCTAATGAGTATCCTTATGATCATTGCTTTCAATTCTGTATCAAGTATGTTACTCATATCTCTTTGGCTTATCTCTGGCTGTGGCTTTGACTAGGTCTTTCATTGTGGATAAACATCTCTGTGTGTCCATTTTGTCTGTCTCTCTGGCTCTATTTCTCTGTGTTAAGAAAGTCAGCTGTGCCTTCTGATCTTGAAACTAATAACGTTATGAAGAAGAGGTCCTGGAGACCTCAGTAGTTCACGTCTCCATTTATAGGTCCTGGAACTTATCGTATGGGTATTGTTCATGGCCTGCGCTGTGTCTGGGTTACTTTTCCTTTTAGTGCAGGTGTCTGCACTGATTGCGTGCCTGTTGTGGGATGTGCTTGCTCTCAGTGGTGTTAGTGGGACCCAGGCAGGCCAGCCGGTATGCCCGCTGGGTAACTTGGGAACAGGGCAGGAGTGTTAGCAAAATTGCACAGGGCTACTATTCCTATGCCAGATTTCCCGATGTCCTTTGGTGCCTGGGGGCTGTGGGCCAGCAGTGGAAGCTAGGGGCTCGAGGATATGCACACAGCATATCTGTGCCTGGGGACGTGTGGCTGGTTGAGACAGATGAGGGTGCCTGGATATGTACAGCTGGGTGAGGTGCAGATGTACACAGCGTGCTGTGACAGCTATGCATGCAGCTTGTCAGACAGGGTGCCCTAGTGGTTTGAAAAATGTTTGCCCTGAGACCAGCCGACTTGGTGTGGTGAGTCACCTAGTGAACCCTTGGGACTGGCGCACTACTATCGGGTTAGGTAGCAAGTGTCTGTGCAGCCTCACCCTCTGGTGGGTGCTTCTATGCTTACTCTGGGAGGCTGAGGGAGAAGAATGGTGCCTGTGAGCTCCCTCATTGTTAGAGAAGTCCTCCAACACGCTCAGGAATCAGCATGAATAGATCTGTCTCCTGTTGCCTTGGCATTGTGTAAAATGCCATGTTTACATTGCCTCTCTACACAGGCAGGGACCTGGCTATCACTCATCCTCCTGGATCACCCAGTGCTGGGTCAGCTGACCTCCAAAACTCCAGGATCTAAACTCAAGGGAATTCAGCCCCTCTGGGTTTTAATGACAATGTTATGGAGATTAGTCTTCACTGTGTAAGCTCCCTGGTGTGAGGGCTCACTTTCTCTGCCCATTCTGCAGGCAGCCAGACTCCACCTTTCTGACCTTCGTAACCTTTCTGATGCAGCTTCTCTCTATTTAGGTGTGGACTTTCTTCTGCCAGTCTTTGGATCACTCTCTGGTTCATGGACTTGGAAGTGGATGTTATGCAGTTGAAAACATGGGACAGGGTGAGCTTAGGGTCCTCTTACTCTGCTATTACTAACTTTTTTAATGTCTTATTATTTTGTATTTTTGAGACATGAACAGAAAGACTCATATCACCCATGCACTTCAGGATTAGAAAGGAACTTTCCCACATTTGCTTCTAGTATTTTATGAAACTCTCTTTAATGAGGTATGATTACATATAGCAAATAGCCTCAAGGTAAAGGGTATAATTGGATGAGACTTGAAGGTACAGGACCATGGGTACAGCACCATGAAATCATATGGTTTCTCCCTAAACCTTCCATCACGATCCCTTTGTGTCTAATCCTAATGTTGCTTTTGAAGTAAGGACTACTTTTTCCCCCACGTTTTCAGATATTGCCCAGGTGTCTGAAAGCCTGCATTGGCATATCTCCTTTTCAGATAGTCTATATTCCCACAACTATTGCAGTCGGTCTACCTTTGGACTTTTGCTTCTATTGTATCTCTCTGTATGTTCACATACTTTTGTTGCACTACTTTAATGATAAGGTCTTAATAATTGCTTTAATATTCACTAAATGATATGAGCTGCAGTTCCACTTATGACAGAATGCACAACTTCCTGTGATATGTATTCAAGAGCAAGGCAGATATCCTGAGCACTTGAACTGAGAATGTCACTCTGTCTTTCTGCCAGCCTTCTTCCCTTCCCTGCAAGACAAGAATCTCCTTTTGTTCACACAGAAATGTGGGTGAAGTTAGTAGAAAACACTCCCTTCCCTCGTCTTCCCTTTATCTCTCAAAATCCTTGTCGCTACCTTCTGCCTTTCCCTTTCTCTGACTCAATCTCCCAGGCCCACTGTTCCACTCCAGCCATGATCAGGGTGTCCTCCAGCTGCTGGCCTCTGCCCTGTCCATCCCTCAGTGGGAAATCTGGGGTAGGATTATGCAGCTCACAGGTGATCAAGAAATATTTGCTCCTCAGATCCCTCCTGCACAAGGTTTCTGTCCGTGGAGACATGGCATCCTGGGGGAGGATCTGACTCCATGTGTGGCCTCCTCACTCACCTCCCACAGTCACTATTGGTCCCTGATCCTTACCCACCATTAGAAATCAGCCATATGCTAGGGTCAGGTACCTGTCTATCTGACCCCAAGCACCAGGAGTCAGTGAATATTTCTAAACTAAATAAGCACAAGCACCCCATGCATCTAGATATAGGAAGTTACCATCACCCCAGAAAACTCTCTTGGTCTCCTCTGCAAAAAGGGCGATCTTGCTGCTATCCTCCATCACCTCAATTTCTGCTAGTTTGTTACCTGTGTGTATAGGAACCGCACTGTGTGCATTCGATGGGGGGTGAGCGTAGGTCCTCCTAGAAGCAAACACTGAAACAGAGACAGAACAGTGAAAGTAGTATTAAGGAATACTAAGAAAAACAAAGTGGAGAGCGCAGGGTGGGCAGAGACAGCATGCAGGCAGATCTGACACATTTTTAAGATATATAATCACCATACTCTGTCACCTCACACAGTCCTCTTCAAATTTCAAAATAGTTGTCGTATAAGGCAGTGAGATTTACGAGATTTGGGGTTATTTCCCTATGGTCTTATGTTTTCCTACATGCATTCCCTCTTCGGTAGTTAATCTGTGTCCTCAGGTGAACACTTTAGTGTGTGGATGCATCTGCGAGTCTATATGTAATGGAATAGGATTGTCTTCAGATCTCAGATGTAGAACTCTGATATACACATTCTCGTAATTATCTTTTTCTTTCTTTGTCTGGTGGGGCCTAAATTTTAATAGAATAAGCGTGTCTTTGTCTTACTCTTTAAAGTGGCGATCCCCAATCCCTGAGCTGAGGTGTTAACAGTCTTAGTTTAATGAACTTCTGTGACCATCTTTTTTTGATGATCTTTTGTATGGAGATATCTTAATTGAAACTGTGAGAAGGGTGAGTGGACATTTCCCAGACATTTTGCAGTTGCATTCTGTATTCAATGTCTTCTTTTCATTATGTCCTTAGAAACAAGTATTATCCCTGTTTCACAGATAACCCATCTCAGGCTCTGTGTAGGTCCCACTGAGAATTGGTATTCTGGCTGAGACAGCAGGAACACAGGCAAATCCTCGGGATATTGTGAGAGAAGTTTAAAGAGATACATGCAAAGCTGTAGTCAGGGTGATGTCAGGGGTCCAGCAGGGGTGGCATCTGGCCAGCCCTGAATTGTAGGTTGACCCAGGCTGAAGGCCAATGCAGGCACTCAGCTGATCTAGATCCTGTCTTCACTTTTAGTCTCACTGAGGGATATGAACTTAGGCAAACAAGCATTTCCTTAAGACCAAGTTAAATTTCCTATATATCCAGGGCATTTTTTCACCCATAAATATCCAGAACCTTCAGACAACGCAGGGAGACAACAACCTTTTTAGATGATCACCTAAGTGCACTTTGGCAAATATGACATTTCGGAGAGGAACCCTGCATTGTGCACTGAGAGTGATCCCACATACAGCTCCATGTTGAACTCATGCTCCCTGCTGAGGCTGTGGTCAGGAATGGCCTGCAACTGCATCTCACTGACCCCAGGACCCTCCCCTCTGCACCTCCTCAAACTCTGCTTTCTGTCCTCAAATTCCCTTCTATTCCTGTGTGATTCAAGTTTCCCCCACTCCTTCACTGGTGCTTCCATTATGGTGACCACAAGGTCTGTGTCATGTAATGTATGTGCCCCATTTCACACAGGACACCTGAGGCACCTACACTTAGGGGTGCATCTCATCCTTCACAGAACTCAAAACATTGTGTCTGTAAAATATGTACCAGTACTCCCAATACATCTGTCTTTGTGTAAAAATCCTCTTTCTTTTTGACAAGAGAAACCTAAAGCTGACCTCATTACAGGGAAATGACACAGTCCATTGTACATACGTCCTGAGAAACTTGAATAGTTTAAAAAACTACTTGAAAACTACTTGAAAAGTCCTCAGGCAGTTTTGCAGTTGAATTGCTAAGCCCTAATAACCATCTCTATATTTTCCCCACAAAGTGTTTCACGAAGAAGATGAATATGCTTTACAAATCCCTCATCCAGTTCAGGTTATCTTACCAAACAGAGGAGGTGGGGGGGGGGGTGGTTCATAGCCCATGACTGGTGATGAAGGACTGTCTATGGGGTTAGGGTTAGGGGGTAGGGGGTAGGGTTAGGGGTTAGGGTTAGCGATTAGGGGTTAGGGTTAGGTGGTTAGAGTTAGAAGGTTAGGATTAGGGTGAAGATTAGGGTTCGGGTTTAGGGATTAGGGTTGGGGTGACAGTTAGGGTTAGGGTAGGGCTTATGGGTTAGGGTTAGGGTCAGGGCTAGCATCAGGGTTAGGGTCACAGTCAGGGTCAGTGTTAGGTTCAGGGGATAGGGTTTAGAGTTTAGGATTTAGGGTTTGGGTTTAGGGGTTATGCTTTTGAGGTTAGGGTTTAGGAGTTAGGGTTAGGCTCAGGGTCAACGTTTCTTTTAGGTTTAGGGTTTCAGGGTTATGGTTTAGGGGTTCAGGTTTGGGTTTAGTTTAGGGTTTAGGTTTGTGGTTACGGTTAGGTTTTGGATTATGATTTGGGATTCAGGGTTCTGGGTTACGGTGTAGGGTTTAGGTTTAGAATTATGGTTGGTGTTGTAGTTGGGGTTATGGTAATGTTAGTGCTATGGTTTGGTTTAGAGTTAGGATTTAGGGTTAGGGTTAGGGTTATGATTAGAGTTAGGGTTAGGGTTATGATTAGATTTAGGGTTAGGGTTTGGGTTATGTTCCAGGAGTTACCAGTCTCTGATCCCAGCGCAGTGCAGTTGTCTTCCAAAGAGATAACTTGAGGGTACAAGGGAGGTTGCCAGTTAGACTAGTCTTTGGTTTCCAAGGTCATACAACTGTCTGTGTCACTGGTCGTGGAGGCCACTGTAATTCTTTCTGGCAGCTGCAGCCGGGCCTTGGAAACGACATGGTGATATTCCAGGTTCTATGCCGAGTGATCCTGCACCACTTCTGGATCCCAGGCGTGTGTTGTTGTCCGACTTTGTTGTTGGGTCTACATGAGGAGAGACCCCTAGCTAGCCTTATGGTTCGGTCCAAGGACGTTGCCTGGCCTGAAGCAACTCCAGTCTCATGATCTCCCTCTAGGGGTGAAGTGAGGTCCCATGCAAAGGTGTGGTTCAAGTGTAGGGTTAGGGTTCCAGATATGGTAGGTTTCTGTTGAGGGTTCTTGTTAAATTTAAAGTTAGGTTTAGGGTTTGTCCCCAGGAAGTTCCAGGGGTGAACACACAGTAGTGCAGTTGTCTTCCCGAAAGACTGAGTTGAGGGCACAAGGGAGGGTGCTGGTTAGGATTTGTCTTTGGGTTCCAAGGCCTGACAAATGTATGGGTCACCCTTCCAGTAGGCCTCGGGATCCGTTCCTGCAGCTGCAGTCACGCTTTGGAAATGACATAGTGATGTTCCAGGTTCCATGCCAAGTATTTCTGCACTGAGTCTCCAACCTGTGTGTGTGCTGTTGTCAGACTTTGGAATTGGGTCTCCATGGGGAGAGAACCTTAGCTAGGGTGAGAGATCAGTCCAGGGTCTTCACCAGGGCCGAAGCAACTCCAGTTTTGTAATTTCCCTCGAGGGCTGAATTGGGGGCCCATGCGAGGGTGCAGGTCAAGTCTAGGGTTAGGGTTAGAGATAGGGTGAGGTGGAGGTTTCGGGATATGTTTAGGGTTACAGTCAAGGTTAGGGTTAAGTCCCAGGAGGCTGCACGCACTGAACCCTCAGCAAAGCAGATTTCTCCATGAAAGGCTGAGTCGAGTTCACAAGGGAGGGTCCCAGTCTGGAGTAGTCTTTGGGTTCCAAGTCCAGATAAATGTGTGGGCCACCCTTCGCGTAGTCCTCCGGAATCTTCTCGTGCAGCTGCAGTCACGCTTTGGAAATGATAGGGTGATGTTCTAGGTTCCATGCCGAGAATTCTCCATTGATTCTCCAGCCTGTGTGCGTGCTTTTGTCAGACTTTAGAATTGGGTCCCCATGGGGAGAGAATTTTAACTAGGGTTAGAGCTCCTTCCAGGGAAGTCGTCCGGGCCAAAGCAACACCAGGGTTTTGATTTCCATGAAAGGCTGAAGTGAGGGCACATGCCTAGCTGTGGTCTGGTGTAGACTTAGTGAGTTAGATAGGTTAGGTGTAGATTGAGGGTTATAGTTTAGGGTTATGGTTAGGGTTAGGTCCCAGGAGCTTCCAGACCCTGACCCCACAGCAGAGCAGTTGTCTCCCCAAAGGGCTCACTCTAGTTCACAAGGGAGGGTGCCAGAGAAGTTTAGACTTTGGGTTGCAAGGCCAGACAAATATATGGGCCACCCTTTGGATAGGCCTCAGGATTCCTCTCGTGCAGCTACAGTCTTGCTTTGGAAATGACATGGTGATGTTCCAGCTTCCATGCAGAGTATTTCTGCACTGATTCTCGACCCCATGTGCGTGCTGTTGTCACACTTTGGTTTGGGTCCCCATGGGGAGAGAGCCTTAGCTAGGGTTGGGATTCGGTCCAGGGATGTTGCCTGGGCCAAAGTGACAACAGTGTTGTGAATTCCATAGAGGGCTTAAGTGAGGGCACATGCGTGACTTAGTGAGATAGATAGGGTTACGTGTAGGTTGAGGGTGGTGGTCAGGATTAGTCTTTGGGTACAAAGACCAGACAAATGTATGGGCCACTCTTCCGCTAGGCCTCAGGAATCCTCTCCTGCAGCTGCAGTTGTGCTTTGAAAATGACATGGTGATGTTCTAGATTCTATGTCGTGTATATCTGCACCCGATTCTCGGACCTGAGTGTGTGTGCTGTTTCAGACTTTTGTATCAGATACCAATTGGGAGAGAGCCTTATCTAGGGTTAGGGTTCAGTCCAGGGAAGTCAGCAGGGCTGAAGCGACACCAGTGTTGTGAATTCCATGGAGGCCTGAAGTGAGGGCACATGTGGGGCTGTGGGTGTTGTGTAGACTTAGTGAGATAGATAGGGTTACATGTACGTTGAGGGTTATGGTTAGGGTTATGGTTACGTTTAGGGTTAGGTCCCATTAGGCTCCAGACACTGACCCCACAGCCGAGCAGTTGTCTCCAAAAAGGGCAGAGTGGAGTACAAAAGGAGGGTGTCGGTCAGGAATAGTGTTTGGGTTCCAAGCCCAGACAAATGTGTGGGCCACCCTTCAGGTAGCCCCAGGAATCCTACCGTGCACCTGCAGTCGTGGTTTGGAAATGACATGGTGATGTTCCAGGTTCCATGCTGAGTATCTCTGCACCTATTCTCCAACCCGTGTGCATGCTGTTGTCAGACTTTGGAATTGGGTCTCCAAGGTGACAGAGCCTTAACTAAGGTTAAGGTTCCATCCAGGGACCTTGCCACGGTTGCAGCGACTCCGGTTTCGTGATCTCCCTCGAGGTCTGAATTGAGGGCCCATGAGAGGGTGCAGGTCATATATAGGGTTGGTTTAGAGATACAGTTATGTGTACATTTTGGGTTAGGGTTAGGGTTAGGGTTACAGTTAGGGTTAGGGTTAGGTCCCAGAGGCTCCAGGCACTGACTCACAACAGTGCAGTTGTCTCCCCGAAGGGCTGAGTGGAGTACACAAGTGAAGGTGCTGGTAAGGATTAGTATTTGGGTTCTAAAGCAAGACAAATGTATGGGTAAGCCCTCTTGTAGGCCTCAGGAATCCTCTCGTGCAGCTGCAGTCACGTTTTTAAATGACATGGTGATGTTCCATGTTCCAAGCCCAGATTTTCTGTATCGATTCTCCAACCCGTGTCCTTCTTGTTGTCACACTGTGAAATTCATTCCCTGTGGGCAGATACCCTTAGCTAGGGTTAGGGTTCGGTCCAGGGAAGTGCCAGGGCTGAATCGACACCAGTGTTGTGAATTCCATGGAGGGCTGAAGTGAGGACACATGCGCGGCTGTGGGTCTGGTATAGACTTAATGAGATAGATAGGGTTAGGTGTAGGTTGAGGGTTATACGTTAGGGTTAAGGTTAGGTCCAAGGAGATTCCAGGCCTTGACCCCACCTCTGAGCAGTGGTCTCCCCAAAGGGCTGAGTGGAGTACACATGTTAGGGTGCTGGTCAGTATTAGTCTTTGGGTTCCAAACCCAACAAATATATGGGCCACCCTTCGTTTAGGCCTCAGAATCCTCTAGTGCAGCTGCAGTCGCACTTTGCAAATGACATGGTGATGTTCCAGGTCCCCTGCCAAGTATTTCTTTACCAATCTCCAACCCATGTGCGTGCTATTGTCACACTTTTGAATTGGGTCTCCATGCGGAGAGACCCTTAGCTAAGGTTAGGGATCAATCCAGAGAAGTTGCCAGGGTCGAAGCAACACTAGTGTTGTGAATTCCATGAAGAGCTGAAGTGAGGGCACATGCGTGACTTAGTGAGAGAGAAAGGGTTACGTGTAGGTTGAGGGTTATGGTTAGGGTTACAGTTAGCGTTAGGGTTAGGTCCCAGGAGGCTCCAGGCACTGACCCCACAGAAGAGCATTTGTCTCCACGAAGGGCTGAGTGGAGTACACAAGTGAGGGTGCTGGTCAGGAGTAATTTACATTCACACACACGCTCACCCCACAACTTCTTTATACCTTCATCAGTTGATGGATACTTGGACTTACCCATAATTTGGCTACTGGTGACGATGCTGGTATAAATATCTAGTGCAGGCAATTTTACTACTAGGTGTTGACCCAAAGGGTAGCAAACTACACTCTCGGTTTTAAAGTTTATTTTGCCTGATATAAGTATTGCTACTGGCTTTCTTTTGACATTACTGGCATGAAAAATGTTTTTTCATTCCTTCAATTAAAATATGCGGGTGACTTAAGTCCAAATAAGGCTTTGTAGGTAGAATCTTGATAGGCCTTGTTTTTTTGTTTGTTTGTTTGTTTTTTGGGTTTTTTTTTTTTTTTTTTTTTTTTTTTTTTTGGTCCATTCTGACACCCTATCCAATGTCTTTTGATTGGAGCATTTAGTCGATTTACATTCAGAGTAAATATTGAGAGGCATATATTTAGTGCCATTCTACTAGTTTTTTGCCATTGTTTCTTGATGTTTTCTCTGATCCTTTCTTGTCTGTAACCCTTTTGGTCTTTCATTTCCACTCCAAGAGTCTGATTTAAATATTATTTTCTTTTGACTGGTAGTACATTCTTTAATTTTTAAAAATATTTCTTCTTTTTTAAAATTTAAGCCCAAGTTAGTTACCTTATAGTGGAATACAGTTTCAGGATTAGGGTTTAGTGATCCGTCAATTACAATATATATCCAATACTCATCCCGATTGCCCTCCCCAATTCCCATCACTCATTTAGCCCATACCCCTATTCAGTAATCCTCAAGGAACCCTGAGCTTCTTCCCTCTACTTAACAGTCTCTTATTGTTTGACTCCCTCTCTGTTTGTATCTTATTTTTGCTTTCATTTCACTATGTTCATCAGTGTTATTAAATTCCACAGATGAGAGAAATCATAGGATGTGTGTCTTTATCTGACATATTTGGCTTAGCATAATAAAGTCTGGTTCCATACACTTTGTTGCAAATAGCAAGATTTCACTCCTTTTGATTGCCAAGTAATATTCCATTGCATGAATATACCACATCTTTTTTATCCATTCAACTGTCAACGGTCATTTGGGCTCTTTGCATAATTTAGCTATTGTTGATAATGCCACTATCAACATTGGAGTGCATGTTTCATTTTGAGTCAGAGTTAGTGTATCCTTTGGATAAATACCTAGTTGTGCAATTGCTGTGGCCTAGTGTAGTTCTATTTTTGGTTTTTGTAACGAATCTCCATACTATTTTCCAGAGTAGCTACACTACTTTGCATTCCCACCAGCATTGCAAAAGCGTTCTCTTTCTCTGCATCCTTGCCAACATCCGCCGTTTCCTGAGATGTTAAATTTAGCCATTCTGATACGTGTGAGGGGATATGTCATTATGGTTTTGATTTGTATTTCACTTATGATGAGTGAGGTTGAGCATCTTTTCATGTGTGACCAATCTGGATGTCATCTTTCTTAAAGTGTCTCCTCATGTTTTTTGCCCATTTCTTCACTGGATTATTTGGTTTTTGGATGTTGAGTGTGATAATTTTTTATAGATTTTGGATACTAACCTTTATCTGATATGTCACCTGCAAATATCTTCTCCCATTCCATTCAGTTGCCTTTTAGTTTTGCTGATTGTGTCCTCTGCTGTGCAGAAGTTTTTTATCTTGAGGTCCCACTAGTTCATTTTGGTTTTTATTGTCCTTGCTTCTGTAACATAACAAGCAAGGAGAAGCTGCAGTCAGGTTCAAAGAGGTAGGTTGCCTTTTTTCTCCTCTAGGATTTAGATGGTTTCCTGTCTTACATTTAGATCTTTCATCCATTTTGAGGTGTGTTTGTGTGTGCGTGTGTGTGTGTGGTTTAAGAACATAGTCCAGGTTCATACTTCTCACTGTCCAGTTTTCCCAGTACCATTTGCTGAAGAGACACTTTTTTCCTTTGGATATTCTTTCCTGCTTTGTCAAAGATTACTCAGCCATATATTTGAGGATCCATTTCTGCGTTCCCTATTCTGTTCCTTTGATCTATGTGTCCGTTTTTGTGCCATACCATACTGTCTTGATGATTGAGGCTTTCTAATGCAGGATAAAGTCCAGAATTGTAATGTCTCCATCTTTGTTTTTCTTTTTCAACATTACTTTGGCTCTTTGAGGTCTTTTCTGGTTCCATACAAATTTTAGGATTGTTGGTTCTAGCTCCGTGAAGAATGCTGGTGTTATTTTGATAGGAATTGCATTGAATGTGTCCATTGCTTTGGGTAGTATTGACATTTTAACAATATTAGTTCTTCTAATCCATGAGCATGGGTTTTTGTTTTTTTCATTTCTTTGTGTCTTCTTCAACTTCTTTTATAGACGTTGTATGGTTTGTTCTTTTAATTTTTTTTTAATGTTGATTTATTTTTGCGAGAGAGAGTGAGCGAGCAAGCAAGAGTGCATGAGCAGGGGAGGGGCAGAGAGAGAGAGGGAGACACAGACGCTAAGGCAGGCTCCAGACTCCAAGCTGTCAGCACAGAGCCCATCGTGGGACTCCATCCCACAAATGCAGGATCATTTCCTGAACTGAAGTCAGCACTTAACCGACCGAGCCACCCAGGCACCCCTCTATTGTTTTAAGTGTACTGATCTTTTACCTCTTTCGTTAGATTTATCCCTAGGTGTTTTATGGTTTTCAGTGCAGTTTAAATGAGATCAATTCCTTGATTTCTCTTTCTTCTGATTCATTATTGGTGTATAAAAATGCAATCAATTTCTGTATGTTGATTTTACATTCTGAGACTTTCCTGAATTGCTGTATCAGTCCTAGAAGTTTTTTGGTGGAGTCTTTTGGATTTTCCACGGAGAGTATCATGTCTGTGAGCAGGGAAAGTTTGACTCCTCCTTGCCAACTTGGACACCTTGTATTTTTTTTTTTTTTTTTGTCTGATTGCTGAGGCTAGGACTTCCAACAGAATGGTGAATAACAGTGCTGAGAGTGGACATCCCTGTCGTTTTCCTGACCTTAGGGGGAAAGTTCTCAGTTTTTCACCATTGAAGATATTAGCTGTGGAATATGATATTAGCTGTTTCATATCTGGACATTCTCATGTTGAGGCATGATACTCCTATCCCTCCTTTCATGAGGTTTTTTTTTTTTATCAAGAAAGGATGGTGCTGCATTTTGTCAAACATTTTTCTGTATCTATTGAGAGGAACCTGTGGTTGTTATCCTTTCTTTTATCAATGTGATGTATCACATCAGTTGATTTGCAGATATTGAATCAGTTGTGCATCCCAGGAATAAATTCCACCTCATTGTGCTGAATAATTCTTTTTTATGTATTGTTGGATCTGGTTTGCTACTCTTTGTTGAGAATTTTTGCATCCAGGGTCATCAGGGAAATTGATCTGTAGTTTTCCTTTTTAGTGGGGTTTTGTCCAGTTTGGACTCAGGGCCATACTGGCCTCATAGAATGAGTTTGGAAGTGTTCCTTTCATTTCTCTGGCCATGATCGTATCTTGTTCGTTCATTTGGGATGCCTTCCTCTTGTCTTGGCATTTTAGCTGAGTATTTGTCTTCTCTGTGTTACCAAAGCTCATTATGTTACCTGCCTGTGAGATGAATTGCTTTATGAAGAGGAGATCATCTAGTGTCCAGGGCCTGGCACATCAGGGATTGTCTTTGGTGTGTGTTGCATGCACTGTTTTGTGTTCTGGCCACACTATCCTTCAGGCCAGTTGTATGGGCAAGGTATGGTCCTTTGCCAGAATGTGGTGAGACTTGTCTAGGTCTGCTCTGATCTGCTTGTTAATGAGACTTGAAACAACTGCCACTCAAAGTGAAGTCCTGCATAACTGTCTGGTCAAGAGAGGTGGTGTGGTCATGGGCTTCCACTGGTCTTCTGGGGAATGGGCCAGCTCCATTGGGACTGAGGCAAGCTTGAATGACCTAGAAGGCCAGTCTCTCCAGAGCACAGGAAGGTGGGGTTGGTGTAAGCACCTTGGGCAGCCAGTGTGGAAATTGCTTTGTTTCCAGTAGATGGCTCTGTGTTTATGCCAGAGGGGAGGGGGGGAGGGGGAGCGGGGGCAGAGCAGGAAAATGGCACCACGCAGCTCCTCTGTCCTAGCTCTTTGTCCCCTCATTGTGAACACTGCTTCTCAGGGATGCTCTCCACAATGAGTACATAATCTCCCCACTGTGTGCAACAGGCGTTGTACAGATCACTGTTTCCATGCCATCTGCCTGCAAGTTGTTTGCTGCCTTCTCCTCAGGAGTAGGCCAGTGCCCTCGGGGCTGTATCCCAGCAAGCCTGCTAACCTTTAAAACCTCACAATCTCGGGGTGCCTGGATGGCTTGGTTAAGTGTCTGACTCTTGATCCTGGATCAGATTATGACCTCATGGTTGTGGGATTCTCTCTTTCCCTCTCGTCCTGCCCCTCCCTTGCATGTACTCTCTTTCTCTCGCTCTAAAAATAAATAAACTTTAAAAAAAACTTAGTGGCATGGAATACCTTATTTAGGCAAGACTGCCTCTGAGGGGAATGGCAGGGATCTATCAGTTAAATTTCCAGCACTGACTACGAAATTCTTTGCTGACTGGTTCAAGGTTACTTTCCTGTAGGAATGAAATTAGGTTTAGTGACATGGGGTCTTAACATAAGTAACGTTGGGCCTGTGATTTTTCTTAACATTCCAAACCCAAACTTTTACACATATATTTTTTTATTAAATGTATAGCCCTAAATAATATTTTAGCCATCTACTGCCGGCCCAGTGATCATGTCCTGTGAAACTGTGGCCATGTCCCAATCATAGGTGAAGATCAACTCTGTGGCTCTAAGTCTTTGTGGCTCTAAGATACATTGATCTATGTTACTAAGATCTTCATTAGTCTAGGTTACCGTTGGTCTTTTGAAGTCTTTGACCCAGGGACCTGCAGCCAGGTTGCTGAGCCATCACTTAGGCACAGGAACACCCTTTCCAAGTCACTTCTTCCTAAAGCATTGTCTTTCCCTCTTGTAATTCTGGGTCTTACCCTTTGGCAGTCACATATCCTCATGCAAACATGTCATAATGGACCAGAGAAAGCTGCTTGCCTGTGACTCCCCACTCATGGTCACATCTCTTCCTTCAGAAACCCCTTGAACTCCCTATTGATATTCAAGTCTTTGAATATCTCTTTGATTTGGAAATATATGATTTTCTTGTATTCCTGCCAAAAATATGCGTGAAAATATTAAAGCAAGGATTCTTTACAATAAGTGAGCCAGCCACAATGATTCATCTGGCCGTGTGTATATTTTTATTTTTGACAATGTTCAGGCATGATGTGAGTACATCCTGTAAAATTTGAGTATCATTCATTATCTAGGATAACCACCTTTATGGAAAGCCATTCAATGACATGTTCGTTCAAGATCAGAAAAACAATTTACATACCACATAATACAGTGGTATATACATACATTATCTTAAAATATGTCAAGTAGATGTTTCTATGAAGTGTTTATCATGCACTCGTTTTCTGTACCATGAATGCTATTATTTAAATTAAACAATAGTAAGAACAACAAGAATAGGTACATGGCCATCACTAGTAACTAATACTAGAACTAGTTATATAATATTATGTATTGAAAAATAAAACCATGATTACTAATGTTTTCATTCATGATGGGCTTCTAGTTACCAATAAAAAATTGGGAAGATAGTACTGAGTCTCCACATACATCAGACTGTTTTCTATTGATGTCATAAGAGTTGGTACATTATCACAATCAATATCCCAAAGAGATATGGTAGTATTAACTAAAATTTATATGTTTACTCAGATTTCTTTGGTTTTAACCTCTCCTGTTCCAGACTCATCCCAGCTGGCGTATTACATTTAGTCATCCTGTCTCCTTAGGCTCCACCTGGTCACAACCATTTTTAGATTTTCCATACTTTTCATAATCTGCAAAGTTTTGAGGGTACATTTGTAGAATGTATTTTGCAGAATGATCCTTGGTTGGGATATGTCTAACGTTTGTTCATATGCTTAGGCCAGAGTTCATGTGTTTTGGAGCAGAAGATCCAGAGGCATAATGCCATCCATAATTATCACTTCACATAAAGAATGTTTACTCTGAAGATTGGGGTCTTTTGTGGTTCCATACAAATTTTAGGACTGTTCTAGTTCTGTGAAAACTGCTGTTGGTATTTTGATGCAGATTGCATTAATTGTGTCAATTGCTTTGGGAAGTATAGACAACTTCACTACATTTGTACCTCTGATCCATGAGTATGGAATGTCCTTCCATTTCTTTGTGTCATCTTGAATTTCTTTCATCACTGTTTTACAGTTTTCAGAGTATAGGTCACTCACCACTTTGGTTAGATTCACTCATAGATATCTTATTATTTGGTGTGCAACTGTAAATGGAACTCTTTTCTTAATTTCTCTTTCTACTGCTTCATGACTGTTGTCTAGAAATGCAACAGATTTCTGTACAATGATTGTGTATCCTGTGATATTGCTGAATTTATCAGTTCTAGCAGTTATTCGGTGGACTCTTTAGGGTTTTCTATATATAGTGTCATGTAATCTGCAAAGTGTGAAAGTTTCACTTCTTCCAGATTTGTATGTTTTTTTGTGTGATTGCTGTGGCTTGGACTTCCAGTACTATGTTTATGAAATGTGGTGAGAGTAAACATCCTTGTCTTCTTCCTGACCTTATAGGAAAACCTCTCAGATTTTCCCTGCTAAGGACGATGTTAACTGCGGGGTTTTCATAGATAACTTTTATTACATTGCTGTATGTTCCCTGTAAACCTACTTTAGGGGGTTATAATCATGAATGGATGTTGTACTTTGTCAAATGCTTTTTTCTGCATGTATTGATATGACCGTATTTTTTTTGGAAACATTTATTCATTTTTGAAAGACAGAGACAGAATGTGAGTGGGGTAGGGGCAGAGAGAGAGGGAGACCCAGAATTTGAAGCAGGCTCCAGGCTCTGAGCTGTCAGCAGAGAGCCCAACACAGGGCTTGAATCATGAACCATATGGTCATGACTTGAACCAATGTCAGACGCTTCAAGGAATGAGCCACCCAGGAGCCCTGATCATATGGTTCTTATCCTTTCTCCGTGTGATGTAATGCATCACAGTGATTGATTTGCAAATATGGAACCACCTTGCAGCTTGGGAACAAAGCCACTTAATTGTGGTGAATGATTTCTTAAAGGTATTTTTGAATTTGGTTGGTAGTATTTGAGAATTTTTGCATCCATGTTCATCAAGGGTATTGGCCTGGAGTTCTCTTTTCTAGTGGACTCTTTATCAGGTTTTGGTATCAGGGTAATTCTGGCCTCATAGCATGAATTTGGAAGTTTTCCATCCTTTTTTATATTTTGGAATAGCTTAAGATGAGGTCTTAACCATGTTTTAACTGTTTGGTGGAATTCACCTGTGAAGTCACCTGCTCCTCTACTTTTGATTGTTGAGAGTTTTTTTGATTACTGGCTCAATTTGTTTGCTGGCTATTGTTTATGTTTTCTATTTCTTTCTGTTTCAGTTTATGTAACTTATATGTTTCTAGGAATTTATCTGTTTCTTGTAAATTGTCCAAATTTTTGACTTACAAGTTTTCATAATATTATGATTTTTTTGTATTTTGAGGTGTTGGCTGTGATTTCTCCTCTCTTATTTGTGATTTTACTTTTTTTTTTAATTTTTTTAACGTTTATTTATTTTTGAGACAGAGAGAGACAGAGCATGAATGGGGGAGGGTCAGAGAGAGAAGGAGAAACAGAATCTGAAACAGGCTCCAGGCTCTGAGCTGTCAGCACAGAGCCCAACGCGGGGCTTGAACTCACAGGGGGTGAGATTATGACCTGAGCCCAAGTCGGAGGCTCAACCGACTGAGCCACCCAGGTGCCCCTCTCATTTGTGATTTTCTTTGAGTCCTCTTTTTTTCCCCTCTGATACATGTATTGCTACCCCGGCTTTCTTTTGACCTTCATTTGTGTGATGTTTCTTGACATCCTCTCATTTTCAATCTGTAGGTGTCTTGAGGTCTAAAATGGGTCACTTGCAGACAGCATATAAATCTGTTTTGTTTTTTCATCCATTTTTACACTCTATGTCTTTTTATTGGAGCATTCATTCCATTTACATTCAAATTAATTATTGAATGTATTGCCATTTTATTACCTGTTGTGGTTTCTAATGATTTTCTCAACCCTTTCTTGTCTTTCTCTTTCATGTTTTGTTGATTTACTTTAGTGATTTGATTTCTTTCTCCTTATTCTTTGCATATTTATGAGTGGTTTTTGATGTTTGGTGACCATTAGGTTTTTACATAATTTCTTTGCTTTTAGCTGTTTGTATTAAGTTGATGGTCATTTACCTCTGAACTCATTATTTTCTCCTCCCTGTGTTTTGGTACATATAATTATATTTTATATCCATTTTTGTGAGTTCCTCAACTGATGTTTTACAGAAATATTCATTTTTACTGGATTTGTGTTTCCTACCTCTCTACTGTCACTTTCGGTCTCTTCTTTCCACTCAGAGTCCCTCTTAATGTTTCTTGCAGGACTGGTGTAGTGATACAAACTCCTTTAGCTTTTGTTTGGGAAACTCTGTCTCCTTCTATTCTGAATGATAGCCTTGCTGGATAGAATATTCTTGGCTGCTGATTTTTCCATTCAGCACTTTGAACATGTCATGTCACTTCCTTCTGACTTGCCAAGATTCTGTTGACAAATCATAGCTGTCCTTTGGTGGCCGGGAGCTATGCACCAGGGCAACCAGGGGCTCAAGGCTGTGCACAGAGTGTGTCAGTAGCTGGGGAGGGGGGACAGATGAGGGTAGCTGGGGGTGCACAACTGGGTGCGGTACAGATGGGCACAGTGTACAGTGGCAGCTTTGCCTGCAGCTGGCCAGACAAGGTGCCCATGCGGTTTTAACAGTTTGCCCTGAGGCCAGCAGGCTTGGAGTGGGTGAGTCCCCCAGAGAACTCTTGGGACTGGCACACAGCTAGCACGTAGGGTAGCAAGCGTTTTTGTAGGTCCACTCCCTGGTAAGTGCCTCTGTGCTTAATCTGGGTGGGGCGGGGGGGGGGGAATGGTCCCTGTGAGCTCCCTCATTGTTGGAAAAGTACCCCCACCACTCAGAAGTCAGCATGAACAGATCTGCCTCCTGTTGCCTTGGCACTGTGTAAAATGCCATGTTTACATTGCCTCTCTACACAGGCAGGGACCTGTAGGTTACCATTCAGCCTTCTGGATCACCCAGTGCTGGGTCAGCTGACCTCCAAAGCTCCAGGATCCAAACCCAAGGGAATTCAGCACCCCCCTCCCCCGGGTTTTAAAGCCAAAGGTTCTGGGGATTAGTCTTCCCTGTGTGAGCTCCCTGGTGTGAGGGCTCACTTTCTCTGCCCTCTCTGCAGGCAGCCGCCCTCCACCTTTCTGACCTTCCTAACCTTTCAGGTACAGCTTCTATCTATTTAGTTGTGGAGTTTGTTCTGCCACTCTTTGGATCGCTCTGTGGTTATGGACTTGGATGTGGATGTTATGTAGTTGAAAACATGGGACAGGGTGAGCTCAGGGTCCTCTTATGCTAATATTATTAATTTTTTTAAATGTCTTCATCTTTCGGGTTGTTGAGACATGGTCAGACTCCCATCACACACGCACTTCAGGATTAGAAAGGAACTTTCCCACATTTGCTTCTGTATTTTATGTTTTGAAACTCTCTTTAATGAAGTATAATTTACATATAACAAATAGCCTTCAAGTTAAAGGGTATAATTTGATGAGACTTGATCTCATGGATACAGCACCATGAAGTCATATGGTTTCCCTCTAAACCTTAAATCATGATCCCTTTGTGTCTAGTGCTAATGTTGCTTTTGAAGTAAGGACTACATTTTTTTTTTTTTATGTTTTCAGATATTGCCCAGGTGTCTGAATGACTGCACTGGGGTACCTAACTTCTTTTCTGATAGACTATATTCCCGTAAGTATTGCAGTCAGCGTACCTTTGGACTTTATCCAAAGGTGTGTGTATCTTTCAGTCTGTTCACTTAATTTTCTTTCAGTACTTTAATGTTGAGGGATTCATAATTGGATTGATTTTCACTAAATGATATGAGCTGCAGTTCCAACCATGACAGAAAGCATGGGCTTCCTGTGTTAGGTACTCAAGAGCAAGGCAGATATCCTGGGCACTTGAGCTGAGAATGTCACTCTTTTTGCCAGCCCTCTTCCCTACCCTTGGAGACAAGAGTCTCCTTTTGGTCACACAGAAATGCAGGTGAAGTCAGCAGAGAAAGGTCCCTTCTCTTCCCTTCCCTTTGTCTCTCAAACTCCCTGTCGCTACCTTCTGCCTGTCCCTTTCTCTGACTCAATCCCCCAGGTCCCCTGCTCCAATCCAGCCACGATCAGGGTGTCCTCCAGCTGCTGGCCTCTACCCTGTCCATCCCTCAGTGAGGAAACTGCAGTAGGATTATGTAGTTCACAGGTCTGATCCAGAAATCTCTGCTCCTCAGAGCCCTCCTACACGTGGTGCTATCTGTGGAGACCTGGCATCCTGGGTTAGGGTCTGACTCCATTGTGGCCTCTTCACTCCTCTCCCACAGTCACTGCTGGTCCCTCATCCTTCCCCATCATTAGAACTCCGTCATTTCCCAGGGACAGATACCTGTCTATCTGACCCCAAGGCACCAAGGAGTCAGTGAATATTTCTAAAATAAATGAGCATAAGCACCCCATCAGTCTAGATATAGGAAGGTCCCATCACCCCAGAAAACTCCCTCGGGCTCCCCTGCACAAAAGGTGATCTTCTATCCTCTATTTCTGCCAGTTTGTTACCTGTGTGTACAGGAACCCCACTGTGTGCACTCGATGGGGATTGAGAGTAGATGGGTCTAGAAGCAGACGCCGACACAGAAAACGATGAAAGGTGGGTTAGGGGACAGTAGGAAGGACAAAGTGGAGGGGACAGGATGGGCAGGGAAAGCATTCAGGCAGATCTGACACCTTCTTAAAATGTATATACAAACACAACACCATAGTCTGTCACCGTGCACAGTCCTCTTCAAATTTCAAAAGAGTTGTCCTATAAGGCAAAGAGATTTTGGGTATTTCCCTCTGATCTTATGTCTTCCTACATGCATTCTGTCTTCTGTAGTTTATCTGTGGCTGTGACCTCAGATGAACACTTTAGTGTGTGGCTGCATCTGTGAGATTATATGTAATGGAAAATGATTGTCTTCAGATCTGGATCTCTGAATGTACACAGGCTCATAATTATCTTTTCTTTCTTTGCCTGGAAGGGCCCGAATTTTAACAGAAAAACAAGGGACCTTACCTTACTGTTTAAAACCGTGATTCCCAATCCCTGGGCTGAGTTGTTAACAGTCTTAGTTTAATGAACTTCGGTGACCATCTTTTTTGGAGGACCTTTGTGTGGAGATATCTCAATTGAAACTGTGAGAAGGGTGAGTGCACACTTCCCAGAGATTTTGCAGATGCTTTATGTATATAATGTCTTCTTTTTAAAATGTTCTTAGAAACAAATATTACCCCTGTTTTCGCAGAAAACACAGCTGAGACTCTGTGTAGGTCCCACTGAGAACTGGTACTAGGGCTGAGACAGCAGGAACACAGGCAAAGCCTCAGGATATTGTGAGAGAAGTCTGAGGAGATGCAAAGCTGTAGTCAGGGTGATGACAGGGGTCCAGCGGGGGCAGCTTCTGGCCAACCCTGAATTGTAGGTTGACCCACTAAGTGGGCCTGAGTCTGACTCAGGCTGAAGGCCAATGCAGGCACTCAGCTGATCTAGATCCTGTCTCCACTTCTAGTCTCACTGAGGGATATGAACTTGGGCATACAGCATTTTCATAACACCAAGTTAAATTCCCCATATCTCCAGGGCTTTTTTTCCCCCACAAATACCCAGAACCTTCAGGAAAATCCAGGGAGACAATCTTTTTAGATGATTACCTGCATGCACTTTGGCAACACACTGACATTTTGGAGATGAACACTGCATTGTGCACTGAGAGCGACCCCACATAGCAGCTCTGTGTGGACCTCACACTCCCTGCTCAGGCTGTGGCCAGGAATGACCTCCAACTGCATCTCACTAACCCCAACACCTTCCCCTCTGCACCTCCTCAAACTCTGCTTACTGTGCTCAACTTCCCTTCTATTCCTGTATGATTCAAGGTTCCCCCATTTTTGCACTGGATCCTTCACCGGTGTTTCCATTATGGTGATCACAAGGTCTGCGTCATTTAATGCATGTCCCTCTTTCACACAGGACACCTGATGCTCTAAAAGTTAGGGGTGCGCCTCATTCTTTACAGAACCCAAAATATTGTGTCTCCAAAATATGCACCAGTGCTGCTGATACGTCTGCTTTTGTGTAAAAAATCCTTTCATTTGACAAGAGAAATGTATAGCTCACCGTATTACAGGGAAATGACACTGCCCATTGTATGCATGTCCTGAGAAACTTGAGATATGCTACAGTGTCCTCAGGCAGTTGGTAGTTGCATTGCCGAGACTCACAGCCATCTCTACATCATTCCCACAAAGTCAATCGTGAAGAAGATGAATATACTTTACCAGCCTCTCATCCGGTTCAGGTCATCTTAACAAATAGAGGAGGTGGAGGAGCTGGTGGTGGAGGGGGACGTGGCCTATAGCCCATGACTGGTGGTGAAGGGTGGTCCATGGGGAACAGCCTGCAAGGCGATCCTGGGAAAGGACCAGGCCCTCTTGAATACATAATAGCCTGCGGGAGAGAAATGAAAGGTATGTTCATAGGACAGAACAGAGCACCAACACCAGCAAAAAAGCAGAAGCCCAAAGCAGCAGTGCTCATATCCTACTAGCTTCCCCACCACCAGGTTCCAAGAGGGCAGCATCAGCGCCAAAATCTCTACCCAGACTTTGGGTTCCACTTACAGCTTTGGGGTGGGAAGAGGATGTGATTGGGGTAAACTAGTGTCTCCACGTGTCTGGAAACGTTGAAACAGCAAGGGCTCTTTTCATACAAGATTTATAGACTGAATACCAAACTAGCAAAGTAGCATATTCCAGATAGGAAGGCATCTCTGTCCAGGATCACCCTCCACCCTTCATCCCCCTCCACCACAGAGGCTGCTTATGTGTATGTGAAGAACTACAGAATAAGAAGGAATGACAATGCCAGTGTCCACACATGGAATCATAGCCCTCGTGGCTCAAAGCTCTGCCTCTAAGCCCCTGCCTGTGCCCAAACTACTGTCCTGACCATGGGGTCTCCTCTCTGGAAGTGCTGTCCATGGGCACAGAGACACATGGGGAGATGGGGATCCTGAAGGCCTGTAGAGGACCTGGGAAAGCATGCTCTTAGAGAAACAGGTAACCTATACATGTTAGTTGGGTTCATCTAATTTCTTTTAATTCAGAGGTACTTCTCAGCTTAAGTACAGTACATTTTGCAGGGTAATTGTGTCCTCTGGAAAAATGAGGTGAAATTCTAAAAGACAAAATTAACACAAATGCACTTTGATGTCTGGTGTAAGTTTCCATGTTTTAGTGATACCTGTGACACAGGACACGAGATAACGTGCTCATGTGAACACAAGTGAAGGACACTGTGGGGACTTGCCACATGGGTAATTTTGGATTTTTTCTCTTCACAACTTAAGTTCCAGTACACGTTTTCTATGACAAATATGCCACCTCTTATAGTTCAGAGTATTTATACCCAGGGCACACCTGAAGGGATTCTGGACAGCATGTTTACCAAAATGCTAATGGGTATGAGATTTACTTTGTCTAAGACCATTCTAAATGACACATACAAAAATATAAGTTGGAGTGAAGGCAGTTCGCATTTTCAGATTGTAAGGATACCCACAGATTTTCCTGACCACGTTAAAACCCTCGATAGAAGGAAACAGGAGAGGAAGAAACAGCAAGAGCAATGGTTCCACATTGAGGAGATCCACAGAGAATGAGCCAAAGTAGGAGACTTCCAAGTGGAGGGTGGTGTCATCCTCCTTGATTTATTCCAGGAACACACTGGAAAAGCCCTATGGTCCCCACCCTTAGACACGCTTCGCTGCTCAACTTACCACAAACAGATGCCAGCTGGGAAGCCCGTAGACTCGGCGGTAAAGGTTTTGCATTTGGGAAAAAAACAAAAACAGCAGGCATACCATACGACACACAAACCAGAGACAATGGCAGGAGAGTGTCTTGTACAGAAAGATGTGGATGTCCGTAAAGACAGAACTGAAAATGGCCACAGCATTTACCTTGTGTTTCTCGGCAGTTTTGGCAGAGCCAGTGTTGATGTCACTCTTGGGTGTGACACCTGCTCCTGGACCTGCAAAAAGCCCAAGAATGGATGGAGGTTTATTCTGACTTGAGTAGACTGGAGACCAAAAACAAAACAAAAAACCCTCCCCTCATACTTCCGACAACTTAAAGTCTTTGTCCCAGTGAGATCCCAAATTACATGCACAGGGTGACCCACATGCCTCCAGTGATCCCCAAGAAGAACTTGAAGAACCATCCCTTATAACTCGATGAAGACTCCTAAAAGCCCTGATTCAGATGTATTCATCACTCAGCAAACAACTACGGATGGCTGGGGGCACAACTAGATGGACATACATTACGTTGTGCCTCATGCCTCACAGATCCCAGCACGTGGACTGTGTACAGGGCATTTCTGCTGAAGCGCTATGTCTGATTTGCTGCATACGGCCCCATTCCTTCTCCACAAGAGACGCCTGTACCCACCCATGATGGGGGAAATGACAAAGATGAGATCCTGAGAAACTTGAGGAATGTGGTAATGGCAGCAGACGTTCCCCTTGCATCACAATGGTCTGTGGTACCTCCTCTGCACCTTGGCCCAAGACCTAACAGCAACAAAAATAAGGTGAGTGTGTTTTACAAGTCAACTCCTAGTGCTCAGATTATCTTACCAAGTGTTGCAGGTGGAGGGGTTCCGGGTGGCCTCAGGGCCACTAAGGTTCAGGAGGTGGACGTGCCTAATAGTCCATGGGGGCAGGGCGTCTCCAGGGTAGGGCATACAGAATCGTCCAGTTAACGGAGGAGGTCCCCAGGATCCAGACTGCCCTGCAGAACAGAAATGACAGCTACATCCATATGCCAGACAAGAGAACCAATACCAAAAGCAGCTGTAACCCAGAGAAGAATGTGTCAGCACCTGCCACCTTCTCTGCCACCAGGATCCAAGAGTGTAGCATCAGTACCTGAAAACTCTGTCCCTGCCACTGGATGCCACCACACATCACTGCCCATGTCTGCAGAAGTAAACTGGCAAGGGTCCTGTCCTAGAGGATTAACAGAAGTAATTACAGATTAATGAAGTAGCATTCTCCCGACATGCAGCCATCGATGTCCAGGTTCACCCTGCATCCCTCCTCTACGGCGACTCCAGATGCTCTGCTTTGGGTATATTAAGAACACAAAAAAAATGAGTGGGAATAAACGGCTCATATTCTGCTCATGGAATCACAGCCACTCCTGGCAAAAGGTTCTGCAGCCGGACCCTCGCTGTGCCTTCTCTGCTCCTCTCCCTGAGAAAGGAGTCTTCCCTCTTGAAGTGTTGTCAAAGGCTCAGAGACCTCTGGGCAGTGGAGGATGCCTGGAATCTTGCAGGGGAAGGAGAGTCTTCTGTGAAGAACGAGTTACTTGTGGTGAATGTCTACAAAGCTCAGATGTGTTCATCTTAATTCATAGGGAATTCTGACTTTAAGCATACGACAGGACACAGAGTCATTATGTACAATGGAAAAAAAGAGGGAGAAATTCACATAACAGATTTCATGCAAGTGTTCTGGTATAAAACTCCTGGTATGTGTCATGAGACTGTATCAGCTCTAACAGTGACGGGACAAAACCAGAAACTGCTCATAGAAACACAATTGAAGGACACAGTGTTCAAACTATTTTTACCTAAGGTATAGCTGGAGGATTCCAGACAAGTCATTTACCAACAAAGATGGAAAGGTGATGAGTGATGACATTGGCTTTCTCTATGACCGCTCTAAATGGCACAGGGCACAAAATATAAAGTTGGAGTCACGATGTCGTTTCTAACAGGTTCATCTCCTAGCCAGAATCAAGAAAGGAAGACACAGCAGCCACACTGTTCCCACAGAGGTGAGGTCTGGAAGGCGTCACCCAGGCCAGGAGACCTTTGTTTGGAGTGTGGAGTCATCCTCCTCCTCATTATTTCCTGAAACTCAAGGAAAAACATTAAGGTACTCAGTCTCTGAGCACTTTTGGCTTCTAAACTTACCGCAGAAAGCTGACAAACTAAAAACTGAGAAGCCTGTGGGCTCCTGGGTTATGAGTGTGCGTTTGGAAAACAGACATATCACACAACACGCAAAATGAGACAAGGCCGGGAGAGCGTGCTGTACATAAAGATGAGAGTTTCCCAAAAGAGTTACAACTGAGAATGGCCCCAGCATTTACCTTGTCCTTGTCTGCATTCTTGGTACAGTCAGAGCTGCTCTAACTCACAGAGGTTTCAGCAGTTTCTGGATCTACCAAAGACCCTAGAAGGGACAGAGGTTTATTCTGCTATTAGAGGAATTTGCAGAATGAAAACAATCCCTCATCTCCTTCCTCAAATATCTTAATCTTTTCCCTACACTCAGGTCCCTGACCAGAGGCAGAGGGTATCCCACATGCCTTGAGTGACCCCCAAGGATAAGGGGGAGAACCATCCCCTCACCTTGATAAAGACCTCACGGTGTCCTGGTCCATGTTGTTTCATAATTAATCAAATAACTATGGACAGGTCAGGCTCAACTAGCAATTTAGAATTCATCTGTAAAACAGAGGTTTCTCAGTATACATCATGGGAATCACCATTTCATTACAGATTAAGAATAAATATGAGCACGTTTGGGTGGCTCAATGCTAATGCTTGGGTTAAGCACACAACTCTTGATTTTGGCTCAGGTCATGATCTCACAGCTTGTGAATTCGAGCCCAGCATTGGGTTCCTCACTGACAGTGTGGATCCTGCTTGGGGTTCTGTCTCTGCCTCTCACTCTATGCCTCCCAGACATACTATGTCTCTATCAAAATAAATAAACCTAGAAAAAAAAGAATAAAGTTGAGAATACTGGTTTGGTGTATATCCTCAATGAATCCTCAAGAAGGGTAAGTTTCCTCAGACTTCAGGCGAATTGTTCAATCTCTCAGCTTATCTACAAGCTGCCTTCCACATGACAGCAGTTATTATATAACAAAAGACTAATTTTACACTATTGAGAAAAGGAGAACTATGAGAAGTTAGCAGTGAAGCTTCAGGGTTGCACTGATACCATCAGAGGACTAAGCTAAGCTCTATGGAATTTTTTTTTTCAACGTTTATTTTTGGGACAGAGAGAGACAGAGCATGAACGGGGGAGGGGCAGAGAGAGAGGGAGACACAGAATCGGAAACAGGCTCCAGGCTCCGAGCCATCAGCCCAGAGCCTGATGCGGGGCTCGAACTCACGGACCGCGAGATCGCGACCTGACCGAAGTCGGACGCTTAACCGACTGCGCCACCCAGGCGCCCCATATGGAATTTGAATTGAGGGATGCAGGGCTACAGTTCCCAAAAACAAACAAAAATAAAGACCGTTAAAAATAGTGAATAAATGACCTTCTCCTCAAATAAACTGAAGTCTTCGCATTGAGTCCGGGTGGGAAGAAGGATGAGGCCCATGTCCCGTCATCCTTTCCAGGCTCTTCAGACAGGGGAATGCTAGAGGAGGTGGGAGGGTCACCGTCAGAGAAGGGGCATGAGCTCCACCAGTCACAGGGACAAGTGCCTCACTGTCTGCGGCACCAGAGGAGAACACCCTTCTGTCACCCCTTCAGACCACCTGCCGTCCTTAGCGCTTGTGATTCTTTCCAGACCACACGATGATCACCCACAGGAACAGGCTGCACAGCAGAAATTAGACTGGGGCACATCACAACGTGCTTCTTACCTCTCTTTGGAGGGTTCTGCATCTCTGGTCTTGCAGCCATTGGTTTCTGCCTTGTGTATCCCTCAGGCAGCCTCTTTGCTTCCATCCCGTCCAGTCTTGGATACACAAAAATAATGGACTTCTTTCTATAAGAGTTGCAACACCACGTCGTCTACTAGACAACTAACAGTGCAGGCGTCATCCCTGGAAACACCCATAAAAACACAAGTCAAATGACCACACCTGTATTTCAAGTAAGCGACCTCCCTGCCCTGCTCCACCATCTCCCTGTCCCAGATCTGAGTCTTGATCTGGGGGAGAAAAAACACATCCACCTTCAGTCGTGCCAGAGTGCGCACCAAAGAAAGAGGAGGAAACAAGAACCTAGTTGTCCTAAGCATTCTTCTCATGAACTGCGAGCTGAAAAAGCCAACAATGAAAAGCCCATGTTTAGGGATCCCACGGGCCACTACACTCACCCGCGTGAGGTGCTAAGGGTTCAGTATGTCAGGCAGAATTCAGGTTACCTGGTGTCTAAAGGTGAGCTCTGCCTGCTGCAGCTGTTCCCGTGTTTGTTCAATTTGTTGCCTGTGAGTTACGACTGCTCTCATCGGATAAGACCCAATATTGGGTATGATTTTAAATAATCTGCCCACGTTCCCATCAACCTCATATTTGTCCCGATACAATTTATTCTTACACATGAAACACATTTCACAGGATTATAAATGTACAGTAGGATCAAAGCTATGGTTACGTCCTTTCCTTACTCATTATTCCAGGCTCGTAGGGTTCAGCGTTCATAGAATTCCTTCCCATTTTCAATCTTTCCCTAACTCATCATGTGACAAGTGTCTTTTATCATAAAACTCTATTCTTCTTTAACTTACATCCTCACCACATTTCCCAGGGTTGCAAAGACAAGGGCCATGAAATGGCACTACCATGTTGATGGGTATGATTCATAGTACGACACACTGCTCTCCTATAGATTATGACAATTGATACCACCCCTGAGGAGTGTTGGCATGGACGAAGTTTCCACGTAGTCTGGCCATTGCTTGAGATCCGCAAATGTTTAGAAACTTAATTGTTTTGTTCTTTCTAAAACTTACCTTCTTTATCTGTTAATACTCTATGCATATGTCCTCTGAAGTTTTGTTTATATTACTATGTTAAGTTTACACACTGTAAAAAGGTTAAAAACAAAAAAATGAACAGAGGCCTCATGAGCTTCTGGTAATTAGTAGCTGAACTCGTACTTGTTTATTTCTTCTGTAGCTATTTTCTTTTTTTTTAATGTTTATTTACTTTTGAGAGAGAGAAAGAGAGAGAGAGCGGGCATGAGCAGGGGAGGGACAGAGAGAGAGGTAACAGAATCCAAAGCAGGCTCCAGGCTCTGAGCTGCCAGCACAGAGCCTCACATGGAGCTCAAACTCCCGGACTGTGAAATTATGACCTGAGCTGAAGTTGGACACTTAAATGACTGAGCCCCCCAGGCTCCCCTTCTGTAGCTATTTTCAAATTCTACCTGCAGCTGCCAGCTGATTCTTCTTTGCCGCCAGTTCACAGTGTCATTTTCAGCTTCCTAAGATAGGAAAGATATATACACAGTCAGGACCAAGGTCCAGAAGTTCCCCCTTTTTACCTCCCAGCACTCTTGAAGGCCTATGCAAATATCCCTTCCCCCACCTCTCCCATAAATGCACAGACTGACAACACAATCAGAGAAATGAACACCCCATTTAAGTTCAAGAAAATTCAACTTCTGTCTGCTGCCACGTCTCTGCTATCAGAACTTTCTAGTTCTCTGTTTCCTCTCCTTTACCATAAAGTCATCAAATAACATTGTACTTTATGCCTTCCCAGAGTTGGTCTTTTGTTTGAGATGGTGAAGACTCATTTCATCAGTGAGTGAAAAACCATGTCTGACCAACTTATTCCCATTAGGATGAAGCAGGGGATCATCACTAGTCTTACACCTCCATGGGGAGCCCTGATTCTCAGTCCAAAAGTTGTACCATGACACAGACAATCACCCTGAAAGACGACCTTCCAGGATATGGCTTCACCAACATTGCAGCTCACTCCCAGACATCGCTAGAGTTCAGGACTACAACCCCTGCCTCCACCTTCACCTATCCTGGTGGAGGAAAAGGCCAATCTTAGAGCGGCAATATCTCCTGAACAACATCATCTCCTGACGTACAACCTGATATGAACTGTCACAGTCTGGGTTTACTTCCAGGAAACAGATTTCAGATGGAAAACCCTCAACTTCATGAAGCCAAATCTACTTTAACAAGACTCATTCCATTGACAGTGAAGGCAGCAAAAGGAATGCTTGGCAAAGCTGGTTTGCTGTGTTACCCTCAGACTATTTTGTTTGTGGTGTTGATTTAGAGGGTTTCAACTTGACACTTGATGTACTCAAGAATCACATGCAAAATTGAAAATCTCTTAGCAAATGACACAAAAGCACTAGACAGAGAAAGGCACATGCATTTCCTTCTGGCCTCTCAGGCAGTCCTTCAGCAAATGCTTTCTGGAGTGGTTGTAATGTAGTGGCTCTGTTGTAAGGGGTTGAAGATAGAGAGGTGGTCAGGGTGCTGTACCCACTCACAGAAAGAGCTTACAAATTAAAAAAACAAGATGCCAGTGAGACAGAGCAGGCCCTAACCCCAGGTGTGGGAAGGACTAACATAAGGCTGAGTCTCCAGGGAAGAGAAGGAAGAGTTCCCTTTCCAACATGAATGAGGGACTCTAAAGTCCCCGATCTCCTCCTGAGAACAAAAGGAAATACTGTACAAAGGAGGAAGCATGTGACTGAACGCACCAAATATCTAACAACCCCACAAAGACACAAAAGACCAAGATGGAGAAGAAGGAAGCCCAGGACAAAGCCAGGCTGGCAGTTGGACCCAGTCTCCCTAGGACTCATAATTGATTTGGGGGGCATTCATTTGAACAGCAAAGAAGCTGAACAACTTTTGGGCACAGACTTAGAAGTAAACAAGTGTAGTTCAGGGGCGGCCAGCAAAGATGAGCCCTAGTGAAGCTGCAGGCTTTGGTCAAGACTCAGAGGAGTTACACTTAAAAAATCAGGGGACAGGAAACAACTCGACTTTCTTAGGGCTTGGGCCTGCAGTGAACAATCTCACTGGCAGAATGGATGCAGGGATCCAGTACTGCTGGCACCCCTACCCACTTTCCAACTTTCCACTTTCTATTATTTCTGCAGCAAGATAATTCAATTTTTTCCCCACACATTTTTGACCCCTGTCTGGTCCTAAACAAAAATGACCTAATTGCTGGATGACAAAACAGTGTGATGGGACTGAAACCTATAGGACAATGTAGGTGGATCCAGAGTGGATCCAGGTATCAATATTATTATGCTGGTACCTTCCCTCTTCCACCCCAAATACATGACACAATGTGTGACAAGCATTTAGGACAGAAAGGAAAATGCAGGTTATGTTACAGAAAGCAAGGTAGGAAGGGCAGGCACAATTCTACTGAATGCATTTGGCAAAAATACTCTGGACCCCGTTCCAAAGGAAATATAATTATCTCTACTGGCCGCCACATTCTTTCATACAATGCAGTCCTGTGACAGTTCTCACATGAACATCTTACTTTTCTGTAGGCACTTTTCTTTGTTCATAGAATTCTTCCAGGTTATGTGCTTTCTCCTTCAGCTGTTTGACTTCTGTTTCCTTTGTTGCTTTCACAGACCTCAATGCATTACACTTGTCTTCCAGGGCCTTTTTATTTCTGTAAAAAAAAAAAAAAAAAAAAAAAAAAAAAAAGGTGTTTTCTTGATAAACATGCACATGACCTGTGTCTTGATTTTGGTGAGACAGAAAAAGGGCAAGAACCATGAAGGCAAGAAGGTATTCTTTCCTTTACCAATGCAAAGTCATTGCCATCACATGGGGATTTCTCCCCAACAGAAAATATACCTTCCAGTTGGCAGTTATTGGACCTCAAGGCTCTTAGCTCTACATCCTTGAATTCAACATTTGCATCTTGTGTTAAGACACATAGGAGAAGACTTTCACGGAAAATTGATCGCACAACAATTTGAGTGTACCTCACACAGCAGGATCATGCATTGCAATAAACAAAGACCTTGAGGCATGACTATAACTAGAAGACAAAGATGGTGGAAAATAGTTCATGTCTAAACAACTCATAAATGGCTTTCTTAGCAGTATACATGTTTATATATATATTTATATACACGTGTGCATGTATGTGTTTGTGTGTATCCCCCCTCCCCATTTACATTGAAAATTCACTGTTCAGCATTAAGAGAGAAAGAGACTATGGAGCACCTGGGTTGCTCAGTCAGTTCAGCGTCAGACTCTTGATTTTGGGTCAGGTCATGATTCTAGGATCATGCGATCCAGACCTGTGTTGGGCTCCACACTGAGCATGAATCCTGCTTAAGATTCTCTCTCTTTCCCTCTGCCCTTCTCCCCCACTCACATGCCGTCTCTCACTAAAATTTAAAAAATTCATAAAGAATAATTTTAAAATATTTTTTAAAGGAAAGGATTATACACTTTGGCTATCACCCTTTGTGTCTCAACTATATTTGGGTATTTTCTACATATCTTGGAGGGCAGAGTGGAATGATGTGATAATTACCTAGTTGTGAAAATAAAAGATAACTCCTAGTCCTTGAAATAGCAAAACTCATCTTGGTGGTCCTAGTGAAATTCTAGCTCATTGTTCAGAAAGAGGTTTGGCTCCCAGAGGCCCACTGTCTACTGTGGTAAATGGCAAGCAAATATGCTGTGCTCACTTCACCCAATGAACAAAAAGCCTCCAAAGCCAAATTACAGTAAAACTCAGCAGCCAGCTCTTACCACTTCCTGATTCTTCACATTCCTCTCTCTCTCTCTCTCTCTCTCTCTCTCTCTCTCTCTGAGTTTGCAAGGTAGCAAGTGCACTTTGAAGGTGTCATTTAAAATTTCATTAAAGTGGGTGCCTGGGTGGCTCAGTCAGTTAAGCATCTGACTTAAGCTCAGGTCGTCATCTCATGGTTTGTGAGTTTGAGCCCTGTGTCGGACTCTGTGCTGTTCAGAGCCTGGAACCTGTTTTGGATTCTGTGTCTCCCTCTCTCTCTACCCCCTCCCCTTCTTGTGCTCTGTCTCTCCCTGTCTCTCAAAAAATTAATAAACACTATTTTTTTTAATTTCATTAAAGTGTTCCACTATTTTGATGTTCTCCTTCAACAAAACGTGTTGAATGAGTAATAATAATTTGTTACTTTTACGTGTTTTTAGAATGCAATCCAGGCAAAGAAGGGATTCTTACCTTCAATTTAAGAGCTTCATCAGAGAGAAACTTACTTTCTCTCTTAGTTTCCTGAAGACATTTCCTTAATTCACTGTTGTATAAAACACGAAAAAGGAATCAGAATTTTTTAAAAAGGCATAGTGCTAGATAAACCTGTCTTCTAATGTATGACTCCTTTCACAAATAAAGAGGTAGCTCTTTACATTCGTGAAGCTTGTCTTGAATTGGTACTGTTTACAAAACACATGAAATAGGTCAGTAGGATGATCTTCCAGAGTGGAAGTAACCAAAATGAAATCACAAAAAATATTTGAAAGGGCAATGCTACCTTCTGTTCCCAAATGGATATTTCTTCAGCAAGTAAAGTTCTCTGTTTTCTTTCTTAAAAGTATTGATCTTCTCAGTTATTCACTGTAAACTAACTAAAAGGAGATAAGACATGTTCTAAGGTTGTTACCAAACCAGTGACATCGAATAATCCCAATGTATGAGCAGCACAGACACAGGATCTGACAGGTGGGTGTAACTAACATTTTAGCTTTCCCGTCGTGCCTGAAGAAATGAAGTTTTAGCAGCATTTTAAACCTAAGAAAACCTTATTTCAATGAGATTCCTATTTAAAATATTGTCCAAAATGGAGAAACACAATAAAATATCTTCTAATTTTTCTCCCATCTGGAAGCACCCTTCTTGGAGAATTCAATCACTTCAAATACTTAGGTCACCACCAGAGATGAAACAGAAAAATCAAATCCTATCAACTTACATTTCTCTCCTCCAATTATTAAGGTACAGATAGATAGGTCCCTGCAAATAAAGGAACAAACAAAAACAAAAAACCATCATGTAGTCTCGATTTGAGCCACTTAGACCCCCCAGGTGCTATTTGGAATTCCACACAAGGAAAGCTCAAACTGCTGACTGACTGACTACTCAAAGGCCTTGGATGACTTCCTGCTGCTCACAGATTGCCTTTCATGAACCCGAGACTGGGGGCCCTGGAGGACAAGGTCTTTGGAATCAAACATACAGGTACCATCTCAGCTTTACACTTAGTGGCTGGAGGATCTGGATTAATGGCAATTCCTAGAAGACAAACTTGTTTCATCCCAACATGAGAATGTTACCCTCCAACCTTACAGGAATATTATTCAACACACATGAAGCACCCAATTACAGGTGGATAACACATGTAAGTTCTAGAACAGACTCCTCTAACCGGGATTAATCATCTCATCCGACCATAAAGTGCAAACTTCTCTTCTGTTGGCCCAGTGTGAGAGCTCTCATGCCGTGAGATCACTCTTCTCACTGCCACCACCGCTGCATTCAAAGGAATAAACACCAGCCTCAATTTGAGGGCTTTCTAAGCGTCAGGCAGCCACCCTGGCTCTCAACAGACAGCACCATAGAATCACCACAGTCTATGGAGCCCATGCAGAGTACATTACCCCCATTTGCAACAAATTCATTTCCACTCATTCTACCCTGGCATGAACAGCTCCCTCCACCTCAGACTCAAACCATGGTTTAAACCTCTCTTGTGACGCACACCCTACCTGGCAATATCTAGCTTCGTCTCTAAGCTTAGGCTTCTTGATAGGCTTGTAGATAGAGTGTTTTCTCATTTTCACATGTCACCAAGAGCCGGGTCATGGCAAAGTACTCACTCCAAACCTCAGGCCCATATCATCACTTGTTTCCTAACCATTTCTATGTAAAATTACACTCATTTCATTCCCTCTACTCTGGTGATGGGTTCCTCCTCCTGATGTCTTAAGAGATGGCAACTCCCTGCACATTGTCACTTAGGCTCCAAACAGGGAAGAGAAAGATGAATTTCAAGAGTTAACAAGTCAATTAGACATGAGAAGTCACCATATTTATCCTTAGTTGAATTAAAATGCGTATCAAGGGGCACCTGGGTGGCTCAATTGGTTGAGTGTCCAACTTTGGCTCAGGTCATGATCTCAAGGTTCATGGGTTCTACGCTCCCATCGGGCTCTGTAGTGACAGCGAGGAGTCTGGAGCCCACTTCGAACTCTGTGTCTCCCTCTCTCTCTGTCTCTGCCCCACTCACACTCTGTCTCTCTCACTCAAAATAAACATTTAAAAAAAAAAAAACCCACATCAAACACCGGTACTGAGAAAATACTGCAAAGAAAACTAAAGCTTAAATTCTTACCATGATATTCTCGAGGCTGTAAGAGGGGAAAAAACAAAATTAAATTTGTTATCAAAACATATTATTAGTAAAAACCTATAGTTCCTGATAAACAGCAAAACAGTAATCCAATTAAATTACAATAATTTTATTTTGCATAATTAATTCACAGGATTAAAAAATAAGAAAAAGTTAGAACTTCCTATTTAAGTCATGGTACTTCACAATTTCTGTTAAAGAGCACAACGTAAATAGCTTTTTTTTGAACCAAAAATCTGTTTATATTAAATGAACATTCAGCCTATTCAATTTTGACCATTGATAATACAGACATTTAAAAAATGCACTAAATCATCATTTCCCTCACTTATTTTTTTTAAACCCAGTATCCACACTGAAGTTTAGAACTAGGATTATTTTTAAATACTGAAATAAAGAAACAGGAAGGAAGGAAGGAAGGAAGAAAGGAAGGAAGGAAGGAAGGAAGGAAGGAAGGAAGGAAGGACGGACGGACGGGGAGGGGAGGGGAGGGGAGGGGAGGGGAGGGAGGGAGGGAGGGAGGGAGGGAGAGAAGGAAGGAAGAGCAAAACCTTTGTGCTAAGATATACCTCTTTCATTCTCTAGAAAGCTCTTCTGAAATCTTACATGGAGTTGGCTGTTTACTTAATTCATACAGAGTTATAGCACATCAGGTGCCATGATTTTTTCCAGACTGCTACAAACGAAATAGAAGCCACCAAATGAGAAAAAGAATAAAACACGGCTACAGCTAAAGCACAAGCAACAACAGAAATGACAGCTAGTGTTTCAAAAAAAAAGAACAAAAAGTGCTCTGCAGACCTCAGTCACCCTTGATAAATTCTAGCCCAATCAAATCTAGGCATGATCCTGTTTTGACACCATCAACATAGTTCCCCATTCTAAAGTTTTAAAGGATGATGAGAGGCTGAGGTCAGCCCTACACTCTTGCCAGGATATTGGAATATCATCACGCTATCAAAAAGCCACTTAGGAACCTCTGAGCTTCCCTGTCCCTTGTCACCCAGCCCCACGGGCTGGGGAAGTGAAAAGGAATATGAACACACAAAATACTTAATAGTTGTGTTTCTTTGTGAAGGCAAGTGTTCTCCAGTGGCAGGGGGAGGGGGGGGATACTCATTTAGAAATAAATGCCAAAGTATTCTGTTCTTCCAGAAAAGATCTGCCCTCAAGAGGAACTAAGAGACTAACTGGGGATTTCCCAAAGAGTAAGCAATATAGGTGAGGGAAAATACTCAACGCCAGGGCTCTCTCCTTCCTGTCCCACCTGGAAGTAAATTCAGCCTAACCCCTAGCCAGATAAATATAAAAACCTCACATTCATGTCCTATTTACCTCAGTTTCTTTATCAGCACGTAACACTTACATTTCAACACAACTTACAAGGCATAGTAAAGTAAAAACCACACAGTTTGAACACAGACAGCAAACACACTAGAATCACACTTCCTATGGCAGAGATGTAGGAATTATCAATCTGGGAACTTAAAACCACTTCCATTCCTATGATAATGCAGATAATGAAAAAGAGTGGACAACATGCAAAAAGAGATGGTGAATGTAAGTCTTAGAGATGAACCTCTAAGACTTTAAAGTGATTCGAGATATCAACAGCACCATAACAGAAATAAAAAAATGCCTTTGATGGATTAACAGACTCAACATAGTTAAGGAAATAATCATTGAGCCTAAAGAAATTCCAGGAGCACCTTCCAAAAAGGAAACACAAAGAAAAAAGTTAAAAATATGGCACAGAAAACCCAAGACCAGTGGGACAATTGCAAAATGTGTAGCACACACATGACAATGGAAAAGAGAGATATTTGAAGCAATAATGACTGAGGATTTTCCAAAGTAAATAGTAGTCACCAAATCACAGATCCAGGATTCTCAAAAAAATCAAAAGCAGGACAAATACCCAAGACAAACATACAAACAAGAATGGACAACACTTAGGGATTTTATTTTGCTGACAAACACATTCCAAATACTTTCTAAATAGTTAACCTAAGAATTTATAAACCAACTTAAAATAGAAAAATACATAATATTAAACATATGATCGATAAGAAGTCAATGACTTCTAATGTACATTCATAAAGTACCTAAACTCCTTTTGAATATCTCCAAAAATATGCCCAAAATTTATGAAAGAATTGGAGAAAGTAACAATAAAAAATGTACTAGAGATACAAATGAGAATGTTATATAGATAGATGTTTACAGATAGGGACATAACTGTGAGTGATGGGTAGTTGCTCTTATAAATACGGGATTATTATTCCAAACAAATTATACTTCTTTTTCGCTTCCTAAACACATTGACATTTTCTTTCAATGTTTACTTTGATACCGAATCGCAGCACAAAATGTCAAATTTCTGACGTAAATAAAGATTTGCATAATCAGATGATCTTATATATTCTGATGATATCTATGAGATTTTAAGTTCCTTGATTACACCCGTCAAATAGCCAATGAAAGGAATTCACGTTCCTATTTCAGAGTATTGCACCTAAATCAATCAATAACAACTATGAAAATTAACTTCTAAAAGAATACAAAAGTCCTGGATATGGTCATCAAAACAAAAGAACACGTATCATTTTACAAAAACTAGACTTACCTCTATTTTAGGAGCAAACACACACACAATGCAATTCACACGAATTCATATACGAAGCTTTAATTTTGTACAAATGAACCTTTCTAGAAAGTAGCCTCCACAACGTATACCATTTGTTTCTTCAGCTCTCAAAACTGAGGTCACTAAAATGCATGCTGGTGGGAAATGCACACCGTCTTTGAGTGGCCACTGTCTGAAAGAGAGCAGGCGCTGTCAGCACAATGATCATGGGGATCAAATGCACCAAAGGCAGGCCATATTGATATGAATGTAAACCATCCGCAGTCTTGGGTACCCTTGAAACATCTGGCAGCTGTCTAGCTGTTAATATTAGTAATTGACTCCTTTTTTTTTAAATTTATTGTCAAGTCAGCTAACAGACAGTGTATACAGTGTGCTCTTGGTTTTGGGGGTAGATTCTATGATTCATCGCTTACATACAACACCCAGTGCTCATCCCAACAAGTGCCCTCCTCAATGCCCATCACCCATTTTCCCCCTCTCCCATTCCCCCCCATCAACCCTCAGTTTGTTCTCCACATTCAAGAATCTCTTATGGTTTGCCTCCCTCTCTGAAACTATTTTTTCCCCTTCCCTTCCCCCATGGTCTTCTGTTAAGTTTCTCAAGTTCCACATATGAGTGAAAACATATGATAACTGTCTTTTTCTGACTATACCCTCCAATTCATCCATGTTGTTGCAAATGGCAGGATTTCATTCTTTCTCATTTCCAAGTAGTATTCCATTGTGTATATATATATATATATATATATATATATATATATATATATATATCCCACATCTTTATCCATTCATCAGTTGATGGGCATTTGGGCTCTTTCCATAATTTGGCTATTGTTGAAAGCACTGCTATAAACACTGGGGTACATGTGCCCCTATGAATCAGCTCTCCTGTATCCTTTGGATAAATCCCTAGTAGCGCTATTGCTGGGTTGTAGGGTGGTTCTATTTTTAATTTTTTGAGGAACCTCCACACTGTCTTCCAGAGTGGCTGCACCAGTTTGCATTCCCACTGACAATGCAAGAGGTTCCTGTTTCTCCACATCCTTGCCAACATCTGTTTCCTGAGTTGTTAATTTTAGCCACTCTGACCAGTGTGTGGTATCTCAATGTGGTTTTGATTTGTATTTCCCTGATGATGAGTGATGTTGAGCATCTTTTCATGTGTCTGTCAGCCATCTGGATGTCTTCTTTGGAAAAGTGTCTATTCATGTTTTCTGCCCATTTCTCCACTAGATTATTTCTTTTTGGGTGTTGAGTTTGGTAACTCCCTTATAGATTTTGGATACTAACCCTTTATCTGTCATTTGCAAATACCTTCTCCCATTCCGTCAGTTGCCTTTTAGTTCTGTTGATTGTTTCCCCTTTGTAGTGCAGAAGCTTTTTATCTTGATGAGGTCCCAATTGTTCATTTTTGCTCTTATTTCCCTTGCCTTCAGAGACGTGTGGAGCAAGAAATTGCTGTGGCTGAGGTCAAAGAAGTTGTTGCCTGTTTTCTCCTCTACAGTTTTGATGGTTTCCTGTCTCACATTTAGGTATTTCATTCATTTTGAGTTTATTTTTGTGTATGGTGTAAGAAGGTGGTCCAGTTTCATTCTTCTGCATGTTGCTGTCCAGTCTCTTCACTACATTCTCACAGACCATGGGCCATGACCAGGGGCAGGTGGGAAATTCAAGAAAAGTTAGTTTATGCAAAACTCAGAGATGGGTAGGGAGAGAAAGCTGAACTGATCTATAAGATGCAGCCCAGGTAGAGGAGGAAAATTCTAATAAAGACGACCAAGAAATTTCCTCCTTTGTAGTCTCAAAAGAAACAGAATAGATTCTATTTTGACTAGAGTTATTCATTGGGGATGAGTCTGCCTCAGTACAAGGGTTATTCCAGACTAGTGGGGCTTTCCAGATCCAGCTCTATGAATCTGGTGCCTGCCAATCTAAAGAAGTCTACTTATTTCTATGGGTGTTCCCTGTCTCTCTCCCCTGGGGGGTACAGATTTTGATGTTTTAAAAATGTTTATGTATTTTGAGAGAAAGAGGAACCATGCAAGTGGTGAAGGGACAGAGAGAGAGGGAGAGAAAAGAGTCCCAAGCACGCTCTGAGCTGTCAGTGAAAAGCCCAATACGGGGCTCAATCTCACAAACCATGAGATCATGACCTGAGCCAAAATCGAAAACCACACACTTAACTGTTGAGCCACGCAGGTGTCCTACAGGTTTGCCTTTTCATGAGTAAGTGAAACATTCACACTGGGATCCAGGTATATCTTTATATTCAAAAAATCCTACAGACATTTGGAAACTTTTTCCTTTGGGTAATTCAACGCTCTGCACATAGATGGCTAAAGAAAGGACAAACTCCTTCACTTCCTGATCAGGTCGCTCCTAGTGATTTACTTATTGTATATGTCCCAGCAGGGTGCAGCTAGTTTCTGCTGGGCTTCTCAGAACTTCCATCAATGAGGTGGGACAGAGTACCTAGGGGCAGCCTCCAAAACCACAAAGAATGGGCTGACCAGAAGTTCTTAAAAGCCAACAAACCAGGAAGCACAGAGCACAAAGGACATTTCACTTCTTAACCCTCTCGTACAAACACCAATGCTTCAGATACCACTGTTCCCAGGGCTACCAAACTTCACAAATATGAACAGTGTGCTGATAGGAAAACAAATCACATCTAAGATGGACCCTAAACTTACATGGCTTGAATCAGGATCTTGACAGGGCTTCCAGGAGCCAATCTAATGTGCATAGATGCTATTAAATAAGAGTTTGTGACATTTTTTAAAACAATTTTAATGAGATATAATTCACATATCACATAAGCCCCTATTGAAGACTAAGATCTCAGAGGCTTTTAGTATCTTCATAAATCCTTCCTTCTTGACATTATGAATATACTCTTTTCAGGTTTCCATCCTGTCAATGCTGATCTTTTTGGTCCAAGAAGCACAGACCAGACCCAGAACAGGATGTGGACAGCTGTGGCCACAACTACTTCAGGCTGGTGGAGAAACCTGCCCTGTGGTCCTCAGTCTTCAGGAAGAACTGAAGTTCTTCTGAAGTTCCCATCAAGAACCCCATGAAAAAGCTGTTGTTTAACCACAGTGTGAATGAACTCAATACGAAGGAAGAATCTACCGATGTCCCATATTACTCACATTTGGGTTTGAGTAACTGGGAAACAAGACCATGAGTAGACAGACAAAACAGCTTCTGTACCTTCATGTCCTGGTTGTATCAGGCGGCACAGGGGCACCAGGGAGGAGATGGGGTGGGAATGCAGTGGGGTGGTAATTGGATTGGAGGTGGTGTTTCAGTAAGGGTGAGATTGGGGAGGGGGTGTGTCAGGAGAAGAAGGAGGTGAGGGACAGTACCAAGATTAGATCAAGTACTAGAGTAGAGGGAGGGGGGGTTCAGACAGGTTAGTTGGTCAGCAGGTCAATAAATCACTAGGTGAGCAGGACACAAGTAGCAGCTGGAGCAGAGGAGGATCCATCTATGTTCAAGCTTTCAACTCTCTGAGCATTGCTTTAACAGCCTGTAACCTTTATTCATTCATTCATTCTCTCTCTCTCTCTCTCTCTCTCTCTCTCTCTCTCTCTCTCTCTCGACCAATCAGCTCCCTTCACCCCTGGTAGATCAACACAGACACCCAGCGTGACTTTATTTTTTAAAAAGCCACTTCTCACCTACCACATCACCACATGCCATCCCAACAACTGCTGCTCTCTGGAACACTGGCAGACCTTCTGGTTTCTGGTCCCTCCCAACCCAGGTCCCTTTCCCCTCTTCTCGGAGCTCTCTCCTTCCTTTCAGAACTCCAATGAAATACATAAGCAGAATGAGAGTTTTCAACCCTCTCTAAATAACTCAAAGAAGACATAACATCCATAAGATATAGATCTTGCTAGTAACCATCTGAAATCCCACGGCGATATCCATATATGTGTTCACATCTACATATAACACTGTGGAGGACACATTAACTTCAGGCACATAGGATACAGATACAAAAACTCATACTACTTATCTTGGCCATACGTGAAATTTCAATATATTCCAGAGGAATGAAACACACAGAGCATCTTTTGGTAATATAATGTGCTAGAAATCGCTGCTAAAAAGCTAACTAGAAATTCCCATATGTTTAGTAATTGAGAAGTCCCTCTATAAATATGAATAAAGAAATCCCAAAGAAAAAGAGCTATATTTGACTGAATGAGCATGATAAAATTATAATCAAATATGTCTCCAGACCTGGAATATCCTGAAATATTGGTGTGAGAAGGCTGTCTGGTCCCCAAATCATCTCTAATTGGCCTAGACCTTTTAATATCTCAAATAGTGGTCGATCTCTCACTTGTCTATGTGACGCTCCTACCCATTAGGTTGGACTTTACATTATGAACCCCACAGGGGGAATAATCCAAGCTGACTCTCATGGCATCTCCTGGGATCTGCAGGAATGAGAGCATTTTAAGATAAATAGTTCATCAGCTTATCTCTTGGAGGCCCTGGGACAACACCCATATTGTTAGCAGCACCAGGTGTGCTGGGCAGGGAGGGCCTAGCAGGTGGCCAGGGTCACCCCAATTATAACTGGAGCAGGGATCAGGGAAAGAAGCAGCAGTGAACAGAGATTGGGGGCCTTGAACAGGTGAGATCATTCATGGAGGTAAGGTAGTGTCCCCAAAGCCAGTATCAGCTTCCCATCTGGAGAGCCCTTTGTGGACCCTGGGGGCAGGGCCAGGAGCTTAGAGTTTGAGATCCAGTGTGCTGCTTACCAGCTGTGTGACCCTGGGCTGTGTTCTTTCAGTAAAATGGTGTCCTTCCGTGTCCATGCCTGTGTCCATAACTGTGCTATGGACAGGAGGAAGCCACGTCCTAAGCACCTTTGCACATTAGTGTCACCATCTCTATGTGATGCAGGGTCATCGAGCCCAATGGTCATGAATGAATTCTTGAGACATTTTATGGTGCAAAAAGGTGTTTTAATTATACCACAGGGACAGGACCCATTGGCAGAAAGAGTTGTACTTGGAAGGTAAGGAATGACTGATTGTATACTTTTAAGTTTGGGGGATGGGGAAGGTAGAGATAACCTAAGTCTCTAAAGGGATTTGTGCATGTTAGAGAAGAGTCACGGGATCCTGGAGTTCAGGCTGTTGTGAAGCCAGTTGCTTTCAGTCTCTAGAAAAACATCAACATTAAGGCAGCCATGAGCACTTTGTGCAGGGTCACGCTCTGCATGTCTCAGGGATTTATCAGTGAGCTGCAAGTTGTGAGAAAATATAATTTCGATTATGGTTCTCTTGTCTTTGTTCTCCTCATTCCCCCGCCCCCGAAAAATTTTTTAAGTTTATTTATTTTGAGAGAAAGACAGAGTGAGCAGGGGAGGGGCAGAGAGAGTGGGAGAGAGAGAATCCCAAGCAGCATCCACTCTCATATTGCTGAGCCCGATGCAGGGTTGAACTCACACCATGAGATCATGGCCCGAGCTGAAATCAAGAACCAGAGCCTTAACTGACTGAGCCACCAAGGTGCCTCCTGCCCCCTGAACAATTCTGACCTTTAAATCTTTAAGACTGTTGAAGGCAGGTGGAAGTCTTCATCTTCTGTAGCATCTTGCTGCTGAATAGAGACCTACAGATGTCCCTACCTAATGGGTCAACATTGATTAGTCAGGAATGTATAGGGGAGTTAGGAAAAGTGGAGGCAGCCAAGTCTGCTGTGGACATCAAAGAAATATCTCTGTGGATGGTAAGGACCATCTGTCAACCTGAAGTTATTGTAGTGATGGAGTCTTGGCACCAAGCACAGAAACTCTGGAAAAGGCAACATATAAGAATGAGAAGTCCAACAAAGAGACCCTTAATAGTTGACCATAGTCCTCCTGCGAACCAGGAACTTAACCAGTCCTTGAAAGAGAGGGAAGAATTTTGTGGAGCCTTAATTTGAGTATACGTGTCCAGTGGTAACCCTGTCTTATTTTTGTGATAATATGGAGTACATACCTACAACCCTGCTTTAATGAAGCATAGGTGCCTCCTTGGGCTGCAGTCAGGATATCAAGCTCCATTCAGTTTTGGAGGGCTACTTTTTAAGCTGAGCTGGGTCTTTTAAGATGGCTACTGTATGCTTGGCTAAAGCCTCTATTTGCAATTTTACATCAATAGAGGTGGCCCCTGGGGCAAATATGGTTAAGGGATTAAACCACCAATAAGCCCTCCTTGTTTGATGTCTAACTTTAACAATATCCTAATTATAAGGAATCACTGGCAAGTGAGAAAAAACTTGCCTTAGGAGATAAGGGCACCCCCAAGTGTATCACCCAATCCAGGCATAAGGAAAGTGGGGCCATCCATTATCTCCACAAGCATAGTTAACCCCATGGACTGGGACACACTCTGGTCATCCCAGCCACACAGAATTGGCCAAGGTGATAGCTGAATTTACCACTGCAGGGGAATCCATCCCATTTTCCAGCTGTTCAAATAATCATATGGCCATGGAGTCCTGTTATTATGCCCAGAGAATAGCAAGCAAGAGGATTCTCCATACGTGAGCTACTGTGGCAATTTCTCTGAAGCTTACCACAAGTTGTCTAGCTTGAGCAAACAACAGACATTCAAAGGCAATCAGAACTAGAGTTTAACACCTGCAAAGATGTGTTACCGAAACATAATTTTCTCTTCAAATCACCTTATTTCCAGAGATAGCCAAATCAAAACTAATTCATTTGAAAAACAAGTTTGCTTTAACAAACTTGGCCTAATTATTTACATAGGCCTAGCAAGAATAGTGACTGGTCATATAGATCTTCACAAATTTGCTTTGCTGGAACTTTTTATAAAGAATGTTGACTGAGCTTTTAGTAGCTGCTCTAGGCCAGAGTACAAGCCAAATACTTGCCATCAGACATTCCAGCAGTAGCTGTAGATGTGGGTGAATTCCTCTTCTCAAGCCCCCCCAAATATCCTGCCACGTTCCTGCACCAGCCAGGAAATGATACTCTTCACTCACCTGGTAAGGCTGTTGGGAAATCTGTAAGCAAGGTATTGGGCCAACAGGGGCTTTGCTGGCTTAAGTTTCATTTTTTTTAAATGTTTATTTTTGAGAGAAAAAGAGGGGGGGATGAGTAGGAGAGGGTCAGAGAGAGACGGAGAGAGAAGATCCTTGAAGGCTCTGTGCTGACAGTGCAGAGTCGGATGTGGGGCTCAAACTCACAAACTGTGATCATGACCTGAGCTGAAGTCAGACGCTTAACTGACTGAGTCACCCAGGGGTCCGTTGGCTTTATGTTTCATAAAAGCAACCTTGGTTCCTTAAAGCTGTATGGTCATATCTGAGTCTATGTATGCTTCTCTGAAATATGACATTCCAGTCAAAGCTTTGGTAAAATAACCAATATTTCCAATGGTGTCCTGTTACAAGGAGGACAGATTCTTACTGAACCTATGCAAACAACTGTAATTGCCTCAAAAGAAAGGATATTGACTGAGAGCTTTTTAATTTCAGAGGGTTCAGCTAGGGAGGAAAGTTAGATGCTTCAATTTGTTCACAAATGAATATTTTACCATGTTTCTGTAAGTCAGAGAGAGTCATCTTAAGAGAAAGTTTCCTTAACCTGGAAGAGCAAATATCAGAGAACAAGCAATGTTGCAAATAAGAGTCACAAAGACTATAATCATCTTCTTCAGTTCATTTAGTTCCATGTTACTAATTCTTGTTCAGTTTGAATGTAGCTTTTCATTAGTTCTGGAAAGTCTTCCCCATTTCAGCTTTATGATTTTTTTAAGTTTATTTATTTGTTTGAGAGAGACAGAGAAAGCATGAGTGGGGAAGGGGCAGAGAGAGGGAGAGGGCGAATGCCAAGCAGGCTCCACACTGTCAGTGCAGAGCCTGACACAGGGTTCAATCTCATGAGCCATGAGATCATGACCTGAGTCAAAACCAAGAGTCAGACGCTTAACTGACTGAGTCACCGAGACGCCCCAGTTTTATGATTTTAAAGATATCAAAAACCTGCACTTGTTAAAAAAAAAGTCCTTTTTATGAATCTGGTTTAAGATGAAACTCATTTTGCAAATGACAAAAGACCACAATGCAATTGTTAAGAAAATTCAGTTATTTCTGTGACACAGAACACTTTAATAATCAGAATATCAAATGATATTAAAATGTCAGGAATTTCATATCTATATCTACATCTATATCTATATCCAAATCTATATCTATATCTATCTTTCTCCTTATATGAACAGTTATAGCATTTACCCAAGCAATACAACCTAGGGTTTATCATGATTTGTTTGTACTTTCCATGTAACTTAACATACCAAATAAACAAGGCTGGTTGATCAAAAAGACTTCATTTACAGTTCAAATCTTGGTAAATTTTTAAAGTTCATGTTTAAATAGTATTATGGATCATTATAAAACTTGAAATTTAATTATTTATTTAACCAAGATTACAAAGGCGAATAGATAGGGTAATATACTTGTTACTAAAACTTAGCTCCTTTAACATTGTGAAGTTTTAACTTTCTTAACAAACCAAAGAACTGATAAAGACAAAACACAGAAACTTTGGTTTTTCTGGGCAAGGAAAAAAAAAAGATAAAAACTTTGTTTACATTTTCTTATCAAGTGCAAACTAGCAATCCAAGAAAACTTTGTCTTGTTTTAGAAGACAGCAGAATTTCAATCATCTAACAGTGTACCTTTAAAATCCATTCATTTTGGGGTGTCTGGGTAGCTCAGTTGGTTAAGCATCCCACTCTTGATTTTGGCTCAGGTCATGGAATCAAACCCTAAGTCAGGGTATGCATTGGGCGTGGAGCCTGCTTGACATTCTCTCTCTCTGCCCCTCGATCTGCACACAGAGACACACTCTCTCTCAAATACAAAATAAATAAAATCCATTCATTTCAATCTTATTGTGTCTTGACCTCATATAAAATTGCTGTGCAAAGTCTTCCCTTCACAAACCTTCTACAACTTTCTTTAGCATTCAGATTTTCTCCCAAGCCATTTCTTTCCAAACAACCAGTCTCATTTTAGGAGAAAATTACTTTCTTATACCTCAAAAGAAATGTATTCTCATTCCTCACATCTTTCTTACACACATCTTCCTTTTTACATGCAGAGTTACTTTCCTTACTTCTGTCAGCCTTAATTACATTTAGCAGAAAAATTTTAACTCTTAGAACCTAAGTCTCCAGTGAAAACTAAGTAGTAATCAATTGTGAACTGTTATACCAGAATTCTTCTAGATCTAAAATTTATAATTACATTTTATAATTAAAAAAACATATTTTTCCATAGTACAATCTTTTAATAAATCACAAAACATATTTACCAACAGACCCAAATACCCTCAGCTTCTCTGCAGTTAGAAGTCAAAAGCACAAACCTATGTTCAGTAACCAATGCTACAGCACTCAGTCCTATTTGGAAAAGGCACAGATGGCCAATGAATTCTATTCTATTTATCACTCAAGCAAAACTTTCAAGTTAAGACTTTGAAAGCTATCTTAACAATTATCTAAAAAAACTTTGAGACAGACAAAATTAAGAATCATTTTAAGTCATCTTTTTGCTAACAAATTGCAACAGAAATAACACAAGCTTATTTGACTTTCTGCACACGTTGGTAGAATAAAAGTTTTATATGTAATGATGACAACTCCAAAGACACGTCCATCTTCATTAACCCAACAAACGTAGCTTAAATACCATATATATTCCACCTGGGCCCACTAAAAAGTTCCCCATTGTCAATTTTTACCTGAGGCCGCAGCTGCAAATCTTAAGTAAGTGACGTAAGCCCAGCGGGGAGCTCTTTGCTCCTTGACGATGAGTAGAGAAGGAGCCAGTGCTGCCAGAGGCACCAAGTCTAATATGCAGGCCGCACCCCAGGTGGTAGAGAAACAGGAGGAGGGATCCTGGGAAGGCTCACCTGTCTCCCGCACTTGACCTGGTCCCATGAAACACCCCTGCTCCAAGTGTACCCTGTCCCTACCCTGTGTCCCTGTCCTCATGGCCACCCTACCCTGGCCACCTTCTGGAATCCAGGCCTGGGCACAACCCTCCTTAAGCCACTGGCATGGACAGATACCCAGCACAGGTTTGGAACCAGACCAGGAAAATACCCTCTCCCATTACAACTTAGATGGAACAGGTCATGCCAGGGTCTGTGCATTCCATCTGCCTGTGCTGGCCTTCACTGGCGTGCCAGAGTTATGTGGAATGTGGTGTGTGTGTGTGTGTGTGTGTGTGTGTGTGTGTGTGTGTGTGTGTGTAAATCTACATGATGCACCTGTGAGCCTGAGTTCTGTTTCTGTGAGTATATTGAGTTTCCTCTTTTGTGGCTGTTTTCACGTTTTACTCTTGTGTTTATCTGTATGCATGTGTATCTGTGTCTGTCCCTGAATGAGCATATCCACTGTGCAAATCTCTGTGTGTGTGACTGCATTATCTGTACCTCTCGGGTATATGTGTCCCTATGGGAGTATCTGTATCTGTTTCATGTCTGTGTGTGTAATGGTTGTATGTGTGCATTTGAGGCCCCTTTGAGTGTTCTTGATCATACCTGTGGGGAATGTGTGTGTGTTTTCTGTGTGTGTGTCTAGTCTCAGGATGTCATTGGCTATGTCGGCTGTGTGGGTTTATGTGTGAGCCTGTCCATGAGCCCCATACCTGAATCCCCAGATGAGGCTGTGGGTGGTTCCATGCCTGTGTGTCTCTGAGCTTGTGGTGTCTGTTTCTTCCTCTGCACATGTGTGTCTGTGCAGCTCAGAAGTAAGCGGCTGCAGAGGGGGCCCTTCAAGGGTGACTCCTGGGGGGGCGGGAGGGGAGCAAGAAACAATATGTGCTTCCCCCACCTTCAGGCTCAGCTCCTTCTGCCCGTTTTTCTCCCACCCTTCAGTGTCCCCCCTTGTGGTGCCATGCCTTGTGGTGTAGACGGATGGAGTGAAGGATTACCTCATAGGATCACAGGCCAGGGGCTGGGAGGGCTACAAATGGCAGGAGGTGGTCACAAAGAGTGGCCCCTGGCAAGGCTGAGGGATTCCTAGGCCCTGGGAAGGGTGAGTGAGTGGGGGCCCCAAGGGAGGGCTGGGGAAACAGAGCTCCTGGGACCCATGGAAGGAATGCAGGATTAGGCACACCGGGAAAGAGCTAGAGGAGTCCTGCAGGACTCGTGAGTCCCCAAAGGGCAGATCCCTCACTCACCTGTGCTGGTATAGGCTGGGGCCTGGAAGCAGCAGCAGCATTCAGAGGCAGCAGAGGCAGCAGATCCATGGGATGGTGGATGGAGCGTGAGCCACAGTCTTGCAAGCAAGTGGAATCACCACACTGGGCTGCCCTCGGCCCTTTCCCTATTCCCCAGCCACCTCACTAGCTCTGGCCCTGGCATTACCCTCCAGCAGGGCATGGGGAAGCCAGGCAGAGACAGACATCTGGGGCCACAGGAGTGTCCCCTATGACCTCTGTGTCCTAGTTGTTGAATGGGCATAAGGAGTCACCCAGGGCCCCTGGAACCAGGAGGGAGAATCTAGCCCTGGAATCTTCTCTGATGGGACTTGGTGAGAATTATGGAGGGACAGCATTTAGTGCCAGTTCATTCACAGGATAAAAGCACAACACGAGGTCACATGGGATGCTGATGTCAGTGTTTTCTTACCCAGGCCACATTCAGAGCACTCACTCAGGGACTTGGAGGAAGGAGAATAACTGATATTAATTCAAAAGAACAAAAACGCTGGATCGTGGGCACTCCTGATGCTCTTACAAAACAACACCCAACATTCCCTCCTCATCCTCTCCATAGTGGGGAAACTGAGGCGGTCAGGATTTGGCCAAGATAACACAGTGGTTTCTGAATGTTTTGCTGATTACATCTGACCAAACTCCTTTTTCTGAATTTCACGTCTTTAATTTTGTCAGTGATGTTTTTGGGCAGCTCTGTGACAAATTTCACCTGGTCAAGGATGAAGCAAACACATCCTATTCAGGCTGGTACCATGTGGTAGACTCACTAGGCTCCACAACGAATGTCACACTGTCCTCTGACCCGCTAAGCTGGACGCAGCCCTGTGACGTGCTCTGACCAGTGAAATGTGAGTGGGAGCGAAGTGTGCCACCTCGAACACAACACTTGGGAACAACTGGGTCTGGCCACCTCTCTGTCCATCTCTTATGGCACCTGGTAGTTACCTATGGTGGGTGCTCTTTTATCCTTGTCTCAGGAGGACCATCGTGGACATGTGGCATGAGCAAGGAAGAGACTTCCCTTATTATAAGCCATTAAGACTTTGGGGCTATTTATTACCCACAGTAACATCTAGCCCATCCTAACTGGTACACATCCTCCATTCTCCTCTCTATGAAGCAGCACAACCTAACATTCAAAGCATGATCTCTGTCGTTAGATACACATGGGTTTGAGTTCCAGCTCCATCCTTTCATTAACTTCAACCCCAGACAATTTACTTGGGAGTCTTTAAGCCTCCATTTCTGCTCCATAAAATGGATGGTTACACCATCTCAGGTTTGAAGAGAATTAAATGAAATAATAAAACATATAAAGCTTTGAGTCCAGGGCCTGGCACACATAGTGAATGCTCAATAAATGTTAGCTATATACCTTTATGTCCAGATTGTAAACATTCAGAAAATGCAGCAACTATTACAAAACAAATGAAGGAAATATTAAGCTTGTGGCATATGTTTCCTTTCAAACTGTTTTTTAACAGATAGGATAATATTATGTATATTCATTCCCACCCTGCTTTCTACTCTTAATAAGATACTGTTGTGATATTTTTATGTTACAAATAAAAAGATCTGTATCATCTTTTTAAATTATAGGACATTAAATACCATGAATAATTCAATCACTTCTCTATTGCTGGACATTTCCATAGGTTGCACATGGCACTGAAAACAAATGAAGTAAATTAAAACTGAAGTAAATGAAATAAAAAAAATCAGAATGTATTGTTTGCTAGAATAAATATTTGTTAACTTTTGTTTGCTCTGTATCTATGCATTAGGTTGCAATTTACAATGTTTTTCTTATCACAAATAAGGTTTTTAAAAAGTATGGCAGTTGTTTTCAATTTTTTTCAAAATTTGAAAGATTACAAATAATCTTTTTTTTTTTAATTTTTTTCAACGTTTTTATTTATTTTTGGGAGAGAGAGAGAGACAGAGCATGAACGGGGGAGGGGCAGAGAGAGAGGGAGACACAGAATCAGAAACAGGCTCCAGGCTCTGAGCCATCAGCCCAGAGCCCGACGCGGGGCTCGAACTCACGGACTGCGAGATCGTGACCTGGCTGAAGTCGGACGCTTAACCGACTGCGCCACCCAGGCGCCCCTAATTTTTTTTTTTTTTAATTTCAGGAATAGAATTTAGTGATTCATCACTTACATATACTACCCAGGGATCATCCCAAAAAGTGTCCTCCTTAATGCCCCTTGCTCATTTAGCCCATCCCACCCAACACCACACCAGTGGCCCTCTGTTTGTTCTCCTTATTTAAGAGTCTCATAATTTGTCTCCCTCTCTGTTTTTATATTATTTTTGCTTCCCTTATGTTCATATATTTTGTTTCTTAAATTCCACATGAGTGAAATCATGTGATATTTGCCTTACTCTCACTTCTTTAACTTAGCATAATACACTGTAGTTTCATTGACACTGTCACAAGTGGCAAGATTTCATTCTTTTTGATGAGTAATATTCCATTGTATATATATACCACATCTTCTTTATCCATTCATTAGTCAATAGACATTTGGGCTCTTTTCATACTTTGGCTGTTGTTGATAGTGCTGCTATAAACATTGGGGTCATGTTCCCCTTTGAATCAGCAGTCCTGTAACCTTTGGATAAATACCTAGTAGTGAATTTCTGGGTCATAGTGTACTTCTATTTTTAATTGTTTTGAGGAACCTTCATACTCTTTTCCAGTGTGGCTGCACCAGTTTGCATTCCCACCAGCAGTGCAAAAGGGTTCATCTTTCTCCACATCCTCATCAACATCTGTCATTGCCTGAGTTGTTAATTCTATCTGTTCTGACAGATGAGAGGGAGTATCTCATTGTGGTTTTGATTTGTATTTCCCTCATGATGAGTCATGTTGAGCATCTTTTCACGTGTCTGTTAGCCATCTGGATGTCTTCTTCGGAAAAGTGTCTTTCATGTCTTTTGCCCTTTTCTTCACTGGATTATTTGCTTTTTAGGTGTTGAGTTTGGTAAGTTCTTTATAGATTTTTGGGTACTAACCCTTTATCTGATATGTCATTTGGAAATATCTTCTACCAATCCATTGATTGCCTTTTAGCTTGCTGATTGTTTCCTCTGCTGTGCAGAAGCTTTTCATCCTGATGAGGTCCCAAGAGTTCATTTTCGCTTTTGTTTCTCTTGCCTCCGAAGACATGGCAAGTAAGAAGTTGATGCGGCCGAGGTCAAAGAGGTTGTTGCCTGTTTTCTCCTCTAGGATTTTGGTGGCTTCCCACCTCATGTTTAGGTCTTTCATCCATTTTGAGTTTGCTTTTGTGTATGGTGTAAGAAAGTGGTCCACGTTCAGTCTTCTGCATGTCACTGTCCAGTTTTCCCAGTAGCATTTGCTGAAGAAATGTCTTTTCTATTACATATTCTTTATTGCTTTGTCAAAGATTAGCTGGCCATAGGTTTGTGGGTCCATTTCTGGGTTCTCTATTCTGTTCAATTGATCTAAGTGTCTGTTTTTGTGCCAGTACCATACTGTCTTGATGATTACAACTTTGTAACACAGCATGAAGTCTGGAATTGTGATACCTCCAGCCTATGTTTTCTTTTTCAGGATTGCTTTGGCTATTTGGGGTCTTTTCTGATTCCATACAAATTTTAGGAATGTTTGTTCTAGCTCTGCGAAGAATACTGGTGTTATTTTGATAGGGATTGCATTGAATATGTAGATTGATTTAGGTAGTATCGACATCTTAACAATATGTTCTTCCTATCCACGAGCATGGAATGTTTTTCCATTTTTCTGTGTCTTCTTCAATTTCTTTCATGCACTTTCTATAGTTTTCAGTTTACAGATTTTTCACCCCTTTGGTTAGATTTATCCCTAGGTATTTTATGGTGTTTGGTGCAATTGTAAACGAGATCGATTCCTTGATTTCTCTTTCTGCTGCTTCATTATTGGTGTATAAAAATGCAACTGATTTCTGAATACTGATTTTGTATCCTGCGACTTGGCTGAATTCATGTATCAGTTCTAGCAGTTTTTTGGTGGAGATTTTTGTGTTTTCCACATAGAGTACCAGTGTCATGAACACTGAAAGTTTGACTTCCTCCCTGCTGATTTGGATGCCTTTTATTTCTTTGTATTGTCTTATTGCTGAGGCTAGGACCTCCAATACTATGTTGTATAATAGTGGTGAGAATGGACATCCTTGTTGTAACCCAGACCTTAGAGAGAAAGCTCTCAGTCTTCCCCCATTGAGGATATTAGCTGTGGGTCTTTCTTATACGGCCTTTATGATCTTGAGGTATGATCCTTCTATCCCTCCTTTCTTGAGGGTTTTTATCAAGAAAGGATGCTGTATTTTGTCAAATGCTTTTTCTACATCTATTGAGAGGATCATGTGGATTGTATCCTTTTACTAATGTGATGAATCACGTTGGTTAATTTGTGGATATTGAATCAGCCCTGCATCCTAGGAATAAATCCCACTTGATCGTGGTGAATAGTTCTTTTAATGTATTGCTTGATCCAGTTGCCTAGTATCTTGTTAAGAATTTTTCGATCAAGCTTCATCAGGGAAATTGGTCTGTAGTTCTCCTTTGTAGCGCAGTCTTTGGTTTTGGATTAAAGGTAATGCTGGACTCATAGAATGAGTTTGGAAGTTTTCTATCCATTTCTATTTGTTAGAACTGCTTCAAAAGAATAGGTGGTAACTCTTCTTTAAATGTTTGGTAGAATTCCTCTGGAAAGCCATCTGGCCATGGACTCTTTGTTGGGAGGTTTTTGATTGCTCATTCAATTTCTTCAGTGGTTTTGGATCTCTTCAAAGCTTCCATTTCCTCCTGTTTCAGTTTCGGTAATTTATATGTTTCTAGGAATATGTCCATTTCTTCCTGATTGCCCAATTTGTTGGCATATAATTGCTCGTAGTATGGTCTTCTTATTGTTTCTATTTCTGTGATGTTGGCTGTGGTATCTCCTCTTTTATTCATGATTTTAATTATTTGGATCATTTCCTTTTTATTTTTGATCAATCTGGCTAGGGGGTTATCAATTTTGTTAATTATTTCAAAGAACCAGCTCCTGGTTTTGTTGAACTGTTCTACTGTTTCGTTTTTTGCTGGTTTGTTTTTTTTATTTCGATATCATTGATTTCTGCCCTAATATTATTATTACCTTCTTCTGCCTGTTTGGGCTTTATTTGCTATTCTTTTTCCAGCTCCTTTAGGTGTAAGGTTGCATTGTGTATTTGACATTTTTCTTCCTTATATTTGTAATTAGTTGATTTATATACTTGAGTTCCATCACGTTGGGGGCACAAATGTTTACAATTGTAGATCTTCTTGGTGGATAGACCCTTTAATTATGATACAATGCCCTTCCTCATTTCTTTTTACTGTCTTTACTTTAAAACCTAATTTGCCTGGTATAAGTATGGCTACTCCAGCTTTCTTTTGGCAACCATTAGCATTATAGATGATTCTCCATCCCTTTATTTTCAATTTGCATGTATCTTTAGGTCTATAATGAGTCTCTTGTAAGCAGCATATAGATAGATCTTTTTTTCTTACCCCTTGTGATGCCCTATGTCTTTTGATTGTTTAGTCCATTGACATTTATTTAGATTGAGTACTGAAAGATATGAATTTTGTACCATTGTGTTGCCTGTAGATTTGTGGTTTCTGACAATGTTGTCTGGTCCTTTCTAATCTTTGTTGCTTTTGGTCTTTTCTGTTTTGTTTTGTCTTTTCTCCAAAGATTCCCACTTAAAATTTCTAGTAGGGCTGGTTTAGTGGCTGTGAACTCCTTTACTTTTTGAATGTCTAGCAAACTCTTTATCTCTCCTTCTATTTTGAATGACAGCCTTGCTAGATAAAGAACTCTGGCTGCATATTTCACTGATTCAGCACACTGAATATATCTTGTGACTCCTTTCTGACCTGCCAAGTTTCTGTTTACAGGTTTGCTGCAAACCTGATCTGACTTCCCTTGTACATTAAGGACATTTTTTCTCTTGCTGCTTTCATAATTCTTTCCTTGTCTGTGTATTTTCTGAATTTGACTATAATATGCCTTGGCAATTGTCGTTTTCTGTTCAAACTAATGGGAGTTCTCTGTGCTTCTCGGATTTTGATGTCTGTGTCGTTCTCCAGATTATGAAAGTTTACCACTATAATTTGTTCACATAAACTTTCTGCCCCTTTTTCTCTGTCTTCCTTTTCTGAGACTCCTATTTTTCAGATGTTATTCCTTTTTTTCTTTTAAGTCACTGAGTTCTCTACTTCTTGTATCATGCTCTTTTGCCAGTTTCCCTCCTTTTTTCTGCTTCATTATTCTGATTATTTTATCTTCTATTTTGCCGATTCACTGCTCTGCTTTGTCCATCAATGCCATGGTGGCATCCATTCGATATTGCATGACAGTTTTAGCATTTTTAATTTCATCCTGAACAGATTTTATTTCTTCTATCTCTGAAGAAATGGATTTTATAATTTTTTCCACCCCAGCTAGTACTCCTATATAGTGGTTCTAAATTCTAGTTCAGACATCTTGCTTATATCTGTGCTGATTACGACCCTATCATTTCTTCCTGTTCTTTCTTTTGTGGTGAATCCCTCATTTTATAAACCTCCACCAAAACTTCACCCTAATTCCCACCCTTACCCTACACTTAACCCACACCCATGCATGGGACCTCATTTCAGCCTCCAGGGAGATCACAGGACTGGTATCCCATCGGTACTGGCAACGTCCCTGAGATGAACCCTAACCCTAGCTCAGGCTCTCTCCCAACGGGGACCCAATTCCTAAGTCTGAGATTGCCAGGCACACAGGGGCCAGAAGCAGTGGGTATTACTCGGCATGGAACATGAAATGTTACCATGTCATTGCCAAAGCCCGGATGCAGCTGTATAAGGGAGGGTACTGAGGAACAACCGAAGAGTGGCCCATACAGCAGGCTGGCCCTAGCACTCAAAGACTATGCCTGAGTGGCACCCTCCCATGTGCCCTCCACTCAGCCTTCGGGGAGACCACAGCACTGCAGGGGGTTCAGCGCCTGGAGCCTCCTGGGACGCAACCCTAACGGTACCCTCACAGAAACCCACCACCGAACCCTCACCCTAACTCCCAACCTAACCCTACACCTGACCAACACCTGCACATGGGCCCTCAGTTAAGCCCTCCAGGGCAATCACAGGACTGGTGTTGCTTCGGCCCTGGTGACATCACTAGACCGAGACCTAACCCTAGCTCAGGCTCTCTCCTGATGTGAATCAAATTCCTAAGTCTGAGAACACCAGGCACACACATGGGGGCCAGGGTGGTGCGGAATTACTCACCATGCAACGTGGAAGTCACGATGTCATTGCCAAATCCTGGATGAAGCTGCATAAGGGGGACCCTGAGACCCAACCGAAAAAAACGCTGCACTGGAGGCTGGCCATGGCACCCAAAAAAAAAGCCTGAGCAGCACCCTCCCAAGTACCCTCCACTCATACCCTCCGGGGAGAACACTGCACTGTCAGGGGTTCGGCGCCTGGAGCCTCCTGGGACCTAACCCTAACCAGTGCCCTAAACATAAACCTCCACCGAAACCTCACCCTAACTCCCACCCTAACCCTACACCTGACGCACACCTGCACAGGGGCCCTCATTTCAGCTCTCCACAGAGATCACAAGACTTGTGTCACTTTGGCCCTGGCAACGTCCCTGGACCGAACCCTAACCCTAGCTCAGGCTCTCTCCTGACAGGGACCCAATTCCTAAGCCTGAGAATGCCAGGCACACGGGACCCAGAAGCGGTGCAGGATTACTCAGCATGGGACATGGAAGTTACTATGTCATTGCCAAAGCCCAGGTGGAGCAGCATAAGGGGGGTCCTGAGGCCCAACCGAAGAGTGGCCGACTAGAGGCTGGCCCTGACACCCCAAGACTAAGCCTGAGTGACACCCTCTCAGGTGCCCTCCACTCAGTCCTCTGGGGAGACCACTGTGCTGCCGGGGTTCAGCGCCTGGAGCTTCCTGGGACTTAACTCTAACCCTAACCAGTACCCTCAACACTCACCCTACCTCCCACTCTAACCCTACACCTGTCCCACGCCCATGCATGGGCCCTCATTTCAGCCCTCCAGGTAGATCAAGGGACTGGTGTCACATCAGACCTGGAGACGTCCCTGGAACGAACCCTACACCTGCTCAGTCACTCTCACGATGGGTATCCACTTCCTAAGTCTGAGAACACCAGGCACACAGGGCCCTGAAGCAGTGCGGGATTACTGGGCAAGGAACGGGGAAGTCACTATGTCATTGCCAAACCCCGGATGGAGCTGGGCAAGGGGTTCCTAAGGCCCAACCGAAAAGTGGCCCATTACAGAGACTTGTCCTGACACCCAAAGAGTAAGTCTCAGTGGCACCCTCCTATGTGCCCTCCACTCATACCCTCCAGGGAGACCTCTACACTGCCAGGGGTTCGGCTCCTGGAGCTTCCTGTGACCTGACCCTAATGCTAACCTGTACCCTCACTATAACACTCCACTAATACCTCTTCCTAACTCCTACCCTAACCCTACACCAGATTGGCACACACACATGGTCCCTCATTTCAACCCTGCAGGTACATCACAGGACTCACGTCGCTTCAGCCCTGTCTATGTCCCGGGACCGAACCCTAACCCTAGCTCAGGCTCTCTCCCAATGGAGACCCAATTCCTAAGTCTGAGAATGCCAGGCACACGGGGCCCAGAAGCAGTGTGGGATTACTCGGCATGGACGTGGAATTTCACCATGTCCTCGTCAAAGCCCAGATGGAGCTGCACAAGGGGGTTCCTAAGGCCCATCTGAAGAGTGGCCCATTTGGGAGGCTGGCCCTGGCACCCAAAGAGTAAGCCTGAGCATCACCTTCCCATGAGCCCAGCACTCATACTCTCCAGGGAGACCACTGCACTGTCAGGGGTTCAGCGCTTGGAGCCCCCTGGGACCTAACTCTAACCAGTGCCCTAACCATAATCCTCCACTGGACCCTCACCCTAACTCCCACCCTAACCCTACACCTGACCCGCACCCGTACATTGGCCCTCATTTCAGCCATCCAGGGAGATCACGGGACTGGTGTCGCTAAGGCCCTGCTGATGTCCCTGGACTAAACCCTGACCCTAGCTCAGGCTCTGTCCCCATGGGACCCAATTCCTAACTCTGAGAACATCAGGTACACGGAGCCCAGCAGCAATGTGGGATTATTCAGCATGGAATGTGGAACATGGACATGTCATACCAAAGGCCAGATGGAGCTGCAAAACGGGGTTCCTGAGCCCCAAGTGAAGAGTGACCCACTATGGAGACTGGCCCTGGCACCCAAAGAGTAAGCTTCAGCTGTACCCTCCCATGCACCCTACATTCAGCCCTCCAGGGCGACCACTGCACTGTCGGGGGTTCAACTCCTGGAGCTTCCTGTGACCTAACCCTAACCCTAACAGGTTCCCTCACCTTAACACTCCACTTAACCCTCACCCTAACTCCCACCCTAACCCAACACCTGACCAGAACCCTCATATGGGCCCTCATTTCAGCCCTCCAGGTAGATCACGGGACTGGTGTGGCTCCAGCTCTGGCAACGTCCCTGGACCGAACCCTAACCCTAGCTCAGGCTCTCTCCTGCTGGGGACCCAATTCCTAACTCGGAGAACTTCAGGCACACGGGGCCCAGAAGTGGTGAGGGATTACTCAGAATTGAACTGCCATGTCACTGCCAAAGCCCGGATGGAGCTGCACAAGGGGGTTCCTGAGGCCCAACCGAAGTGCGGCCCATACCAGCGGCTGGCCTTGGAAACCAAAGACTAAGCCTGAGCAGCACCCTCCCATGAGCCCTACACTCAGCCCTCCGGAGAGTCCACTACACTGCCAGGGGTTCAGCACCTGGAGCCTCCTGGGACCTAACCCTAATCGGTACCCTCACCATAACTCTCCACTGAACCCTCATCCTAACATACACACTAACCCTACAACTGACCCACACCAATGCCTGGGCCCTCATTGCAGCCCTCCAGGTAAATCACGGGAATGGTGTCGCTTCGGCCCTGGCGACGTCCCTGGACCAAACCCTAACCGTAGATCAGGATCTAACCGATGGGAACCCAATTCCTAACTCTGAGGATCCTAGGCACACGGGGCCCAGAAGTGGTACGGGATTTCTTGGCATGGAACATGGAACATCACCATGTCATTGGCAAAGCCCGGATGGAGCTACACAAAAGGGTTCCAGAGGCCCAACTGAAGAGTGGTCCACACATGAGGATGGCCCTGGCTCCGAAAGAATAACCCCGAAAATCACTCTCCCATGCGCCCTCCACTCAGCTCTCCAGGGAGAACACTGCACTGTCAGGGGTTGGGCACCTGGAGCTTCCTGGGACCTAACCCTAACCCTAACCAGAGCCCTAACTGTAACCCTCCACCGAAGCCTCACCCTCACAGCCATCCTACCCCTACACCTGACCCACACTCCCGCATTAGCCCTCATTTCAGCCCTCCAGGGAGATCACAGGACTGGTGTCCCTTCAGCCCTGGTGATGTCCCTGGACCGAACCCTGACCCTAGCTCAGGCTCTGTCCCCATGGGGACCCAATTCCCAACTCTGAGAATGCCAGGCACACGGGGCCCAGAAACGGTGAGAGAATACTTGTCATGGAACATGGAAGGTCACCATATCATTGCCAAAGCCCAGATGGAGTTGCACACGGGGGTTCCTGAAGCTCAACCGAAGAGTGGCCCACTTGGGAGGCTGGCCCTGGCACCCAAAGAGTAAACCTGAGTGGCACCCTCCCATGCACCCTCCACTCAGCCCTCTGGGTAGTCCACTGCACTTCCGGAGGTTCGGCGCCTAGAGCCTCCTGGGACCTAACCCTAACCGGTACCTTCACCGTAACCCTACATCGAACCCTCAGCCTAACTCCCACCCTAACCCTACACCTGACCTGTGTTCATGCATGAGCCCTCATTTCAGCCCTCCAGGTAGAGCATGGGACTGGTGTCGCTTTGGCCCTGGCGACGTCCTTGGTCCAAACCGTAACCCTAGCTCAGGCTCTCTCCTGATGGGGACCCAATTCCTAACTCTGAGAATGCCAGACACAGGGGGGCCAGAAACAATGTGGGATTACTCGGCATGGAACATGGAACATCACCATGTCATTGGCAAAGCCCGGATGGAGCTGCACAAGGGGGTCCTGAGGCCCAACTGAAGAGTGGCACAATACGGAGGCTGTACCTGGCACCCAAAGAGTAAGCCTCAGAGGCACCCTCCCATGTGCCCTACATTCAGCTGTCGGGGAGACCACTGCAAGGCCAGGGGTTCGGCGCCTCAAGCTTCCTGGGACCTAACCATAACCGGTACCTTCACCATAACCCTCCACCGAACCCTCACCATTACTCGCACAATAACCCTGCACCTGACCCGCACCCATGCTTGGTCCCGCATTTCAGCCCTCCAGGTAGAATACGGAACTCATTTCACTTTGGCCCTGTCAACATCCCTGGACTGAACCCTAATCCTGTGGCAGGATTACTCAATATGGAATGTGTAACATGATCATGTTATTGCCAAAGCTCCGATGGAGCTGCTCAAGGGGGTTCCTGAGGTCCAACCATACAGTGGCCCACGAGAGAGGCTGGCCCTGGAACCCAAGACAAAGCCGAACAGCATCCTCCCTTGTGCCCTACACTCAGCCCTCAGGGTAGACCACTGCAGTGCTGGAGTTCGGCACTAGGAGCCTCCTGGGACCTAACCCTAACCGGTATCCCAATCTTAACCCTCCCCCGAACCCTCAGCCAACTCCCACCCTAACCCTACACATGACCCGCACCTGCACATGGGCCCTCATTTCAGCCCTCCAGGGAGATCCCGGAACTGGTGTCCCATTGGCCCTGGTGACGTCCCAGGACCGATTCCTAACCCTAGCTCAGGCTCTCTCCCAAAGGGGACCCAATTCCTAATTCTGAGAATGCCAGGCACACAGGGCCCAGAAGCGGAGCAGTATTACTCGGCATGGAGCATGGAACCTCACCACATCATTTCCAAAGCCCAGACGGAGCTGCACAGGGTGCTCACAGCTCCATCCCCAGACCTATCCCAGTCTGAGCCTGAGCCCAAGTCCACACCCAAAACCCAAACCCCTGACCCCAACCCAAACCCCTAATCCAAACCCGAACCCTTCCCAAACCCTTAACCCTAACCCCTAAACCCTGAACCCTAACCCCTATCCTAACTCCTATCCATACCTCCTAGCCCTAGCCCCCCTCCTAGTCCTACCCCCCAACCCACATATGAAAAGAAAAGGTAGAACTACATCTATTTAGAATCCTAAGATGACATCATCGTATATACAGTACTTCCTAAAGAATCAACAAAAACGTTTGGAGTTGGTCACCTAACTCCTAATTCAGGAAAGTTACAAGACAAATATTGATGCACAAATATCTCACTGATTTGTATATTCTAGCAATGAATCTCATGAAGAGGAATTTAAGAAAACAATTCCATTTTAGGTAACATCAACACTTAAAAAAATACTTTGGAATAGATGTCAAAAACACTGCAGAAAGATATTAAAAACAATCTAAAATATACTATTGCTGAATGGCAATAATACACAATGCAACATATAGATTCAATGTGAATCCCAGGAAAATTCACAAGGGCCTCTGAGAAAAAAAACACAAGCCAATCCTAACAGTCATATGGAAAATCAAGGGGCTGCAAAATAAACAAAATAATCAAAAAAAAAAAAATCAAAGGTAGATGCTGATATTTCCCATTTCGAATCTTAAAACATAGCAACAATAAATAAAACATTGTGATACTGTCATAAAGGTACACGTACAGATCAGTGGGAATTAATTGAGAACACAGAAATAAACCATTTAATCTATGGTCAACTGAATTTTGACAAAGGCAGACAACATAACATTGGGGAAACAAAGGTCTATTCAACAAAGGGTGCTAGACAACTGGCTATTCATATGCAGAGGAATGAAATTGGACCCTTACCCTCACAACACATACAAACATTAACTCAAAGTGGATCAAAAGCTTAAATGCAAGAGGTAAACTTATAAACTCCAGAAGAAATCAATGGAGATAAATCTTCATGAGCACTGAGTTTAACAATGTTCTCAGAGCTGACACCAAAGCACAAACAAGGATAAATTTAGTTTCCTCAACATTAAAAACCTTTGTACATCAAAAGGTGCTATCCCGGGGGGACCTGGGTGGCTCAGTCGGTTAAGCGGCCGACTTCAGCTCAGGTCATGATCTCGCGGTCTGTGAGTTCAAGCCCCGCGTCTGGCTCTGTGCTGGCAGCTCAGAGCCTGGAGCCTGTTTCAGATTCTGTGTCTCCCTCTCGCTGACGCTCCCCTGTTCATGCTCTGTCTCTCTCTGTCTCAAAAATAAATAAAAACGTTGAAAAAAAAATAATTAAAAAAAAAAAGGTACTATCCCAAAAGTGAAAAGATAATGCCTAGAATGGAAGAAAGCATTTGCACATTGTTCGTCTGGTAAGAGTCTGTTATACAGAATATATAAAGAGCCATACAATTCATCACCATCAACAACAAAGTTTTTAAATGGACAAAGGAATTGGACACACCTTTCCCCAGGGAGATCATACGAATGGTGAATAGACATGAAACTATGTTAAACATCATTAGTCCTTATGGAAATGAAGATTTAAACCATAGGTAGATACCCTTTTACACTAAAATTGCTATCACCAAGAAAACTACAGAATAACAAATGTTGGCAAAGATGTTGACAAATTGGAACCCTTAAACGTGCTTGTGGAAATGTAAAATGGTGGAGGCTAGGTGTAAAATAGTTTGGCATTTCCTCAAAAAGATAAAAACACAGAATTACCACATGACTCAACAACTCTACTCCTAGATGTGTATCCGGATGAATTGAAAACAGTAGTTTGAAAAAAGAGCACGTGCACAAACATACACAGCAGCACTGCTCACAGTAGCCCAATGGTAGAAACTACGCAAATACCCCTCGGTGGGTTAACGGATAAACAAACTGGGGCAGACCCACGAACAGCAATATTATTCCGTCCCGTAAAGGAATGAAGTAACACGGCGCGGCCGCAGGGAACAGTACGTGGCTCCTCAGGAAGCTAACACAGACTCCACCTCTGCACACACGCCCGGAAATTGAAAGCGAAGCCTTGAGCTGACATTCCTGTTCCCGGGTTCATGGCAGCCTCTTCCCAGCAGCCCAAACGTGGAAGCAACCCGAGCGACCGAGGCCAGACGAATAAATAAACACGAGGCGGTCTCTACGCGACGGAATAGGCTCGGCCTCCCCAAGGGCGGGAATTCTGACACCTGCCACGACACGGACTGAACCTTGCAAGTCTTTATGCTGAGGGAAACAGGCTGCAGGACAAATAACTCTCTTCTTTCCAAATAAACCCATTTTTGCTGGTAGAAACCGGTGGTGTTATATGTAAGGTAAACGGAACTAATCAGTAAGCGCACTGGCAGGACACGAGATCCAACACACAAACACCACGTGCACATCGACACACTCCCGACGACCCGTCGGAAAGAGAAAGTAAGAGACGGTCCCATTTACAACCGCATCACAAGGAACGAAGGGCGGGGGTATCTAAGCAAGGAGGTGACAGACCTGCTCTCTGAGGACAGGACACTGGGGGCAGAAACGCAGGAAGACGCACGGGGACGGAAAGCTACTCTGCGCTCCTGGAGGTGAAGGAACCGACCCTGTAACCACGTCCGTCCTGCCCGGAGCGACCTGCAGATGCGGGGCCGTCGCACCGAACTCCCCACGACGCCGTCGCAGACACGGAACAGACGCCCCGACCCGCACGCGGAGGCGGGACGGACCCCGTGCGGCCAGAGCGGCGGGAGCGCGAGCACCGCCCCGGCACCTGCTCCCGGACCACGAACCGCGTGAGGACGCGGCGGGAACCGAGTCGGTGCGGGGCAGGAACACGGACGCGCGGCCCCGGAGCCCGGAGCGGGAAGACCCGACGGCCGCGCGCACAGCCCCGTGGGGGACACAGTGTCACCGCGCACGAAGCCGCGCCGGGCCCCTTCCCCGCTGGGTCCCCTGAACACCGAATGAAGTAACACGGCGCGGCCGCAGGGAACAGTAAGTGGCTCCTCAGGAAGCTAACACAGACTCCACCTCTGCACACACGCCCGGAAATTGAAAGCGAAGCCTTGAGCCGACATTCCTGTTCCCGGGTTCATAGCAGCCTCTTCCCAGCAGCCCAAACGTGGAAGCAACCCCGCTCCGGAAGCTCCTCCTCCCCCGGCCTCGTTTTCTCCCCACCTGCTCCTTCCGCGGCGGGTCCTGAGGAGACCAGGTTCTTGTCGGTGTGGACGTGGGCCCACGTGCCCGGAAGCCTCAACAGCGGGTCCTGAGGAGACCCGTTCCAGTCTCTGTGGCCGCGGCCCCACATCCCCCGGAAGTCCCCACAGCGGGTCCTGAAGAAGCGGAGCTCCTGTTCCGCAGGAGGCGGGCTGAATGCGCGTGCGCGCGCCGGCGTCGGGGAGCGGGGCTCGGACGCCCCCTGCAGGTGGTGGAGGTAGTGCAGGACACGCTGGGCTCACAGGTCCGAGGAGGCAGCGCCCTCTCTTGGCCGCCCGCTGAATCAATTACATTTTGGAAACTGGAACTGAAGTGGAGCCCACTTTCCCCAACTTCGCCAAAAATAGTTAAGAATCAATTAATTGGAAACCGTATGAAATTAAATGTACACACAAACTTTACAAGCTACAGCAAAATTCACTGGAAACTGTAGATAAATTTAAAATGCAAACACAAGGGGCAGCTATTCCTGACCACTGGTCCTGTCCCTCTGCTTTAATAAAACCACCTTTTTCCACCAAAGATGTCTTGAAGAATTCTTTCTTGGTCGTGGGCTCCGGACCCGGCGAACCCCACTATCATCCTAAAAGCCTCATCATTTATATGGCGCCCCTCGTGTGGGGCAATGAGTCTTTTCATCTGGACTCAGAGCCAGTGAAAACTTGATGAGTACTCTTTCCTTACTTTACCCTCATTTCAGGGCCTTTTGAGAAGTATTGTCTTATTGGAACACTTTCATGTTGATCGCTCAGGCTGCCATCCTCTCAACCGTGGCTACTCTATGGGGAGGAGAAACCTGCCTTATGACTGGAAGTTACCACCCTGGCCAGAATGGTAACATCTGTAATGAACTAAGATTGACTATGGAGCATGACACCAATAAAACCCCTTGGAAATGTTGGCCGGGTACCTTGCTTACAGAGTTCCCAGTAGCCTTACCAGGTGCATTAAGAATGTCACTTCCTGGCAGGTGCAGGAACCTCAGGATACTTTGGGGACCTCATGAAGACGAATCTGCTGAAATCTGCAGGTATTGACGGCAGGTCTGACAGCAAGTACTTGGCTTGGCTTCTGGCCTAGAGAGGCTACTAAAATTTCAGTCTAGAGGTTCCTTATGAAAGGTTCCAGCAAAACGAACTTTCAAAGATCTATATGATCACTAGTCTTGCTGAGCTTATGTAAATAATTAAGCCACATATGTGAAAACTGGACTTGTTTTACAAACAAACTAGTCTTGATTTGGCTTCCTCTGTAAATAAGGGTTTTTAGAGAGAAAAACTGTTTCAATAATGCACCTTTGTGGATGTAAAATTCTCGTTCTGATAGTCTATAAATGTTGTTTGCCTAAGCTGGACAACTTGAGATACACTTGAAAAAAATTGTCACAATAGCACAGATATGGACAATCTTCTTGCTTGTTATTCTGTGCAGATAGTAACAGGACCCCATGGGCATATGATTGTTTAAACAACTAAAAATGGGATGGACTCCTCCAATAACTGCATATGGAAAGTGTTTTCTCACTGTAGACCTATCAATAGATAGACCAAAGTGGCTTTCTTAATTATTCACTTGAGGCTGGGTTAATTGATGTCTCTAAATGAATATACAAGTCATAGCCTTCCTGAACCTGATCTGACAGTTACTAGAAACCCACCCCATATAAACCCAGGAGACATGATGCATTTAAAGGATTGGAAGTCTAATACAGCAGGGGTTTTAACCCCCCTTACCGGGTTGTATTATGTACTCCCACTGTAGTAAAATTAGAAGGTCATCCTTCATGGACTCACATATCAAGAATTAAACCTGAACCTTCCTCATAGGAATCTAGTATGCAAGCTGACATGCCTTCTTATTCCTGTGAACCAGTGGAAGGCCTCAAATCCCTCTTCAAATGACAGTAATGGACTGAAGGAAAATTACCAAGGGTTTGTGTGGTTTTTTTTATATATATTTAGGCTTCTCTTTCCCATAATATGAGCCTTATTTTGTTGTCTTTTCCCGTGTCTTCCTGCCTGGTGCCAAGCCTCCTTCACTGCCATAACTTCTAGGAGACAGAGGATCGTTTCTACTCAAGGAGGTTCATATATGTTGTCTACTTTGGATTGGCTGCCTCTGCCTGTGGTAACTCTTATATATAGATACCTTCCCCAACTGACCAATGTTGATCCATAGGTAGGGACATCTCTACACCCCTACTCAGCAGGAAGAAGTTACAGAAGGAACCTGAAAGATTTTAAGGGTCAAAATTGCTCAGTGGGGAATGATATTGAAAACAAAGGCAGAAGGAAATGGCAGATAAAATTAAATTTCCTTATAACCTGCATCCCGTTGGCAAATACTTGAGGCAGGCAGAGTAAAATGTTTGTCCAGGAACTCCCTACTGTCTTAATGCTAATGCTTTGCTAGGGGGAAGAACAACCTTAGCTTGACAATAGCTAGGCCTCCAATATCCTGTGAGTCTTCTTTAGCATATGAAAATCTCACTGGAAACTTCCCCTGGACTTTACCTCCCCAAAGTATATAACCAGTCTCTCCTCATGGTCCCGGAGCAGCTCTTCCTGTCCACAGGTCCTGTTCCCGTGCTTTAATAAAATCACCGTTTTGCACGAAAAAATAAAGGAAGAAAGGAAGGAAGGAAGGAAGGAAGGAAGGAAGGAAGGAAGGAAGGAAGGAATAAAATGCAAACACAAGGGGCACTTAGGTGGCTCAGTCGGTTAAATGCCTCTTGACTTCCACTCAGGTCATGGTCTCATGATTGGTGAGATCGGCCCTACATTGGGCTCTATGCAGACATCGCCAATCTCTCAAAATAAATAAACGTTAAAAAAAAAAGTACAGACACAAATACCAATCCAAAAAAGAGAAAAATTGATAACACGGTCTTTATAAAATTAAAACTTCTACCCTGATAAACTGTGTTCAAAGAACCAAAAGACAAGCCACAAACTGGGAGAAAATACTTGCAAACCACATATCTGAATTCAGAATGTACCCTGATGCTAAACCCCTAGCTCTCAAGGTCTTCTACCTCTAGGTTGGAACCCACAAACCTGTTACTCAGTCTAGTGCTCTCCCTAATGAGTCCTCTGGACAACTGCATTCTCTTTGGATCTTCCACCACCCCAGCCTAAACACATTAACCATTATCTCCAATGACTCAAGGCTCCACCTAACTCCTGTCCTCATTTCCTAAACAAACCCTCATTCCCTAAACCATTACCACCTGATCCTTCTAATCACTCAACTAATAAGCAGTCATCCCCCAAACCTTCTAAACCCACACCCAATACTGTCATCCCCTTGCCACCTCAACAACCCTCACTCAAAACCTCTCAAACCCTCTCAAACCTTCACTCACCCACCCTTAAACCATCACCTCCAAATTCTGGACCCACTAGCTGTCCCACACAGCATCCACTGAACCTCCTAAACCCTCCCCCCATAAACACCCACCAGCTAACCCCCTCATCCACTTACCCACAAAAAATATTTCGTCTCAAACCCAATAACACTCTTCTTCCCACCTCCTCACACGAAAACACCCAAATCATAAGGGTGTGTGACCAAAAAGCCATATGCCATAAACCCAAAACCATACACCATTAAACAATAGAATCCTAAAGCCACAATCTATAAACCATATACCATGATCCACACATCATGAACCAGAACCATAATCATAACCAAAGCCAACATAAATATTCATAGCAATACTATTCACAATTGGAAAACAGTACAAAATATGCAAACATGCCACAAAGGGTAAATGAATATATAACATGGGATAGATCCATAAACTGAAATATTCTTCCAACATATCAAGAAGTGAAATAAATTTGTGCAGCTACTGAGGAAAACTTAATGGGAGTTCCTCAAAATCTTAAAAATAGAATTAATTGATATACTTCAGGGTATATACCCCAAGTATTTGAAAGCAGGGACTCACTCTGTATTTCTTTCCCCCAATTCGTAGCACCATCATGCACAATAATCAAAAGGCTAAGCTGACCAAAGTGTCCGTTGAAAGGTGAATGGGTGGTGTATACACAATGGAATAGTATCCATCCATGCAAAGGACTAAAGTGCTGATTCATATCACAATATGGATGAATCGTGAATTCACTATGCAAGGGTAATAATCCAATCACAGAAAAGAATATTACAAGATTCTACTTGTTTGGGGTATCCAAAATAATCAAATTCACGTACAAAAAGTAAAATATGGTTGCCAGGCAGAGGGGAAAGGGGAATGGGGAGTTAATGTTTAGTATACACAGACTTTCCCTTCGTCAAAATTTAAACATTCTCAAGGTGGAATGTGGTGATGTGTGCACAATGGGAATATATTTAGTGGCATACAACTGTAGACTTAAAATCTTTTAGGGGCGCCTGAGTAGCTCAGCCAGTTAAGTGCCCAACTTCGGTTCAGGTCATGATCTCACAGTTTGTGGGTTCGAGCCTTGCATTGGGCTCTGTGCCAACAGCTCAAAGCCTGGGGCCTGCTTCAGATTCTGTCTCTCTCTCTCTCTCTCTCCCTCCCTCCCTCCCTCTAAAAATAAAAAAACATTTAAAAAACTTTTTAAAAAATCTTTTAAATGGTCACTATTATGTTTTGTAAGTTGAACCACAATTAAAGTCATGACTGAAGTAGTAAAACATGTCACAACATGAACGAAGATTGAAAACATACTAAATTACAGAAGCCACACAGAAAAGGCTGCCCAGACCTCTGTGATCTTTAGATCAATCATGGTTATGAAGTGAGTGAAAGTCTCAAGAACAGTAAAGGGGGTCACAACAGGAGGAGTCATTGTCACAGAGTTCGGGCAGGTGATGACAGTTGAAGTGGCCTCTGGATTAGATTATAATGAGAAAACCGTAATGATTTCCCTGTTTGAGAGTTCTATGACAGTTCCTGGGGAAGGTGTCCTGTTTTGAGTAAAAAAAAAACAACAAATATGGCATAAGAAGTGGCAACTGTGTAAAATGACAGCTGGTGAAGCTGAGTGTAGCGATAAAGAGTATTTCTACCGCTACTGCAGACTTTCTATATGTTGGAAATTCATGGAAACTGCATTACTTCTCAAAACAACTATATTAGTAACATACCAGAAAAGCGTAGAACACATCAAACTTCGTGATGGAGGCCAAACCCCACTTGGACACAGCTCACAAGATGCAACATATTACTAAAGGACACTGTGGTAGAATTATATTAGTGGCCGCTATGCTGTAGATGTTGTGGATGATCTAGGATATGGTAGAAACATGCCATTTTGAGTTCCCATCTTCCACCACATCACTCCACCAAACAACAACAACAACAACAACAAAAGTTAAAACAAATAAACAAACTCAGTGAAATTGTAGGATACAAAATCAAGATACAAAAATCATTACATTGGACAAACTCATAATGGACCATCAACAGAAGTTAAGAAAACAATTGGGAAAAAACCTTACCACAGACATGGAAAACCTATACCATGGAAATAAGACATTGATGAAGAAATGGAAAGATATTATGTGTTCCTGGATTATAAAGATGAATATTATAGAACTGTCCATTTTACCCAAAGTGATGTACAGATGCAATGTAATCCCTCCTGATTAACATTCTAGTACCATTTTGCACTAGAACTAGAAAAATCCTAAAAGGTGTATGAAACCACAGAGGACCATGAATAACCAAAGTATCTGTATAAAGAAGAACAAACCGGGAGGCATCACATTCCCTGATCTGAAACTATATTACAAAGCTACAGTAACCAACAGTATGCTATGGGCTAAGAGACAGAAAGACCAATGGAGCAGAATGGAGAGCAGGAAGGGCATTGCAGGGGGCCCACTGACCCCAGGCCCACCACTGACCACAGAGCCCTGAGCATCGCCATGACCTCTGAACACTTCTACAGCCGGCCCATCCCCAGAGCACCCAGGCCTGGAGTCTTAACCATGTGGCATCTTCCCTCAAAAACACAGGCTTAGAATGTCTGCACCACCCACTACAGCCCTCAAGTTTCCAGAAAGCCCACATATTCTGTTGGATATCTTCAGGCTGGAGGAGGATAAACCAAGAAAGTGACACCCCTTTGGAGTAAACGCTGAGAAGTCTGTCTTCCCCAACCCTATGAGTCCTTCCCTCTGGACCCCTGGACCCCTGGAGCTCAGGGCTGGTGAGCAGGGCTGGGCTAAGAGGCTGTCTTTGCATTGTTGTTGATCTTTCCTTCCTCAGATGTGTCTTGGAAGCTTGGAAATAAATGCTGAAATTGGCTTTTTCAAGCGTTTTCCTGAAACAGTGGTTGAGGCCAAAGATGTCTTGATGATGCCATGGATGGGCCCACAGTGGAGAGCAGTCAGAGATGGGGACAACTTGCTGCCCTCCGTGTCCCTGGGCTGATGCCCCTCACTCACCTGGTAATAGAATCTCTCAGTATCTCCTGGTGGCAGGAGGTGGTGGGATGGGAGCTTCTAGGAGTTGTTCCAAAACCATGGACATCTCTCTACACCAGCCCCGTGTACCTGGTGGCTCTGGTCTGCACACTGGATCCCCCTTAGAAATTACACCTGGGATCAGATGCTGTCAGTTCCCGGTTCCAGCCTCCATGCCAGCAGTCCATCTGCTTGTGCTGAGGCCAAGTACAATGTCATGGACAGAAGGCCAACCCTGGGGCTGATCCCCGCTTGGCAGCAGCAGGAGACCTGACACAAGCCATGGGAGGGGAGCTTACAGGAGGGTCTCAACTACAAGATGAATCTTTGAGTTGCTGCTCCATGAGTCAGGGCTCGTTTTCTGGAAAACTCACTGGTGGGGGCAGCCTTCTCTGTCAACTCAAGATTTTCAGAAATATCTAATTGGATTTTATGTCAACTAATGTATTATGAAAGGACCTTATTAGATCTTATCTTTGATGCAGCTGAATTAACAAACATGGGCCCTATTTACAGAATTCACCAGGTTGCCAATGAATAAGCATCTTGAAATCAGAAAGTACTGCATCGGGAATCCAGGTCCCCAGTGTAATCCCTTTGCAAACTGTGATGTTTGCAAACTTGTGAAGACATAGGGTGTACTTTGCAAGGACCAACGATACCCTTGATCCTCAGAAGGTGAGAAGGATACAAGCTTGAGTTATGGCTGACGAGCACACGGTAGAGATGCCTGGGCGATCCCAGGTCCCACTGGGGCTTTGGCACACATGTCTGCATGGCTCATTGAACAGTAAAGCAATGAGGTTCCCAAGGAAGCAGCCCTGACACCCCCTTACGCATCTACTGGCTTTTTTATTTCTTGGATCTGCTACTCACGGTTTCCCCATCTCTTGCTCGTGTCACTGCGGCCAGCATGCCTCTCCTCAAGAGCAACCACCTCCTACCTTCCATGGTCTATGTTCCAGCCATCCTGCAGCTTCACTTTTTAGAGCACAGCAGAGAAGAGAGCACGCAGTCAGGAGGTGGTGCCTGAGGGCTGCCCCTGCATGCAAAGTCATGCCATCACGGTGACTGTCTGGACGTCGTATGGCTACTTAGGGCCTCCTGGATGTCTGGGTTACCCATGCACATGTCACATGGTCACATGCACACATGTGAGCAACGGACTGTGCCTAACTCTTGTTTGAGTTACAACATTTGATCTTACAGAGGCCACAGCTCTACACACCAGGTGACATTTAATCTCCTGAGGCTGGTGACCATGAGGAACTGTTGTTTCTGGGCCAGCCTAGACCTCGTGTCCGACTCACAGAAGGAGAACACAGGGTTTGTTTGCTGGGGCCAGTTGTCTCCATAATCAGTCCCTTGAAGGCAGGCAGGAAGTCTCCTTCCACCTCTGGAGCACTGGGAGGAGCTGCAGCTGAAGGAGGTGGTGAAGACACGGCTTTCTCTCCTCCAGGTGTATTGCCGGACAAGCTACCCCAGAGGTCATGGACCACGCAGGCTCATCGACCAAACTAGTATGCTGGAATCACACGGCTCTTTAAGTAAATTCGAATGGCACAGTGAGAAGCAGAGGGTATGAGACAGAAGGAGCACATTACCTGATCCCGGGGGTGCAAACATTAACGTGCCCAGTCTCACTGTCACATTAGCCTTTCCTGCTTGTGGGGACCAGGGCTCAAGTCTGACCAGAAGTCCCACAACCGGAAGGGCCCAGGTCAAATGGCACACACTGGCTCCATCACACAGGCATGGAGACAAGGGTTCCTGGTCACAGCATACCTGCACAGCCCTGAGTGCTCAGATGAACGCCTGGCCTACATTGTACCCGAAATATATGCCAGCGCAGCAGCTTGACCCCCAACAGAGAGGCTATGAGGAAGGTTGTGGCTTTGAAGACATGACTGCAGGGAACAGAGGACAGGTTCCTCTGGGACTTCCGAAGGCAGTGTCTGTGGAAGGTGGAGACTCCTTCATGAGGCAGCTGGGAGTGAGGCTGGAGATGCCATACCTCTGTGGTCTGAAGGGTCGTGTGCCCCCCAAGCTCGTGTTAGAATCCCAGCACCCAAGATGATGATGTTAGGAGAGGGGCCTATGGGAGGTGCTTAGGTCAGGAGGATGGATCCTCCATGGATGGGAGTGGGGCCCTTACAAGAGACCCCACAAAGCTCGCTCACCCCTCCACCAAGTGAGGACATGGCAAAGAGGTGCTTTCTGGGAGCCAGGAAACATGCTCTCACAGACACCTGATCTGTGGGCATCTTGAACTTGGGCTCACTACTCACTGAGGGCAGAGGAGGTGCACAAATAAATGCCCCCTGTCCCCATGAGGAGAAGACTGAGGGGCTCATGCAGCCCCTTGGGCAAGGCTCTGCACTGCCTGGACTCGGGGTCAGGCCCCAGCCTAAGCCAGACCCTGCTCTCTACTGTCTTGGGGTGTGTCACCCAGAGCCAGGGTGCCCCCTACACCAACATCCCACAGAACATGCAGATGGTGAGGCAGGGGTTGGGGGGGGGGGGTTCTCCAGGGCCCAGGCCAAATGGCATGGTGGTGCGGCTCCCCTCCCCAACCTGGTCTGGGCAAAGTCCTCAAACTTCCTGGATGTGGGCAGCATGCAGGGCTCAAGCATCACAGGCAGCACAGCATGCGTGGAAGGGCAGGTGCCACTGCCTGAGGGCTCTGAGCTTCGCAAGGTGCTCCCACAATGCAGTCCTGAGAGATTCTCCAGGAGCCCGGATGCCCTTGAGAAGCAGCGAAACAAGAGACAGTGTGTGCCCTGTGCAGAAGTGGAAGGGGGTCTACGTGGTGATGTTTCTTCCCAGTGGGCACAAGGCTGCGTGAATGTTCGGTCTCCCACTGTGAAGGCACAGGGAGGAGACTGAGGCTTTCAGAACTAGCTTCCTTCTCTCATGCTGCAAGCCCCCGTCCCATGCTCTGCAAGAGCACTTCCCAGCGAGCCTGTGAGCTCTGCCCCCTGCACCACAGCAGAGGGGAGGAAGGCCTGGAGGCTTCTCTGGTCAGGGCCCCACCGGCCCCTTCTGGACACAGTGCCACACTGCCTCGCCTCTGTTCCTGTGCGTCTGCATGAGGCTCCTGGCGGTCTCCTCTGGGGGCCTCTAGGTTCACTGTGCACACGGCGTCCAGCACAGGCACACAGCGAGGCGGGGCTCCAGAGAAACAGCACTCTGCTTCAGGGAGGACAGATAATCGTCTCATGTTGGCACAACAGTCAATTTTCTGGGTCTGAAGTTTACAGACAAAATCCGTCTTTGAGAAGGTGGATTAGCAACAGAATACCTTCCACATGGCTATCTGTGTAAATGATTTGTCCTGAAATCAATCTCTCTGTGTGCCAAACAGCATTCTAGGTGCATCTGTGAGGTGCTTCTGGGTGAGGTTCACACCTGAATCTGCCCTCCCTAGTGAGGGTGGGCCTCGTCCAGTGCACTGAGGCCTGAATACAGCAGAAAGGGTAGTAAACCCCTCTCCGCCTGGCTGCTGAGCGGGACCCGGTGTTCTCTGCCCCCGGACCAGAACGTGCACCTGCTGTGCATGCGCTCTCCGGCCTCCCGGCCCGGGCTCTGACCCCCACCACCAGCTCCTGGGTCTGCAGCAGGCAGGCTGCACGTCAGGGGACTCCCAGCCTCCATAACTTTGTGAGCCAATTCCTTGTGATAAATATATGTTATGCTTCCCTGGAAAACCCACACTAAGACAACCATGTTCATTACAAAAGACAAGAACCAAAATTACATTTGCTGTACTTTCCCAAATTCCACGATTTTATGTACATACATACATGCATACACGCACATGACACAGTTTGGGAAGAAACACAGCAAAATAGCCTGGTGGTTACAACTGAGTAGTGGGGACTCTGAAGAAATACTGCTTCTTTATCTTTATTCTAATTTCTATGTGTGGTATGAGCATACTTTACTTTTTTCAGAAAATAATATGCATCCGTTTTTCTTCTAAACTCACACTAACCACTGTTAAAGGCATTGATTTACAACCATCACAAACATGGAAACCACCCAATGTGTACCCACTAGTGAATGAAGAAACAAGAGGTAGGACCGTACATATGAGAGGCCACATGGACATGAGCAAATCGCTGATGTGCGTCCCCCCGCATCACAGTGAAGTTCAGATGTCCTGCAGAGAGTGACTGTCCCATCCCACGACCCCGAAGTCAAGAACAGGGAAAGCTGGTGGCCAGGGAGGGAAAGCAGATGTGTACTTGTCTGGCATGGGGTGAGGGGGTTACGTTGAATGGACATGAGGAGACTCTGGGGGTGAAGGAAATGTCCTGGATCATGGAGGTGGTCTCACAGGTGTATACATCTGTCAAAACTTACACAAAAGACACAAGAACAGTAACCATCTGTCTCCCGTCAACATCTGGTGGGATTATGTGTCAGCTGTGCATTTCAGGCTAATGCCTATTCACTCTCTGGTTTGACGGGGTTTGGGGGCTTTTCTGCTAAACATTGGTTCTCCTTTAGTTTTATTCCTTCCAAAAATGATGATCTGTTACATGTACCAATGTTGATATGTTCTCAAACAATGTGAGGGTTAGGGCACTGACCCCCCACGCAGTCAAAAATCTATGAATAACTTATGACTGGGTCCCCCAAACCTAACCATTAATAGCTATTTTTTTTAATTTTTTTTAATGTTTATTTATTTTTGAGACAGAGAGAGACACAAGCATGAACAGGGGAGGGTCAGAGAGAGAGGGAGACACAGAATCTGAAACAGGCTCCGGGCTCCGAGCTGTCAGCACAGAGCCCGATGCGGGGCTCAAACCCACGGACCGTGAGATCATGACCTGAGTTGAAGTCGGACGCTCAACCGACTGAGCCACCCAGGTGCCCCACTAATAGCTATTTTTGAGCAGAAGCCTTACTGGTCACATCAACAGTCGATTAGTACGTATTTTGCACATTGTATGCATCATATGCTGAATTCTTACAATAAAGTAAGTCAGAGAAAGGAAAGTGTCGTTGAGGAAATCATAAGAGAAAGCATATTTACAGGACTGTATGGTATGGTTTTTTAAAAATCCATACAAAAAAAACTTTTAAAAAAATCAACATCTAAGCAGACCTGCACAATTCAAAACCCCATCGATTCCATCTGGATAGAGCCTCCAAACTCTCTCCAGACTAAGAATTACTATTCTATGGGTGCCTGGGTGCTAAGTCGGTTAAGCATCTGACTCTGGATCTCTGCTCAGGTCACGGTCCCAGGGTCATAGGAATAAGCCCCAAATTGGGCACTCCACTGAGCGTAGAGCCTGCTTGGGATTCTCTCCCTCCCTCTGCCCCTCTTCCCTACTTATGCTCTCTCTCAAAATAAATAATAAACATTAACAAAAATGAATTACTATTTTAAGGGGTATGTCCAGACTTTATATACACACTTAGCACGATGCTTATATAAAATCACTCCCAAACGTGTTTATCATTAGGGAAGGAGATGGGACTCTTGGTTGCAAGTGACAGAAGTTCAGCTCACAATCGTGGGTCACTTACATCTAAAGGTGCTGCAGGTACAGCTAGATCCAGGGGCTGAGACGCCATTGTTGGGCTTCCTCCTCCCCTCTCTCTGATTGCCTCTGTTTCTGCTTGGGGTTGGTTTCCCTCTCCCGCCACAATGCACAATAATGACAAAGACTCTCTCTCACCATACTGAGAGTCTAATGGGAGGACTACAGTTGGGTCTCATGCCCAACCCGTGAAATTACAACCCCGAACAGGATGGGGAACCACGACCAGTCAGACCTGGGCCACCTGCCTGCGCCCGGGCAGGGTGGGTCCATCACTTCACAGAACCTCGGGGCTGGGTGGGAGCAGCACCCTGGTGAAAGGATGGTGCTGAGCAGACAGAACGAGCACAGGTGTCGCTGTGTTAGAGCCACAGGTGAATGTGCAACCACAGTGCATCCTTTGGGGGCACGGCTTGCTGTCGTAATAAAGAGACCTGAAATGCAGTGGCTTAACGAAGGTGGACGTCTCTTTACTTCTAACATAACATTGCCAGAGGTGGACAGGCAGACCGTGGGCAGCGTGGCGTCTGCGGGGAGGAAGGACATGCTCACAGACTCAGTGGGACAGGAAGTGGCACGCATCAGCTCTGTCACATACCATTGACCAGAACTTAGTCACGGGGCCACTTGCAGCTGCAAGGGAAGCTGGGACGTGCAGTCGCCAGCTGAGTGACCGCGAGCCCAGCTACAAGGGTACTACACTAAGGAAAGGGAAATAGATAAGAGTGCCAAATTAGGAACTGCCCCCAACGTTCCAGTGTAATTAACACTGTAATAAACGTACTTTTAAACTACTCGCCCACTAGAATTCTGGAGTTGACAATACTCCGTGCTGGCCAGGATGTGAAGCAGCTGGTGGGGACCAGAAACGGTACAGCTGCTTTGGAAATCGGCTCAGCAGCACCATTCGAGGCAGACAGGCACATGCCCTCTAACCTGGCACTCCCTCTTCTGAGTGTTTACCCAGCAAAACTGAGGGCAGATGTTCACCAAAAGGCGTGTGCAAGAATGCTCATAGCACGGAGAAACGGGAACCCTCTTGCACTGTTGGTGGGAATGCAAATTGGTGCAGCCACTCTGGAAAACAGTGTGGAGGTTCCTCAAAAAATTAAAAATATACCTACCCTATGACCCAGCAATAGCACTGCTAGGAATTTACCCAAGGGATACAGGAGTACTGATGCATAGGGGCACTTGTACCCCAATGTTTATAGCAGCACTCTCAATAGCCAAATTATGGAAAGAGCCTAAATGTCCATCAACTGATGAATGGATAAAGAAATTGTGGTTTATATACACAATGGAGTACTACGTGGCAATGGGAAAGAATGAAATATGGCCCTTTGTAGCAACGTGGATGGAACTGGAGAGTGTGATGCTAAGTGAAATAAGCCATACAGAGAAAGACAGATACCATATTGTTTCACTCTTATGTGGATCCTGAGAAACTTAACAGAAACCCATGGGGGAGGGGAAGGAAAAAAAGAGGTTAGAGTGGAAGAGAGCCAAAGCATAAGAGACTCTTAAAAACTGAGAACAAACTGAGCGTTGATGGGGAGTGGGAGGGAGGGGAGGGTGGGCGATGGGTATTGAGGAGGGCACCTTTTGGGATTAGCGCTGGGTGTTGTATGGAAACCAATTTGACAATAAACTTCATATATTGAAAAAAAAAAAGAAAGAATGTTCATAGCAGCTATATTGTAACCTCAAATTAAGAACCATCCAAGCAGACAAAGGAATCCCGGAGTGTTCACATGGTAGAACACCACTCAGCCACAGAAAATGAAGGGTCCACGCCAGGAAACAGATGAATCTCTGAGACATGGTTCTGAGTGTCAAGAGTCCACACAAAAGTGTGCAGTCTATATGTTCTATCAAGTCTGGTTAGAGGCCCCTCCCCGGAGCATTCCCAGTGGGCAGAGGCGGATGGCAGCCAGCACTGTGCCCTTGACACTCTGGGGCTTGAGTCCCCCCCCCCCCGCACCAACATGCAGGATGTGCTGGCCTCCTTGTCCAGACAGGTGATTGTCCAAACAGGGGCAGGTGGCCTTGGCGGGGGTGGAGGGCATGTATTTTCATTTGTCCCGGTTAATAGGCCAGGTGAGTGCTTCCCTCCAGGGGAAGCTGCCAGATGCTTGCCAGGTGGCCCGACCACTTACACTCACATTGGCACTCAGCTTCCACTGCTCGGTCCTGCCCAGTGCGCATGCCCATCCGTTTTGGGGCTGAATCCCGAGGAGATGCTCCTGGCATTTCCCAAATGTATATGGTGACAGAAGATTTCACATTTCTGGTGGAGGAAGCACACCAGCCTGGAAGGCCCTGCAGATAGGTGGAGATGAGTCCCCAGACACATGGGCACAGGGTTCTGATCCAGATTAGCCGGAAGTCCCATGTGCGGGCTGATCCCCACTTTAGGGAGCTCCCGGAGAAGCTGTCCTTGCAGCTGGCCCTGCCTGCATCCACCTGGCCTCATCTTACCTGCTGGAGAGGATCTGCAAGGCCATCGATGCCTCAGCAGGGTTCTGTTGGGTGGAGACTGGGCATGAATTCCTTGGATCACTTTTGTTTCCAAGACAAAGTGTGAGAAGCAGGATTTAAATGATGGGTTATTGTTGGCTTCATTGCTCACGTTTTCATGTTCTTCCTTCTCTAATCCAAACAGAATCGAGATTTGAACTTATTTAGGAGCCCTGAACATAGACCCTGCTTGAAATTAGAAGCCATATCTACACCACCACCACCACCACCACCACACCTAACAGCATACTCATGGAAGACAAGGGACCTGGAGGGTGTCACATCCAGATGGAAGAGAGGTGGGAAGCTGCCTACCGACCCTGAGGATTGTGGAGGCCACCTGCAGGCAGGAGGGGATCTGGCCAGGCAGCTGTGTCCTGGGGTGGTCGGGGGTTGGGCTTTGGACAGTCGACCTCTTCCTGGGCTCCCACAGTTCCCCAGGTGGGCTCTGTGGCCCATGGGACTCCTGAGGCTCCGTGCAGCTGTACCTGCTTCTCTTGGGACACCTGCTCAAGTAGTGTCCATGTGACATGCTGGACTGTGAGGGCACCCAGCAGAGAGACCACGTGGGGGATAGACACAGAGACAGAGACTGAGAGAGAGAAACAGAGACAGGGCCTGACCTGTGCACAGCAGGCTGTTCAGAGGCCACATTCCAGCCTCTGCAGCCCAAGTCTCGGCCACAGCGCTGATGGGCCCTGGGCTGGATCACTGAGGACTATAGTGGCTGCCCCTGCTGACCGGGGACGTTGCGTTGCATCTCAGGGGGCTGCTGGGGCCACTGCAAAGAGAATCATCTTGGGCTGTTGGGGGTCCAAGGCCCTGTTGGAGCAAAGGGAGCAGACCCATAGCCCGGCCCTCCACCCTCAGGACACCCTCCCAACATCCAGAAGCTTCTCTGGGGAGGGCAAGGCTGGTGAGAGAGCCACAGGGATGTATGCTGCCTAGGGCAGCTGAGGTTGAACCACGGAACTAGACTTTGCTGGGCTCACCCACCACTGCATCCAAACCACGGAGATGCCCAGATGGAGGCTACGGCATGGGTTGTTTTGCACAATTCTGTGCTTGGTAAGCAGGTCCCCGCTGATTTCCCTGGGCCCCGGCAGGCCTGAGTGGGGTGGCAGGGGCTCCACACACGTAAGACTCGACTTCTGCCTGTTCGGCAGACTCCACGTGTAAGTGAGACCACGCAGCCTTTTCCTTGTGTGTCTGGCTTATTTCACTCAGCATAACGTCCTCCACATCTGCCTGTTCTTTTTTACAGCTGAGCAATATTCCTTCATAAAGGCATCACTCGCTGGATGGACACTTAACCTGTTTCCATGACGGGCCATTGTGAACAATGCTGCCATGAACGTGGGGGTGCGGAGATCTCTTCCAGACAGTGATTGCCTTCCCTTCGGGTAAATCCCCAGGAGTGGAATTATGAACCATTGGGTGGTTCTATTTTTAACTTTTTGAGGACCCTTCATACTGTTCTCCACGGTGACTACACCAGTTTGCATTCCCACCAGGAGGGTTCCTTCCTGTCCACATCCTCGTCAATACTTGTTATTTGAAAATAATGATGATTTCAACAGTGCCCTCATTGCCAGTAAACAGCCAGGATGCTCCCAGGGAGCTGGGCAGTCTTTTGGCCTGGGAGGAAATGGCCAGAATGTCCTGAAATTCATTGAGTGTGGTGAGGCTCTCCTGGCCACCCACTTCCCCCACCGCCACCCCCGAGCTGAACTGCTGGCTTATAGGAATACTCGGCAGGAAGTTAGGGACAGGGGACGGAAAGGCAGACGGAAAGCGAGGAGAGACTCAGAAACAGGGAAGACGCTGGAGAGCAGGGAGGCCAAGCTGGAAACGGGTCCCTGCCACCTGGGCTGCTCTGAGCAGGCGGGTTCAAGAGGTGCTATCACCGTCCGTCGGGTGGAAGCGGTGACTTCCCAGCCACCGTGAACCTTTATGGGCAGAGGGGCCGTTAGACGTGTTGGTGTGTCTCAGGAGGGCTAACCCTAACCTGATCGAGGCCCTGAAACTGCAGATTCTGTGGCTGTTTGTAATGATTCGTGCCAACAGCCTTTTAGTGCCCGTGGGTGTTTCCTCTGCCCACACTCACAATAGCGATCCCGTGAGCGTCAGGTCTGACGGTCCCAAACACGTAAAGGGACACGGCTTCTTCCAAGTTTCACCGGCTCTTCCATTTCTCTGCTTGTTTCACAGACACCAGGAGAAGGGAGGACGGGCGCAGAGCAGGGGCACCACTGAGGGCAGAGCAGCACCTGCCTGGAGGCCCCACAGCTGCCCACAGCCACGTGGAAGAACCATCTTGTCACTCATGCAGACCTTCCCTCCAGGGAGGACATTACAGGACAAGTCAGAAGTTCCATTCTTGGGGTTTCTTCTGAGGTAAACCTCCAGCAATGTAGGATCTGCATCCAGAAAGATCCCGAGGGGAACTCTCCTCTTCATATTCCAACTTGGATGAGAGCTTCCCTGGCTCCAGTCTTGTGCAGTCTCTCAGGGCGTCAGGGGCTCAGCCGCACCTGCTGCAGGCGTGGGCTCCCCTTCTTCCTCCCTGGGAGGTGATGCCCGGGGTTCTTCCCTGCCAGTGCACCAGGTCTCCCCAGGAGGGCTCGGCCTCATCTCTCCCCTGCAACTTTCAGTGTCCTGTGACAGGGCCAAGGGGGGCAAGATCTCCAATCCAGGGTCACCAAACAGCGCCCCGGGTGGGGGCACTCGATGCCGACAGAATCCAAAGGCAGAGATGTGAGTGGAAATGACACAAGAAAGTAATTCATTTCTGTAATGACAACACCATGAAGACAAGAGACCAACATCTCAGAGACTATATCTCAGGAGCCGAAAATACATCCTGGCTTATGTCAGGAAAATGTAAGAGAGAGGCCCCTGGCTGCGTGCAGGGGGGCAGGTGTGTGCGTGAGAGGGGGAAAGTGAGTACATGCAGGGGGCCAGTGGGTGTGTTCAGAGGGGCAGGGGGCAGGTGGGGGGTGCATGGAGGGACATGTGGGTGCGGAGAGAGGGGCAGTGGGGTAGGGCAGTGCATGAGGGAGGTAGGTGGGTGTGGGGGGGGCCATGTGGGTGTGCGCAGGGAGGTGAAGGTGGTTGGGTGCATGTAAGTGGGCAGGTGGGTGCATGCAGGGGGAGTGACAGTGGGCGGGTGGGTGCAGGGGGGAAGATGGGTACAGGAAGGGGGGCATTGGGGTGAGTGGATACATGTAGGGGGCACACGGGTGCGTGCAGAGGGGCTTGAAACAAGGCACATTTACTATCTCATGGTGTCCGTGGGCGGGAGTCCGGGAGCAACTCAGCTGGGTCCCCTGAGACAAAGGTGTGGGCTGGGGCTAGGGTCCCATCTGAGGCCTCCCCCAAGGCAGGACCTGCCTCCTCACTCAGGCCTTAGGCTGCTCAGTTTCCATGTGGGTCAGACCCTCTCTGCATGGCCACGGGTTTCCTCAGGCCACCTGGGGGATGTGTCTACTGGAGACACTGTGACACTCTTATGGGACATAATCACATATGTGTTATCACCTCTGCTGTGTTCCCATGGATATCAGGAGGCAGAGATCTGGGTGCACCTTGAAGTCTATCTGCCACAATGTCCACAACACAGCTTCTAATTTTCAGAAGCAAGAGAATAGGAACACAACAGAGATGGGTAGCTAATGACACGGATTCTACGGAATGGTGCTATTGCCAGGCAGGGGCTCCCAGGCCGGAGCCCATCCTCAGCACTCAGCCCCCTCTCACCAGTGGAACATGAGTGGGTCCAGCAAGTGCCACTTCCAGTCCAGAGGGTTTAGAAGTGCTGTGACCTTCCCGTGGTCTCTGTCCCCATCTTCGGACTGAATTGGAGAGCCAGCAGGGGAGAGAGGTCTTGGGTCCATAATTCCTGCTTGGAGGAGAACCACCAGACACATCATGTCCTCCACAATGTCCTCCCTCTTGTGTTAGCTGTGCAGACTTTAGGATTTATTTAAGATAGCAGCTGGTGTTAGCTTAAATATGGTGATGTACAGTCCCATTTAAAAACTTCTGTGTGCTGGGGCGCCTGGGTGGCGCAGTCGGTTAAGCGTCCGACTTCAGCCAGGTCACGATCTCGCGGTCCGTGAGTTCGAGCCTCGCGTCAGGCTCTGGGCTGATGGCTCAGAGCCTGGAGCCTGTTTCCGATTCTGTGTCTCCCTCTCTCTCTGCCCCTCCCCCGTTCATGCTCTGTCTCTCTCTGTCCCCAAAAAAATAAACGTTGAAAAAAAAATTAAAAAAAAACCAAACTTCTGTGTGCATGTGTGGGGTGCATATAGGTGACAATATGATTGTCCCATCTCATCATCAGGGGGCAGAACCGGTAGCTGCCTCCTCCTATCCAACCAGGTACTCCAAGACTTACAGTCGTATAACGATCAACACATATGAGCTCTCCTGGTTTCTGGAGGTCAGCAATTTGGGAGCAGTTGGGTGGGTGTTTGGGACTGTGGTCTCATCTGAAGGTGTGACTGAGGCCAGAAGACTCCCTTCCCCGGCAATCCCTCACACGGCTGGTTCCTCCCATACATGGCTCTCCACAGGACTGCTTGGGCATCTGCAGGGCATGGTGGCTGGCTGCTCTCAGAGACAGCCTGGCAGGGTGATTGTCTTTTATGACCCAGGCTTGGAGGTCACAGTCATGTCTACAAGATCCTATTGTGACACAGGTCACTGGGGCTCTGTGGGGGAGGAATAGCAGAGAGAGTGAGGACCAGATGGAGGGAAGGCTGGTACCCCTGTGTCCATCACTACCAACTTGCCACTATAAATAGGAGAGCTCGAGAGAGGGAGCTCTTATACCCCACACCCCAAATCCAAAGTGCACCCCAGCTCTGGTTGGCAGGTCCTCCCCAGAGATGCCTGTTGGGGGGATTATTCTGTCTCCACATATTAGTTTGGACGACTGGCCAGATCACTGTCCAGTTTCTCCCCAGCCCCCGAGGCAACCACCTCTCCTGGCCTCCAGAAGTAGGTGGAGGGCTGGGCTCCCGGTGGGGGTGGGGAGACATTTGACCAATGATACTGTGCCCCTAGCACTGGGAGCTGAAAGCTGGCATGGCTCTTCTCTGTGCTCTGTGGGTCATCCCTGGAGAGTCTGAATTCTGTCTGCTGTCTCTAGTCATGGTCTTTGGCGAAGGGGGTGACATGGTATCATTCCAGACTGTGTTTCCTGCCAACAAGGAGGATCTAATGCCCTGAGACTCAAATTTTCAGTCTGTAAAATGGACAGGACAACACCCACCTCTCTGAGCTGTCATGGTGATAACATGGGGGATGGTGAGGATGTCTCTGCTGAGCCTGGGCTCCTGGCAGGATCCTGCTGTCTGTGGGAGGGGAACGTGACCCTCCATCAGTGGGCTGGGAGAAGAACTGAGAAGGCACAGGATGGCTTGTCACAATGCTGATGACACAGGTGGCCACTTGTAATTCTAATTCTGACCTGGAATCTTTGAATGGCACAAAGCCCTCTGTGAGTGTGGGCATGTTCATGTCATCATCACGACCATCAGCTGTGGGTGTGAACATACCTGGAGGGCTGCTAGCAAGCTGGTGTCACAGAAGGGCCGCCACCCCCGAAGCTAACCACCCCCCCACCCCCCGCCCAGCACAGTGTGTGAGGGTGGAGTGGGTCACCTTCATGTTGGTCACACGATGTTCCATGCCTAGCAGTCCAGGACGGCAATGGTGAATCCTAAGACAGCCTGTCACAGCCAGGCCCTTTCCTTGCTCATGACGTAAGTGACCCTATCTGATCTTCATTATGGGTGGCCTGGCTGGCCAGGGAACTCGCCCCTGGTGCCACAGCTGGCTGGTGGCATCCCTGAGCCCTGCAAGCCATGCCTGCGTAGTTGGGGTGAAGCACTTCTGCTATTTGGGAGACAGAACCTTTCTGTGGGGAGATACCACAAGGCTGGCTCTTCTAGAACTTTCCTGTTGCTAAGGTGACAAACTAGTGGTGATAACTCAGATGCCTGATAAGATGCTCAGGTTGGTTTCACTTCAGCGAAACCACTGGTATAAGATTAAAATTCTGATTTACTCTCTGTTAAAAGACAAAGTTTTCTTGGATTGTTGGTCTGCTTTTGGAAAAAAAAAATAAAGTTTTTTTTTCTTCCTCTGTTGCCCAAAAAGATGGAAAGAACTATGATTTTAACCAAAAGAGCAGGACAGCACGCCCTTTTGAGTTGATTTGCTCAAGCCTTGGTTGAAATTGCCCCTCCTTTGATCCAAAGGCTGGGAGATGATGGTAATGTCCTTGCTGCCGGCCTCCAAATGTGCCACATTTGTGTTGTTTCTGCAAGGCAGAGGAATGGATGCCTGTGCCATATGAGGGTTGGGTGACTAAGATATGAGAAGGGTTTTACCGGGATACGTGGGGCCATTTTGCTACACTGAGCCCAGTATATGCCAACTTGTACCAATCTAGTGACTGTGAAATGGACACCCACATGGCTGGAACATATTTGTGTGGGCATTGCTGAAAAAAAGGCAGGGGAATAGATGTTGACTTTGGCCCTCTTAGCCCCCCTTCAATGGCCAATTTATCCTTGGGTGGGGGTCATGGTTTTTGCTAGCCTTTTAAAATAGATTTGTAAAGAGGAACGGTTTTATTATGACCGATACATAAATTACTATTGGGATAAGTTAAATTAATGCATCCCTCAACAACCATGGGAGTCTTTCATGGTCACAGTCCATACTCCCAAGGTCCCGTGGGCGGGAAACAGGTAGGAGAAATCAGGGAAGACCAGGTCAGCTCTCGGAAGTAGGGTCAAGCCTGGGTAAGAGCAACTACTCCCAGCAGCTCGAGAGACTGACTGGGCTTCTGGCTGCCGGTCCCGTAGCCAGCCAAAACGCGGGGTTAGAAGGTGAGGTTTCTCCTGGCCAGCTATAAGGGATGCCTTTTTCTCTTTTTCCTATAGATGGGCAATTCCCTAACCAAGGCCAACACCCCTTTGGGACGCGTTCTGAAAAACTGGGATGACTTTGATCCACAAACCCTGAAGAAGAAGCAACTCATTTTCTTTTTGCACCGAGGCTTGGCCCCAAGGCAAATTGGAGGAGGAAACCTGGCCGCCAGAGGGAAATACCGATTATAATGCCATCCTACGATTGGACTTGATCTGCAAATGTGAGGGGAAATGGGGAGAAGTCCCTATGTTCAGTGTTTTGGGGGCCTTAAGAGACAATCGAGGTAGGTGTCAGGCCAACCCTTTCTGAAGTCCAGTCATCAGGAGGGTAAACAGCTAAGGGCCCTTTGCCTGTACCCAAAGCAGACCTAGAGAGGGAGGAAGCGAAGGCTTTCACCTCAGCCTCTGCCTCGGGTCCTCCATCCATATACCCAGACCTCAAACGCGCACTTCTGCTCCCTGCTGCCCACCTTACCCAGGCCCTCCCCGTAGCGTGGCAGGCGTGTTTCCCCTACAGGAAGCTGGAGCACCGGAAGGAGAAACCCGGGGAGGCACCACCATGACAAGATTACAAGTGCCTTTTTCGCTCTAAGATTTAAGAGGGACGAAAGGATATCTAGGTACATTTTCTGATGGTCTGGATAAGTATATAAAGGCTTTTCAGAATATTAGGTAGGTTTTTTAACTGACCTGGAAAGATATAATGCTTTTGTTGAATCAGACTCTTAATGAGACAGAGAAATGTGGGGTTCTGGCAGCAGCTGAGAGATGTGGGGATGAGGAACTCCTTAACTAATTACCATGGGACTGGAGGTCCTTCAGGGAACTCCCAGTTCCCTACTGGATTTCAGGCAGTTCCAGCCCAAGATCCAAACTGAGACTATGTTAATCCCGCTGGGGGATTGGTATCGCTGCCACTTCCAAGCTTGTGTTTTGGAGAAATTAGTCTAAGGTTAAGCCCTTAAATTATGCTAAGTTAGCCACTATTTTACAGACATAGGACAAAAGCCTGGTGGCCTTCCTGGAAAGGCCTCCCCGCTCTGAAGCTGAGAAGATTCTAAAGGACAAATCTGTCCGAAAGACAAAATTGGCCCCTGATATTCAAAGGAAGCTGCAAAAATTGGCTATTGGTCCGGAAGGGACCCTGGAGGAGCTGTTACAAGCTGCCAATTGGATATATGACTATCGAGATCAAGAGGAGAATCAGGAGCAGGAAAGAAGGCTTAAAAAAAAAATCTGGGGCACCTGGGTGGCTCAGTTGGTTGAGTGTCCGACTTCAGCTCAGGTCATGATCTCGCGGTTCGTGGGTTCGGGCCCTGAGTTGGGCTTTGTGCTGACAGCTCAGAACCTGGAGCCTGCTTCGGATTCTGCCCCCCTCTCCCTCTCCCCTACTCACACTCTGCCTCTCTGCCTCTCTGCCTCTCTCTCTCTCTCTCTCTCTCTCTCAAATAAATAAATAAATAAATAAAAATAATTTAAAAAAACCCAGAGCCTCGGGTAACTCTGGAAAACGGAAGGAAAACCGCTTGAGTTCCTTCTTGACACTCAACTGCCTTTTCCGTCCTTTCCCCGGCCAACCATCCAAATGCCGCGGAACTCTTAGAGGCCTCTCCAGAAAACTTATGACTAAATTTTTCTCTCAGCCCCTGGGGTGCATATGGGGAGACTCTTTTTTTTCCGCCCTCTTTTTTGATAAAGTCAGAGAGCCCCGCTCCCTTGCTAGAAAGGGACATTATGACTGAATTAGGGACGACGGTGCTACTAGCTCCAGGACGGATAAATAATTGTCTGAACTTAGAGTAACCTGGATATTGGAGAGGTAAAGTTAAATACTCCTCGTGGAGTTTGTTCCTGTGGAAACTGGATGGCCAAAGGAAGATTCGAGGATCGAGAACCAAAAACTAGTTAACTTGCTTAATTATTCTAACCAACAATATCACAAGAACTTGTGGTTACAATTTTTAAAAAATGACCAGACATGTCAGGGACTTTTGGGATGGCTACAATGCATCTTTCCTTCCCACGGTGTGGTCTCCTCCCTAGGAGGCGTTGCGTTTGGAATATTAATGCTTGTTAGTCTAATAGTCTATGTATGTCATTTGTAGAAGCTGATGATATGCCAGAAAAATAAGACCTCCAAGAAAATTCTGCTAGCCCAGATGTTCCAAACACCCTCCCGTTATCTCGAACCTCTGGATCGACCTCGGAACCTGCCCTGACTGCCATACCCCGGTCATTGCCCCCTTTCAGCAGGAGGGAGTTAAGATCGATCGTTGTCCCAATTCCTAACGGCAGTTAGGAGTCATGTATTCAAAGTGGGGAATATGATAGGAAAAGATGAGATTCAGTAGGCAGAGAAGGAACGGTTAGGACCTGGGATCCCTGGGTGGAAAAACAACAACACATACTTTGGAAAAATGCTGGGAGCATCTGACCACAGCAAACCCCCTTGGGCGTAAGGTTCCTCTTAAGAAACAAATGTCTGTGCCTTATGTCCAAAATAACCTATTATTATTGGAAGATAAACCTGACTGTGAGGAAAGCCCACATTTCCTGAGCATGTTTGAGCAACACCTCAAAAATAAAGGAAATATAAATGAAATTGGAATCAACTTAGAAAAGGAGGGATTGTGAGAACTAAGGCAGATGATTCATTTCCAGAAGTACCAACTAAAAGCTGGGCTATCTGGTTAACAGGAGTTTCCAGCCTATTGGAAATCTGCACGGACCTCCCCACTCCCACAGTGGGGTCCCAAACTCTTAGACACCTCACTTCCTCGTTCTCCCACCCTCCCGCCAGCCTCCGTGTGGCGGGATTCTTTTTCAAAGGCTTTGCAATGAGCACGCGCCACCGAACTGACGTCTCTGCGTCGTCCCAGGGAACGTCCACTTGTTCTAATCAGACTACCTTTTGCCTCCCGTGGGCGGGCCCAGGCCACGTCGGCGGCGTAAGGCTGTACCCTCTGTAGCACGCAGCCAATGAGGAAGCAGGGGAGGGACTTCAGCTAGGAGATAAATCGTCTGCTGTAACTGCTCGGAGTGCGCCTGTCCGTCAGACGCCCGCTCTTGTAAGAACGTTGATCAGAGCCTTGCTTCACTGAGCTCGGAGTCTCCGCGTCCCCGCTTAGCTTGGGGCAGCGGGCTTGTGTCTCACACCTTTGGTTCCTGTCAACCACAAGTCCTTGAGATTCCAGCAATTCCATCCCTTTGGGCCGGGCAGAAGCTGCAAGTATGATCCTCACAAGAAAGACAGAAGGAAGAAAAACCCCACACACAGTTGCACTTTTTTATATAGAATTTGTACAATATATTTCTCTTCATTTGCATATTTTACCCACAACTCAACATCCTTTTTACAGGCTGAAATCACTCAGCTTGATATAATCAAAATTCTTTCTTTCAAACAAATAAGAAAAATTCAAAATCGTAAACCCGTAAGAAAACAAATTAAAAACAATGATGAAAATAAGTCACTCCTCCCCTTAGGAACAGTATCTGTACAATATATAGGATTTGGGTCAGAATCTCTTTATAAATCAGGCACATGTTTCCACGACACCTTTATTCCTGCCAGTTTTATCTCCTGCCTGGAAGTTCTGCCTCCAAGAAGGATCAAGGCAGGCTGGTCTCGGTGGTGTCCATTCTTCCAGACACTGCGGGCCGGTGGGGACCAGGGGCCCAGGTGGGTGGGGCGGGCTGAGCGGGGGAGAGCAGCGGCTGTGTGCGAAGCAGAACCCGGGTTCACTCCGTGCAAAGTCAGAGGCCAGAACGGCAAGGGCGGCGTGAGACAGCGGCGGTGCAGGGGCCGGCATTTACTCACAGTTGGGCCTCCCAGCAGGATGGGGAACACGGTTGGCAGTGACCACACCAGGAGGTGTGAACCCGCCCCGCCATCTGTCCTGCTTTGGTCAGTCGGTCTGGGGCACGAGGGCTGTGGGTGGCAGCGAGGCGAAGCGGCGAGCACACCGTCTCGTCCATCTTCCAGGCCCCCCCTCTGCACTGAGACCGGCCTGGGCCTGGGTGGTAGCGAGCGTGGGGCCTTCTCTGAAAGCTGAGGACGGTTTCCTCCAAGCCGCAGTGCCCGGAGCTTGCATCCCGACACCATGGGGGACCAGACCGAGCCCGGGGCCCCAGGCCTGATGTCACCAAGTTTCAGGACGGGCCCCTTGGTTTGCATCTCCTTTGAACTGTCCCCCACACGCTGGCTCAACGTGTAGCTTGGGGCTTGAGTGAGAATCCAGCTCTGAGGCTGCATGAGGTTGCTGCCCCTCGGCCTCCTGACCAAGAAGGCAAAAGTGCTTCTGCAGGAAGACACTCGTGGGACCTGCACTCTCAGGCCCCTCCACCCCAGACCCCGCAGACCCTGCGAAGGGGGCTTCAGAGGCCACGGGAGCACTGACCTGCTCCCCTCGGCCTTCCCCGGGCCCCGTGCAGCAGGCCGTGCTCAGGGCAGGACGCCCACCCTGAAACGACAGCGGCCCCAAGCGCTCTTCACCGAGCCTTGCGCGCAGCCCAGGTACCCACCCCGCCCTCACGCTCCAAAGCATGGCTTTGGAAAGAGAATCGTCGGCACTTCAGGGCAAGACCGCAATCATAAAAAGAAAAATGGAAAACAGCATTCGCGAGACCTGGCGCACTCACAGCCAGACAAATGACAGCTGAAGAAGCAGGTGGGGCCCTGGGGCGGACACGTTGGGCTGCCCATGACCATGGAGAAGAAATAAAATCATGTGTCTTTTGTTTATTTGGTTTTTTGTCTTTTTGTGTTTTGTTTTGTTTTGACTTCTAAATAAGATCTCATCTGATAACACTTCAAGTATTTAAGTACAGAAGCTAAAGAGAATTCCTCAACTTGTTGCTTCCACAAACAGTGTGTGTCCCCCTGCGTGACCGTTGTGCTGGGCCTCCCGTGGGGCCTTTCAAGGGAGTCATGTTGTTCTGCTCTAAAAATGTGAGGTGGAAACTGGAATAAGTTGAAACAACTCAACGCAGATGTGCTGGGACCGGTGCACGAGCGATGCACGTGGGAGGCCCGCTGGCCGTTTCCAAGGGCACTTGTTGTCACCGATGACTTCTGCGGGGCAGCTGTGTGGGTGCTCGGGGGCCAGGTGGCAGCCAGGACGAGCTCTCATCAGCTTTGGCTTGGACCATCCAGTCTCAAGAAGCAAGAGCAAAGGGAGAGCTCCCAGGCCAGGCCACCGCTGCCGGAGGTCTTGCTGAGGGACGCAGCTCCGGGCAGACGCCGCGTTCAGCCACCGGCTCCGGCTCGACGGAGACAGAACCCTTTCCAGGCTGGTCTCTGAACAACCTTCTCAAGGGCCCCTGCCTGCCCTCCTGAATAATTCTGAGTTATTCATACTCATTCTCATATGCTATGGTGTGTGCAGGTGTCTAGCTTGTGACGTGGCAAGCTCTTGGAGGCGTGACTACTTGGCATTCTACTTACTCGGAGCAAAGGGGGAGCTCAAGGGGGGGCCGGACGCTACAGCATGGGCATTTCCCTGAATGAGTTTAGACGTCTGCTCTAAAACCCGTGTGGACACATCAGCTAGGTCCATGCACACCATACCAAGGGCTAACACTTGACATTCCAGAGGCGGGTTGCCTTGTTTGGGTAGTTGATGGCCAGGCTGATAGCAGCGATGTTCTGTAGAGCCTGTGGAGGGAGAAAGGGTCACTGCCAATGTCGAGAACCATTCAACTGCTCACTCGTTTTGTGTGGACTGAACAAGAGCCTCAGCTGAGCACTGGGGGTGGGGCTGGGGCAAGGGAGACACAAGCAAATGTGGTTCCCCTCACCCAGAGCACCAGTCTAGAGGACAGAGAGAAAAATTCTCTCAACCACACAGAAGCTCCAAACATAGGGTAGAAAGAGCATCACTGCCCTGTAAGAGGGGCAGGTGCAATGCTTGGTGGGCTCAGTCGACCCGGAGGATGCTGCCCACGGGGTGTCTGGGCAAGCTCTTTAGGGAAAGGGAGGAGCACAAAGGTGCGGAAGGGAAGAAACAGACAGCCAGGGCTGGGCCACAGTGTAGGAAGGGTCCTTGCTGGGAAGGAGGACGCCCTAGAGCCAGGCCGAGGCCGTGGTGTGGGCTCCGTGCAGCAGGAGCGGAAGGCGGCTGGGGGAGGACGAGGCAGAGCCCTGGTCCAGCACGGTGATGCGCTGTGGGGAGGGTCAGGACGAGGGTGACCCTGGGCACAGGGGCGGGTGAGAGGGAAGAGCCCACAGGAATATATGGAGCGCTCGGTGCCATATGGTCAAATCTCAAATTTTCGCTGCGTGTCACAAAAGCAGGGGTACTGGGGGCGGTGGGGGCAGGCACCTGTTAGGAGGGGAGGGAGGTTCTACTGTGCCTACGGGTCTCAGGAGAATTTGTACAGACGCCCCAAGTGGATGGGGGCTTCCTGCTTCTCCGCAGGCAGGACCCTTTCCTGTGAGAGGACCGTGTGCTCACCGAGCAGACTTGCAGGAACAGAGTGCAGGGCTCGGGCTGGACAGCCACTCAAGTGTGACCCTGGGCAAACCTCCCCCTTCTCAGCCTTAGTGTCCCCTTGTGTCCACTGTAGGGTTGGACCACATGTTCTGTGATATTCAAGGGGTCTGCGGGTCTAAGGTTCTCAACATGCGCCTGTGCCTGGGGGTTCTCGAGACCCTTTCCGGGCTCCGCGTGGTGACGCTAACTAAGACATTATGTGCCTTGCCACCCTCACGCTCTGGAGCATGTGGGGAGTTTCCCAGAGGCCGGTGCAGGACAGCACAGCTACAGCAGCAGGACGCAGGTCTGGCAGGCGTGGACGACAGCCGCCTCCTCAAGGATGGTTTTGTTTGGGAACATACAGCTGTTTTGCAGAGAATGTGTTACTCATGTTAACACGGAGTAAGTTTACTATTTCTTAAAGTGATAATTAAGTGCTTAAGTGTTTTAATTTCTAAGTTTAAAACCTAATCTCTAATGGTATCTATCGATATGTGCAACACACAAATGAAAGCTTTTTGGGACCCTCAATAACTGAAAAGCGGAAAGGCATCCTGGGACCAAACTGTCAGGGGTTCTCCTACCAGGGAAAAAACTGAAATCTAACTCTAGGGAAACTTCAGGCAAACTGTCAATTTAAGGCATTGGTTGTTTTGGTTTCAAAGACACAAATTCTCGCTAGCGTGTTCCAGGCCCACGGTTGGATATGAATGACACCGAGTAAGGGGCTCAACTCCCTCCTCAAACACTGGAAGGATGCGATGGGGTTGGGAAAGAGCCCCGGGTGAACCCCAGGGGGGTTCTATCCATGGCAATGGGGCCATCTGGCCACAGGGAGGCAGCAGCGGCCAGCTTGGGGGGGGGGGGGAGGCATACCTGTGCCGCGCAGCGGAGAAGGTGGTCGTCGGTGGTTAAGGCCAGCAGGTACTCCTGCAGCAACCCCAGCTCCTGCAGAGAGAGCATGGCTGTGGCTGGAGGGGACCGCCGCCCAGGGGACACCCTCCCACCACCACGGAGTCCCGCATGGGTGATCGCTCCTGGTTCCGTGGGCACCTCACGGCACTACCTCACTCGAGAGCCATGGGAGGAGCTGGACCGGGAGCAGCCAGGTGCCCAGTTCTGGAAGGGGGGGGGGAGCGGGAGTGGGGAGCCCTCTGCCCCGACTCATCCACAGGGTGCTCCGGTCAGTTTCCTCATGTAGAAAATGAGGGGTAAGCTAAAGAACTGGGAAAGACCTTCTCATCTCACAAGTTCAATGAGCCTACTACGCTCGTGGGAAGAAGGAGGAGGAAAAAGGAAGAACCCGTCCATTTTATTTTCCAGAACTCACTACTGTCAAGCACTGACCCGGGGCAGTTTTTCCCCTGTGGCTTTAGGCCCGACAAAACAGCATTCCGGGGCGGGGGGGGGGCGGGGGGGGGTGCGGAGGTGAGGATGCGTACTTCAGGCCACGCCTGCCCCCTGCGCAGGTCTGCCGCGACCCAGACGACACCCCAGGGCTTGGCCCTCAGCCCGGGCAGCGGGGGAGCTCCAGCAGGGCCCTCACCGCTCACCTGGGCGCGGTTCTCGGTGACAAGGAAGAGCTCCGTGAGGGCACGGTGCAGGGGGAGGAGGATGCCAGGCTGTGTCACGTCCTCGAACAGGCTGTACTCCATGTGCGTGAAGAGCTGCCACAGGGGCTTTAGCAGCGTCAGGTCACAGAGGTCGCTGCGGGAGGGGGTGAGACGTGAGACAGAGGCCAGCTGACAGACTCCCCCCACACCCAGTAAAGTCATCACTGTCCCCCCAAATGGCCAAAAATATCCACCAGTGGCAACTAGGGAAAGGGGCAGAACCTAAACTTCAGAACAGGACTCCAAGGATGCAGGAGACCCGGAAGCCCAGGCCTGTAAATCAGCGGCATGCCTCTAAACGGTTGTTAGGAAGAACCTCGTGGAAAAATCTCGAGATAAATGTTACGTGGAAAAAAGGAGGCATAAAACTGCAGATATGGTATCGTGTAACTGTATTAAACACAACAGTGAACAAATATATCAAAAATGTTATCAGTTGTTGTCTCTGTCCATTTTCTAGATTTTCTGCAACACTTGTTGCTTTAACAATCAGAAAAAAAGAGGCAGTTAAAAGGCAATGAAAGCCACTATAATAATCTTAGGCTCACGAAACACAAGAAATATGGTTGTGAGGTCGCTTGGGCCAGAACCCTTTCCCAGTAGAGCAGAACGCTTTTCCACTGGATCGGCCTCCGTGGAGACTCACTGCGTGTTTCACTCTGAGGGAGGACGTGCTGTGTTTCCAGTTCAACGTCCTTACAAGAAGAAAAGTCAGGAAATGATATTCTGAGCCTTACGACATGACTTTATATATTTATAATCCTAAATTTTGCTTTTTCTCTTTCATGTATGACTGTACGAAGTATTCTGCGCATTTACTCTTGGAACCCGTCATTTTCTCCCAGAAGAGCGAGTCTTCCTAGAGCACCAGGAAAACTTGGCTCGATTTAAAGAGACAGTTCTACAGCTGAGCTTTCAGGAAAGCGCTCCTACGTGGCTCATCCGTGGCTCATCCGGCCACTGGCAGCCACCCCTCCCCTGGGGCCGCCTTTCCCCTCTGCCCGGCCTGTCTGGACTGAGGAAGGTCGGCAAACCGCAGAGGTGCATCACGTGCAGCAGGGAAGGACCCACCCGTCTGAAGACTGTTTCATGCCCATCCCTCAACCACCACGTGTTTCTCACTGCAGGCTGCTCTCAACAGGACAGAATGGAGCCCCTGTGGGCTAAGGGGCCTTTGTCGCACACGAGGACACGGCGCTCACGGCAACCATGGCTGGCTTTCTCTCTGCCTGCCCGCACGCAGACGGACTCCACGTACCATCCTTTTCTCTCCCTGACTCGGAGAGCCCTTTGTTTTTTAAATAACAGCTCCATATTACACCAGAAGATGGCGTGCTATCTCGAATATCATCTCTCCACTCTGGCGGCACCCTGCGTCTGTCTGCCTGGAAACTGCTAGAGAGGCGCACTGACACCGTGCGCGTGAGGGACACATCGCCAACACCTGCCCTCTGAGGTGAGGAACAAGACAGCGGGTCTTTAACCTCCACTTCTACTCAGTACTCTGGGGAGGTCACGGCTAGTGCAAAAAGGGAAAAAAAATTTTCTAAGGACCGAGAGGAGGAACGAAAACCGGTTCTTTGCAGATAACGTGACTGTGCTCTGAATAGCGACACGTGAGCTCTCCAAGTTAAGCAACAGAGCACTGTCACTGGATACAAGGAAAATACACAAAAGTGAATTATATATGAGCAGAAACAATGAAGAAAAAGAATTCTACAATACCAATTACAGTATCATCAAAAACATTAGATAAATCTAATTTAATAGAAATCCTCTACATAGAAACATCACTCAGACCTGAGCACTGGAGGATCACAGAGAAGAGGAATCAACATAGAGGGTTCAGTGCTCTGAAGTCCACCCAAACCCCATCAGATGAGAGGGGGTATGTGCATATGTGTGTGAACAGAAAATACACAAGCGGATAAGGAACACGACAAGGTACTGAAATTTCTAGCCAGAGCAGTTAGGCAAGAAGACGAAATAAAAGGCATCTACACTGGAAAAGAAGACAGAAATGTCTCTGTTTGCAGATGACATTCTCTACAGAAAACACCAAAGACGCCACAGAAAAAGTTAGAACTCATAAATCCAGTGAAGTCGCAGGGCACAAAATCAATATAGAAAAACCAGCTGCCTCTCCTCTTTTTTTAAAACTAGGTTTCACACCCAGCGGGGAGTCCAGCGTGGGGCTTGAACTCATGACCCTGAGATCATGACCGGAGCTCAGATCAAAAGTCGGACACTCAACTGACTGAGCCACCCAGGAACCCCCACCTGCATTTCTATATGCTTAATGACGAGCTATCAGAAAGAGAAATAAACAAGTAATCCCATTTAAAACAGGATAAAATAGAGTAAAATACTCAGACATACATTTTCACAAAGGAGATCAACAATCTGTACACTGAAAACTATAAAACACTGATGAAAAAAACTGAAGACGCAACCAAGTGGAAAGGCTGTTCCTTGTTCAAGGACCAGAAGGATACTGTTAAAATACGGCCGGAAGCAATATACAGACAGATTCCATGTAGTCCCTATCAAAATCCCAATGGCATTTTCACAGAAATAGGAAAAACAATCCTAAAATCCACAAGGAACTACAAAAGACCCCAAACAACCAAGTCAATCTTGAGAAAGAACAAAACTAGGAGCCTCGCACATCCCAATTCCAAACTGCAATACAGAGCTACGGCGATCAACACAGTATGGTATTGGAATAAAAGAAGACACAAAGATCGATGAACAGAACAGAGAGCCGAGAAATAAACCCACACGTAGACACCCAATTAATTGACAAAGACGCCAAGAATATGCAACGAGGAAAGGACAGTCAGTCTCCTCAACAAATGTGTCGGGAAAACCTGACACAAGCTGCACGCCAAAGCATGAGACTGCATCCCTCTCTCACACTATGCACAAAAATTAACTCAAAATAGATTAAAGACTTGAATGTAAGACCACCAACTATAAAACTCCTACAAGAACACATACAGGTAAACTCCTTGCCATTGTAGTGGACACCAAAAGCAAGAATAAACGAGTGGAAGAAACGACATCAAAACAAAAGGCTTCTGCACAGTAAAGAGGACCATCAACAAATGAAAAGGCATCCACGGAATGGGGGAAAACAGTGGTAAATCACATATCCGGTAAGGACTTAATACCCAAGATACACAATGAACTCATGCAGCTCCATTTCAGAAAACCCCACGTAACCCAACTAAAAATGGTCAAAGGACCTGAACAGATATTTTCCCAAAGAAGACATCCATATGGCTAACAAGAAAAGATGCTCAACATCACTCAGCGTCGGGGAATTCACGTCAAAACCACACTGTCACCTCACATGCGTTAGGGAGGCTAGTATCCAAAAGACGGGAGGTAACAGGTGCCAGCGAGGATGTGGAGAAAGGGGAGACCCCGTGCACTGCTGGTGGGAACGCAAACTGGTGCAGCCACTGTGGACACAGTATGGAGCTTTCTCGAGTAATTCAAAACAGAACCACAGTATGATCCAGTAATCCTACTACTGGGTTTATATCCAAAGGAAATGCAATTGTTATCTCAAAACAATACCTGCACTTGAATGTTCATTGCACCGTTATTCACAATGGTCAAGGCATGGAAACAAGCTAAGTGTCCTATCGATGGAGGAGTGGAGAAAGCAAACGTGGTGCATATATGCACAGCGGAGTATGTGCGAGAAGGAAAGTCATGAGAAAGAAGGGAGACCTGGAGGACACTGTGCCGAGTGAAATAAGCCAGAGAAAGACAGACCCTGGATGACCTCACTCGCATGTGGAAACCAAAACCACACAAAGAAACAGTCAAACTCATAGACACAGGGTAGAACGGTACTTGCTGGAGGCCGTGGGTGTGGGAAACAGAGAGGCTGGTCAAAGGGACAAGCTTTCAGCTGTAAGACAAGTAAGGTCTGAGGATCTAATGAGTGACACGGTGACTACAGGAGATGACGGCGTACCATACTGGATCGTAGAGAGGCGCACGTAACTGCTGTCACACACAACAAAGGTAACACGAGGTGCTGGGTGTGTTAAGGAACTTGGTGGGGGCCCTTGTGCAACGCGGACACACAAGAAATCCCCTCTAGCCTGTAAATATGTTACAACTTTGTCAATTACACCTCACCGAAGCTGGGAAAAAAAGAGAAACAAACCAATTCTAAGATGTATATAGATATGCAGAGTCAAAGATAGACAAGACGGCCTGGAAGCTGAAGAGCAAAGGATTTATACGACTAGATATGCGAATTCATTAGAAAGCAATGATAGTCAAGACAGCGTGGTACTGGCACCAGAACCATAAAGAGCGTTGGAGCAGCAGAGACCAGACACAGACGCATCTGTACAGACACCTCCTTTGTGACCAACAGGGTGCTGGAGTGAGGTGAGGGACAGGTGGAGACTCCCATTTGAATAATTAACCCTGACCCCCTGCACTTCACGTCCTGCGCAGAAGTCATTCCGTGTGGAGCGTACAGCTAGGAGTGAAAGAAAAAATAACAAAAGCTTCTAGAACACAGGAAGCACCTTCACCACCCCAAGGTGGAGTGAGGCGGAAACCGCCTAAACAGGACAACAAAAGCACTACCATAAAACACGATTGATGAACGGCAAGATGTCAAAATTAGAAACTTCTTTTCATCAGACTCCAGTACAGAGAAACGGCAAGCCAGAGTGGGAGGAGATATTCACAGTTGTTCACAAACTCCCTGCGAAGGACTCACATACGGAGAGCGGCTCACCTGTGGGTGCAGCAGCGGACGATCCTCAGAAGCAGGTGAATGGCTTTCAATCGCTGATGGCCAGTCTGGCGACAAGCCACACCCACCAGCCATTCCCAAATCTGGGCCAGTGGGAGGTGTGGCACAACTCTTTCTTCTGACAACATCTGCTTCAAAATCTCGAACCCTGGCCCACAACCACAAAACACCGATATTTTAGTTATTAACTCTTGTATTTACTCTTGTATTATTAACTCTTATGTTTAACAAATATGAGAAAGTAACTACAGTTATTTAAATTTTGCCTTTTATAAAAGCAACATAGGACCAACATTTTCAGCTCCTCCCTTTCGCAAACCGCCCTGCAAATTCCAAGAGAAGACGTGTCTTTTGTAGGTGCCACAGGTGCCTCTTCTACCCGTCCATGCAAGAGTACAGCCAACCACCACAGCACATCACGGCGACCGTGTGCTAGTATTAAAGTACCTGCTTTGACTTTAACAAAGATCCGTGACATAATGGCACCTACCCCTACCCTGAGCGTCCCTGGCAGGGACATCCTACACACAGAAAGACCAGGGCACACACCTGTCTGGAATCGCCCGAGGTGTCCAGCCGTCACAGTGAATTTGTAGCCCCACTCCGTGTTGCTCATGTCAGAGGTGAAGCGATAATACAGAGTATCTCCTGGGTCACACAAGAACCAGAAACAGGTCAGGACACCACAGCAACAGAGAATGGCAACAGACTAAGCCCCACGTGACATCCCTCCATGTCCCTTCTCTCGCTATTGAGTTTCTTTGTTTGTTTGTTTGTCTTTGAGAGACAGAGTATGAGCAGGAGAGGGGCACAGAGAGAGGGAGACACAGAATCCGAAGCAGGCTCCAGGCTCCAAGCTGTCAGCACAGAGCCCGACGCAGGGCTTGAGTCCATGAACTGTGAGATCATGACCCGAACTGAAGTTGGACATCTAACCGACCGAGCCACCCGGGCGCTCCTCGTTATTGAGTTTAAATACTTCATGGTAAGAGTCCGTATGACCAAGTATTTATTACCTGGAAGCTCAAAATCCTTCCATTTCTGCTGAGACCCACTGAAAGTGTGTCGATCCTGCTGGAAGTCACTGCTGCTGGACATGGCCAGCTCGTCACAGCCCTCCTCTGTGCTGCACTGCGCGTCGAATTTGATTGAGAGGTAGATTGCACCAGGGATGTGGACCTTATCCTGGGGAGGGGACAGAAAGACACCTCTGTCACTCCTGAGGGCTTGCCTCATGCCACATCCTGCAAATGTGAGACGGTTAAATGTCAGCCCTGCCCTCCCTGGCCCTCGGTCTGGCGGGACAGGAACATGCACACGTGAATTAAACCGAAGGACAGGGGTCTCCGAGGTGTGGCCACGTCATCGAGATGGTGCAGCGAGGGCTGAACCCAGGCCCACGCTCAGATGCACTTCCAAAAGATGCCAAGGATTCCCTGCAAGGAGCTAGCTGCAGGGAAACTGAACCCCCACCCCCCACCCCAGGCCTGGGCGCCCACTTTTTCCATTAAAACCAGGTCACCAGGAAAAAAGACTGGGTGGTAAAGACTCCCTGGCTTTGGGACCAAGGAGGCCCTTTCTTGGCTGGGACTTGGCAGGGGTGGGGGGCGGGGAGCCGCTCTGGGCACTGGTGAGCTTCTCAGCTCCCCTCGTGGGTCCTGCCAGCCACACGTCTTGGAGCGTACCTCAAAGTTGGTGTTATTGTTATACGGGTGTTTGGACTCCCTCACTTGCACTTCCATCCCAGGCTCCTCCATGAACTGGCAGGCAGCCAGGGCCATGGTCCCCAGCATGCTCCCTCGGCAGCCCTGGAGTACCTTCCGCAGGATCTGGCGGGACACGAAGCAGCGAGCGTCAGGGCCTGCCGGTGGCAGGAAGGAGGAGGAGCCCAGTTCAACCCAAGGCCTGTCCAGAGGGGCTGGCGTCACCGCAGAGGCTGACCTCACCAGCCGCCTGTCACGGCAGGGGGTGGGGAGAGGGGGAACTTCCTGTACACTGGGATGCTGGTTTTCCTTCTGGAAAACACCACTTCTGGGAGCTCTGAGGGAGCCAGCAGAACCTATCAGGGGTGGTCCCGGGCCCTGAAGAGCCCTGAGACCAGCAGGGGAGGGATGCAGACAGACAATTACAGCACAACAGGCCACATGCCGAGGGGGTGAGGGACTGGGGGCTCCTCGGGGCGAGGGTGGGGAAGGCCGCATTCCCCTCTGCCACTCGCAGATGAGAGGTGCAGCTACAGCAGAGCCGCCCGCACCTCCAAGGCCGTGTGGCTGGAGCCAGATCCAGGACTTACATACTGGTGGTGTCTTTGACAGGCAAATTAAGGAGAAGAGGATGAACTCACGTCCTGAGGAGTCCTCGTGTAGGGCGTGCATGTGTGTGGGTGAGGGTACATGATGTATGTGGGCGCCAAGGGGACAGGGATGAAGAAGGCGGCAGTAAATGTGACTCAAGAGTTGTGCACTTGGAATCTGGTAAGGTGGTGACAAAACCATCCCGCTCGGCCGGAGGTGGTGCCCACAGCTCCCGCCACCCAGGCCAGGCCAGCTCTGCGACGAGGCTCCTCACGTATGTGCATCCTGGGAAGCCTTGCTACCCCAACAGTACTCTCGAGACAAAGCTGAAGATTTGACTTAAGAATAAACACAAAACCAGGGGTGCTGGGGGGGGGGCTCCAGTGGTTAAGTGCCTGACTTCGTTCAGCTCGGGTCACGATCTCACGGTTCGTGGGTTCGAGCCCCACGTCGGGCTCTGTGCCGACAGCTCGGAGCCTGGAGCCTGTTTCGGAGTCTGTGTCTCCCTCTCTCTCTGCCCTTCCCCTGCTCATGCTTTGTCTCTCTCTCTCTCTCTCTCTCTCTCTCTCTCTCTCTCTCTCTCTCTCTCTTAAAAGTCAATGAACATAGGGGCGCCTGGGTGGCGCAGTCGGTTTAGCGTCTGACTTCAGCCAGGTCACGATCTCGCGGTCCATGAGTTCGAGCCCCGCGTCAGGCTCTGGGCTGATGGCTCAGAGCCTGGAGCCTGTTTCCAATTCTGTGTCTCCCTCTCTCTCTGCCCCTCCCCCGTTCATGCTCTGTCTCTCTCCCAAAAATAAATAAACGTTGAAAAAAAAATTTTTTTTTAAATAAAAATGTCAATGAACATTAAAAAGAAAAAAAAAAGAAAGAAAGAAAGAAAAGAATGGGGTGCCGGGGTGGCTCAGTCGGTTAAGCACTGGCTCTTGGTTTTGGTTCAGATCATGATCTCACAGTTCATGAGTTCCAGCCCCACATCAGGCTCTTTGCCGACAGCTCCAAGCCTGGAGCCTGCTTCGGATTGTGTCTCCCTCTCTCTCTGCCCCTCCCCTGCTCATGCTCTCTTTCTCAAAAATTGATAAACATAAAAAAAAATCAAATCAATTCAAATCAAAGAATGAGAACAGAACCAGAGGCCTGGAAACTGAGAACCAGAGTGTGGGGTGAGGATGCAGACCCCACACCTGCCCCCCAGAGGCCGGGGGCCTCGGACAGGTCCCTGGCTGCACTTCCTCACGACAGAACTCTTGCGGGTTACACTGCAGCAGGTGCGAGTGTCCCGGGGCCAACGTTCCAGGAACAAGACGCAAACCACCCCGGAGGCGTCCTGTACCACGGAACACACCGGGGGCCGTAATTCACCCTGTCCTCTGGACCTGGCGCCCCGAGAAGAGATGGGCCGGGGAGTGTGCAGAGTCAGGCTCCACGGGATCGGCGGGCCGAGCGCTCTCTGCACACCAAGTCTGCCAAGGCTGTGACCTCCGCTCTGGGCCGGGACTTGCGAGAGCCCAGCCGTGCCCACGGCCAGCCTCCACTGCATCCGGAGGAAGCATGTTCAAACGTGGGGGCGCAGAGGAGGCGCAATGAGGGCGAGGACCCAGCCTGACCCAGTAAACAATCACCTTCTCCCACTGATGCTTTTCTTCCAGCTGCATGAACATATCCAAAATGTAGGTCATGTGGGCCGGGCCGCTCAGCTCCAGGGTCTCCTCGCTCACGGGCACGTGCCCAGGCCACTCAGCGAGCAAGGACGCCAGCACGTGGCGGGCATACAGGACAGCCGTGGCCTCATTCACGCGGAAGAGGTACTCGCGGACGGCCCTCCTGCTCTTGCAGCCCAACTCCTTGTGCAGGAGGGCAGCACTCTTGCTCCGGCGCTGCTGGGCATAGCTCTGCTGCAGTTCGCCCTCCGTGCTGGAGATCAGCTTCTGGGTCACGGGGTTGGACTCGGCAGTGGCCTGGTCACAGCGTGCGGGCCGCGACTGCAAACCCAAAGACCACTGTTACGGCAGCCGGCCCCTCCCAACTGGCTGGGGTGCGGGGCCAGGGGCCGACCTTTCGTCTCCAAGATGGAGGCAACGTACCAGACACGGTAAGATAATCATGTCTGTGTCCACGGCCTTGGCGCTCTGCTCGTCCAGTCTCAAACTCCTACTGGGCTGCCACCTCTGAGCCAGGGTCCGGATCCTTTCGTCCGTGGTGAGCTCATCCCCATCAAACCTGCAGAGAAGGGGCACGAGGATGGGCACAAAGGTACCGAAAGGGAAGAGTTCAGCCTGCAGTGGAACTTGTCAGGGACACTGACGGGAGGTGTCTTCCTGGGACTCTGCAATTACATCATCACACCCCCGAGTCTGCGACACCAGTTCACCGCGCTCATTCACTCATGCACGCAGACGTGCACGTACACGCTTGCGGCAGAGAATGCAAGGCGTCCCTCAGGATCCACGCTCCCTGGAGCCTAGAAACAAAGTTCCCCAACGTTGTAGCAAGATACACAGCCCCCCAGCCGGCGATGTGGTGACCGGCACCTCCCGCAGCTAGATGCAGCGGTGCAGCCGGGCTCGCGCCCACGGGAGGCCAGCGAGGTAACGCGGGCCACTTCCAGAGCCCACCCTCCAGCAGCCGGGGTGAGGACGCACTCCTCTCTCTACGATTCCCCCTCCCCCCGGGCCGGAACAGAGGTGGCACGCATGGGTGAGCCATCTGGTGGCACAGGGCCACTCCAAGGAGCAGAGCTGCCCACCCACCCTGGACAGTCCACGAGAGGAAAAACAAACTCTATCTTCCTTGACCCGGTATTTCTGGGTCTCTTAGTTCCAGCAGTGCCCTGCTTGGTTTCACAAAGGACTCGAGGCGATACGTAAGAAATACGTACGGGAAAATAGAAATACAGGATGAAAACGCAGAAGAAAGTTAGAACAGGAAGTCGAAACCAGGATATGAGGGACAGAGGGGGAGATTAGCTGCACACACATGTAGGAGTCGGGCCCGAGAACCGGCCCTGAACTTCCCGGCAAGAGAAAGGGAGCATTATAAATTCTATGAGAATCCTTGGGGGAACGCCATGGAAATAACGTGCCGCGGTGAACAAGCAAACGACACTCTGGCTAGAAGGCCCTGCTTTGCGCTGTTTGCTCCAGGACGACGTAGGAAAGGAACCTTGGCGTCGGCGTCAACTGGCACCCCCGCGAGGGACACGACCGCCACTCAGATGACGCGGGCGTGCGGCAGTCAGCTCTCACATCGCTCACGAAGAACCACGGGCCAGCTCCACGTCGTGGCCTCCCGGGAGTCTTTACCCACGTGTTGCTGGCAGGGTCCTCACCTCTTCTGAACCTCCAGGAAGAAAGAATCGGTCCTCTTCATCTGCAGCTCGTATATGGCCCGGAGAACGTGCAGAGGGGCATTGAGGGCGTCGTGCGCCATCTGCAGAGGAACAGAGACAATTTAAAAGTGCTTCCGCACATCGCGGATCACCTGAACGCAAAAGGGAGAAAATAACTCTTTCTAGAGTTACCACAGCTTATAATTTCAGGATATTGTGTGGTCACTTAAAGCAAACAAAATTATAAACTCTAAACCATGGACCGTGGAACCTGCTATTATAAATTCAAAGGAAAACATAAAGCGTGGAAACGCCAAAAGAAATACCAGGCCCCCAAAGGCAGTGCTAACGGTCGAGAGCTGCCACCGCCACCGCATCACTGCCGGCTTCTCTCCAGCTGCCTCGTACCCCCGTCTGACCGCTGGCACCGGAAGTCCAAGGCTATACTTCCTTTTGGTTTCTGAGAAAACTAAACTTGCTTTCCTGACCTCCAGCCCATACCCGTGTGCTCTTCCTGCGGCCACTGATCCGAGGAAGAGCGCCTCCCCAGGGACTGTGAGAGCGCGCGTCTCAGAAGCCACAGGGAGACACAATGGACGGGCCGCAGACCATGAGCACGACTGCACGTGTGTATTTCACGGAAGAGAAGATCTAAAGCTTTTAGACTCAAAAGGCTTAAGAACTACTGTGCTAAGGGCTTCTCCATCCTTCCGGACCGATTCTACACAATTCCAACTGAGTCTTCAGGAAGTGATCTCCCAGCACGTCAGACAGAGGCATTTTCGCACAGAGGCAAAAGCCAGGTGCAAGCCAAAAGGAATCCATCCTGTGGAGCCCCTCCACCGTCCACACCACGGCCCCAGAACTCACCAAGAAACATATTCTGGTGGGCTCATCCAGGCTTTCCAGAGGATCTAGCTTCCTCTGCTCCTGCTCTCCAGGGCTGCTGACCGCGCCTTCTGTGTCCTCCCCTTGATCCCCTCGCTCATCCGGTTCCAGGCCTGTGTGCTCGACCGAGGTGTGGATCTCCTTCTTTGAGGAGTACAGCATGATGGACAAAATCTATGGGCAGAAAACCAGGCAGGACGGTGGTGTGGGGGCTCAGTGGGTGGGAATGTCACACAGATCTTTAACCCTCAGAGGGTGGAAAACATCTGACCTCCTTAAAAGATGTACGGATTCACAAAAAGAATGTGAAACGAGTAAAAAAAGAAAAACATGAAAACGAGTTCAGTTGTACCTGTAATCAAAGAAATGCTAATAACTAAAACTACGAGGGACCTTTGTGTTTATTAACTTTGCTGCTAACGATGCAGACTGGTATTTGGAACTCATTTTGCTGAATGGTAAAGAGCTATAAAAACGTCTACTGCCTTTAACCCAGCCAATAACTCGCCTTAGGAATAACATAAAATGTGCAAGAAGTTACACTTACATTATGGTCAATGAGGCTGGAACCTGCCTTCGTGTTTCACTTATAGCCATTAAACATGGAAACCTGTCTAGTGACCAAGGGAGTGGCCACTGCACGCACACCCTGCATTTGAGGCTGTACATGTAACACGGATGCAGAAGAAAACAACTAGGGAAACCAATCTGACAATAAATTTCATGTTAAAAAAATATATTAAAAAAAGAATTAAAAAAAAAGAAAACCACTAGAATAAGGACATACATAAAACATTAACAGGAGCTGTGTGTGAGGTGAAATTTGAAAGTTTTTCTTCCTTTCCTATAGTTCGAATTTTCTGCAATGTGGTTCTATTATTTAAAGAATAAGAAAATTTTAGGGGCGCCTGGGTGGCTCAGTTGGTTAAGCCTCCGACTGCAGCTCAGGTCATGATCTCACAGTTCGTAAGTTCGAGCCCCGCATCGGGCTCTGTGCTGACGGCTCAGAGCCTGGAGCCTGCTTCCGAGTGTGCGTCTCCCCCACTCTCTCTCCCTCAAAAATAAATAAACATTAAAAAAAATTTTTTTAATTTAAAATGTTTCCTCAGATTGAGAGCCCAGATGCTCTCCAGATTATCCCCGTTACTATGCTTTGGCACATTTTCCTCTAACCGAAGCAAACCCTCTCGTGGGACCTGAGAGCTGTGTCCTCATGCTCAGGCCTGTGTGATGGAGACGGGTGGCTGACCAGCTCCCACACAGCAGCAGCTCGTCTTGGACCTGAAGCAGTTGGTCCAGAAACTCCACAGAGAACCACAGTAATTCCACTAAGAAAAACCTAAGGCCTACAAGGAATAGTAATCAGATGAAAATCATTGACTAAATCCTACATAAAATAAACATAACCAAGGACAAACTCAGAAACTGATTTTAGCTCAAAGGGGCTTTAAAGGGAAATAATGATCCAAGGAAACACTTTATCGCCATGATAAAGGGCCAACCGCATGTTTCCATAGAATACTTCTCCAGTGTTCTCTGAACAGACATCAAACTCGTCCTCCCTGACACGGAGGGCAGGTGTCACAGTCCCTGTTTCCAACAGGGACACAAACGGAAGACGTGGTCCAACCACAGTACAGAATGAGCACGCGCTGGGCTAGCCCCGTCTTCACTCGCGAGTGGGCAGCCCGCACCTGCACCAGGTGGCGGTGGTGGCGGGAGGCACGCCCACCCCTTACCTCTAGATCCCGGAGGAGCCACGTTTTACTGAAACCAGTTCCTTTGCTGCACTTTTTCACCAGCAGCTTCAGCAAATCCGTCTGAAGGAAGGTCGCATGGGTCTCTTCGAAACCGTGAGCCTGCCACACAGAAGGGGTGACCTGCAGCTGGTGTGGGGAGGGGACCGCCTATCTCAGAGCCCACCGTGTCAGGAAGATTCCAGAATCGGCAGGAAGGATGAGACTCTGAACCTCAGCCCTAACCAGAGTCTGTCCGCTCTGTCCCCAGTGCGCCCTCCACAAGCACTTCTGAAGCCCAGGACATGCCGTGTGCCACGTCCCATGCTAAGGGCAGGGGCTTCACGGCCCTCTCCTGCGCTCTGACTTCCCAAAGCTTCCCAGTGTCTTCAGACGAAAATCGAAGTCCCTACCCGTGGCAGTCAGGGCGGACGGGGCACTGTGGACTCTCTGCCTGTGTCTCTGGTCTCGCTTCCCTCTCGGGCACGACCCTGAAAGCCTGGAGGCACTGCTTCTGTAACGACCACACCTGTTCCTGGGACTGGCGTCTGCAGCTCCCCCTGCACACATCGCTCTGCCCAGACTCCCTCTCTACCACCTCGAATTTCGCCTCTGCAGAAAGGCTTGCCCTGACTCGTGGTACTTTTCCTTGCAGGCTCCGTGTTGTCTGTCTCGCAGGCTGGGCTGTAAGCTCCACCTTTTCTCAAGTTCAGTGCTACATGGCTCTCAGTGCTCAACAATACTTGTGAAAACTGGGAATCAGAGACAGAAATGGTCTATGCCTTGGGGCACCTGGATGGCACAGTCGGTTAAGCGTCCAACTTCGGCTCAGGTCATGATCTCACAGTCTGTGAGTTCGAGCCCTGTGTCGGGCGGGCTCTGTGCTGACAGCTCTGATTCTGTGCTCGGATTCTGTGCAGCTCTGATTCTGTGCTGACAGCTCGGATTCTGTGTCTCCCACTCTCTGCCCCTCCCCAACTCACAATGTCTCTCTCTCTCTCTCTCTCAAAACTAAATAAACATTAAAAAAAAAAAAAAAAAAAGAAATGGTCTTTGCCTTCAGGAAGTTTCTTCTTTCTTTCAGACCGTGATAAATGCCGTGGAGTCAACAAACATCATGCATGGCCTCCGTCCCTCCCTACAAGCACTCAGGCCTGGGCTGGAGCTGGAAGCCCCTCAGTGCTGGCTCCCTGGGCTGCTGGGTCCTTCTGTGGTCCTCTGGGCAATTCTGCCAAAGTCCAGGCACTCACAAACTTTTAAAATGAAACCCTTCTTTCACGGCTATTTCTGTGGGGAGGTAGGGTCCTAAAAACGCTCCTTCCCCCTGTCAGGCCCCTCAGGTGGCAGAACAGAAGAACCATGTTCCCTACAAGTCAAGGCTTCTCATCTGTACCCCTGTTACCACCCAGGGGTAACATCCTCACATGTCTCCCTCCTTCCACCCCAACCACCAAGCCTATCACTCAAAGTCCCGTAGGATGCTGGTCCTCTCCCCTTCCTCTTGTCCTTTGATGGGCTGGAGGAGCTGTGGTTCAGAGGGAAGAGAGAAACAGTTTGGTCTAGTTTCTTCCCATCTTCAAAGGTTATGTGCTCATTAGGCAAATACCTGGTTCTGGGAAACAGTACTGAAAAAATACAAAGAACCAACTACTGGGAAAAACCTGTTTTTCCCTTTGAGTTATCCTTTTGCAAGACCCCATACATTCCTAAAAATAATCAAGATCCTAGGTTAACCATCTATCAAAATCAGATGGCATTTCCTTGATGTAAACGCCCCGCAGATATTAAATCACAGCCAGACGCATTAGCAAATGGGAGAAGCTCACCATTACCTTCAGTGTCTTATACAGTCCTTTGAGGGCCAGGGACAGGACCCAAGTTGCCTCCACTGCCTCAGGACAATGGCTCTCCATGCTGGTTTGCAGGAGGTGACTGGCGATAAAGGCAAAGTGCTGGGAGTACTGGCTCAGCTGGGCCTGACAGTCGTTGCATTCCTGTCCTTTCTGGACCAGCTGGTAGTCCTTCACTGGAGGGTGATGTCAGGCAGGAAGAGAAAAGGCACAAAAGTCTGGTCAGTGCTTCCTGCAGCGAGGTCTCTTCCCCAGTAACACACCTTTACTGAAGTAAGAGCAGCAGGCCCCAGAACATAATCTCCCTGGCTTCAATTTAGCCGTCATAATTAAGGCTGGCTTGCAGGTGAGCACAAAAATGGCACTGGGCCACCTATCCATCGAGCAACTGGGAGAGACAATTTACGTTCCTACTACTGTGCACACACAGGCTGTCTCCAAAAGTGTTAAAGGAACTTAATATAGTACACAGAAGGGACTTCCACTCCCAGACAAACTAAGACAGGCTGAATTTACTCTCCTATCTTAAACAACCAAAATGTAAAAAAAAAAAAAAATCACAGACAATGGTTTGCAGACACGAGGCAACAAGCAGTAAAGGACTATGATCCCTGATAGAAGAGACATAAACCAGGGGAGTCTTCCAACAGCCTGGCTTTCTGGAGACAATTTACAGGCTGCAGAACAGACGCTGGAAATCCAAGCAGAGTCCCACAGTCTCAATGAACTGATGAGAAAGAGGTCAGAATTCAGGAAAGTCAAGGTAGCCAGAATTTTGGGGGCAGAATATCATGAAGAAGAGAGAGGCACAGAGACAGAGAGGGTATGGGAGACCTGTCTAGAAAAGCCACAGAAGCTTCCTCATGAGTCTCTGGAAGTATGATCTGCGTGAAGTCGAGAGCAAACTTCCTAGATAGGAAACCACCCAGTTCTATGAAAGAACTACCAAAAAGCTGTAGGATGAACAATTCTTGGAGCTCACACAGACCTGGGAATATTGTGTCTTCCCACCAGTGAGAGTGGAAGTATCCTAGTTGGGGGTGTGGGGGTGGGGTGGGAACAATTATTTCAAGACATAATGATTAAAATTTTTCTGAATTTGATGGAAACTAAATCCACAGATCAAGGAGCTCATTAAATCCCCAGGCAGAAGAAACAAAAAAAATCATGTCAAGGCACATTATAATCAAAATGCTAAAAACCAGTGATTAAGAGAAAAATCTTAAAAGTGGCCCTAGAGAAAAGATATTTGAAGAGTAACAAAGTATACTATAGATTTTGTGGCAAAAACTATGCAAGACAGAAGACGATGGATCAATAACTACAAAGTATTAAAAAAAAATTCTTAGCCTAGAAATTTTTATGCAGCAAAATTATCTCTCAAGGATAAAGTCAAAATAAATATTTCTTTGGCTTGGTAGGACAAACCAAAACAAAAATACTGTAGCAGCAGACCTGACGTTCAAGAAATGTTGTTTTCAGGCCAAAGAAAAATGATACCAGATAGATACCCAAACCTACACAAAGGAATGAACAGCACCGGAGATGGTAAATGCGTATGTAAATAAATATAAAAGATATTATTTTCTCATTTTATTAACAACTTTTTTTAATGTTTATTTTTGAGAGAGAGAGAGAGCGAGAGAGAGAGAGAGAGAGAACGAGTGAGGGAGGAGCAGAGAGAGGGGGGACAGAGATCCAAAGCAGGCTCAGTGCTGACAGCAGGGAGCTCAATGGGGGGCTCGAACACATGAACCGATCTCATGAGATCATGACCTGAGCTCAAGTCAGATGCTTAACTGACTGAGCCACCCAGGTGCTGCAAGTAACCTACAGCAAACTCTGGAATAACCAGTGAAAAAATTAAGAGATAGTTAAAAGCCAATTCTGAAAATAAGATGGAGTCATTAAGAAACAAAAACAAAAACCCTCAATCCAAAATAAGGCAGAGAAGTGGGGGGAAAAAAAGGAACAACAAATGAGACAAATATAAAACAATCAAGAAAATAGTAGATTTAAACTCAATCATCTTGATAACTACATTAAATGTAAATCATCTAAACATCCCAATTAAAAAGCAGAGATTGTCAGAGTGTATTAAAAAGAAAATTCTACTACATGCTATCTACAAGAAACCCACTAAATGTAAAGACACAGGCAGGTTAAGTGTGAGAATGGGACATATACACCATGCAAATGTTTTGAATAAAACAAAAGCTAGAGAGGCTACATCAACATTAAAGTCAATTTCTGAACAAGGAATATTAGAGATGAAAAGGGGACATTTCATGGGGCACCTGGGTGGCTTAGCCAGTTAAGTTCTAACTTTGGCTCCACGGCTCGTGGGTTCGAGCCCACATTGGGCTCTATGCTGACAGCTCAGAGCCTGAAGCCTGCTTCAGATTCTGTGTCTCCCTCTCTCTCTGCCCCTCTCCTGCTCACGCCCTGTTTCTCTCCCCTTCAAAAATAAGATAAACATTAAAAAATTTTTCAAAAAAAGGGACATTTCGTACTGAATTGAGAAACAGACATATACACAATTACAGTTGGAGACCTTAACATTCCTCTCAGTAATCATTAGAACAGACAGAAATTCAGTAAGAGCATGGAAAGCTTGAACAACATTATCAACTAACTTCACTTAAAAAAGACGTCTACAGAACAGCATAGGTTTCTCTTCAAGTGCACATGGAACCTGATTCAAAACAGATCAAATTCAGGACCGTAAAACAAGTTTCAATAATCTTAACAGGACTGAAATAATTCAAAGTATGTTCACTGATGCCAGGAGAATTAAACTTGAAATCAGTACCAAAGATTTCTGGAATATCCCCCAAATATTTGTAAATTCAACAATAAGTTCTTAAACAATCCATAAATAAACACTCATAAGATAAATAGAAAATATTCTATTGTAATGGCCTGAATGAAAATAATACAAATTATATAAAAAATTACAGATGCAGCTAATGCTACACCTAGAGGAAAATTCATAGCATTTACAATGCTGCTACCAAAAAATAACAAAAATTTCTAATCAGTGATTTAGGCTTCCACCCTAAGAAATTAAAGAAAGAAAAAAAAAATTAGAGCAAGAAAAAAAAGTAGCAATTTAAACCCGAAGCAAGAAGTAGGGAATTAATGACAAAGACAAATCAATGAAGCAGAAAACAGAAAAATAACAACAAAAAAATCAACGAAACCAAAAGTTAGTCCTTTGCAAAGATCAAATAACATCGATCAAGCTCTGACGAGACACTGTAGGAAACAAACAAGAGAAGACACAAGTTATCAAAATCAGGAGTGAGAGAAGTCAGCTGTGCCAGATGAAGGGCAATTAGAGACCTCAATTTATTCCCTAGATAAATGGAGAGGTATACAGTACTCATGGGTCATGTTAAGATGTCAGTTCTCCCTAAACGGATATGCAGATTCAGTGGTTATTTAAGAGAAACTAACAAGTTGAATCTAAAATTTATACAGAAAGGCAAAGGAACTACACTACCCGGAGCAATGCTGACAAAAGAATAACAAAGCCGGAGGACCTGATTTCGAGGCTTAGCATAAATCTACAATAGTCATGAGAATGCGGTATTCGAGTAAGGCCGGACACATAGATTAATGGAATAAGACAGAAACGATAAATGGACACACACACACACACACACACACACACACACACACACACACGGGTGTCAACTAATGTCCAACAAAGGTGTCAGAATAATTCAACGGAAAGAAGTCTGTTAAACAAATGGTCCTAAAACAACTGGATGTTGATATGCAAAAAAGAAAAACAAAGGAGAAAGAACGAGATCCTTGACCTTTACCTCACACCACACACAAAAGCACAGCCAGGGCCTGATGCTGAAGCTGAATGAGAAAGCACATTACTTCAGAAGCAGAACTGGGCACACAGTGGTTACAATACTCCAGAGTTCGCAGGCTGTTTAGGGTTCGGCAAACTAAGTCAAAGGTGACTCGTGATATACTTCCTCTCTTCTACTGATGGAGCAAAATGGAAAGCGACCTGAATGTCAACATACTTATTCAAAGTTATTTCACACTCATTTAGACATCTGACTCCACAATCTATTTAAATTACCCACTAGAAAAGCAAGAACACTGGCAAATGGAAAAATTACATGTTCAGAACCTAAATGTGTCCCACCAAAAGCACAGAGCCATATCTACAAAATAACAGCATGGCAAGGGCCTTCAAATTTACCCTAATTTGGGGCGCCTGGGTGGTTCAGTCAGTTAAGTGCCTGACTCGATTCCGGCTCAGGTCATGATCTCACAGTTTCGTGAGTTCGAGCCCCGTGTCAGCTCTGCACTCCAATCATGCAGAGCCTGCTTAGGATTCTCTCTCTCTGCTTCTCTCCTACTTGCATTCTCTCTGTCTCTCTCAAATAAGATAAACAGACTTAAAAATTTTTTTACCCTAACTCAACCACATCTCTTCAGAGATGAAGAAAAAGAAGCTCAGAGACTCACAACTTGTTTTTTTAAAAAAACCATAGGCAAGGGTAAGAACCAAGGTATCTCTACGCATTTCAGAGTATGCAGAGGTTGGACAGCTTCCTTTCATTCTTAGAAAAAGCAATTACGCTTGGCACCTGTTTTCCTTTTCCGGGTTTTGACATCGACGACGACAGCCCTGTTCTTCTCAGTGAAGTGCTTCAGGATGATCACGTCATGGGGCTCATTGGCATTATCCACATACACACAGCGAGTTCCCACACAGAGGACCTAGAGCAGGACAGAGACCAAGAGGCAACTCAGAAGGACACGGAGACAGGAACAGGCCCACAGCCCAACACCAGCCCCACCCCCGCCTCCCTACTGGTGCCCCGGACGCCAGCAAGTCCTCAAGGACGGGCTCTCCTACACCAGCAAGTCCTCAAGGATGGGCTTCCTACGTCCAGGGCCCGGCACAGAAGTGGTTTACATGCTTGCTGGAGGAAGTCAAGTTTCACAGTACCCTTTGTCCCAACCAACTGCAAGCCGTGAGGATCAGAAAGATCAAGGTCAGTGCCCACCCAAGAGACAACTACCCTGAGGTTCTCTGTAACTTCACCGATGAGTTACCTGCTAGTAGTCAAAGCCAGCTACTGGCTAACAAAGGAGTCAAATGCCTAACCTGTTAAAAATGCGGTAGACAGACCATCCCATAATCTTGAAAACCCAGCAATCCTGTACATGCAAATCATATACCTGAAGGGAGGAAACTCCCCAAGACACATGCTGCAGAGACCCTGCCGTGCGGGCGGAGGGTGGGAAGACGTGGCCCAGCCTCCAAAGAGGCGTACCTGGGGGATGCCAACCAGCACAAGCAGGGTGAAGATGTTGGTGTGCTTCAGCTGGAATGGCAGCTGCTTGATGCAGTGGTCCGTGAAGGTGGCGATGACGTCACGCCACAGGGGGGCACCGCTGAGGGACCGCAGGATCTCCGCCATGGAGCAGGCCCAGTCCAAGCCCACCCGGCTGGAAGGCGAGAGCTCCGTTAGGTGGTGCGGGCTCTAAAGTCAACTCAGCAGAGCTCACGACACTCCGCGGCAGGTGCAGCCGCCTGCCCGAGAGCCACTCGCCCATTAGTTTAAGCGACCCGAACGACCCCTCTGTTATCTACACGCTCAGCCTACGGCTACGTTTAAAAAAAAACTCTGTAAAAACAGTCACACGTCCAAGTGCACTTGTGCACTCACATTCACACACAGAAAAAAAGAGCTCAGAAGGAAATATATTGAAACAGTACCAGGTGCATTAAGACGGTGCGGCTGGGGTGATTTTTTTCTCCTTTTCTGTTTTCCAAATTTGGAATTGTGACTGTTACTTTTACAGTAAAAACTGACCTATTTGCTTCAACCTCCAAGCCCACACTTACTGCTGCCAGGGAAAAACCACCAGAATGTATACATCATCAGAAAATTGAATCAGCAGACAGCGCCCCGACCACACAGCTGTTTTAATGTGGGTTTTAAGGACAATTTGAATGTCAGGTGACACTATTTCTAATCAAACTCATTTTATTCTCACAAGAGATGCCTGGACAACAGCACACGGGAGTGAATCGAGGGCCGGACCACGGACTTAAGGAAATGGGACAGCAAGGTGGGACAGGGTGCGGGGGGCTACCTGTCCAGACACACGGCTCCCAGGCTGAAGAGCAGGTGGGTGGTCTTCCAGCCATCTGGCACGACGGAACTGTCCCCCGCTGCAAACAAGGTGTGCTTGGCGGAGAGGACCTTCACCACGGCAGCATCCACCTCTGCTGGTAAAAGGCGGGTGATTAACTGGCCGAGAAGACCCAGCGTGAGGTGGTAGGTTTCGTTCAGGTGGCCTGCGTTCGAGATGACAACCTGAAACATGAGTGGGAGGGCACGCTCCAGGTCTATCACGGGGACCGCGGGGTCCTGCCAAGAGAAGGAGAAACACCTACTCAACACGGAGCCCGTGTAACCTCATCAACTGCACACCGTACCCCTCACGTCCTAGGTACACCTGGCTAGCACACAGGGGCCATGCGGTATCTTCCCTCAACAGCTACGCACAATCAGGCGAGAAAAGACATTCTCAGGTATCGTCTTTTTTCTTTTTTTTTTAAGTTTATTTATTTATTTTGAGAGAGAGAGAGCACGAGAGCACCAGTGGGGGAAGGGCAGAGAGAGAAGGGGACAGAAGATCCAAAGAGGGCTCTGTGCTGATAGCAGTTAACCCGACGCGTGGGGCTGCAACTCACGAACTGTGAGATCACGAGCCCAGCCAAAGTTGGACGCTTAACTGACTGAGACACCAAATACCCCTTCAGGTATCCTCTTACAATCCCACTTCGAACTTATTATGCTACTCTCAGGGACACACAGATGACTGCTAGTAACAGGTGGTCTCTCCCACAAAACTACCACCCCTCTTCCAGAAAAGAAAGTACCACTGTCTCTTACCAACTTTAAGGGAGGTAACATGGCTGCTAGTAATCCCAAAATCCTCTTCTGGGAACACTCAGCAAACACCTGCTCCGGGCTGGGAGTAACTGCCTTTTCCTCGATGGGCTTCTGAGAGGACACGACTGAAGTGTCAGCATCTGAGTTGTAAAACATCAAACTTTCAGGTCTTGCCACGTTCTGTGCACGTACAAGCAGCAAGTAAGCTGCTGCACCGTCCCTGAGCCGAAAGAGAACGAAACTCGGACTTTGCTGAACACTCAAGGGGACCCCCCGACTGCCCTCCTAAAACACAGGGCACCCAGCCTCTGCAGTCGCCGTTCCCCTGACCCTGCTAGTCTGTGCTCATGCTAACTGGTTACCTTTCAACAAACCCAATCGCTGGTATTTATATTATGTCTTCCCTTCTAGATTTTTACTGTCCTTCAGTGATGTGTCACAGGTACCTAGAAATGTTTCTCGAGCATAGCAGGTGCCCAGAGGACGCTTGATGGATGAATACTCTGTATGTGGACCGGGACGCTGGCACTTGTGCAGACCAAAGAGGGCCTGGGCCAATGAGGAGTGTCAGCCGGCTGCACCGCGAAGACGCCCATCAGCCCCTGCTGAGGGCTGGCCCCATGGACGGGGCAGGATGCCCGGTGCCCACTCCTGCCTCCATCACGGAACAGGCCAGGGAGACACTCGCTGCTTCCCCCCACGCTGGGCCGCCCCGACAAGGAGGCTCTGCAGCCCAGAGCACGCACCTCCATCTCTGGGCTCATCAATCTTCTGGGAACGCAGCTCCGACCCTGTTGCTGCCAGCCCCGGGCAGTCAGCCGAGGCCCTCCTCAGTAGAGGACACAGCAACCCCTAGGGCTCTCCTCCACCCATGCCCGTCTGCCGGCGGGACGCTCCCCTCCAGTTGCCTGGCGGCTCCCACTCTGGGGCCTGATCTGCTACTGTCCCGCCTGCCCTCCAAGTCTCTCCCCACAGCAGGTCCTAGCACGGCTGAGGTCCCTCGCAGCCTGACCTTTACAAGGCTTCCTGTGGATACGGTTGTTCCGGTTAGACACCGGTCGCCACCGCTCACACCTCTCTTCTGGACAGAGCCACGTCTCACTTCCAATTACAGTCACCGCACCGTGCTCGACACCCTCCCAGACTGCAAGCACCATGGCAGGGACCCGCGTGTCTGTCTGACTTGGTCCCTGTCGCATCCCCACAGTCTAGCACAGGGCTTGGCACACGGAAGGCCCTCCGTAATTAGGGAATAACAAAGGAGGAAAGCAGGCAAAGTGTTAGCAGTACCATCCAATACAAAATGAGAAACCGTGCGCCCTTGGTTGCTAGCCAGTTTGAAACCGTGTGCAACAAACAGCCGAGGGATGGGTCTGTGTGCATTTCAGATAAAAGAGATCAAGGTCATGATCGAAGAATCTTCACCTGGAAGCCCTGCAGGTGAGTCTGAAACTTGAGTTTGGCGTGCGGGATCCTTCATTAAAGATGCACCCTCGTCCTCCTTACTCCTCTGCTTGCAGTCGAAAGGTCTGACCTTGTGACCATCTCTCTTTCCCTGAAAACAAAACGCAAAAGAATGAAGGTTTCTTATAATAGAAGTTTACTCATTTGGGGTGCCTGGGCGGCTCAGATGGTTGAGTGTCCGTCCGACTCTTGATTTCAGCTCAGGTCATGATCTCACGGTTGTGGTACTGATCCCCGTGTTGGGCTCTGTGCTGTGTGTGCAGCCTGCTTGGGATCCTCTCTCTCTGTGTCTCCCTCTGCCCCTCCCCTGCTTCAAAAACTTTTTTTTAAGTTTGCTCATTAATGTTGTAATATGATTCAATTTTTAAAATCACTAGCCAGTCTTTATGGACTGAAATACTTTTGAATTCCTTAACAAAATGTGCCTCATTTCTGACGATAAATCTGTGCTCTAATTAAGACAGCCATCACTGCAACCCATCCCCCAAATGTCTCCCAAATGCCCTTGCATCAGAGCCCACAGTTCCATTAGCGATGGCCATAGTACAAACCTCGAGTACATTCTACTTAGCTTTTTTTGTAAGTTTATTTTTATGTATTTTGAGAGAGAGAGTGTGTGTGGGGGGGTGGTGGTCAGAGGGGGAAGAAGGCAGAATCCCAGACTCCACGCCATCAGCAGAGTCTGACTCAGGCCTCAATCTCACGAACCGTGAGATCACGACCTGAGCTGAAGTCAAGAGTCGGACGCTTAACCATCCGAGCCACTCAGGTGCCCCCATCCTACTTAGCTTTTAGAAGCCACTTACAGAAAGTCCTTCTCTTGGGAAAAAGAAAAAAAGGAAGTGTCCTTCTAGAACACTGAGCTTACATTTCTGAGATTTTTATTTTGGCAAGGAGCCTTGTTAAGGGGGCTCTTGCTGGAGCCGCGAGGCTTTCCTGGGCTCAAGAGTCAGGCAGTGAGCTGCCTAGATCGGCAGGATGACAGCCCTCGACCGGTGTTTCCTTAGGCCTTTTCCCCTGGGCCAGAGAAAGCCTCTAAGAAGAGCCTGAAACACCTTTCTGCAACAAAAATTAAGGAAGTGCTCAAAGAAAAAGACACATCAGAAGGATAGAGAGGCCAGCAGGAAGGCGCTTCCACGGGCCAAACATGGGACAATCTGAGCATCAAGACGTGTAATGGAAAGTAATATATTTCATACATTTTATTTTATTTAAAATTTTTTTTAATGTTTATTATTTCAGAGAGAGATAGAGAGAGAGAGAGAGAGAGACAGAGAGACAGAGAGAGACAGAGAGCAAGCAGGGAAGGGATAGAGAGAGAGAGAGGGAGACACAGAATCTGAAGCAGGCTCCAGGCTCCGAGCTGTCAGCCCAGAGCCCGACGCGGGGCTCGAACCCACAGACTGTGAGATCATGACGTGAGCCGAAGTCGGACGCCCAACCGACGGAGCCACCCAGGCGCCCCTGCTTTGAACTTTTTGAGGAGCCTCCGTACTGCGCTCCAGAGTGGCTCCACCAGCTCGCACTCCCAACAAATAGTCTCCGTGTCACCACAGCAGCACTGAGGTGTAGTGACTACTGTGTGGGAGTAGAGCCCCTCGCGCCCGGCCCGTATTCGCGCCCTTACCTGCAGGGTGGCATTGTGGGTGAGCACCGTCGTGTGCCTGCGTCTCACAGACAGAAACCGAAGCACGGCGACGCTGAGTAACGCACACCAGCCGCACGGTAGTTAAGTGTGCAGGCTGCGGCTGGAAACCCATTCAGCTTGGGTCGGCTGCCCAACCGACTGAGCCACCCAGGCGCCCCTAGATTTTATTTTTAAGTAAGCTCTACACCCAACGTGGGGCTTGAATATACAAGCCTGAGATCAATGATCACACGCTCTACGGACTGAGCTGGCTAGGTTCCCACAAAATAACAGCGTTTAATCCACTGAATAAAAAAAATTCATCTAGGCCATTCTGATGCAAATAAAGGAACAGGAGGATACACAGGGAGCAGAGAGCTCAAGGCAGCCTGTCCTGGGATGCCAGGAGCTCACAGGAAGACATAACTGCCCCAGGCTCAGGGTGGAGGCTATCCCTGCTGACAACGTCCTCTCTGCCCCACCACCATCTGTGGGTGGTTGACATGCTGCCCAGAGTTTTGTGGTCAGAAACGTCAGCACGTCAGAGACTGGCCGGAAGCTTGTGTCGCCTGTCTTGTGCTGGCTCCCTGGCTGAGTGAAGCTGACAAAACTCTCAAGTTTTCACCAGCCATCTTTACTTTCGTCTTCCTCTAAAGGACACTGGGATCACGGTGAGCCACAACCATCAAACGGGGGATCCCTGAACTGGTGAGCATGACAGAGAGGACAGAAACACGAGCAGCTCCCGAGGCAAAGTCAAGGGCACTCCCGGCACCAACTCAAGCTTCGGAGGCAGCATCACAGAAGGTATGCGGTGCTTTTCCACAAAACCATCCTTGGGATCGCAATCACTGGCTCCAAGTGAGTCCAGAAAGGCTTCCCCTCTACTTAGACAGACGTTCGCGAACCACTGTGTCTACCTGGCACACAGAGAGCACATCGTGTTCCCTGCCTGCGGGCCGACTGTGAACACCGCTTCCTATGCACAGGGCTCGCCACGGGCAGGAACAAGTCCCTTTCGGTGCGTAACCTTCCGGCCTCAGGACCCCGCCAGAGCAGGCGACAGGAGCCGTTAACACTGACACAGAAAGTACTGTGAACACAGTTTCCAGCACTTTATGCACATCAGCTCACCGTGTCATGTGTGCAAATGCTCAGAACAACCCTAGGAAGCAGGTATTACTATTCTCACCCCGCTTCACAGACAAGAAAGTGGAGGACATGTGGTGGTAACATGCCCAGGATCGGACAGGGAGGGGGCCGGAACCCGGGACACCTGGGTCAAGAGCATCTGCGGCCTTAACCTCTCTGTTCTGCTCCCCGCTCAGAATGGCTCCCCCTCTTGACCCGACATGGTGCACAGTAACGAACTGTGACGTACAGTGTCGTGCGGAGAAGGGCCAGTGTGTGACGGGCCCTCAGCGACCCGGACCGCTCTCTCCTCCTCCGGTGTGTGGGCGGGCACAGCGACGGCCGGGGCCTGACTTTGAGGACTAGCGTCACCATCTGGCAGTACCCCGAGAAGAGCTAGGGCTTTCAGACCTACGAGGGGAACAAATAAGGGAATGGTTACACATTTTACAACGAGGGTTAATTCCCGCAGGCGCCAACAGTCACTGCTCCTCTACGGAAGTAGACGGCCGGGCTCTCCACAGAGCAAACCAGAGCACGAAGCTCTCCGGCACCCACACCTGACCTCAGGCACCAAAAGCCTAAACAGTGACGAAGGCCTGTGCTTCACTAACAGCAGAAGACTGGAGACACAACAGGACTGTCTACCCAGGAAACCACTGCCCCACACAACTAGATTTCTAAACTCCCACCGGCAAACAGGTAACAAGACGGCTCCAAAGCACTGGTGTTGCCCCCCTGCCACCCAACACAGGTCTGATGTCCTCAGCGTTTTCTAGAAGAGGGAGTCCCTTACTGTGAAAGGACCGGAACATGTCAGAAGTAACATTCACGCTATGTTCTCCTTAGCACTCCGCAGTCAAGTCAGAATCGTCTAGAGATTTTATGAGGCGAACGACTTTAATTACAAAGTGCTCTCATCCAGAACGCAGTCGCGTGAAGCGGATGTGTGCTCCGGGCTAAAAACTATTCCTTTGGCAAAGTTAAGTCTGGCAGATCCAAACACTAGATACTTCATCCACAGACAGTACGAGTTTCAACTGGTAGCTTTTGTGTCTTTTTTTTTTTTTTCAACTTCGTGTAAATATTTTAGAGGCACTAAGTGCGTTTTAATGTGCCAATCTTCCTCAAACGCATGTGAGAGTCTGGAATGAGCTCCACACCAGGGTGAGCGTCTCCCGTGCAAAAGTGGATTGGGTTGCCTCTAACCGAGCACGGCATTTCACTGCTAGTGAGGCTTTTCCTGCACAAGCGGCTGGGAGCTGGTCTGGTTTCGGTGCACGAGCGACAATCACCTTTTCCCTGGTGAGCCTTCATCAGACAGTCCCCCACAAGCTGCATGCACTGGCTGTGCAGGGCCGCGGCGCTGCTGCGGGCCCGGGAATCCAGCCTCTCACCGCCCGCATCCTCTGCGCTGGCCAGGTGGGTGCTATAGAGAGCCAGCGCGGCGAAGAGCAGCCAGGCGTAGTTGTGGATGTAAGGCTGGATGAGCCTCTGCCGGTCGCTGATCCGGATGGTCACCATCGGATGAGCCGTGACACTGTGGGTGGGCAGATGGCTGCAAAGAAGACACAATTACGGCCTACGGGCCTCTGTGAGGCTCGAATCGAGAAACAGGGCCTCAGCGGGGGTGCGTGCACGGTCACTGCTGGGCGTTGTGACCTCTAAGGCCGTGCTAACTGAAAGTATAAAGAAAGGTACGAGCCCTCTCCCCAGGAAAATGAACCAACACAAACACTGTGATACCCTTTCAGGATTTCACACCCCCTCACCCCCTCCCTGGCAAAAGACTCTCCAGGCAAACTACCTGATGTAGAATTCCTTTTGTGACATTTGCAAAGTGTGATATCATTTTGGTAACGTGAAAGAATGTTTATAATTTTTAGAATGGATGTGGAGTATGAACGAAGGAAATAATTTAAGATCAGTGATTTGTTTTAAAATACTTTAACAAAGAACAAAAAGGAATAAGCTAAGCACACATAGCAAAATCTCCCTAACTGTTAAATCTGGGTAATGGGTATGTGGGGATTCAGCGTACTGGTCTCTTTACTCGTAGGCACGTTTGAAATCTGTTCAAGAAAAAAAGGAGGCATACCCATAGGAGTATTTCTTCGCCGCATAGCACCCATAGCAAAGATCGAAGTCATCACACACATTGCAATTCATCCTCCGGCCGATGATCAAACCCTGGCACTGGTCACAGGTAAACTCCATGCTGACCATCTCGTGGTCATCTCCGTGGCCCTCGGGCTTCACCCCACCTGGGGAAACAGCCGCGGGAGGCGGATCAGGCAAAGGGCTCTTACAAGGGCTAGTTTCCAAACACAAACCAATCTAGAAGCAGGGCTCTGCCGAGTTACCGCTCAGGATGTCAGGAGTCACCAGGCTGTTCCGCCCAGTGGCTCCGAGCACATCAACAGTACACTCAGCACAGAACTTCTTAGCCATGGTACCACGGATCAATCCCCCCTTTCCCGGTGCCACACAGAGCCTGATCGAGTGTATTACAAATTCCCATTGTGACCACCACCTGGCAGAAACAAGACCGCGTACCCATCTGCGAGCTGTCTCCTGTGTGACCCCCTCCTCTGACAAACATGAAGCATCTACTGTGTATTCCCGTTAACAAGCACTGAGAAGTGTTCGGGTCTGTGCTCTCACTTTTTCGTTCCAGAATCACACAGGGAAAAAGACCCCACAATCTCAAACCCTGTGAGTGAGAAACAGCGTTTGCATCCCGTGGGTCTCCGTGCCCCATCGCACACCCTGTTCACCGCCCCTCACATCTGACCCCTTACTGCTCCCGCCACCACGAAGCTGGTCCAGGCAACAACCCTTGGTCATTGCTGAGACCGAGTCCCCAAGGGAAACTCCTATAAGGCCGGAGCCACCTCCCTCCAGGAGAGATCTGACTGTGTCAACACCCCACTGTCTGTAGGTTTGTTCCAACACGCCAGCCAATGACCCCAGGGCCCCAGTCTGGGCCTCGCCTGCCTCGGTCCGTCACTCAGCTGGAAAGACTCTAGACACACTACAGGTGCTCACTCCTCTGTCTCCGGACTTGCTCTGCTTTGGGCAGTGATGCACCACCTTCACATCGCCCAGCTCTGACTTTCTTCAGAGACGAAGTCACAACCCACAATTCACACTTCCTCACGAGCCTCCCCTGCAACACCGATTACTATGACCTCTGAACTTTTCCAGAACACTCGGTCACTCATCAGGAACTCAGCATTCGTGTCCTGGAATATGTATTCTGTAGGCATGTCCTGTTTAGCTCCTGCTAAAACTGTAGCCGCTTCCCAGGACGGGGCTATACCTTCTGGGACCGGGCCATGTGTACAGAGCACTCAGATACCCACGAATGTCAATGTGCTTTCCCTCAGCACCTGCACACCAGGCATATTCAAGGATTTCTGAGGTCTGATTCTGTGTACTCGACCACTTGGACACACTGCATGATTCGGAGAGAAAAGTAATGTTCTGCAGGCTCAGCTGACTGTGCATTCGTGGGTCCTTTGTGTTTACTGAGCGACTACACCCAGCTTGACAGAAGCCGGAAGTCCGTCAGGCCACAGCTCTGGAGCTTCTCATTCACCCAGGAGACGAGACTCCTATCTGCCAACCAGTCAGAGCACACCCCGGGCAGTCTTTCTATTCAGCACAAGGGGAGTGAGAAAAACCGACCCGGTCACGGAAAACAGCACGACTACCACTTCTGGGCAAGGCCCGCTTGGACCGCGGCGCATACCTAGGAAGCAGGTCGTGCAGAGATCCATGTCGCTGCACTGCAGACACCGGTAGCGGTGCCAGGGCGCGATCTCGTCACACCCGTCGCAGGAGATGTCCACGTGCAGCAGCTCAGAGTAGCGGGCAATGAACATGTGCATCTGTAAGGTGAAGGCAACGCAGTTAGCCGATGGGCTTCCCAACGTGGCCGCTGCCCATTAACCCAGTCGTCCTGGGAGAGGTTCGCGAGGGCTCCGCCCTGTAGCAGGTGCCAGGGAGAGAAGAGGGAGGGACTGCCGTCTACTCAGGAACCCCCTCTGGTGACGATACAGACTGACGATAGCCCCGACGGGCAAAGTCAGGAGCCGAGAGAACCCTGCAGGGGGTATCAGCGGCCGTTGGGAAGGGCGTGAAGGGTTTTCAAAGGAGGTGAGTCCTCGGCTGAGACCTGAGGGACAAACAGGTGTCAGCTGGGTGGGGGTGAGCGTGGCAGGCATGACAAACACCATCAGTCGCAAGTTCTACAGGAGGGAATGAGACCGCGGGACGGTGGTTCATAAGAGCATCAGTAATTCAGTACCTGAGTGTAAAAGGCGGTAAAACGCGGGGGAAGCAGGTGGAGGAACGATCTCTGAGCTTTCTAAAAGTTCCCCTGGCTACCGAGTTGGGGATGGACTGCAAGAGGCAAGACCACAGTCCGGCAGACTGGCCACGGGAGTGGCTGTCAAAGCAGCTCGGTGACACAAGGGCGGTGAAAGGCGGGCAGGCCTGGCAGACGCTAGGGAGGCCGAGGTGCGGCACCTTGGGGACAGACTGGACGTGGGGCTGCGGAAGGGAGAGGTCAAGGACGGCATCCAGATTTCTAGCTTGGGTACTTGGTTGGACGGAGCAGCGTCAGAGAAACAGGAAACGCTGCCGAGGACGCGCTGTTTGCAGGCGCGTGAAAGGGAAACCTTCCACGGGGGGCGGGGAGGCGGGGGCACCGCGGCATGAGCAAAAGCACCGGTTTTACCGGAAAGGAGCTGCAGGCCTCAGGACCGCCTGGAGAGCAGGAAGTAAATCACTAAGTAAATCAGAGCACACAAGCCACACCACCTTAGAGCTACTGACGGCTCTCGGTAAGACACTACCACGGGAGAGAGAAAACTCGCTGAGGCCACGTGGGCGTGCCCCATCTGAGCACCACAAAGGTGCTACGTGACCACCGTTAACTGGCACACAGTAGGCACGCGATCCTGAGAAAATGATCGAATCTGAGGCAGGAGATGCCTGGCACAGTGTGGCAGTGAGCGCGGACACAGACACGGCAGGCTGTCGGAGCCCGGTGCCTCCGTGCGTCTGGACCACGGAACTGTGACTGGGCGCTCGGCTGCTCCCAAGCTTGCCGGGCGGCCCACGACTGCGACGTGGCTCCCCACGTCACCTGCCTACAGGAAGAGCGTGTGCTGCCCGAGGACACCGGGGCCCAGGGCTTTCAGCACTTCTCTCGGTGGAGGGAGGAAGACGTGGGCCCCTCGCGAGCCCACACTCTGGGAGTCCGGTTCTCCAGGAGGGAGCTGCACTCGGAGGGAGGTCAATCCGGGCTTCGGGGCCCCTCAGGCTGTACCACCGGGACCCTCGGGAGCCGGCCTGCGGGCACCCCCCGGGCAGACTCTCCTCTCCAAACTCCCAGCAAATCACTTCAGATTACTCCAGTTGAGAGGTCTTACTTTCCTCTGCTTCTCTGGGTCTTCCTGGGCTATTTTTTCATACCAGGCCTCAAACATGCCATCCTGACACTCGTCCATCCATTCTGAGTTCTGCTTGGCATCAGCAAGCTCATCGTCTTCACTCCACTGGCTGCAAGAAGGACACAGAGAGAAAAGCACGCTGGGGAGCAGACTGGCCCCTTCACGCTGCCGAGCGAAGACGTCCCAGGACCGCCAGATTGCCGAGAGGTACACAGCAGTGAGGAGGAACAGACGACAGTGGGTGAGGAGCCGGAGCCTGAAAGGTGTGCCCCCAGGGCGCAAGTGCACCTGCGAGCCGTTCGTGGTGACCCTATTCTGTGCCAGGCACTGGAGCCAGAGCGAACTTTTTCAGCTCCAGCAAGAGAGGCAGGCGGGAGACCCGGGCTCTGCCTCCCCCGTCAGTTGCTCTGAGGCCCTGGCACCACACTCCGCTCTGCTCAGTGTCCTTGTTTCGTGACACTTTGTCTTAACGTTTATTTATTTTTGACAGAGACAGACAGAGCGTGAGCGGGGGCGGGGCAGAGAGAGAGGGAGACACAGAATCCGAAGCAGCTCCAGGCTCCCGGCTGTCGACACAGAGCCCGACGCGGGGCTCGAACTCAGGGGCTGTGAGATTATGACCTGAGCCGAAATCAAAATCGGAGGCTTAACCAGCTGAGCCACCCAGGCGCCCCTCAGTTTCCTCCTTTCAAAGAAGAATTTCATATAGATACTCCCATGGGCTCCTTTTAGATAAAAAAAATTATAGATTTCCATAACTTCAGTTCGTAGTTTGTTTTAGCACCAGAATTTTACATACAAAGGGATTTGCTCGCCGCTAAATGCGAACACAACAGACTCCACTCTGGGCGGGGCACGGAGGGAAGTGGCAGGGTGGGGGGGTGGGACTACTTGGCTGACCCCCTCACCCCCACCCCGGCTGCGTCCCCTCACAGAGGGCGACGCCAGGCTCTGGGGAATGAGGAGACGGCTGCTGCGCCACCTCCTTCCCCAGAATGTCTGACAAAGCGAAGCTCTCCCCTTGCCTTCCTTCTCTCGTTTTGTTCTGTCTTTTCTTTTTTTTTTTTTTAATTTTTTTTTCAACGTTTATTTATTTTTGGGACAGAGAGAGACAGAGCACGAATGGGGGAGGGTCAGAGAGAGGGAGACACAGAATCAGAAGCAGGCTCCAGGCTCCGAGCCATCAGCCCAGAGCCTGATGCGGGGCTTGAACTCACAGACCGCGAGATCGTGACCTGGCTGAAGTCGGACGCTTAACCGACTGCGCCACCCAGGCGCCCCTGTTCTGTCTTTTCTACAGACACGACTGGCTCCTGGGTAAGTGGACTTGAGCAGGGAGGAGACATTAAAAGTGGAAAGGAAAGAAAATCCGCATACTGTTTTTTTCTCATAAACTAAGTCTTTACAATACGCAAGAGGGTAGAGTGGCTAAAACCCTATATGCACATAACCAAAGAATAGAGAAAAGGGTTCTCTGATTCCACAAGCGGTACCAGGGTGTCCAAAAGTGCGGAGGGTCCTTGTCCTCCACGTTCCCAATCCCACCACCACCACCTCACATATGCTTCCTCGCACCAGACCCTGTTCTCACCCCTGAGAAACAGAACTCACCTGCCCTTCACAACAATCCTGGGAGGTAGGTACCATTATTATCTCCAGGCGGGAGGAGGAGGGAACTGAGGCAGAGCGGGCTCCGAGTACCTGCTCAAAGTCACCCGGTTGGTCTGTGCCCGAGCCAGGACACTACACAGGGAGGAGCCTAACCAGAGGAACCCAGCTGCGACCCCAGTACTCACGATCCGCTCGAGGAGCCACAGACGCAGGACCGGGTTCTTACCTGATCACACTGTCGTGGACACTTATGTTCTCTTGTGTCATTTTCATGAGGAGATCTGGTAGCTGAATGTCCACAAAGAAAGCGAGGTCGCCAGGTTCCCAGCCCATGTCCAGAAGATGAAGCAGGGCTGTCTGCACACAGGACAAGGCAGGCAGCAGGGACCTAGAGAGCCCATGACGGTGCAATTTGTGGACGCTGTCCATCGCCAGGGGGACAAGACAATGCAAGTCACGACCCGCCGTGTCTGCAGGTGGAGAGCAGACGGGACGGCTGGTCCTTCCAAACTGCACACACCCCACACAAGCCCTCGTCAAAACACAGCTCAGCAAGAGCTCCAGAAGCACGAAGTGAGGCGTCTGCCCTGCCAGGCCTACCTCGGGGGGCGTTTTACGGTCAAGGACGGAGCCGTAAAGATCACCTCCCGATAAACAGCGAGATGGGGGCCAGTCCCGAATTAGCCCAGGTCGGTCAGCGTAGGAGGAGAGGGAGACCGTTTGATTCGAGGTCTCTGTCTGAAGCACCTACTGTGGAGGCGCCTGGGGAAGGGCTCTCTACTCAAATTCTAAGACTGCACCTAATACACCCGAAACTCAAATGACAGGTTGGAAATCCCTACATGGACTGAGAACCATCCCCTTGAAAACGCTCACACCACACAGAGAAGAAGCTGGGACAGAGTATACAGTAGGTTGGCAATGAGCTCAAGCTGGTAAGATCAGGGACCACCACTTTTTTTAACTCTGTTTTTCCGTATTTTCAACACTGAACACGTATTTCTTCTAAAATCAGAAAAAGTAGGAAGAACGCTTTCTCTGGAAATGGCGCAGTTATACAGTACCTGTCGTTTATGCTGCTGAATCCTTTAACCGCTTTGACCAAAAACAGAACAAACTGGTAGTAAGTGTCTCGAATCTCTTTGTGCAGGTCTGCGCCACAGCCCTCCAAGTGCCCAAAATAACTAGAAACGGAGGAAAACACTGATCACCTGATTGCCAAGCCATCGCTTACTTAGTAATTGTGATTCCTTACAGGAAAAAGAGCCACGACGCGGCGCCCGCACAAACTGGCCGGGGACCTGAGCACAAGTGCAGTCGCTGGGAGCAACGGCGAAGCAGGGTCACGGGTGGGGGTGGGGGGGCCGGGGGGCCGGCGCCAGGAGTGAGGGGCGGCAATCGTTTCTCTCTCTCTCTTAATATAAACCTGCCCCCAACTGATGGCTGGCCACCACCACCGAGGGTCTCGGGTTCTGGGTTAAGTACTCCGCGCTCGTCAGCCACACCCACCCTCGCCTCCCCTCACAGATTCCACCTTGACCCTTGTCACCACGGTGATGGCATCACCTCTGAGACCCTCACCTGAGAGCAGCCTGCCCACCCTCTCTGCGACCCGACCCCCACAGCAGCGACTTCAGCCCCAAGGAGCCCTACACACCACAGGACCTACTCCTCCCTGATGACCCAGGACGTCACTTCGCGCCCACTGCCACCCGTGCCTCCCTGATCTGGGCCGCAGACCCAGCTGAGACCCCACGCCCCCCTCACCATACACTCGCCTGGGAACCCTACACAGGCACCAGCACCGCACAGCACAGTGTCGCTGGAAGAGGCACCTCTCAAACAAGCGCTCAAAGCTCTCAGGCAGTCAGCCTGCCTTTCTCACTTGGTGTTACTTTCAACCCCTCCTGCCTCTCCTTAAATGGCCGCCACTCCTCCCAACCCTTCATGTTTAGCTGATGACTCTGCCGTTTTGTTTAAAAACGGAAAGGTCACACGGGCGTCCCCCGTCTCTGTGCCTCCATCCATGCTGTGACCCCCCCTGCAGCCAAAGACGGCCTCCTGGGCTCTGTGCAAGCCGACCCCTTGGAGTCACGCGGTACCTGCCGTGCATCAAGTGCGCCTCAAACTGATGCTCTCCCGCCAGCATACGAAACGCTCTGACACCTCTTAAAAACCCTCCGTTGATCCCATTTCCCCTGCATTTCTGCCCCTGTCCTCTGCTCCTCTTTGAGGCCAAAGTTCTCGAAATGATTGTCTGTGGTCTCTCCCTCCATTTTACACGCCCCATTTTCCTCTCAACCCGGTGCGCCCGGGCTTTCGGCCCCACGGCCCCGATGAGACTGCAGCAGACCCAGTGTGTTTTCACGTGGTGCAACCTCCCACATCAGCGTACGACACATTCTTCTCTCAGCTTCTATGACCCACCACCCCCAGTGTTCGCTCCTGATGGCCACTCCTTCCTGATCTCCTCAGCTGACCCCTCTTCCTCAGCTCTGAATAAAGAGATGACCTTCATGCTCAGTCCCGAGCCCGCTCTTGTCCACCTCTGCCCTCTTTCTTGGCCATCCGGTCTCACGGCTTTAAAGACCACCTATATGCTGAGACTCTGTCCCTAACCCTGGCTTCTTTGCAGAACGTCAGACCCTTACCCTTACTGCCTGGATATCTGTATTTGGATGTGAAAGAGGCAGCTCAAACCACACACACCAAACAACTTTGGTCTTCTCCCCGATCTGTTTTTCCATTCTCTTCCCCTCAGGAAAGCGCATCACCATCCACCAACTACTTTGCTTCTGCCCACGCTTTCCCAGAGAGCAGCCAGAAGGGTCTTTCATAAACGCAAACGCCAGTATGCTCCTCCCGGGCTTGGGGTCCCCCATCTACGACTCAGTATGAAACCCAAACACCTTAAATCATGTCCTACAAAGATGTACACCACCTGAGCCCTGCCTAATTTCCTGAGCGCGTCTCCTCCCATCCTCCTCCCTCAGGCACGCTGGCTTTCGTTCTGTTCCTCGGGCTAAGCCCCTGCCCTAAGGCCTCTGCCCTGTTCCTTCGGCCTTCAGTGCTTTTCCCCGAGTTCAACCTGAGCTCTCGGTTCACGGGCCGTCTTCTCAGCCTGCTCCCTGACCACCCCACCTACACGACAGCAGCTTCACCGGATTACTGTGTGTCACTGTCCAGGACGGGCAGATTACACAGACGAATGGATGGATGGACTTCTGTTATTGTCTGTCTCTCCTCCATAAAATACAAGCTCCATCAGAACAAGAATCCTGCCTGCCTGCACATACATCACCTAGAACAGCGCCCGGCATAGTGCTCAGGAAATACTGACTGAGCTATGAGAACAACCTTGTGAAACACTTCATGTCCTTACTGTAGAAGAAAATTAAAGTCAGCTCACAGCTTCCAGGAGCTGACTGATGAGCACGGGTACGAGGGAACACAATCCTCACTGTCTGGTCAAATACAGCTGATAAACTCATCAGGAGGAGCGAACTCGTATCTGGTATTTACTCGCTAAAAGGATAGAACCCCTTTCTCCACAGGATGAGAGAACTGACCAAAAACATACATTTGCATCCTCCACGGAAATACGAGTTACTGATTAAAGAAGACAATCAGGGTTTCTTTAAAACTACCCCTGCCCGTGTTCCTTGCAGGTATGGACTTTGGACTTACTTGGTAAACTCTTTCTGGCAGGTCAGAAGTTCCAGCAGGAAGAGAATGCACGGCGGCTGGAAGCAGTGCGGCTGCCCGAGGGACTCCGCGCAGTACTGAACTATCCTCAGGACTTCGAGGACGCTCTGCGCTTGGGCTTTCCTCCAGGAGAGAACCTTCACAACACTGAACACAGAACCCAAGTCAGGGGCACCGAGAGAGCTCAAGCGGGGGCATGTTAACAACACGGACGGACTGCTGTGAGGGCGTCAGAAAGGTCACTCAGGAGGGGGACCAGCACCTCTTGGCTACTTTTAGTCACTGCCCAGCAGCAACACGAAGCGGCTCCCGCCAACTGTCCAGAAGCCCCACAGCCCAGACTAACAAATTCAGTCATCAAAAAGGAACGTGGGGTTCTTTACTGCCCCACAGAGACAAAGTTTTAACTCTCAGGACGGGAAATTAAAACATGCAAATGCAATACTTCCAGAGATGTAGGTCCACAGGTATATAATTCTGTCAGAAAGTATCAAATCCTAAGTTTCTCCCAGAATTAAAAAAGACACACCTATTAACGACAGCGACCATAACAAATGTTTCTTTGCACCCTAACAGGATATTACTGAGGTGCAATTTTCATACAGTGTAACGTGCAAATCTGAAATGACAAACTACACCTCTAAAAGAAAAAAATAATCACCCGATTTTTCATTGAACATTCTAGAACAAATCTCAATCTCTCTTTCAAGTATTAACTTGCCTGCCTTCACATGAACCTCAAGCCTCTGACCAGCCCGGGTGCCTACAGCTCGAAAAGAGAAGGTGCTGGGAAGGCGCTGCCCGGCTCACCTCTCGTGGGAGAGGGACTGGTCCTTGATGAAGTCCAGGACATCCCTCAGCAGGGGGTATTTCTCTTTCACTGTGGGCGCCGGTCTGGCCTCCTCCACTGACCGGAAGGAGAGCAGCCGGAGTCGCCCTCGGGTGAAGGGAGGCCGCCGGGTGGGAGCGGAAGGTGACGAGGGCTCCTCAGGGGCGGCAGGGGGCACCTCTGAGGCAGGGGGGCCACTGCCGGGGGGCAGGTGTGGCTGCGCTTCCGAGCCAGGACCCCCGTCCCTCACGGCAGGTGTGGCCGCTTCCACGGGAGACAGCGAGGCCTGGAAATGCTCCTCCACCACAGAGCTCGTCCTCGGGTGCCTGTCGCGTGGCTGCAGGTGATCCACGTCATCTGTGGCCGCCAACTTGTCACGGCTTTCTTCTGAACTCACTCCCATGGGCAAAAATCTTAGCAACAGGAGACTCTTCTGAATACACTCTTTCGCTAAATGCAAACAGCAAGGAAGGTAGTGAAACAAGTCAAAACTAAACTTACTGCTTACTTCTGGAGAGAAAATAATCTATATAAACTCTGTAATTTAAGACGAGAAATACCTCGGTTACCACAGTGATACACACATCTACTGAAGAAAATAAACCTTTGTCTCACTATACAAGTCAAAATCTCCCCAGCACTGTCATCACACTTAAAAAGAAGTTTTATTGGGGCGCCTGGGTGGCTCAGTCAGTTGAGCGTCCGACTTCATATCAGGTCTCAATCTCACAGCTCGTGGGTTCGAGCCCCGCGTCAGGCTCTGTGCTAACAGCTCGGAGCCTGGAGCCTGCTTCGGATTCTCTCTCTCTGCCCCTCCCCTGCTCACACTGTCTCTCTCCCTCTCTCTCTCTCAAAAGTAAATAAACACTACAAATTTTTTTTAAAAAAGTTTTATCGTGGATGTTTTCTAACATGCAGAGAGAAGAGTATAAGGACCCCACTGTGCACCCCTAACGCCAGCCCAAGGCCAGTCTCATCTCGCTAGCCGCTGCCTCCCTGGATTATTTCCATGCAGACCACAATATCACACTATTTCATCTAAACGCTTCAACACATTTCTCTAAAATAAAAGAGGTTTTATTTAAAAAAAAATTTTTTTAAACGTTTATTTATTTTTGAGAGTCAGAGAGCAGGGGAGGGACAGAGAGAGAAGGAGACAGAATCCGAAGCAGGCTCCAAGGCTCCGAGCAAGCTGTTGGCACAGGGCTGGATGCGAGGTTTGAACCCAAGAACCGGGGATCATGATCTGAGCCGAAGTCGGATACTTAACCGACTAAGCCACCCAGGTGCTTAAAGTAGTAAGAGTTTTTAAACTGACCATGATATCACTAAGAAACTAGCAGGTAATTCCTTAATCTACTGAACACTCAGTGAGAGCACACTTTGAACGCATTAACAAGATGTAGCTCAGAAACACCTGACGTCTCTCTCCTAAGAGAAGTAATCAGAAAGATTCAGCATTTGGGTCATATTAATAAACAATTACGCCTGGGGCACCTGGGTGGTTCAGTCGGTTAAGCGTCCTACTTCGGCTCAGGTGATGATCTCACGGTTCGTGGGTTCGAGCCCCGTGCCGGGCTCTGTGCTGACAGCTCGGAGCCTGGAGCCTGCCTTGGATTCTGTGTGTGTGTCTCTCTCTGCCCCTCCCCTGCTCATGCTCTGTCTCTCTCAAATAAATAAATGTTAAAAAACAAAATTCAAAAAATAAACAATTACTCCTCCGGCATTTTCCTCTTTGTGACCATCCTTGGAAACTACATGTAGCTCCTGTCCTCCTACTTTCCTCAGGTCAACACACCTTCAACTACAACAATCCGAAGACGGGTCATCGGTTCCCTAGGCCACGCAGACAGAAGGCTGAGTGGCGCACTCACCCAGGCTCTCGGGGTTCAGCTCGGCAGCCTCGGACCCATGCCTTCCTTCTGCCTCGCTCCCCAGGCTCATCAGGGACTTCTGCTTCATCTCTAGCTGGGGGGAGAGGTGGAGCCACATGACCACACTGTCCGGGCCAGGCTGCCAGAACAGCCACAGGATGCCACTTCAAACACACCCAGCAGCACTGACGTCACGGAGAACCGTACCATTACTGTCCAGCCACCAAGGACACGGGACTGAGTTGGTTTCGTCTGTCCTGGGAGTAAGCCAGACTTTGAAAGATGGATGTGTCTGCAGGTATACGTGCAACACTGCTTTCTTTTCAACTATGCGTTGTTTGGAGGGGGTTTTACCCCAACCCTGTTGTTCGAAAACTGTGAACACTGGAGCTGGAGGGGCCGTTACCCACAGCTGACCAAGCGCAGCTAAGGCAGCAGAGGTCTAGAGAAGCGAAGGGTCTTGCTAGGGTTACACCTCCAATCTGCTGAAGTTGGACCAAAAGTTCACCTCCCCTCTGTCTGCGTGAGGGGACACTTGTAAGCGATACCGAGCCTGCCGGGCAGGGGGCGGTGGTCACACAGCGGGAGCCACAGTGCGCACAGCCCAGGCGGCAGGCCGTCCGTGCCGCCCGAGAGGCCAAGGTCTGGGGAAGGAGGCTGGCGTCTTGTCCAGCTATCGGCAGTCTGTGCTGCGCTAGACCAGAAGCGTGGCCTACCTTGTGCCTCGTCCACTGCCAAACCCTTTCACCCGAGCCGCCTGTGGAACGAGCCTGTGTCGGACATGCTGTCCTCAACGACTGCCACTGCCTGCCCCGTCTCCTCTGCCAGTGCTGCTCTGGCCCTCCTCTCACCGTTCTGAGGGCAGGACCTCTCAGTTTCTTCTGAGAATCTGTTCGTTTGGTCCCCATCTATCTATCCATCTGGTGTGTATGCTCCGATCGCTATGGATCCTGGTCAGGCCTCTCTGTTCCCGGGTAAACTCACACCTTAAAAAAACATCCCCGATGGCGTGAAGCTATCGTCATCCCTCTTTTGACGTTTCCGTGAAGCACCAGTGAGATTCTTCCACGTTTGCTGAACCCTACCGCCAGGCGTCTCTGATAACCCGTATGTTCTCATCCTCAGCACGTCCCAGGCTGAACTCACCCCCTACTCCCAAAGACCCAAGGCCACTTTCCCCCGTCCGGTCAACGCTTCCAGCGCTTTCCCCCGTCTGGTCAATGCTTCCAGCGCCCAGCAAGTCACCAAGGCAGGAGCGCGGGAACGGTCCTGGACGCCACACCACTGTGCACCCCTCAACAGCGGCCACGGAGCCTGACCATCCTACCCCTGGAGCAGCTGTCACGTTTACCTAGGGACCACGGTCAGTCTCCTGCACTCCATCTCCTTGTCCATCCCCTCCTCCACGATTTCAGGATTCCTCCCAGTCACTACACAGTGTTTAAGATGACTGTGAACACATAAACAATGATAACATGTAGGGTCCCTCTCCACACCTGAGAAAAATGATCTCCCGAGCACGGCGTTCGCCATTCCTGTGCATCTGCACTACGCGCCACAGACCCGGGCTGCGTGTCAACTTAGCGTGAGGTGGAGCGCACTCAGACCTCCCTCTCGGACTGGTTTCTGCTCGTCACCCGTGTGTGAGCTGACACACGTGGCTCGCCTCACTCACTCTCACTGCGGCACAGCCGTATGTGACCGTCTCACGCTGCAGCGTCGGTGAGGCAGCCAGGTAACACACGGTCTCACCGTCCGTCCTCCTACCGGTGCACATTTTGTTCCTCCAGTTCGTGGCTGTCACCAACGAACGGTCACTACGGAACCACTTTTCTACCATGCAGAAAGGGCCCCCCTTTGACAGTGGCCTTTCCCCCACTGAAAGCCCTGCGTGATTGTCCCGTATCTACCACAGTGCTTTTCCACCTGGTCCACGAGGTCCCGCAGAGTGGCCTTTGGGGTGACAGCCCCCCACACGCACCCTGTTTCCTCTGAACATCCTTCGCGCTCACCACACTACGATTTCAAGGGTTCTAAATTATTTGACAGCATTTCATGTTGTCACTGAACTTAAGTTTTTAAAAAATTCCTAAGGTTATGCTCTTGAGAAGAGAGCTGTTACACCTTAATGACAACGAAACCATGGTGGGAAAAACTCAAAATACATAAAGATCCCATGCAAGGAAAATCTTACCATCCATATCCGAATCCCATCTGCCAAATAGTACACCTGTGCAAACTCCTCGCTCAGGGCTGTGTGGCCCCCACTTTTTACTGGGGAGAGGAGATAAGGAGAGGGCGCTCAGTTAGCTCAATTCACTACTGCGACCAAATCAGTTTATGATGCGACCAAATCAAATTTAGGCACAAATCAGTTTCTAAACCTCCTAACACTACTAACACAGAGTCTTTTCCCTGAGGCACACACATTGCGGGCAGGAAGACACTTGGGCGTAATAAAGATCAGTTAAGCCACAAATACCTGGAATGGGTTCTCTGTGTTACTTCAAACTAACCCTTTTCAAGTGAACAACATCTGAAACGGACACACTATTAAACGGGGTAAAATATTTAAAGTAAAAATATGAGAGCAAATTATCAAAAATATTAAAAGTAAGATAGAGTATTAAAAGTGGATAAAAAATAGTTATTAAAAAATAATTATTATTATCGACATGAAAAAGGTTCACGGTATAAATTAAGTAAAAAAAGGTCAGCTTTGAAACAGTGTAAACAAAATTATTTATAAAGAACATACGTATTTAAAACACAGTGTGCACGTAGGTACATATATACCGTAAGGCCAGGTAGATATGCAGAAATATGTTAATAGACTTGTTCTTGAACTGATGAGATTATAATTGATCGTTATTTTAAGCTTTTCTGTACTTTTTAAGTTCCTACATGGGTATTACTCTTATAATCAGAAACATAACAAAAAAGTTGTTTGTTTAAAAGAAAGACCTATGAGCCCTGCTTCTTTCTTGTCTTGTAAAAACCCAAGGAGAATGCGTCAGAACAGCATGATGCTTTCTGGCAAGCGGACATATGATGCGAGGACAATTTTCTGAACGTGCAGGATGTGCCGGGCTCTATACCAGGCCCTGGGGACACAATGCTGACGAACGCAGACCTGGACCTTGCCCTCATGTAGTTTACCGTCTAGGTGAAAGACTCCTGCCATATATTTCTAGTGCGAAAGGTTGACCAACTTTTGCACAAAGGTGACCAAGTGATCTAGACAAGGGCCACCCTTAAAGCAGCCCATCCCACAGGACCTGTGACCAGCCTTGAGGAACTGAGGGCCTCTAACGGTGCCTCCAAAGCCCGAGTGGCAGGTATCCTGGGAACAGCCTATATTCGGCAAAGTGTTTCAAGTTCCCACATCAGACTGTGTGTTTCTCTCCTGAAATAAGATATGTGATATCTGAACACAATCTGAAAAAGAGCTAGGGAACTGGCAACCAGCCAAAAATTTTGTTTCTCAGGGTTTGTTGGTTATTTTTTTAATTGTTACTTTAAGTAGACCCCACTCCCAACGTGGGGCTTGAACTCACGACCTCGATGTCAAGAGTTGCAGGCTCTACCGACAAAACCAGCCAGGTGTTCCTGCTTCCTAGCTGTTAACTCACAAGGCTTTTGTCCATCTACTGAGACGGTCCAGCTCTCTTACTATAATTTGATTGTGAAAACATACACTGGATTTTTGCTTCAAGACCTGACAGGACACATCGCCACCCCCTAGCAGAGATACACTCTTCCATGGGATGGCTGTTTTCATAAATCACTCGTGCCTCCATGTAGATTTTGTTTACTTGAGCAGCTTCTTAAAGGAAATAGTTAAGAATTGAAGGAGGAGGGATTGATGGAGGTGTTTTAGAAATCAGGAAATAAACTCTGCAAAGTGAGCTCCAAAGAACAGGGCAAAAAGGGCAGCAGTGACCCTCGTGGTGATCGCGGTAACAGCAGCCGTCAATGACCTGCTCAGATGGGAGAAACCACCCACCCCCACTCATTTCATCTGCGCCACGGAAGTGCTCCGGGACACCCCATGTCGTCTTTAGGGAGAGTGTGAGATGTTCTTCCCTTGAAAGACGATGAGGAGAGAGATTATTATGAGGCCGCAGGCTGCACGCACAGTGGACACAGGTGTCCGCGACGGCAAGGAGCATGCTGCCCACAGAGGAGGCTGAGCAGGGCCAACGCTACAGGAGCTCTGTGTGCAGGTGCGGGCAGACACCTCCGCTCCCGTCCCTGATTATCAGCACACTGAATGACCTCAACGGGTCCGGGCGTAACCGGCATCTCTTGGAAGGTCAGAGCCACCGGCCCCCAGTTTACAGTTTTGCCTGAGACTAAACCCAAGTCAGGGTTTCCTCCCATTAAACTTGCTGGCAGTTTTCCATGAGATTTGTGGAGAAAGAAGTGACCTGTCGATTAGGAAACTCAAGGCCACTTGCCACGCACGACAATCCACTGACTATAAACTGGTCACGAATCTCTTGACCGGCAGAGTAGGACTTAATGAGATGAAGTCTACGGTGGTAGAAACACGTTCATATTTGAAAATATTTTAAAATTTTCACTTAAGATAGGCTTTCTTAAAACTTAGCAACTGGCCTTCGGATGAGAAATATTCCCTGTAGTATAAGTTACCATATTTCTGCAGCTTCTCATATAAGTCTGGAGTACGACACACCAGAGCAGCAAAGGTGGCGTTCACAGCTTGATCAATAGTGGAACCAGCAACTCTATCTGTCTTTGGGGCCTGTTTTCTACATGCCTGTATGAGTCCCTTGCACAGTTCTGACAGTGGCCCACAGCAGCTCTGGGCAGGGTCTGCCTGTACAAACTCAAGAAGGAGACGGCGGCAGGGATCCTCGGGGATGCACGTGACCTGGAACAACAACAACAACGGGTCCCAGTGAGCGCAGCCGTTCGAGGGGTACGGTTCGGCAAGCACCTGCCGGGCCGGAGGAGGACAAAACACGGGGTGCTCTGGGGAAACCACACAGGTACACGGGTTGAAAACCAGGGTAAACGTAGGTAGACGGTGAGGGCGTGAACCCCAGCGCCACCACAGAGCAAAAGGTTATCGAGCACCAAATGCCAGGGAGGGATGCCCAGTGCTCAGAGCCCACCGGACAGAGCCCCCGGGGCGGCTGATGTCACGAAGAAGAGCCTCTGGGCGGGAGTCGGCTTTGGGCCGGACCCTGAAGACTGAGCCGGAGTTAAGAGTCAGCGGCGAGACTGACCTGGCCTTAAGTCTCACCCGGGGCTGGGCGGTGGGTGGGGGTGAAAAGGGCAGAGTGGCGAGGTGAAAGGAGATGGGACAGAGCCTCGACCGTCATACCGAGGAGCTCGGACTTCACCCTGTGGGCACTGGGAGCCATTACTGGTGCTCGGCAGTGGGATGACAAGGGACGATAAGATGATGCCGCAGCTAAAAAGCCACATCTACAGAGAGAGGATGGCGGGGGAGAGGCCCTGGACCCTCCGCTAACCTCCGAGTGACTTGGGGGAGGGAGGGACAAGAGGTAGTGCAGGGACAGAGGGCAGGGCGACAGAAGGGGGACGAGAGGCAAACTTGTTTAGTTGACGAAATACCACGAGCGCCGCTGTTCACGGACAAGAGTGCAACACAAATCGTTCACTCCGTCTGACTCAGTGGGCACCAGCGACGGACTCAACGGGCCGGTTCAGCAGCTCCGAGCAGACAGCCTTCCTGAGCACCTACGCCACTCGGCTGGGGTCACTCCCTCGCCGTGTCAGAACACCCACCACCCACCGAGCGTGCAGTGTGGACACCAGGTGAACCAGGGGTGGACCCTGCCTTCCAGGGGCTAACAGCTGGCGGGGGGTGGGGGAGTGGGGGGGACGCAAACACAGGCGTTCGTGATTCAAAGCGGCGACGGTGAGCGAGCGGACTCCACTGCAGGTAGAAAGACGCCAGGACAGTAAATACCTCCTTACTATCCTGGCGCGGGCTAGTGGGCCAGCTGGCTGCTAATCCCAGCTCCAGACACAGCTGATGCCGGAAGACCGGTTTCCACAGCGGGGAGTTCAGGACCGCCGCCATTTTTGCCGGGGGCACGGCCACGTCGCCCCCTAACTCTGGAAAGAGAAGAAGGCTCGTGAGAGCTCTGTTCTCCCGGCGACACCGAGAGTCTGTCAACTGCCCAAAAGGAGGTTTTAACCACTGGGCGCTCGAAGATGGGCAAGGGATCCACGCAGTTACCGCGACATGACTGCGGCACTTGATAAACACCCCTCCCCACCGCGAACCCATCCTGTGCCACAGCCTCAGCTCCGGGGCGTTGCTGGAGACCGGGCACAGGTGTTTAGTGACACGGGAAATGCTCACAAGGTGTAAGCTTTGGTTTGCAAAACAAATGAGAATTAAATACGCACCCTTGTGTGCTTATGGGCAGATGTAAAAAAAGACTGGGTGGAGATATATTAAAATGTTAATACTTTTCCCCACCAGGAATGGCTTTTCTCCTTGATTTTCCCATTATGCAATTTCTGTGACATTCTACTTTTACAATCGGAAAGCCTCAAAAAGTGAAATAGAAATGAAATACATGAGGAAGTTTTATTCTGCAATTATTGTTTCTTAGATGCATTTAATAACTAAGCTGAAAAGTCACCTTACAGCAAAATCCACATTCCCATATTTAACAAAAACACTCATGTGGTTAAAGGATATAGAGCTTATTCTATTTCTGGCTTCCAGATTTCACTAACAAGAACAAAAAAACAACAGCAATGCTGCTGAACACCAGCCCCGTGCCCCATGTGCCCTCTGTGACAGGCTCCAAAGTCCACGCCAAGAAACTATGGAAATAACACCCAGTGGGCACTGGGATTACTCCGGTTTGGTCTAGAGGGCCCTGTGACAGGGCACCACCTGGCCCTCCCCCACGGACTCACTGTGCGTAGACTTGAGCGCCATGCACTGGGCAGCGAGGCGTCCCAGCAGCCGGGAAACAAGCAGTTGTAAATCCAACGCCCACGACACGGCCACGTCGGGCAGACCGTAGGCCGTGACTGTGAACTTGTAGCCCCACTCATTGTTACTGCTGTCAGAGTGAAAGAGGAACTGGAGCCGCGGGCCGGCCTTAAAGGTCACTTTCTAGAGAGAAACACAGAAGCCACGAGAAAGCGCCACTTCAGTACCAGGCACGTTCTCCAAGACTGAAAAATCTAAATCCAAAGCCAGTCTGTATTCTCGCCATTCTATCTTGCCACGCCCACCGAGGTGATGAAGGAGAAACGTACAACGCAACGACTGGAACGGAAAATTCGCCCCTGCACCTAGTGAGGCTCTCTAAACCCCGGACGCCCATCTCGGCCAGAAACGGTGCTTGTGCGTCCCTCCGCTCCCTGCCAAGACCACCGACAGCGGAGAGGAAACCCCGCGCCAGAGGTCGTGCGGGCCCCACCGCGGTGGGGCCCTCCTGGCTCTCCCCACATGCTCCGGGCCTTCCGGGACCCACTGGCCCTTGCACGCTGAGGATCCCAACTCCCCGTTCACACCGGACAATGTGACACACACCAGGGATTGGCAAGTTTCCTGTGAAGAGCCAGACAGTAAATTATTAGACCTCTGGGACCGTGTGGTCTCTGCTGCGACCACTCAACTCTACACTGCAGCACCAAAGCAGCTAGAAACGACACGTGAACCAACGGGGGCGAGGCCACGTTCCGAGATACCTTTATCTACAAAACAGACGACCGGCTGTCGTTTGTGAACTCTGACACCAGCCCTCCCTTTTACGAGAGCGTGACCGACACTGCCCTTCAACACCCAGCCGCCCTTCCCCCCACGGGCTGCCAACGGCGGAGGCTCGGTGCAGAAGTGCACATGCCACCTCCTCCTGGGAGCACCACTCACCTTGGGCCACTTGTCAGTGCCGACTTTGGTGTCATAGCGTGTCTTTCCACCTCTAGCGTCGGTAAATTCCAGATAATCGTACCTGTGAAGGCAGAATCGCTGTTACCTGCCCTCACTCATGTTAAGCGTTTCCACTAGGGAGAAGCATGAGCGTCTTACCGCTTCTCAGTCTCACACCGCTCATCAAATTCCACCTCAAAACAGGTTGCGCCCGGGCTAACAAAGACGGACACCTCGTGGCAGTTGTTCTCATAGTTGTGTGCAGACTCCTTCGTCCACGTGTGTAACACCACCGGACGCTCCTGTGGCCAAGGCTCCACATCGAGCTGCACAAACGAACAAGCAAGCAAGAGAGCGTCCATCACTTCGTGTCCAGACACGCAGGCAACGGGGCTTCCGCGTTAGCACCGGGGCAGACGGCCTGGACAGCCGACACAAACTGCCGCACGGACTCAAGGTATCCCGATGTTCCATCTGCGCACCCCGGCCACCACGCGTCTCCCCCTGAGCAGTGGTTTTTAGGGCACTACAGTGATTCCGTGATTAGCTTCTGTTTTCTGGCTGGGGCAGAGCTGTTTCCTGGAGACCACTCACTACCCACTTGAATTTCCAGTGGGGAAAAAAACACCGAATTTGGGACCTTGGCAAACCTGAGCTCATCTCCTCTTCTCCCTCCCTGTGTTTTCGTCTTTGCCTTTTCACCTTGAAAGTAGGCTTTATGATACGTGCCCTTTCTATTTCCACAGAGTTGTTTTGAGACTCAAAGAAGATAGTGAAAAATCTTTGTGTCCTGTAAGGTTAAGGAGGGAGAAAATTCTTTTAAATACCCAACCTTCGAATTTGCCTTTCGACATACGTTCTCTCTTCTAGACTTCAATCTGGTTTTTACTTACACGGCTTTTATGTAAGTTCATGTGCTAGGAAAGGAAATTAACCTACATATAGCTTCCTTTCGGACGCTGATCAGGCCAGACCAACTGGGGCCACCCTTTATCCTTGTTAGCAAACCAGCGAGAGAACTCGGGGCGGGGTTCTCCCAGAGGCAGTCTGTTCATGTAGATGTGCATGATGTAGGTTTCGTTCAGCAGCATCATATCACTCTCAAGAGGGGACGCGGAGGGGCTCAAACGCCCACTCGAATTACCGTATTTGGCCCTCCTTCAGGGTCACTGCACAGCTGCTTCAACAGTTCCGGGAGCGTGCTGAACTCTCTCAGGAGCACACAGTGCGAAATGTCCAGAGTGCAGAAGTCCAGGAGAAAGATGACCTAAAAGGAAGAGTAACAAAGCACTGGGCACCTGCCTCAGACTCTGCCCAGGGCTGCGGGCCACCGACCCCTCCTGCTTCACAAAGGCCGTCACCGTGTCTTACCAGTTGACGAGCTGCCATCGAAAACACGGAATTACACAATTTCTCTACAAGGGTCTTTCCACTATACTGTGACAAAAGGGATTCCAAAATCACTCTCAAGCTCGCCAGAAACTGTGCCACATCTACCAAAACATAAAGACAGTAATTAATATTATACACGGTAGAAACGTCACTTGCTTGGTCGTCTTCAAGGACAGAGTTGGAGAGGGTCACAGACGCTGTAGGGGGATTCCACGTCAGAAAGACCACGAGACCACTATGTTTCCCTCTGGGAAAGAAAAGCAGTGCAAATCTCAAGAAAGATCACTTTTAAAGTGAGTTAATTTTTTTTTTGTCTTTACTACTTTTTGACAAGGTGGAGACAGCACCTGTGTGAGTGAAGGGTTACTGGCTGACCGACCCGGCCGCCAGGCGGCCTCTCCCTTTGCTCGGTGGCCCCAGGACTCTACTCCATCAGCAGTTTTGTCACAATGCTGAGACGAAATGTAAGAGAGCCAAATTTTCCACACCCGCGGTTCTCAGAACCTGTTGGCGGTCATGTAATTAATTCTCTGTGAGTTTACAGAACATGAGTATGAGGATTTTCGGTATCTACAAAGACCACAGCAGGGCTCACATATACCTTAGATTTTAAAAATTCAGGATTTTCTTTTTTGGGTAACTTGATTAAAATGGACATGACAGACTCTATTGAAGAATGCTGCACATCCAGGAGCAATGTTTAGGCTGCGAAATGATCTGATCCCACAACAAAAAACACTTAGGCAGGGCGCCTGGGTGGCTCACTCGGTTGAGCATCTGAATTTAGCTCGGGTCATGATCTCGCAGTTCATGGGTTCGAGTCCTGCGTCCGGCTCTGTGCTGACATCTTGGAGCTGGAGCCTGCTTCAGATTCTGTGTCTCCCTCTCTCTCTGCCCTCCACACCCCCCTTCCCCCACCATTCTGTCTCTGTCTCTGGCTCTGTCTCTGTCTCTCTCAAAAATGAATACACGTTAAAAAAAAATTTTTTTTTTAACCCACTTAGGCATACTATCACATTCAGCAGAAAATTCTGGGCCAAAAGACATGCCATAGACTTCTATTTTAAGAAGAAAAAAACAACCCAGAGACAGATATAACCAGTAACAAAGAAAAGAAAACCATACGCGTGCTCCATGTGTGAGGCACTAAAGAGAATAGTCAAAACCCAGACACCTCTCTCTTCCCATGGCTTCGTGTGTCCAGCCCCGACACTCACACTGGTCAAGGAGGTCCGCGGCGAGCTCTCGGGCTCCGGAGTGCGTGCTCTTCAGCTGCAGGTAGCACCAGGACAGCAGGCTGCCTTGGACCGCCCAGAACAGGGAGAAGAGCACAGAGCCCGCCTCCCCTTGGGCCCCACTGAGCACCAACAGCTCACACTAGGAGGGAGGAAACAGATACAATGTTTACAGCCAGGTCTTCACAGAACACAGGCATGGGCGTTCTCGGAGAACAGGAATCACTGGCAAAAAATTCTAGGGAAATGGGGAATAGCTAAGAAAGAGGTTTCAGCTTTTCGAAACTAAGCACGAAAAACGGCATTATGAAAGGTCCTCTCTCGCCCTCCAGCTTTCCAGGTGGTTTTCACTGCATGTGCCTTCCCCTCAGCCCCTTACAAGACTCATTCCACCAGTCAACTCTTCTCTCTGACATCTGCAAACCCCCTTTCCCTCTGGCTCCTTCCCTGACCCTTCACCCACACCTCTCCCACCTTAAAAATAATTCCTCACCCTCCACTGCCCTCTAACCAGCAACTTTATTCTCCAGAGGCTCTCTGAAGAGAGAGACCCTAGGGATTTATCACCTCTAGGGATAAATTCATGTGCAAAAGAACCCCAAGATGTGTTCCTTTCACAATTTCCGTGTTACTGCCCCAATATGGACACAACCCGATTACCCCTGCAAAGGAAAATGGATAAATAAATCACAGCCGAGTCTCAAAAACGCCGTTGAGGGAAAACAGCATGTCCCAGAAGACTGTGCGTACGCCATGTGACTCTGTTAATGGCTGACGCCAGGTAAAACAAAGCTGCTTTGAAAAGCTAGAAAGAAAACCCAGGAAATGATCAATATAAACTTCAGAAGGGTGGTTGCCTGGCGAGGAAGGAGGATGGTGAGCCATGGAAAGGCATGTGGGTGGGCAGGGAGATTTCAAAACTACCCGGACTGTTTAGTTCTTAAAATGGACAGGTGGTCTTTAAACTGCCTGTCGGTAGGTCCTCTTTTGTAGGTGAGCTCCGTTTTCCAAAGTTGCCTTTCCCCAGGAGGCATCAGCCACCACCTAGGGAACAAAACCTTATCACTCAACCTTAACGTCAGTGGCTCTCCTGACCACTATCCTTGAAACTCCCTCTTCCCTGGGCTTCTGTCTCCCAGGATCTCTTCCTGACACTCCTTCCTCCTCTCCTGGCTGCCTTTCTAGTGAGATGCTCCTCAAGACGCCCACAGGTGGGCGGGGTGAGGGTGGGGGGCAGGCGGGCACCGCAGTCACGGCTTGAACTCTCAGCTCTTGGTCAACGGCTACGGAATTTTCAGCACTGACTCAGCTCCTGAGTGTCCAGGAGCTCTTGCCACCTCAAGTCCTGCCGGAGCCACAAAGTCAGCATGTTCTAAGTCTATCCATGATCATTCTCTTCTTCAAATACCGGCCTCTGCCCATCTCGTCAGTGGCCTTTAGCACACGCACGAATGTGGATGTGGTGGAAAGAAAGACAGATGAGCACGAGGGAGGCTAACAGACATAGCAAACACGGACGAGCAGCAGGTGGAGGCTGCAGGAGGACCTTTAAGGGAGACTCAAGAGAGGGGCCGAAGAGTCTGGAAATGAGATAGAAGGCAGAAAGCAGCCAAACGGAACATTCACGTGACAGCATGGGCAGAGTGCTGACCGAGAACAGGTAAGGCTTGGGCGGTCAGCACGTTGCCGTAAAGAACATGGGCATCGCTGCGGGAGACCAACATCCCTGGACTCCAAGTAATCCTAGGTCAGCACAGTGGCCTGCCGCAGGGCGACCCTGGCAAGTGACAACCCGGCACAGCCCAAGCTCTCTCCCTAAGAGCAAAGCAGCCGGGAATGAATGAAAGTGTGGCTCAGGCAGCACCACAGAAACAGGAAAGCACCAACAAAAAAACACGTAGGAGACTCAAAGACACTAAAGTTCAGCCACAAAAAACAAGTTATCGTGAGGTCGCTGTCATTAAATGTCCCAAGGATGCGGTCTGGCCTGTCCCATGGTCACAGCTGCCCTGGTCCATGTTTAGTCCAGAGAGCAATTCTTGGTCCCCCAGTCACAGGGGTTGGTCCCGTCAGAGTCCCAGCGGTGCCTCGTCTAATGCAGATCCTGAAGCCTGTCCCGAGAGGCTCTAAACCAGGAGCCTGCAGTGGGGCCTAGAAACCCAAATTTCTGATCAAATTCACCAGGTGAAGCTGACCAAGTGGACACACAGACTACATCTTGAAAAAGAGAATCCTTTGTGTTAAAAAAATAAAGTAAAAATTTAAAAATATCATTAGCAGAGGAAAAAGAGTCTACTTTCAGACTTAATAAGCCTATGAGTTGGCTAAGTAATCTTAAAGGGGGGAAAAAAAAAAGCTAAAGTTCCACAGAACCCACACCACAGGTACACACTAAGCGCTGGGCTCTCGGAAGTGCACCAGAGGGGACACCGCCAAACCCCTTCCTCTTTCTCAGAGAAAGTCTTAATGACTTTTCCCCACATGTTCTGCTTGCTGACAACCAGGGGACAGGCAAGGGTCCCTCCCTGGCAGGTGATCAGGAGCCAAGGCAGGCTGGCCAACGTTTGTGCGCATCTATAACGGCCACAGGGACAGGCCACGTGCACACTGTGACTGAGGCTGATGGAGGTGGCGCCACGATCACTGGACCATGGGCACCTCCTGGCACGGGGGAGGAAGCACAGCGGCCACTAGTTACCTCTCGAGCAGCGACAGACAGGAGGACGCTCATGACCGCCAGCACGTCACTGCTGTTCATGCTGGCCACGTCACCCTTCTCGGGCAAGAGCAGAAGGCCACCTGGATCCTTATCACTGAAAGGACACAAATCGGTCACGACACCTTGTTTCAGAAAGGGCATTTTCAGGCATTTGTCTTACAAGTTTCTAAAAAGAAACCTGGGAAGATTTCAGTGTCAGTTCTATGGGACGTGAGAAGTCTGGGTCAGAAAAAGGGCCCCGTCCCAGCTGGGCCTGTGCCACGGTCTATCCCCACGTCCTTAAGAAGCACAGGCCCCAAAATCCTCACGTCCTTAGAAGAGATTCTGAGAAGTAAATCTGATGCGTAAATCACCTTGATGACCAGCAGGAAATACAGCTAATCTCACGACGGCCAACCGGACAACCACAGCCAAACATCCGTGTCTTCAAATGTCCCCACATGGCCTCCCAGATTCTTCCACCACCTGATACTTGAATCTGAACACACGTTTGCCGTCCACAGCAGACGTGACTTGACTTGAGGGCAGGAGCTGTGGCCATTAGCTCCCTCCCTCCTTCGAGAGCCCACACCTCCGGGAGCGCAGCCCAGGCCCAGGTCCTGCCCTCCCCACACTTCCTTTGCTCAACCACCATTCTATGCTGCTGGCTTCTCAGACTTGACCACAGGACCCCAAACTCCTTTGGCTTGTTTCTGTCTTCAAAAATCACTTAGAAACTGAAGTGCTTAGAGAGAGCCTCAGTGGGTTCTGTTCTAAACAGTCTCACAAGGACGGAGACGTGGAGTAAGCTGTTCACAAGATTATCATCCCACCACTGTTTTTGTCCCTCCCGTGACCTGTGGTGTCTCACTCTAGAAACCCAGCTTAGCAGAGTAAGGGGACAGCTAAAGAAAATGGCAAACGTTTGGAACATCAGACAACTGAAAGGAATTGCAAACATACCTAAAATACGTGCACAGTGACCGGAAGGTGAGCTGCAGAGACTGCTTGTGCTCTTGCTCGGTGACATTCTTCTAGAAAAAAAAAGAGAGCGCACAGTCAGACAACCTGCCCGGTGACCCTCATCTGGAAGACCAGAGAGCGGACAGTCGGGGAACCTGTTCCACAACATTCCAGAGACTGGAGCACCAGGAAGTGCCACTGCCCACGGTTTGCAGGTGTGGGGCATACACTTCACGGCACCCAACTGAGAGTGGCCTGGTGCTCGGTGGGAGCAAGACCACCTGTGTAAACGAAAGACGGCAGGTTGGCTTTTGTCCACTGCTAAAGTTAACATTTTCAAGCTCTCCTGCAGGACATCTTGATTCAAATGTTTAGGAAGATACATTTTCCATCCCTGGGCACAACACTGTAAGAGGAAAGGCAGGGACACAGTGCATCTCCTGTGAATCTTCTGTTTGTTTTTACCAGGATCTAAGCTCTCTCTATACAAGCCAGACAGGCTACAGTGACAGTTCCAGGAATCACATCTGCTGATGGGGCTGCTGGGCTACTTTAGGGGCACTTTCTTCATTCCGTGAACGTACTCAACGTCTACCATTATGTGAGGCACTGAAGGGGGTTTCCAGAGGATTTAAGACGGAGGGTGCAGCCGGGCAAAGGAGGGTGGGAGAGACAAGAGACGCTGTTCAATCCATGAGCATGAGGAGGGAACACAGAGCCCTCAGCCAGTGCTGTCAGAAGGGGCGGGCAGAGGGAAAGTGACAGAGCTCCTCTGCTAACGGACAGCAATGTCATTCAAGAGGTCATATGTCCTCTATTTTGACGTGTGGGACACAAGCTAGCAAAAACCATCACTGCACAGCTGCCTGGCAAATGCTTCTAGGAATCAAGCAGGACACAGTCCCGCCACAGTCCAGCAGGTCAGGCCGGCGGATGCTGTCAAAGGCTACGACTCGGCGTGAACACGGACCCTCCAGGTGATATGCGAATTCCGCAGAGAGCTGCAAACAACCAAAGACCCTTCCTCCTCTCTGAAACCATCCACAACCACTTGGCCCCAACACAAGTCTCCTTGAAACACGTGACGCACGTGCGGCCACTTTTTCCTCGTGGCAGGGCGGGCCTCTGGTGTCGGGGACCACACGTGATGCTTCTGCTGTTCCTCCTGTCTTTACCTGCAGCCCACAGAGCACCTCACTACACCTGCTAATTCACTGCTGCGTTGAGAAATGCTTTCTGAAATTCCGTATCTGGTTTTCCCCATTAAATTCCTACCAGTAACTTTACCAGCAGGTGCTTGTCCTCACAGACAGTAAAAAATAACCTATAACCATATCACCTGTAAGTAATTATTTGTTTTATTCTTCCCAATTACTATGGTAGTTTAAAATTTCTTTCCCTTGTCCTGCCACACTGGCCAGGCCCTCTAATGCGACATCACAGAGAAGCAGTGACCAGTAAGCATCCTTGTCCTGCTCCTCATTCTGAAAGGGATGCCTCCAGTGACCCACCATTCAGCCTATTATGTATGAAAGGTTTGGGATATACACCCTCCCCCAGACTGAGGGAGCTCCTTTCGGTTTTGAGTTTGCTAACGCTTTTGTGGTTTTCATCATCATCAGAATTTAATCTTTTTTAAAGCTGTTTTCTGTACTTGCTGATATAACTTTCTCCTCTGATTTCATTTACTAATTTTGTAATGTTAAACCACCCTTCCATTCCTAGGGTAAATCCAACTCAGTCAGGGTTTTGTTGATATTTTATTGGACTGATTCACTAACACTTTGCTAGGATTTTTCTAACTTTGTTTACAAGTAAGATTGGCCTATAATTCTGCTTTCTTACATAGTCTTTATTCATGTCTCCCTGTATTTTACCATCTCTGGAATACTGGAAACCCTGGAGTTTCCTGACCTAGAGGTCTTTGGTGTGGCTTAGAGAAATTTCTGTTCTGTTTCACATCATCATTCACATCTTTTTTTCATGACTCACACTCATTTTCACCCAGAAATACCGCCTTCAGAAAAATCTGGATCTTTGTACAAGATATTCCACTTGGTAACATAACTTTTATCAACATGAAAAGCACTTTTCACTCCCCACTACTAATGTATGAGTGACAAGGAGAAGGGGTCTGGGAAGATTCTATTTCATTACAGATATAAGCTGAAGTATTGACGAATGGGTCAGGGATTTCCTTTGAAATAATACTGGAGGAAGGGCAGGGAGAGCAGATAAGGTGGATCACAAAGGAAACAAGATTAGCCCGAGTTTACAACTGTTGAACCGAGGTGATGGGTACATACAGGGTAGGAGGTATTATATTTAGTCTAGTTCTGTATTTGTTTCAGATTTTCCCATCATAAAAAGTTAGACTGTTGAAAAGAATGCTTGGTTGTAAGCAAATCAGGAAGATGAAGGAACTAGGCTCCTTCCTCTTTGTAACACAACAGGCCAGGCACTAGAGCTGGAATTAACCGCCGTCCCCACCTTGAGGATGGAGCTCTGTGCTTAGACGTTCATGTCCCACACACAACGCTGCAGACAGTGAGTGTTAAACACACACCTGGAAGACTGAAACTGGGGAGGTATTCAGAGGAAACAAAGACTAGTCAATTTCACCCGAACGTCTGCGTGAATGCTCACCATCATGGCAAAGAGGTGGTCCCGTCGGGTCTGTCGATCGGGAAAGAAGATGGCAGCCCCATTAAGAAGGGTGTTCTTGACTTCTTGTTTTAATGTTTCCATGGGCACAGAGTCTCCATCCAGCCTATCCACCACTGATGAAAATGAACAAGGAATCAGCTCTAACACGTCCCCTCTGTTCACTCACAACACGTACGTGTGCTTTAACCTGCCTGTAAACTCCCTGCTCCCCACTGTGTGCTCAGCACCTCTGCCCAGGCGAGGCAGTGTGAGGACGTTACATGAACTCAAATAAAGACTACATGCACCAGTTTCTTTTTCATTATCTCCGGGTCCTTTTGAGACACAACTCGGCAAAGCCTTAAAAGTAATTTCTCATGGCCACCTGGGTTTTAGCCTCAGTTTGTCATCACTCTCCCTCAGGCCAGTGTCTTTACTAAAGACTGAATAGTATGATAGTGATCACTCTCAGTGTTACACCCCTGTATGTCAGAAACCAGGAGGAAACCACCAAGCAGAGAATAAATCCTGAGCTCAACATAGGACCTGAGGAACGGTCCTTTTCTAAAGCAGTGATCCCTCTCCTGAGCCTGCATGACCACAGGACCCTGTTCCTATAGTGGGAGGCTGTGCCAGCACAGGGTCCCGTTAAAGACGAGCACACTCCCTACCGTCACACAAGTGCGTGTGGAGCTCCTTGGCGGCCCCCGCCCCTGCAGGGCTCTGCCGGGGAGCCTTTGCGTCCTGAGAGGCGGCCGGCCCGTCGCTCCGCAGCACAGAGAAACAGCTCTGCAGGAGGCGCAGAAGCAGGGTTTGGGCACAGATGCATTCTTCCCTCGGACTACAGAGAGACAGAGTATCAGAGAGCAAAACGGGAGGTTGTTTTTACCCTCCAAAGCCAAGAGCTGTCTCCAAAGGCCTCCCCAGACCCATGGGGCACAGTAAAAACAGTGCCGGCAGGAGAAAGAGAGGCAGAACAGAATCAATGCTATACCAGGTAGCAGCTGAAAACACAGCCCCTGTGGGGCAAGTGGGCACTCGGGAGCCCATGTCTTCCCCTGCACAGTGACGGTTCTCCCACAATACTCTAGCTGCTCACCCCGCCAGGCCGGAATAAGGGTCTGATGTCAAAATGTGTGCAGAAACACTGCCCAAAATATGTTATAGAAACAGGAGGTGTTATCTTTAACAATAACCGATATTTCCAGTGAGAATATAAACTAGCGAGAAGTCGGGCGCCTGGGTGGCTCAGTTGGTTAAGCGTCCGACTTTGGCTCAGGTTATGATCTCACGGTACATGAGTTCAAGCCCCACATCGGGCTCTGCACTGACAGTCCAGAGCCTGCTTCGAATCCTGTGTCCCCCCCTCCCCCGCTTGTGTTCTCCCAAAAATAAACAAATGTTCAAAAAATAAATAAATAAACTTGTGAGAAGTCAAAAAATCTTGGAAGAAAAACTGGTCTATTTAGAATGCAAAACTTAGCGTTTTCAGTTTTGTTTATATGATTATCATCTTATAACAAATTCTGACCTACTTTTGTTTTAATTTACTGTAAAAATTCCAGAAGATCTGTAAATCAAGACCCGCGAAGTCCAGAAAAGATTTGTATTTTAAGCCACTTTCCTTCTGCTGCACCTAAAAAATAATAATAAATAAGTTACGAATAAAATGGAGAAATTCATTTAGAGAAATACCGTAATGGCTCATTTCCTCCTTGATCTGAAAGAAGGAGGTGGCTCACATGTGTAAAACTCCCATGTAACTGATGCTCACTCTTAACAGCTAAAAAGTGTGTGAACGACGACTTTTGGTGTGAAACTTTCTACGATACATATGTGCGTGTGTGTCTGTGTGTGAAAGTACACGTCCGCGTAATGTACGTGCACACGCCCCACCCCCACTGGCCCCCAACCAGAGTCCAGGTCCACAAACACCACACACGAACATAAGTGAGTCTCTACATGGTGAAGAGCCCTCCCCAGGAGCACCCTTTCAGACCCGCGCCTGCGTGCATGTAGGCCCAAAGGGGAGCTGTGCGCTAACACTCCCGCTGCTCCGAAGCAGCCCCTCTCCTTGCTATTTCCTGCTGTGACGGGACAGCTTGAGTAACAAAGACCAAACAAACACAGATAAACTGAGGTACAGCCTCCAAACGTGCTGAGGCAGAACGGAGGCCAACAGTGGATGCGGCTGCTCCCGCCGATCCCTGAGCTAAGTCACCACCTCTATGGGGGTGGCGGCTAGAATCTTCCCTGGAGTGAGCGGTCTCTGTGTTTTTATTAGTGAGTGTACAAGTCAGTATCGAAAACACAAATGATTTCACATCTGGACATTTTGGTACTTTTAGGGAATAAGCAGAATTCACCTGTACTTCAGAAATAATTCTCCCAGGACTTAAGGAAGACGTAAACCCCATAAACCTGCCGTGTCTCCCTAGTCTACCACCACCAACGCCCAGCACCTCACTCCCCGGCTCTTCCGGGGTCATCCAGGCAGCACAATGCCGGCCGCACACGCTCACTCTGCACGCTTCAGCAGGGTCAGGTTTCACCGGTTGTTCATTTCCCTCAACGTCACCATTGATTTTCCCAAAGGAATGAGATCTAACAACTGAGAAAACTCTACCAGGTCATGGGCGAGCTGCTGAATGAACTGAAGGGTCCTGAGCAGCAGGGTGGCCCCGCAGACGCTGTCCTCCGTGTCCTTTACGCAGCGGGTGCAGACGACGTGCTGCTCTGCCCCGGTTCTCGCCGGCCGGAGATGCCCACTGATGCTGAGGCCTTGCACTCCCAAGCGCTCTGCCGACTCCTGGCGGGTGCAGAGGAACTTCACCATCAAATACTAGAAAGGAAAGACAGATTGAAGGGGGAGGACTCAGCAGCTGGAACACAAATGGAAGGGGTGACGTTAACAACCTACTAGGTCCCACTCTGCCTAGCACAAGGCACGAAACAGAAGTCCAACATCCACAGAAACAGAAGAAAGACAATACGAGTGCCGAACCAAGTCAGGTTTGGGGAAGGATCACAGTAAGCGAAATGGCATGACCCCCTCTCATCAGGGCAAACACAGGGTAAGACGGGATGAATCCGGGAAGTACGTGTGCTCTGTGGCCCAGTTATTTTGAAAGAGAGATCAGGTATGTGGTGACAAGAGTCAACAACAAATGCCCTAAGGAATCCTCTCAAAGCCCCCAACTAACACAGACAACCCACGGCCTGGGATACAGCCTTGTCTGCGCAAAGCCAAAGCCACCCACAAGCTCACCTCCTATGCAACATCGGCCTCTTACCGTGGAAGCTCTTCTGCCAAGAGCCATCCAGACTCCACGACTCAAATGCATAAATGTCTACCCAGCGCGTACAGGCCCTACGGACAGTTCTCATTCCTCTCACTGAAGCTTCTCACTAAGACTTACACGAAGCTTTAGTTAAGAAAACGAAGCGGACAGTCGTCGTGTCTCCCGCACCGTGGGCACAGCACACCTTCCGCTCACCCAGCTGCGCGCCCCTTCCCCACACGTGCCAGCCTGGCCCCAGGCGATGACGTGATCGGCTCTCCACACCTGGCGGCACACGGCCTCTCCTGGGAAGCCTTCCCTGGTGACCTCCAGGCGGGGCGGGGCGGGACGCCGTTCCTCTGGGCACATCCCCGAACGTCCCACCATCGTAGTGTCGCCCATCGGTCCCAGGCACAGCTGGCTCAGGGGCAGGCATGCGCCAACCCCTCCGTGAACACGGACGCGGTGAAAGGAGGGGGCAGGCACGCGTGCGAAGGCCACGACTCGCGACTGCTTACTTGGGCGACTCTGCACTGTTGCAGCTTCACGTCTGCTTCGTCCCATTCCTCTTCGAGCTCAAACCAGCCAACAGGGTCTTCCTCTCCAAGGTCACCAGGTGAGCAACCAGCCCTGTAAGGACAAGGGTGATCACAAAACACCGTCCTACTTCTAAGCTCCTCAAGGGTCTGAGTGGCATTAACTTGCACGTGCGACCTGTCAAGTGACAACCAGGGAGCGGGTGTAGCACCTGCGTCTCTAAGCACGTGAAGCGGCTGGTGGTGATTTCCTCCCCACTCCTCAGCCTCCAAACGTAATCTGGGCACTGAAGAGAAAGTTTGCTTCTCTAGATAGCCGGCACATGTGAAGAATGAGACACAAACCCAAGGTGTCTTAGATGAGCAGGTCAGGAATAAGGAAAGATACAACAGCCACTGTGTGCTTCTAGAAAGATCCAAAGGAGAGGGAGGTTCGATTTTCTCTCCCGAGGTCTGGCTAATATACATATGACCAGCCTGCGGTTTAGTTCCCTTTCAACAACCGAAGGGTAAGAGGCAGGGAGCTTTCAGACCCTGGAGCTCCGAAAAAGGAAAACTTCAGCCTCTGTCATTTCTTCCTGTTCCTTAAAAGTTCCTTCCAGGAAAGCATTTCAGGCTAAAGACGCACAACTCTGTGCCACCTCTTTTTAAAAACTAGACATTTGAATCGTACTCCCTTTTCAGGAATTAAACAACCAAAGGAGAAAAAGGCAGTCTTTTTCAGGTAACACTCCTAAAACTTTCCACTAGTTAATCTGTAATACAGCCGGCAAGCTGGCAACACAGGAGTACTCTGTGTGAGAAGCAAACGTGGGCATTCATGGCAAGAAGGGGGAAAAGATTAAGGACTCGGGGTAGGTTCTGTAACAGGCACAAAAAACGTTCTCTTCTTAACATAAGTCAAGAAGATGCTTTTCTTTTTAAAAAAAAATTGTTTTTAATGTTTATTTATTTTTGACACAGAGAGACACAGAGCGTGAGCGGGGGAGGGGCAGAGAGAGAGGGAGACACAGAATCCGAAGCAGGCCCCAGGCTCCAAGCTGGACAGAGCCTGACACGGGGCTCGAACCCACGAACCGCGAGATCATGACCTGAGCCGAAGTCGGACGCTCAACTGACTGATCCACCCAGGCGCCCCACTTTCTTTTTTTTTCTTTTTAATGTTTATTTATTCCTTTTTGAGAGAGAGTGAGTGCACGTGAGTGGGGAAGGAAAGAGAGAGAGGAGAGGGAGAGAGAGAATCCCAAGCAGGCTCTGCACTGTCAGCACAAAGCCCAACACAGGGGCTCAATCCAACAAACCATGAGATCACGACCTAAGCCAAAATCAAGAGTCAGACACTTAACTGAGCCACCCAGACGTCCCAGCTTAAGCCCCTCTGAGCATAAACTTTTCATGACCTCGTTAACCCTAAACCCAATGGGACAGGTGGTATTCTGTCTTAACCCAAAACCACATCAATGAGTTTCATCAGTATTGTGTTTGAGGATTTTTTAATTCACTCGGTGGCAGCCATCAAGAAAATCTTTGAGATGGAGAGACAGCTGTCTGGGTGTCAGACACAAAGGGAAGCAACCTCGTTCAGTGCACCACACGGCAATCAGACAGCGGACTCTGGGCGTGCTGACTGATCCACATCCGGCCAGAGACAGAGGAAAAAAAAAAAAAGGGGGAAGAAGACAGATGCATGTACATTAACATTTTGATTTCCAAACTGGAGACAGACTGGTAGCACAGAGGCTAGCCAAAGCAGGATTTCAGAGTAGTTCAGGCTGGAACCGGAAGCTAAAAATCAGTAAGGGTGTAGTGACTAGGCTACATTTAAGTTATAAAAAAAAAAAAAAAAAAAAAATCCTGTATGTGAAAGATCTTGTTTAATAGCAGGTTTAAGGGAAAAACTTTTTTTTTTATTTATTTTTTTTTTAATTTTTTTTTTTCAACGTTTATTTATTTTTGGGACAGAGAGAGACAGAGCATGAACGGGGGGAGGGGCAGAGAGAGAGAGGGAGACACAGAATCGTAAACAGGCTCCAGGCTCCGAGCCATCAGCCCAGAGCCTGACGCGGGGCTCGAACTCACGGACCGCGAGATCGTGACCTGGCTGAAGTCGGACGCTTAACCGACTGCGCCACCCAGGCGCCCCGAAAAACTTCTTTTAATATGTCCCAAGAATGGGAGAGAGCTGCTTAAAAACAAGTGTAATCTCTAGTTACCATTAAAAAAAAAAAAAAAAAAAAAAGGCATCTTTTAAAAAGGCATGCATTTGTGGTGGGGAGGGAGACTTTAGGGGTGAAGGATATTTGGAGGGCTGGAATTAAGGGCACAGAATGTGGATCTCAACTGAATATAATCTAACTACTGAAGCGCCGTGAGCTCTCCGTCCTCAAGAGTATTCTAGAGACTGAATGACCATTTGTCTTGGTGGCACTTTGCAATGTCACCACAGGAAGTACAGCAGGGAGAGGGAGTTATTCTAGATCCCGGATACTCCAAGTGTGGTCCGTGGGTGGGGAGCACCAGTCACCTGAGAGCTTCCTACAGGTCAAAGTCTCAGTCAGACCCCGCCCAGAACCACCGGATCAGAATCCACACCGAACACCATGCACACTTAGCATTCACTACTGGACCACAGCTAGAGCCCTCCATGAGCTCTAGCGCCCTGTCACCCAAGACGCGCTGTAGCAAGATCAGCAAGTCGGGGGCTCAGCTCCGTGAGCTCTAACCTGCCACTAGGAGTGAGGGAGGCAACGCGGCCCGAGGGTCACCAATGACCTGTGGCTAAATCTGGCAGGTTCACGCGCAGACTTGATCCCACTGACCCTGGGTCACATCTGACACCGCTGCCCACCCCCTGCTTGCTTTCACATCGCTCCCCCTGGCTTCACGATGACACACGCAGGCCTTCCTACTGCCTTGCTGGCTGTCTCTTGGGCTCCTTTTTTCTCCGTTGCCTCTTAACTGCTGGTGCCTCTCAGCGTGCTGGTCTGTACGGTCTTTCTTCTCTTCCTGGCCCACACACTCTTCCAGAACGATCTAACTCACTTAAATGATCATTTAACTGTCTCCATCTATCGGTAGCTTCGATACGCCTCTTCCAGACTCCTGACACACTCACCCAACTAGTTGTCAAGTACCTCAAGGTGTCCCTAAACCTCACATTCAAACGGATCAACACGGAGCTCACCACCTTCCCCACAGACCTGTTTTCCTGCGTATTTTCTATGAGAGAAAGGCACTCCCAATGTCCCCACCTGCCCAAGCCAAAATCCCAGGCCTCCCTGACGCCCACACCATACTCCTTCCTCTGCTCTACACTCAGTGACCTTCTGGCGGTCTCTCAGTGGGTCGCCACCTCTCCATCACTGCCAGGGCTCTGGCCAAAGCGACCCATGCCGCCGGCTGCCTCCTCCCATCCCACCCTGCCTCCTCCCATCCCACCCTGCCTCCACGCTGGTCTCCCCTGCCCATGCGACACACAGCATGGTCTAGAACGGTACTGGTAAAACACACATCTAGTCTCTCTGTTCTTCTCTCTGAAACTCAACACTACACCGACCGCCCTCCCTTGCTTAAAGGATACGGTCCAAGCCCTGACCCAGAGACAGAAAGACCTTCAGAGACTCGGCCCCTCCCTGGCCCTCCAGTTCCACGTTCCGCCACTCTCCACCTCAAAGTACTTGTGGCACTTTCAGGACCCTGAAGCCCCCACCCCCTCCGTGCTTCCCCTATGAGTTCACAAATCTGCTCTGCTCTCTGCTCAAGATCTCTCCTTCTACTTCTTCAAGCGGCTGATCACCTGTACGTCATCCTTAGCTCTTAATACTGACGGTACTCCCTCCGGGGTCTCCCCTCCCAGAACCCCCATCCCTCCTCTCCTGCCCAGTGTGGACAACACAGACACTGCTCATCTGAGAGGACAGCACCACAGAACAGGGACTGCGCCAACGCGCTCAATGTGTCTCTTTAGCGCCCAGAATCAGGCCCAGTGCGGAGCTGGGTGCTTAAAAACATCTCCAATAAAAGCATGACTAGGAGGAGGGAGGCTGGGGCACATAAACTTCCGGGTGGCTGGGAGACTGAAGACAGTCCAGACACGTATCAGCACCCAGCCATTCTGGAGATGCCTCGACCTGGTCACAGAAGGAATGGGTTAGGGTCTACGAACAAATTAAAACATGTCTTCAGATGCTGCTAGAAAGCGATGAATGCTCATGGCCACTGAGGATGGCTTAGGGGCACCTCATCTATGAAGACATAAACACCTATTTTACCAATAGGAGAAGGCATACAGTCTTATTAACTACAAAAGTTTTTATTCTGTTCCTTACCTGCTTTTTACAAACTGCCTGAATTCCTGAAGTTTCCATTTGTCATACTTTTCAAACCTTTTGAAGTGTTCTTCTGCGTGAAATTTCTCAGAAGATGAGTTGTAGGCAAACACCAACCCGCACTGGGCCCCAATGCCACCACGTCGAACCTGGAAACAGAGATCCAGATGAAGTACGCTGAAGGTGCTAAGGTCCTGTGGCTGCTTTGTTTCCAAAAAATACGGTGAAATTCAAACAGCTTAAAGCAAAATCAAACCAACAAAATATACACATATTTTTGAATATGTTAAGAGTAAAAAAAAGCTGCTTCCTAAGAAAGGATTCTTTCTCTTTCTCAGTCCTTATGTTCACACCTTCCCAGACAACAGTCTATTCATCTCTGTGTCCCTGTCCTCGGCTACAGGCCTGGCACAGAGTAATCATTAGATAATCGATGAAAACCCAGTGTCACAGACCTCTGAAGCATAATTCTATTTTTTTGTAAATGTTTATTTATTTTTGAGAGAGAGACAGACAGACACACAGACACAGGGCACAAGGAGGGGAGGGGCAGAGAGAAAGAGACACAGAATCCGAAGCAGGCTCCAGGCTCCAAGCAATCAGCACGGAGCCTGACATGGGCTCAAACCCATGAACTGCAAGATTATGACCCAAGCTGAAGTCAGACACTTAGCCAACTGAGTCACCCAGGCATCCTACATAATCCTATTTTTTTTTTTTTTTTAACATTTATTTATTTTTGGGACAGAGAGAGACAGAGCATGAACGGGGGAGGGGCAGAGAGAGAGGGAGACACAGAATCGGAAACAGGCTCCAGGCTCCGAGCCATCAGCCCAGAGCCCGGCGCGGGGCTCGAACTCACGGACCGCGAGATCGTGACCTGAGCCGAAGTCGGAGGCTTAACCGACTGAGCCACCCAGGCGCCCCCATAATCCTACTTTTAAAATAGTAGTAACGTTGCTTGAAGAAGGCAGCATGGGAATTACCATAATTCTGATCTGTGTAACTTGGAAGGCAGATTCAGTTCCTGTAGAAAAAATAGTACTTGCTCTGGTTTTTCCAGTCTCTGTAAGAAACCCTGCAAAAGGGAAACACTGAAGTTACGATGACTGCCTCATTTGTTAACTCATTTGACAACTTCCAGAACATTCCCCTTCTTCACCAAATAGGCAATGTTCCAAGCAGTACGGTGAGCACAAGAGGGGCGTGTGCGGATGACGGACTGGCTGGCCAATAAGACGGGTGAGGAAGACACAAACACCCTGGACGAGGAAGTGAGCCCACCGCCACGTGAAGAGCACGTCAGCCACTACCGTGTTAGCACTAGGGAAGGAGTGAGGCTTCCTTCCAGATGCTCCAGACGCCAGATGAGCCACACCAAAAAATACCCTTCCCTTAAATTATGTTCTCAGCAATACCATATGCCTCGATCTGCTGAGTCTCTTACTGCTTTAAGATGACACAATAGGAACATAATCTGAACTTGAAAACGCTAACTTTTTATATTCCAAGATGGAGAACACTTGCTTTTCAAAACTCAAGGCTCTCAACTACTTTGAAATTGTTACAAGCGACTGGCCCTTAGCAGATTACAGGGCCGTGATAATGAAGGCACACAAACGGTTCAAGGACCACCACTCAACAGAGGCCAACACGGTGTGCAGCCTGCGTGTTCTGAGCACCCCAGAGCCCCACGCGTGGTCTCACGTGGCCGCAGCCCTTCCCACTCACAAAACACAGACACACCTACCACTCACCGTCTCTCGTCCACGGCTCGACGAGGAGGTTTTCAGGCCCTGATTTCTCTTCCTTCCCTTTGACATCACAGGCCTGAAGGATCAACTGGAGAGGTTTACCTGATCAAAGACAAGACAGAGAACGAGAGCCTTAACCCAGCACGATGAAAAAAATTAAGACTAGCAGACACATCAGTGGAAATGGAGCATCTGTGGACACCACACTACTAAAAATGTACCTGTTGAAAAACTAAAGCAGAGAAGAGATGCTGGACAAAAGTTACGCTTTCCTGAAAGAGACCAAGTACAGCTTTATGTCCCTACGTGATTCCATGAAGAGGTCTCTAAAACACCACTATTCAGAAACAAAGTATATTGTAAGACAGGGTAACAGCATACGTTCCACATACTTGGGAGAGGGAGTTCTAAGATAGTGTTTTGGAGCCAATAATTAATTTTGTTGTAACTGCATTTAAATACATAAATAATATCTTACGCTTTGGGGTTTTGTTTCTTTAATACACCTGCGGGCAAATTTTGAAAGTTTTAAAAATTACAAAAATCACCATTTGCTATGATGACCTGAAAGCTTTTCCTTTTTCTCTTGTGTTAATAATGTTGTAGTGATGGGGCGCCTGGGTGGCTCAGTCGGTTGAGCGTCCGACTTCAGCTCAGGTCATGATCTCACAGCTTGTGGGTTTGAGCCCCGTGTCAGGCTCTGTGCTGACAGCTTGGAGCCTGGAGCCTGCTTCAGATTCTGTGCCTCCCTTTCTCTCTGCCCCAACACACTCGCATTCTGTCTCTGTCTCTCTCAAAAATAAATAAATGTTAAAAAAAAAAAAAATTTTTTTTTAAATTTAAATAATACTGTAGTGAGAACCCACTAACCTGTACTCCAACCCAGAACTAGAACACTGCCGATAATAAACATTCCCTCACGTTTTACGCCCCCATCCAGCGTTCCCTACCTAAACAACTGCTCATCTGAATTGAAAAGCGTCCTGGAGAGTATTTCCCAGACACCACATATCCCTCCCCTCATCCAGCCGTGCCTGCTATGGGCCCCCTACCCAACCAAAAAATTATCTTTTAAAATTTAGGGGGGAAAATGGATTTATAACACATTAATCGTCTGCCTTTAAAAATTAAACATAAAATAAATTATTAAGTCGTATTAAGGCAAAAGTACAAAGATCATGACAGAAACAGCACAGTTTGCCCATTACTACAGGGATGGGATCCACTACTGTACTTTGCAGACAGAAACTTCAGCACCAGAAGCCAGGATGGCAAAGAAGTTGTTCCTCACAGCCCAACTGAGAAGGGTCGGCAGACAGCGTCACGACGGGCCCAGGTGGGCAAAGCGGTGGCAGGCCTGTGGAGCTCACGGGAGGCAGAGGGATGCCGTCTAAGACGAGGATCCGGTTCTCTCCTCCTCCACAGGGGAGACAGTCCAACTTCCCAACCCTCTTGGTCTACACACGCGGTGTAACTCCAGTGACCTGATCCACAAACTACCCGAGGACATAAGATGCCAGGAAGTCCCACCTTAATGATGGGGGTTTTTTTGCTATTGTTGTTTTATTTTAGAGAGAGAGAGCATGCGTGAGAGGGGCAGACGGAGAGAGGGGCACAGACTGACGAAGAGAGAGAATCCCAAGAATCGATGGAGAGGTCGATCTTATGACCCTGGGATCAAGACAGGAGCAGAAATCAAGAGTCAGACGCTCAACCGACCGAGCCCCCCATGCGCCCCTCGGTAACAGTGGTTTTCTGGCTTGTCCATCCCGGGAGCCTGCGTCACTTACCGTATTTAAGGAGCAGGTTCTGCCTGACTGACGCCATGGAGGAGATGAGGGACGAGGCTTCGTAGCGTGTGTCCAGGTGGTCAGTGATGGCACACAGAGAGCTCAGCACTTTGGCGACACTTCCTCTTGCTAGTGCAAAAGCCAGAAGGGTCAGCTCCACCTCTGGAGTCGAACAGCAGCTGTGAGCAAAGAACAAAAAACTTTTCACTTCTTAAAAACATGAGCACATCAAGGTAGCCCAAACCCCACGTAATTGACCCCAGAAGTAAAACCGACCCATGGTGTGCTTTCTATATGTTTACCAGAAATACTTTCTCAAAATCCTCAAGATAACCTGAAGAAAAATTAAATCAACCTAGAGGACTAGGAAATTAAATGCTCACCTCTGTCTCCTTAATCTGTAAGCATTAAACAACACTAACAGTATCAACTCTAACAAATCAAACAATAAGTAAATAAACCACAAATAAAGAAGCTCCTACAAGAAGCCGCTGCTCTAAGAATGACGACTGGGTGAGGACTGGGTTGGGAGCTCAGTCCTCCAACACCAACAGGGTATTTTAGACGTGCTGCACCATATGCTTCTCGGTCATTTTAAACACATCACGTACAAACTGCTTCCTGTTAAATGTTTATTCATTTTTGAGAGAGACAGAGCGAAGAGAGCGAGTGTGCCAGGGCAAGCAAGACCTCCGACAAGCTACTACGGGGCCTCGGCCAGGCCGTGGACCGGCGGCTGTACAGGCAGGCAAGCGGATGCCGCCCAAGGCCACCACGTAAGCAGAGGGACGGAGGGCCACCGGTTCTGGCTGCAGCAGAGAACCCCCCACCCACCCCCACCTCCTAAGGTCAGGCAGCATCCCAAGATAATGGAGTTTACATGGGTGAATGGCTGCGTCATTTCTTCTTCAATCATGAACTATGAGCTGTTTTTAGTGGTAATCCATGAAAGATAAAAAAAGTTTTTAAAGGAAGACTTAACAAGCACAGATGCCCTCTACGCCCTACAAGCCCCACCTCATCAACGCTGATTTTACCTCGTTATTCTTATGAGGAAGCTGTCCACTTCTTCAAGAACGTTGGGAGACAGGAAAGTCGAGAAATCCGTGGATCCTGGTGAGAGGGAAAGTGGAGGCATGTGCTGCAGCGCCTTCCTGAAAGTGGGAGGTGGAGGTCAGAACACGCCAGGCGGACACGTCAGTTCACGAACATGAAACAAAAACTGAACGCCTAGAAGCTCGTTTGGATTGATCCCTCCTGAGCGAACAGCGTTCCTACGGAGAGCCTGACACACAGTGTGACATCTGCTTCCCCCGGAGTCATGGTGCCAGGTCCTGTCGTGGGGTTTCTTTCTTGTTTAGTTCTTCTTTCAAGAGTTCCCTTGCCCTCTGCAAAGGCTCGTTCCACACTCTTTGGGATCAAGTACTCATTCTACGCAGAGTGGGCAAAAGACACACGTACTCTCCAGAAAAACCCCAGACTTTGTAGAAAACCCGACCCCGGAGGGAGAGCAGCTTGGGGCCCGGGAAACGGTTCAGTTCATACATCCGATCTTAGGTCTACGGTATCTAAAGACGTGCCACGAATTTTCTTTTCTCCTAAATGTACCAGCACCCATCACCGTTTCTATTCTTGCCCGTGTTCCTAAAATATGCTATTCTAGCCTTTCTACCTTCGTGCCTGCTTCAATGTTTCTCTTTTCTCGTCTCCACTAACATTTATCTTTCTGAAACCCCTCCGAAGCTTTATCTCCTCCAAACTAGTAGTTACCCAACAAACCGATACAACCCAAAACTACTGGGTCCTACTCTGCACCAGCAATCGTGCTAGGTGTGCAACTTGAAGGTGTGCAAAAAATAACTCAAGATTCTGCAACTGACCATCATCTTACAGCAGCAGTAATGAGAATCTCCAAAACAACTTTATTTCTACGTTTCAAAATAGAGACCGCACGGTAGAGCTAATATTCTGTCAGCTCCCACTGTGCCCTCAGCTCTCGCCCTCTCTCTACACGGAGTTGCAAATGCAGGAGGCCACCGAGGTCACACACGCGGATGTAGTACAAGCAAACACTTTGTCTCATGATACTTTTTATTTTTCCTCATTGATTTTCATTGATTTTTCCAAAAAATTTTATAGTAGTTTTAGATCACTGACATTTAAACATTAGGAGTGGAAATGTAATTGCAGATTAATAATTACAGCTTCTTAGAAATATAAGCTTTAAATATATCCATTCCTTGAAATCTTGCCATTTGCAACAACATGGGTGGAACCAGAGTGTATTATGCGAAGTGCAATAACTCAGAGAAAGATAAATATCGCATGATTTCTCTTATATGTGGTATTTAAGAAACAAAACAGATGAACACAGGGGAAGGAAAGGAAAAATAAAAGTAGAGAGGAAGGCAAACCATGAGACTCTTAACTGCAGAGAACAAGCTGAGGGTTGATGGTGGGGGCGGGGGGGTTACATGGGTGATGGGCATTAGGAGGGCACTTGCTGGCATGAGCCCTGGGTGTCGTATGGAAGTGATGAATCACCGGGTTCTGCTCCTGAAACCAGTACTACACGGTATGTTAAATAACTTGAATTTAAATTTAACAAAATGTATCTCCACTTGTCAACCACTTGGCTTATCTTTACAAAAATTAGGTAGAAAGCCCTTCTTCTCTTTCCTGAAAATTTAGTCCCTAAAGCAGGGCTGTGCCTGGGCAGGAGGACAGGCACCACGGTGGCCCACAATGGGGTTCTGGAGTGGGGACAGTCACAGCAGTGGCGCTGCAAAAGATGCTGGGGCAGGAGTGGGGTGAGGGCAGGGTCCGGATGAGGGCAGGAGACGGGAGCCTGGTCACGTGGGAGGACGGGCGGCAGGTTTCTCAGCGTCAGATAAGGGAAGCACAAACAGAGGGCGACAACCAGAGGCGGGGTCGTCTGTACACGGGGTCAGAAGTGAGCACGGAAGGGAGCTCACAGAAATGAGCATGCGTGTAAATGTGCACAATGTACACACACGTGCACGTCACTTCCGTGCAAACACGTATTTCCCAGTGGGGCCCACGGAGACGGAGGAGAGAAGTCACACCCCACCTGCAATGAGTTCAGTGTGTTCTCTTTCTTCTTCCTTTCCTTTTAAAATTTTTTTTTGATGTTTATTTATTTTAGAGAGAGGCAGAGTGCAGAGTGCAAGCAGGGGAGGGGCAGAGAGAGAAGGAGACACAGAATCCGAAGCAGGCTCTAGGCTCTGAGCTGTCAGCACAGAGCCCGAGACGGGGCTCGAACCCACACACCACGAGATCATGACCTGAGTCGAAGTCGGACGCTCAACCGACTGAACCACCCAGGAGCCCCTTTTTTAAAAATTTTCTACATTTATTTATTTTGAGAGAGAATGTGCGCGTGTGTGTGTGCACACAAGTGGGGGAGGGGCGGAGACAGAATCCCCAGAAGGCTCCACGCCATCAGCACAGATGAACCCACAAACTGTGAGATGACAACCTGAGCCGAGATCGAGAGTCGGATGCTCAACTGACTGCACCACCCGGGCATCCCTTGCGTGTTCACTTCCTAAATTCTCCACTAAAAGGGACGATGACTCTGCAGAAAAAATGGCTCACGGCAGGACTAAGGCAGAGAGCATTCAAGACAGGCCTGGAGTATTTTGTTGTTCTGGAAAGTAAGGAAGTGTTCCAAGTTAATGAAGACATGTCAAAGGACCCATGAACCAGACTGAAGGAGTTCCCGCAGGCCAAGCCTGGGCCAATGCAAACATCAACACCGTGATCAGTTATAACCCAGCAAACGACGTTAAGAATCACGCGTCCACACCAATACCAAGTTTGAGGAGGAATGGGATATGTGGTCTCAGAGCATCTCCTCACAAAATACTAATTACCAGGAAAAAAAAAAAAAGTCCCTTTACAATGGAAAAATCTAAGAGACCACCCTTCCATCCAGGGATCGATGTTGACCTGAACAGCACCAGTAACCGGACAACCTAAGGTGGCGTGTCAGCTGACGGGGTGAAACCAGAGCGCGTCATCACTTCTGTGATGCTCCCGCTAAAGATACAACACCTACACTTAATCATGTGACATCAGGTAAACCAAAACCGAACGACACTCTTGCAAATAACTGACCTGTAATTTTCAAATGTGTCAAAGCCGTACAGTCAAGGGAAGACTGAGGAACTGGTCCGCTCTGACGGAGACCGAAGAGACATGGCAACAAAATAAAGTATGATTCTGGCTTGGATCGCTGTGCCACACAGGACACTACTGGGCCAACTCACAAGCCCCGAAAGGACGGTGCCGTAAGTGCCCGTCAATCCCCTGGGCCTGATGGCTGTAGCGCGGTGTTCTTATTCACAGGAAATACACGCCAATGTATTAGGGACAATGGGGCACCAGGTTTGCAAATTTCTCTCCGACACCTCAGAAGGAAATAAAAGTTCTTTGCATTGCACTTGAAATATACTCTAAGTTACAGACCGTTTTTCTAAAAAAAACTTTAAACAGGAAGCAAGACAGGAGTATGGCCAAATACTGCCCTTCACATCTGACACTGCCCGCAGTGTTACTGGCTGAGCAGTTTTATTCAACAGCAATAACCAACAATCTCAAAAGACATCGAGAGGACATCTACCAACAGTCTCTTGTTATCAGTCACTGAACTTAAACGCAGGGCTCTGACACTTCACTGCTCCTAAGGCTGCACGTCACTCACCACTTTCTGCCTTGTATGTTACCGCTGGAACTTTGTGCCCTCACAGGTTTTTTTTTAACTTTTTAACTTTTAATTTTCTTAATTTAAATGTGATTCAATTTTAATTGTTTAATTTTAACTTTTAATTCAATTTTAATTTACCTTTACTTTTTCCATTTTAATTTTCAAAGGTGCTCTACATTTCAAACAATTCATTTAGCACCCTTGAACAGATTTCCATCAGGAGCGAAAAGAGCCCTCAACCTGGAGTCCAGAGGCCTAGACCCTACCTGACACATCCCTGCCCAGCGATGGGCCCTGGGGAACGCCACGGGGTCCTCACCTGTCACCTGGGGAGAAGTTTTACGTGTACATTTCACAGTACGAGGAGGTAAATGACACACAGCACCTGAAGGAGCTTATCTTATCTCAAGCGCTACATAAGTGTGACCAACTGCCCCTAACAAGGAGCAAGCCGGGAGCCGACAGCACCAACAGGAAACACCGGGGCACCCGAGGCGGAGACGCTGAGTCTCAGTGACTGAGGGCTGCTAAGTGCCATGCTCTGCAGGGGGAGGGGACGACAGGGGCCACGGAGGGTTGGAAAGCAAAGGGGGTGACTTACTGAGTATTGTGCAGCACGGTCTGGACGAAGGCGGGGTTTGTCTCCATGGACGCCGTCACCAGAGATGTCAGCAGAGACCAGTACCAGATTGCAGAAGCATCTGAGACTGAGACCCCAGACTTCTTAACTCTCTGAAAGCCAACAGCCCTCAGACCATGAATTCTAGTGTCACATCCATCGCTAAGACAACGTTTTATGTTAATCTGGACATCTGTCAAGCGCAAACAACAAATTCAGTATTGGATTAAGTTCTTTAGTTCAGCAAATGCTAGGCTCCCAACTAAAAGCAAAATAGCAATTCACATTTTGAAAAGAAAATTCTGAAATAACTCTGATACCAGAAATAATGTGTACAATGCAGCTAGCATATAATAAACTCGTCAAAAAAGCATCAACCAAATTAAGGAGTCATAAGAATAATGAGTAAATTTAAGGGCGGCTTAAAATCTTTCCATTGCAAAGTTTCTTAGAAATTTACGTGTCTTGAAAACTAACACAAAGATCATTTTTTAAATCCTGACTAAATCCATGGTAAGAAAACTTCTACAGCTAGGGTTCTGAAATTTCGATTGAGTTAAAAACAGGAGCTTGCTCACAGCAGTTGCGAGAATTTATTTCTGATAATCAAGTCCAAACAGAGGACGCAGGCATGACTCACTTTTAAGAGGTGTCACAATTTCTTATTTGGGTTGGAGAGGAGGAGGTGAGAAGTTAAAAGGGACACAACTTAGAGAAAAGCCCAGCACAGTGAGACAAGAAGCGTCTACTCCAGGAGCTGAACTACCGCTCTGCCTACGGGCAAGACACAAAGACTCTACCTCCCTAGGCCTCAGTTCCTTTGAGCAAAGTAAGAACACTTCTTTTGGCCCAGGAGAGCATTAGAAGAAATGAGACAAAGCATGAAGCATTCCGGCTCCCTGAATGAAAAAAGCCTGGAAAGAAATCACAGAATTGTGATTATTTCCAAAATGCTAGGTGTGACACAAGGTTATAATATTATAAAAATGGAAACAACCTAAATGGCCAAGAATAATGAGCTGGTTAAAACTAAGGCAAATTCTTACAACGCTAAATAAAGGTGTGCAAAAACACGCGGTAGGACAACGTGCTAAAGAATTACAAACCAGCGTGGAAAGCATATCGCTCGCCATTTTTGTAAATACGCACCCACAACCCTATATTTTTAAAAGGTGTGTGTGTGTGCGTGTGTACACACATGTTTACACACGCACACACACGCGCACATGCACACACACACAAGAAAAGATCTGGAAGGTTCCACACTAACACATTCACAGTGATTATCCCTGGGTGGTGGGATTTTGAGTAATTTTTGCTTATATTTTGTAGTTTTACAGTAAGGAAACAAGACTATTTCTAATTAAAAAAAGGCTTCTATAACTTTTAAAAACACCAAATAGATGAAACAATGTGACTCTCATGTGCATCACGAATAGCTAACCAAACCTACAGAGAGAATCTAACGGTTTCTCCACTTTAGAAGTCTTCCCGCTAAAAAATACTCCTTCTTCCCTCCACCCCAAACCCCTTAATTAGAAGGACAAGGTGCACCCTGGCTGACTCACAGAGCTGGCTGATGTTGGCATTTTCCAGCAGCGTCACGTAGCCGGTGACATTGCTGGGGATGTGCACGTCGCGGACATCCTGGAGCTCACCGACACTCCTCCCCACAGCCACGGTCACCTGCTGCGGCATGTAGCTCTGGTCTGTGGCAGCCACTGCGATGGACAAGTGTCTAAGCACAACATCTGGCTTCATTTTTAAACTGGAAAACACGGGAGCAGAAACTGCAAATGTTTACACAGGTCAGAAGCGGCAGCATTCACAAGTCCCATCTCCAAGACCTTGTCTTTGATGTCACCAAAGACTCACTGTCCTAAAAGCAACCAACTTGAAACGCTATTAGTTTCAAAGTCCTTATGGCCTCTCATCTCAAAAATTCCTTTCGGTTCAAGATTAATCTTAAATTTCCTCTTAAGCTACTAATACAGGCAGGAAAGTACAATACGAACATCCTAAAAAACATCGCTTTACCTGAGAAACAAATTCTAAACTGCATCCAAAGAACTGAATATACTCCCTCGGCTGTAAGTTAGATGGCTAAAGGTCACATATGCTCCCTATGAGAAAACAAGACGATTATTTCTATTCCACCAACTGAAAGGAGCCCATCCTCTGAAGAGACAGGAGAAACTTGAGAACCAGAAGCATCCCAGCTGATAGTCGTCAATTCCACCCCCCGGGTTCCTGCTCATCCCATCCCCTCGCTTCCTCAGCGGCAAGATAGGTGCATACGGGTTTATTAAATGCACAGAGAGCATCTTAAAATGTAAAATCGCATCTAAGTACTTGCCCCTTGTGATATTAATTTTCCTGAGAAACTAGCGAAAAAGATCTGAAATCAGTATCACAAGATATTAGTCAAATACTATTTTCTCCCCCCAAATTCCAAGTAAAGGGATTATCCGTGTTTACGGACAGATGAGCCCGGCAGCATCATTTTACAGGAGCCCCTGTACTTGATTCTTATGGCATGGAAGGTAATTTTGAGCGCACTGATGAGATGGGCACGCGGGTCGCCCAGCAGCTGGTGTGGCGCCACCCACCGGATCCAGTGTGAGCGGGCACTGCCGTCCGACTGCCAGTATGACGCCGTGTCTCCATTTGTCATCTTGTCGATGTCCGCGGGGTTGGAGGACGTTTCTATGTAAGCGTAGCACTTTGCCACCGACTTGAGTTTATCCATCTCAGGGCTCCTAGTTAGGTCTCCAGGGCTCTCTGCAGGGAAAATCAGATTCCATCACATGACATCTCTCTCACAAAGGGAAAAAAGGGTCATTTAAAATACCTAACACAAATATGCTTGGTACCTTGGTCCTCGAAAAATAAGCGTTCCTTAAAATCTTCTTCCGAAGAACCAATATAAAAGCAGAAATTGGCCACACTGCTCCGTGAGCCACTGCAGTGCAGCCCCAGAGACATGAGCAGAACCACGCTGAGGGCGGAAAATGGAACCTTACGGTCTGAACTCACGTTTCCTTAATTGTGTGTGAGATTTTTTAACCCACTCATTTGTAAGCCACCTGTGTTTCTGAGTGAGGCCTGGTCCTCCCCTCAACTATTTTCTGTGGAGCACAAGTCTTCTCACCAGTTTGTATGTTGTATGACGTGCCCGCACGCACGCGCATGCACAGAACAGGTGATGTTTACTGAGTGTTCCCTGTGAGCCACTTTTCTATACATTGTCTATGTTCTAATTCAGTTTAGCAATGAGGAATCTAAGGCACAGAGAGTTAAGTAACCGCCCAAGGTCAGAGCCAGTAAAAGATTAAGTCTGTCACGATGTGTTACAAAATACGTTTTTATTCCCTGAATATCATTCGTCTTTCGACTCTGCTTATATTTTCTGCTGTACAGAACTTTAAATCTGCATAAAGTCTAATTTATTAATCTCTTCTTTTGTAGTTTGAGTTTCACATCTTGCTTAGCAAGGTGTCCCATGTCAAGCGTTTGTACAGAGCAGGACTACTTGCCTCTAGCACTTTACGGTTTCTTTTTCAACGTTTATTTATTTATTTATTTATTTATTTATTTATTTAGGGACAGAGAGAGACAGAGCATGAATGGGGGAGGGGCAGAGAGAGAGGGAGACACAGAATCAGAAACAGGCTCCAGGCTCTGAGCCATCAGCCCAGAGCCTGACGCGGGGCTCAAACTCCCGGACCGCGAGATCGTGACCTGGCTGAAGTCGGACGCTTAACCGACTGCACCACCCAGGCGCCCCTTTACGGTTTCTTTACAGCTGAACTGTTTGATCTACCTGAAATTTGTTTCAGTGAACGGAATGGATGAGAATCTAGCTTTATTTACTTCTCCAAATGGCTAGCCAGTTGCCCCGACCCCGCTTGTTGACCGATTCGCCTCTCTACCTTGTACAAAGCAATGTGACTGTACCTGGTACCATATTCCCACACGTACTTGGGGCTACTTCCTGACTCTATCGTGTTCCACGGACCTGTCTGTCCACACTGTCAAACTGCCGGTGTCACGGAGGGAGTCCGGGGTGGCCTTCCGCATGTACTCAACTACTACTCACAGAGTATCTACCATGTGGCAGGCACAGTGCCCGGTGTTAAGGATAATGACACAAATGAGGCAGACAAAATGCAAAGAAATAATAACGCTGCAGCTTCAGGTAGTAAGTGCCACTTAGACCATTAAACCGACAAAGGTGACGGTGACTAGAAGGTGGAGAATGGTACGGGTCGGGGGGCATTAAATTAGATGGGGTAATGAGGAAAGCCTTCCCCGAGGTCACATCTGAACAGAGACATGAATGAGAAGCCAGTTGTGCTAAGAAGGAAGGAAGGGAGGGAGGGAGGGAGGGAGGGAGGGAGGGAGAGAGGGAGGGAGGGGAGAGACAGAGAAAGCCAGCAGACCACATTCTTATGCTACAGACTGGCTGCTGTTCTAGTTTTCGGAAGAGAAGGCAGGGAGGAGGGTCTGCTCACAGCGCATCTGGAAGAAATGACGACAGAACGCGGTCCCACAGCCCCCACCACACACGTGCACATACCCTTCTCCTTCTGTACCAGCTGGTCCAGGGACTCCTTCAGAACCGAAACCCTCATGGAGCACATGTTGTTGCAGTGGTCCAACATGGGGCAGGGGACGGCCATGCCGGAGAGCCGGTTGCGATGCAGGAAACGCAGGATCAGGGACGCGTGAACACCCAGGCCCTCCTTGGACTCTGAAAATATGTCTATAAAACCTAGGCAGACAAAACCCAGTTTGGGTGATTCAGGAATGCGCCACAACAGTGTTCCCACGCCCCCGCCGGTGGCCTACCTCGACTGGCTGAGTGAAAAGCAGCCATTATGGGTCTTTACTGATACTCTAAGTTTTGATCATTTAAAAATCTAAGCAACTTTTAAGAAATGAACCAGTGGTAATCTCAACTTAAAAATTAATTTCATGGGACGCCTGGCCGGCTCAGGTGGTGGAGCACATGCCTCTTCACCTCGGGATTGTGAGTTCGAGCCCTGTGTTGGGTGTAGAGATCACTCAAAAATAAAATTAAAAAAAAAAAATTCCTTTCGTTTAATAAAATTTTAGAAGACTCTGAATAATGATTATGTGTTTCAATCCAAACTTTAAAAAGGTATAAACACCGAAATACTAACCAGAAGTTCTTAAACGTGTTGTATAGACAGAACTTGGGCTCAGGATAAAGTTTATCATCTCTGTGAGTAAAAGAGTAACTTTTTATACGAAACTACAGGACACCACGATGACGACGGTGCAGCCACCACCCTGACCACGATTCCCGGTGGCATCTCACGGCATGCAGGCTCTGGCCCCCACTCCAGTGCTCTCTCCAGTGCAGCTCCCTGGAGTCTGCCCACTCCGTCCATCCCTCTGGCCTCAAAATCTCCCATTCGTGCTGACCCACCCACGTTTCCTGAGCGGCTCTCCCAGCCGTCCTCTGTCTGGCATTAACCCAAGCAACCTTACAAACACACAAGTCACACAATGTCTACCCCTGTTTAACATCCTCCCATGGCTCTGCATAACCTACAGTGAACACAGGTGCCCATAACCCAGTAGTAAGTGGAGAGAGGATAAACACGGCACCTCTTCCCAGAGCTCAGATACACTCGTGGGTTTGGGGGAAATTTCTTTTCTTTTTACTTTCCAATGAATCATAACTGGACATGACAAAAAGTACCTATGTTACAAGTGTACTGACTGATGAACTTTCACAAACTGAACACCTCGTGTATGCAGCACCGAGCGCAAGACCCCAAAAGTCTTAGCAGAAATTATTTAAGTGTAAAACAAACAGGTTAGGGGCACCTGGGGGGCTCAGTCGGTTAAGCGACCGACTTTGGCTCAGATCATGATCTTACAGTTCACAGGTTCGAGTCCCACGTCAGGTTCTGTGCTGACGGCTCAGAGCCTGGAACCTGCTTCGGATTCTGTGTCTCCCTTGCTCCCTAACCCTCCCCCGCTCGCACTCTGCCTCTCTCTCAAAAATAAACAAACATTTAAAAAATTTAAAAAAAATAATAAAGTAAACAAGCAAACAGGTTACATTCAGGAATGAAAACTCTGCATTAATTTTTAAGAGAAAACACGAGACTGACGAGAATTTATGTGCTGGAAGTGGCCGATTTTCACTACTCCCTCCACACAAACCCTGGAGACACGGGCTCCATTTCCCAAGACTCACCAGTCCGTGCCACCCCTGCCCTCCTTGTACAGTGTCTGTTCCCTGGGCAGACTCCACGGCAGCACCACCCTCACGTGATGACACTGCTGATGCCACACCCACGTGCTCAGCACCCACGTGAAAAGGCAGACAGACTCTGGCAATGGGGACATTCTTCGACACATGGAAACAGGCAGCGGACGTGGCAAACGCTTAGCGCCAGCACAGTGAGATGTGAAAGGGACAAGTTCCGATCTTGGTCAGAAAGAGCGACAAGGAACAAATCCCACAACAGGTGAGTCCAGCTTACCAGGGTTTGTCCTAACACTGTGAGAAAACAGTTTTTGTACACTGGAGGTTGATAGAAAATTTTGAGTAAAAAGTCCTAGTCACCACCCTGCTATGTAAGCACGTTGGGCTCCGAGCCCCGAGTCTTTCTAATTCTATCTCCCCTCCCCCAGTCTCCCAGAACAACGGTGCACTGAGTAGTATTTCAGGTGGGTTCCCTGGTCTTCGCCCCTTCCTCCCCTCCCCAACATCTGCTTGAGGCGTCCACACACAGCTCCCGATGTTACCGGTGCTGGTAACGCACACGTGGCAGTGATACGGAAATGCCGAGATATGACTTAGCGAAACGTAATTCAAAGCACACTTTTAACTGCCATGAGAGTAGGAAAAAAGTTAACATGTATGGACTACCTACGACGCTATAAAGATGACACAATTAGGGGCGCATGGGTGGCTCAGTTGGTTAAGTGTCCGACTCTTGATTTCAGCTCAGGTCATGAATTCCGGTTCATGAGACTGAGCCCATGTCGGGCTCTGCACTGACGGCGTGGAGCCTTTTTGGGACTCTCTCCCCACCTCTCTCTGCCCCTCCCCTGCTCATACTCTCTCTCACTCTCTCTCTCTCTCTCTCTCAAAAATAAACATTTTTTTAAATCCAAGATTATACAATTGAAGACAACTTGAGGAAGAACGGAAAGCTGCATTCTTCATCAATATACACACGTCGTCCTTTCCCAACTCAGCACGCCCTCCGCGGTAAGTCAGAGAGGTCAAGGGCAATCCCATTTACATCGGTGCGTCTACCAAGTCTACCCGCCTCCACCGCTGCTCCCGCCAGGCTCTGCGCTACATGTTAGGACACCGAGAGCACACGGTAGGAAAAGTTCTGAGACAAGCTGAGGGTACAAGGATGATAAGCAAAGTTTTATTCCTTTGCAACTCAACTGTTTTCTCACTGGAGAAAAAAGAGGGTAACTTAATTTTGATTCTGTCTTCGGAGTCCCTAGAAGAAACCATACAAAAACACAAAGTTTTTTCCGAGGGACAGTCTAGAAGAAGTATTGCTTACTTTCATGCTGTTTCTATTACTACTTAAATTTCAGAGTGGTAGCTTTCAAAAACAAACAAACACTGGGCACCTACCATCTACCAAAGATACGTTAAGTGTGAGGACACAGCAGAAATAAAAGGTCCCTGTCCTCACGGGGCTCAGAGTATACGAATAAAGACAGACATTTACGGATAAATGAACGATTAATTAATTAATCACAGCGCTGACATGAGGCAAAGACAAAGGCAGGATACCAAGAACACACACGTGGGGCCAGGGACGGCTTCTGGAGAGAGTGAAATAGATACCCACTAAGGAAGGCAGGCTCACGACAAAAGTTCCTAAAAACGGCAGATCTGCTCAAGCATCGCTGTACTGGGGACCCAGAGGGATGATTACACAGAACACGGACTCCAACCGTGGGCTTAACAGACACGACTGGAAAAGCACGTTTATTCCATGGCACCCTCAGCCTGCATCATGACAACCCACAGGACAGCAAAAGCACCCTCCGGCCTTCAGCACTCAGATGACAGCCTTACCTGGGACCAGAGAGCAGGCCTGCAGTTGCCTGATGATGTGGCCTAGCTCCCCCTGGAGGTTAGCCCCACTGGAGTTCTTGAGGGCCTCCAGCATGTTCTCGGCATCCACTGTACCATCACCCTCGGCGTCAAACTGGGCAAAGGCCTACAACACAAGAGATACAATAAAATCACGTCTGCTCCAAATGATGGATACTTTGCCGCTGGTGACACTGTTGTGGTTGCAGGAAGAGTCCACTGACATCATTCAAAGACCAAATAAATTCGGGATAGTAAGGCACCATGTATAGACGTATACTACGTGCACACACAAGGTTACCCTCTCATCTTTTTCATGGGATTAACCCCCTTTTCCCAAACAATTGCAGAAAGCAACCTGTGCAACATTTTCCAACTGGTTACAAAGTGCCAAACACAAAGCTAGAATCAGAGACTTGGCTTAGAGCAACACCTTGGGTTAGCCGGGCTTTTCCTTTCAAACACTCTTTGGACGCAAGACCCAACTTGATTTATCAACTCCACAGCCCTGTTTTCACTAACCTTTAACCGTATTCTCACTTGCTCCCTGCCCTTGTCGGGCCATCTGGGGAACTGGGTACAATGTGGGATTTGGTCTGAATCCTGCTCTGTCACTAACCAGCTATGTGACTGTCCACACATTCCTTTATCTCCAAAAGCCTTACCTCCTTGATCTGAAAAATGCAGCAAATATTACCAAACTCACAGGCTGCTGTCTGGATTAAGTAACATTTGAACAGAGTCCAACACAGTGAAAGCTTATCAGAGTGCAAAGTGTCTCCTTCTCCTTTCTAACCTGCACTGTCATTCCCTCTGTGTCCCTGACACCATTCCCTCTCACATTCTACAAGACTCCCCTCACCTAGCGACTGTCCCAGCTCCCCAGAACTCAATCTCTGCCGCATTAGTGGCTTCTCTCTTCCTGACGATACACTCACGCACAGACATCCCTCACCATGAAATACTTTGAGAGTCTCCCCACCTTCTTTTCTAGGTCATTCTCTCCCTTCCTTCAAACTCCTGCCTTTTCCTTATTTCCCTCCGTCATGAAATGTGGAGATTTCCCACTGAGGTTTCATGACTGATACAAGTACCCACTGCTGTCACGGACCTCTAAACGATGCAGTGTTTAACAGGAACGTAACAAATCCCAGTGTTCATGTCTAAAACCATGGGCATTCAGTGCAGGACGGGGGACAGGTCAGAGCAAAGTGTGAGAGAAAGCTGCCGCATTCTCTTGGCCTTTCCTCAACCTCGCCAGATTATCCAAAAAGTTAACAGGATCAAAGACTACAGTAATGAAGAAACAATGTTCAAAAGAAGAAAATACCTTCTTCTTTTCTGATTAGACCCATAGCTTACTATGGAAGCTCCACCCCAAAAGGGAAAGGAATGGAAGGAATGAGAAGAAAGAGACCATGATGGACAGAAGACACTGCCTGTGAGGACGGACGCAGGACCATGGTCTTCAGGGTGCAGAACAGGTGGCTGCAACGGGCTGTCACAAGAAGGGTCAGCGAGGATTAAGGTCGTGAGATAAAAGTCAGAGAGAAAAGCTCCTCACGAAGACGGACTCGTCGGTCGCCCGTGGGGTATAAAGACGGCTGAGGGCCTCCGGGAAGGAAGGCCCAGGCCTCAAGGCTTCCGAGCGAACCACAAGCAGCCATCACGAGTGTCCCAACAAAGGCATTTACCTCCGCCTCCTCCCGAAATCCCACCAAGACAACATTACACAGGGATGTTTTCCTAAAGCACAAAGACAGAAGCAAATATCGTATGATGCAATAGCAACAAAACTGTGGAAGCTGAGAAACAAACAGACGCCTAGTGAACACCACTGTCTGCAAGAAAGAGGCCCCTGAGCCGGAAGCGGGCAAGCGGAGACACAGGCTGCTTCGCGCTGAGGGGCCCAAAGCCTTCTTAGGACCCGGCAGCAGTGGGTGCTGCCGAAGGTGGAGGGAAACCCGTGGGAGGTCTGTTTCGGAAAGCAGTTAAAGCAGACTGGATAGACGCCAATCTTAAGGAATCACCATGGGTTTCTTTTTAAGGGAAAAGCGTGACAGTGAGATTGTGTGTTTTTTTCCAGAGTTCTTACCTTTTAAAGACACATAATGAAAGATTAATCAATGAAATATTTGTGGCGGGAAAGATTTGCTTCAAAATAATTTGGAGGAGAAGCAGGTGGAGTTTAGAGTAAATAAAATTGGCCTTGAGTTGGTAGCTGTTGGAGCTGGTGAACAGGTCTGTGAGAGTTCATTCTATTCTACTCTTACCTCTATTTTCTCAGGTTTAAAGCAAACGAACATACAAACGTAACAGGTCTCCAGATCCTCTCCCCAGTCAGAAGCTGGGGTGCGGGGCTGATTTCCTCCAGAGCGTGGCACAGAGTCTCCGGACTAGGAAATACCAGGCACGGCTGAAAGGGTCAATACAGTACTGAAAACGGGGCACTAATGCCCAAGGGTCAAGGTCTGTAAGACTCACCCCTCCTCTAGGGCTCTCCGACTGCTGGCAGCCAGTTTCACACTGTCTGGGCAAGACACTGGGGGGCTCTTCTCTGGGGGTGCTGGACAAGCCCCTGAGGACAGACCTGGAGACACTGGCACTGGAGGGCGCCCCCCGCAAGGGCCCAGCACCTTCCAGTGAGGCTCAGCTGTCAGTAAGCCAGACGCATGGAGCCCCCACCTCTTTAGTACCCTGCTCTTTAACGTGAGTGGGGGCAGCCCAGGACCACTGACGTTTGAGGAAATGAATATGAAACACAGAACAAGCAACGTGGAGAAAAGAAAGGAGAAGGAGACAAGACCGTCAGAAAGGTGATCATCAGTATCTTCAGACAAATATTTAAAAAAAGATATTTTTAATACCACTTTTACTAAGGTGTAACTCACATACCGTCAAACTCACCCTTTTAAAGTGCACAACCTAGTGGGTTCTAGTATATTCAGAACCACCATATATCAGCAGCCACCACCAGCTAATAAAAAAGACACTGTGTCATCATGAAAGAACAGGAGACTACTATTAAAGCCAGTCTATTCAGAATGTTTTCATAAGCTCCTGCAAGTTAACATATCACAGCAAAACGAAAATCTTAATAGATTTTGGAAGAGAAATCTCAAGAGGCTGGAAGTTCAGTTGACTGAGGTGCCCAGAGAGTACAGCAACAAGACAGAAGGACGGAAACTGGGAAAGAAAAGAGGAAAACAACCAGGAGGCCAGTCCCGGAGCCCACTATCCAAACACTCGGAGTTCCGGAAGAAAGGGGCACAGACAGCACAGGGAGAGAAAGGACAATTGTTACGATTCGAGGGGATTTCCCCAAACTGAAGGATGTGAGTTTTGAAACAGAAGAGGCTGAATACCCTACAGGTGGATAAAGGCACACGGTGCTGAGACTTCACGCCGCTGAGCAGAGAGAAGTTCCTACTTGCAGGGAGGAGACACAGCGTCCATATCAGAGGCCGGGAACCAGAGGCTAATTCCGCAGGTATGCCGGGAGATGGAAGGCGATGGGAGCTGGGCCCTCCACATATGGGGGGGGGGGGGTCCTCTCTAACCCCAAAGTCAGCATGTAGCCAAAATACCACCAACTGTGAAAGAGTGGAAAAAGACATTCTTTCACACACAAGGCTCTCAAAACACAGACTAGTTCATGCTCCCTTAGTCAGAAAGCGACCAGAGGGTGTGGTCACCTGAATAAAGACCACACGGAGAAAGGGGAAGAATGGGGTCCAACCGAGAGAGTGGACGAGTCCCTGGGGTGCTGCACAGCACACGTCCAGAATGAGGCAGGTCGGAAAGCTCTGGAGAAGATGAGTCTATGCAACTCCTTCCTGTGTGCTCGAACACACTGAACGTGTGAGAAGACGTTCAGGAAACTGGCAGAGAATCTGGAGTTAAATTAATGACAGGGACCAAAAAGCACCAATTCAGTTGTTAACGTGGGAGGAAAGACGTATAAGGAAAAGCAGCAGTGGAATAAATGGCTCAGCGACACACACGATTCATGTCACCTTAATAACACACACACCGAGAGCGAACTAAACACAGCAGACACACTCTGCCGGGGACAGGTGTGTGGATGTGGGTGAGGACAGGACAGCGAAGGCCAACTAAGGACTCGTGCTCTGTGGGGGGAGTAAGATGGCCTAAAAACTGACAACTCATAAAGTAATGTAAACATGACATCTGGTGACTCTCGGGGACCTACCAGCACCAGCTGCAGGGGCCAAGTGACAACTCGGGGACAGTGAGACACTGCGTAGGGGCGCGGACGACCCATGGGCTCTATGCCGCGTGAGTGATGACAAGGAAAATCAAAAATTCTGAGTGTCTGCTGCAGGCACAGGATAGACTGCATCAGTGGTTTTACAGCTTTTTCAGTCACGTAATATTCCTCCTCTGTAAACACTGGATGTATCAACCACAAATAAGAGTTCTGGGACAACCGGAAAGGCGTGAATATGGACATCAGATGACACAGACATGAACTGACATGGAAAGGCGAAGGCCACGGACTGAAAAAGTAGGCTACGAAAGAATATCAGAGAGCAGTCTCACGATAGTTTTAAAAAACCAAATATACACACTTTGCACATTAGTACAAAGCCCCAGACACACAAATATGAAAACACATGTGTGTGTGCAAAATAAGACCTGAAAGCATAAGTGTTTGCTAATGGCAGTAACATGACAATCTGCATCGAGGGGGATTTTTAAATATCAGGAAATGAGAACACAAGCCTGATATAAAAATCGGAGCCACTGGGCGTGGAGGGAGACAGAACAGAAGCACAGCCTCCGTCTGCCCCAAGACCCCACCATGTGACAACCACAGCGCGCACAGCCCTTCCCCACTTGGCCCCGGCAGGGCACAATAAGGACTCGAGGTCTGAGGGCATCAGCACAACTGCAGCCTGTCCCACGGGGAAGGACATACGCTTTGGGAAGTTCTGAATGAACATCTGAGCATCCCTAAACTCCAGGCACTTTGCGTAACACCACTTATCCCTCGTAACGGCAGCAGCAGCACTTAGTATTAACTGCCCCACTTTGTAGATGCAAGGAGAGGTCAGATAACTTGCCTGAGGTCACACAGCTAGTACTGGAATCCGAGACTCCAGACTCAGTTCTTCAAGACTGTGTTCTCCTTCCTTTGCTCAGAGAAGGCCCAGGGCTCTTGCAGTCTGGAAACTGAGGACGTAAAATCTCTTTGAGCTCTTCTCTTTCCCCACCAGCACCTCATGCCCACGTTTACTCAGAATTAGCCTTAAACCTGAGACGCGCTTTCTCTAAACCTCAAGATGGCACTCAAGTCCTACATCCACTAAAGCTCTTGGCTTCCTCCTTGTTTCTTGCATCTCCAGTGCTCTCTGCTTCCCAACTCCTGTGCTGATGACAGACAAAAAAAAAACAACCCCATAGAAGTAAGGTTATAAAAACGACGACAGTTTTGCTATTCCTCATAGATTCTGTTGGTCTGTCAATAGTTAATGAATACAACAAGAAGAATTTGGAAACAAAAACAAAGACATTTTGGGTGAGGGAGAAAAAATCAGAACAGCATGACTAACAGCTTCACCAAATAAATAAGTCATTTCCTAACCCTCGGAAACTGTCCTCAAAGAAACGTACAGGTTTTCTGGCACAAAAAAGACTCTCAGAGCAATGGAACAGAATACAGAACCCAGGAATGGACCCACAAACGTATGGTCAACTAATCTTTGACAAAGCAGGAAAGAATATCCAATGGAATAAAGACAATCTCTTCAGCAAGTGGTGTTGGGAAAACCGGACAGCGACATGTAGAAAAGAATGAACCTGGACCGCTTTCTTACACCAGACACAAAAATAAACTCAAAATGGATAAAAGACCTCAATGTACGACAGGAAGCCATCAAAATCCTCGAGGAGAAAGCAGGCAAAAGCCTCTTTGATCTTGGCCACAGCAACTTTTTACTCAACACGTCTCCAGAGGCAAGGGAAACAAAAGCAAAAATGAACTATTGGGATCTCATCAAAACAAAAAGCTTCCGCACAGCGAAGGAAACAATCAGCAAAACTAAAAGGCAACCGATGGAATGGGAGAAGATATTTGTAAACGACATATCAGATAAAGGGTTAGTATCCAAAATCTGTAAAGATCTTATCAAACTCAACACCCAAAAAACAAATAATCCAGTGAAGAAATGGGCAAAAGACAGGAATAGACACTTCTCCAAAGAAGACATCCAGATGGCCAACCGACACAGGAAAAAATATTCAACATCACTCATCATCAGGGCAATACAAATCAAAACAACAATGAGAAACCACCTTACAGCTGTCAGAATGGCTGACATTAACAACTCAGGCAACAACAGATGTTGGCGAGGATGCGGAGAAAGAGGATCTCTTTTGCATTGTTGGTGGGAATGCAAACTGGCTCAGCCACTCTGGAAAACAGTATGGAGGTTCCTCAGAAAATTAAAAATAGAACTACCCTACGACCCAGCAAGTGCACTACTAGGTATTTACCCAAGGGCTACAGGTGTGCTGTTTCGAAGGGACACATGCACCCCATGTTTATAGCAGCACTATCGACAATAGCCAAAGTATGAAAGAGCCCAAATGTCCATCGACGGATGAATGGACAAAGAAAATGTGGTATATAGATACGATGGAGTATTACTCGGCAATCAAAAACAATGAAATCTTGCCATTGGCAACTACGTGGATGGAACTGGAGGGTATTATGCTAAGTGAAATTAGTCAGAGAAAGACAAAAACCATATGACTTCAGTCATGAAGACTTTAAGAGACAAAACAGATGAACAGAAGGGAAGGGAAACAAAAATAACATAAAAACAGGGAGGAGGACCAAACACAAGGGACTCTTAAATATGGAGAAGAAACAGAGGGTTACGGGGGGGGGGGGGGGGGGGGGGGATGGGCTCAATGAGAAAGGGACATTAAGGAATCTGCTCCTGAAATCACTGTTGCACTATATGCTAACTAATCTGGATGTAAATGAAAAAATAACAATAATTAACTAATTAATCAAATTTAATTTTAAAAAAAAGACCGAAGGTGAGGGAATCACATTAAAAAAAAGAAGAAGAAACGTACAGGTTTTCAAACCGAACAGTAACGCCTCGTCTGTCTCACAGGACTTCGCGGAATCTGGTTTGCTCATGCGCTTGCTCAACTCTCTGATAAGCAGCCACTACACCCGACAACTTGCGCTCGTCTCTACACATATGAAAATAAACAGGGCACAGTCCTTGCCCTCTAAAACCCTTGCAGCCTTAGAGCAGACTGTAAACCCACGGCAGCAACGTGGTGTGTGATCATTGTAACAACGAAATTACAGCATGAACAACTGCGTACCTAACAGTTACTGAGCATTTACTAAGCACCAGGCAGAGCCCTAAGGCCCTAACGTGCGTCGACTCGCACTTTCCACAACAGCCCCAAACGTAGGTACTACCCTCTCACTAGTGAGCAACAGAGAGGTTACGTATTTGGTTCAAGTCCACATGATGAGTAGCAGTAAATAACGCTGCTTGGATTTGAATCCTATTAAGATTTGGGACCCCACACTAGGAACGGCTGTGCCGTGAGCTAACGGACACTCAGAGACCAGAAGCACCAGAGCGGGAGGGACGTTCGGGGAAAACGGCCCCGAGGAAACAACCCTTGCACTAGGCCTTGACGAATACCTAGGAATCTGTAAGCGTATGACGACGGGGCAGCCATTCTAGGTAGAGGGGACGGAGTGTGAGCACAGACAGAGTGCAGGGAAAACCAAGAGGACTACAACGTGCTTGGTGTGGCTGCAACCGAGGCAGGCAGAGGAAGAGCCGGACGGAGGTCAGGATGGAGAGAGCCGGGCCCATTAGGCTGAAGAGCTCAATCGCACGGTAAGGGGACCACGAGGCCGCCGGAGAATATCGAGGGTGGAGGGAGCCAGTCATTCCAGACCTCTGTCAGCGCTCGAACTGGAACGGACTGACAAATCTCTTAGAAGATGTGCCTCTGTACAGCTGGAACCCCTTCTCCAGTGTCTCTGGGACACACACCGGGGATGGGAAACTCCTGTCTTCTGGCCGGTTCTGACAGCAACGACTCTCTTCTCCACAGAACGAAAGGGAACGCGCCGCCTTCACGTCACCACCTGTGGGCGTGCGGAACGTACCCGAGCCCTGTGCCCCCAAACGGCCCACGGACAGTGATCGTCTGGCACCGAGTCTCCCTCAACCAGTTCTCTATCTCGTACGGCTTTCGTCTCATTGCCACGCTGCCTGTCCCCTGGGGGACCCTCCAGTTTAACACAACCTCAGAGCGGAGCTTCTGAAGTCTCACTGGCTGAGCCGCTGGATGAAGCACGTTTCATGTCACGCCCCCGTGTCCATAATGTTGACACAAAAGTATCATGAAACGATGGAATACTTTCTCTGATCAGCTACAAGGTGCTCTGATCTTTCCTACTCCATTCTGACCTGTTTAACGTTTAATATGCAAATTAACACTCACTAGACACTCACCAAATTTCTAGCGGTTTGAAACTCTACGCCCTGGAACGTGGGGCCCAAAACCCAAGTGGGTACACTAGGTCTGGCCCTAACTGTGCAAAGGGGATGAGTCTACTTCGATCTAAAAACAGAGCAGTGCCCCCTATTTCCATGGGGCCAACACCCATCTCCAGGCGGTCAGGGATGCGGGCCGCAGTCTCCTCGTCCTCCTCCCCCGATTCAGGCCTCCTCCTACCACACCTGCCCTGCTCTGCCAGCCACAACGTAACCGCCCAGGCAGCACCCAAGTACAGGCCCTAGGCCACGCAGCGTGTGAGAAACAACGAGGGCAACACAGTGAGACTAAGAGGAAGTCTGGAATCACGTATGGCGCCAGACTCACCGCCTCTCCTCTGTGAGCCTGGGACAAAACCCTGGGCCCCAAAGTCTCAACCCCTCTTCCTGCTCAGCCTGTCCTCAGAGCTTGCCATGAGGATCCAAAGGTTTCAGGAACAAAACTACGCCTGGCAAAGTGCAAAGAACTGTCACTACAATCTAGTAGCCACCTCGCAGACGAGACACGCGAGAGTGCACTGGCCGGCTGCACGTTTCTATCCATCTGCCCTGGCCTAGGGCAACACGGGACGGGGCTCAGACCGATCCTGTTTAACCGCCTGAACCAGCAGTGGGATCAAGACCATGGTACACACAGCAGACCAGAACCGGGGCAAGGACCAGAGGGCACACGTCAGGCTCCACACAAAGGTGGAACACTGGTTCCATTTGGGAGAAACATGCTTGCATCAGAGTTCTGGATCTGGTCTCAGTACTGCCACCTGCTGGCTGAGAGGCTCACCTCTCACTTGAAGCCTCCCTTTGCCCATCTGTGGGACAGTGCTGCAGCCGCTTCTAAGTGAAGTACTCAAAGGCTTAGTCCACAGAAGACGGAGCACACGGTCCTAGTGCAGAGCTGGGACCAGAGAAAAGTGACACCAGAAACAGCAGCAAGCACGTGCCAGGCACCGTTCCAGGCGCTCTGCAGGAACTAATTCATTTAACCCTCAGGGTAACTAGATAAGGGAGATACAGGACCGGCAGCTGGGAGGCAGGGTGCTCCTGTGAGTCACACGGCTTAGGCTTAGGCGTGGTGGGACCAGGACTTGCCCGCGCGCAGGCTGACCCCAGGGCCCAAGTCTGAAGCTCAGGGCAGTGGAACGGGCGGACTTACAGAACAGCAAGCTCACTGACCCCATTAGTGGACTCACTACACACCTGTCCAGGGTGTTACAGAAGGGACCCCTTTACTGGGGAAGGGGAGGGGACAGGTTGCATGCAATGGCTACTAAGCCACCCTGCCCCCCGACTCTAGACTAGATGCCAAAGGGGCGTCATTCCCAAACGCGGCCACACTCTCCCACGCGACTTTATCTGCACATGCCACACCTTTCCACTCTATCCCTTCCTTCCTTTGCCAGGCAAATGCTTCCGGCCTCTCAAGCCTTGGTTTGGTGAAGCCTTTCCCAAACTCCATGCTACTGTCAAATGCTCCTCTGTGGATCCTGAAAGACTGCTCAGGGTGGGGCAGAGGGCTACAGGGGGCAACGGGAGCAGAGGACAAAATCCCCACACATACGAGAAACTGTGAATGGGCCTGTCTGGCTGAAAATACCAGGAGATGAGCGTGGAAAGGTACTAAGACCTAAAGGCTAGCCCAACATTTGATTGTGAAAGCAATGGGGAGCCACTGAAATTTCTACAGTAAGACAGCACCTGATGAAGTGGCATTTCAGAAATCCGGGAAATTAAAACAGAGCTCCTCCATATAGCTCTCTGAGACCATGAATTTCTCCGGAAGAAGCCAACGCCATCATCCCCGACCCAGAAAAGCACACAGCGCCAAAATAACCTCCAATTCTGCCAGCACCCTCCCCTGCCGCACTGCCTCTTCACCACCCGTGGCCATCGCTAACGGAAGGCTTCCTGGGTGCTGCAGCGAGCGGCAAAGGCAGGTGGGTGGGGGCCTCGCAGCCTAACTGCTGAACGAGAGCAGGCAGTGCGCTCCTAAGTGCCCAACGACGTGTACAGAACAGGAAACAAGGGCCTCAAGGGCGGGGCTGAATCAGAAGGACACAGAAGACATTTGAATCATGTCACAAGAAAAGCTTGGTCCTGACCAGGTGACAGGGCCAAGGCAGGGAATCTCGAAGAACTGAGAGAAGCAAGGTCCACACACAGGACAAGGTGGGTGTCCCACCGGCCAGGGCACAGGGCTCGCGCAGGTAAGGGCAGACGGGCCGGCCTGTGGGCTCCAACCCGTTCCGAGGAATATGCACCTGACTTTTCAGGCAGTAGGGAGTCCCTGCAGGCTCTGAGCTAAGGGTCAGTGGTGCCTGCAGCCTGCTTCATCTTCGCGGTGCAGCCACAAGAATCTAACCCTCTGTGCCCTGAAAGGGTAGAGAATGACATCTGCACAGTTCTGTCCGCCTACTTCGTGGGCTCAGGGCCACTCTAAATTAGCTGATTAACACTGTTGACACGACAATGACAAATGGTATTTTTCTCTAAATTTCCTCTAAAACCCAGCAGTGACTAAGAACCTTTTTAAGTTTTCACCAAAGCTATATTTAACTGCTTCCTCAAACATCAAAAGATACATCACCGTAAGGTGACAGATTGAAGATAAAACACAAGGCTGGAGAATGAGGGCAGCACCATATTGAATCTGTTGAATCAACGGGAGGTCCCTGCAGGGGAGAACACCCACTGAGCCCTGGCTGTGAGCCGGGACCGTGCTAAAATGATAAATAAATAAAAATGGTCCTTCCCGCAGATTTACAGCCCAATGGATTTCCCAAAGCACCAAAGTGAGTATGTCAAATTAATACAGTAAGACCCATTCATCTCAATTCCCCCCAACAGCCGACCGACTGCTGCCATTCTGTGTTCAGCACCTCTTCCTGCCCTGGACTCTACGCGATCTTCTGCAAGCCTATCATGCCGAGGGCACAAACTCGTCATCTCTAATCTCTGATGTCAAACAGACATTTAATTTTAACTCTACCGCTCTTCTGCATAGAAGTCAACTAGATACCGCTCCCTAGAACAGACCGACTCCTTCCCCATGGACCACACCTACCACGAGAAAAGGTATGTCACACTATAAAATGATAACGCTTCAGACTTTGGTCTGTAATACAATTCCAGCAACTTCTCTAGGACACCACCTCAAGCAACCAAGGTCGTGGGAATGTGAAGGCAAGGCACCTGGGTGGATGCAGACGGCAATGCAGACTTGGAGCCCAAGAGCAAATACACAGCTCGGCAACTCAGCCGTGTGATAGGAACGTATGCCAATGAACCTGCTCCACTGTGCTCGAGGAAGAGAAATAACTCATCGTTTTAGTTGCTACCACAAAGACATTTTATTATTCTTTCACAAAAACCCTTACACTTGTATGGAAGTATCAGAATACATTTTCACCAGCTTAAGGGGAGAATTAACTAAGACACAGAAATGTCTCCACACTCAATTCAAAGGACAGACTTACCTTAAAGCACAGAATCACATACGTGGCTAACATTTAACTCTTGGGATATTAGTAATACAATTACCCTGTACTTATGGACAGAACAACCACTGTGAGCTTATCCCAGTCAGGTTTTTATTTTATTTTATTTTTTATTTTTGAGAGTGAGAGACTGAGCGTGAGTGGAGGAGAGGCAGAGAGAGGGGGACACAGAATCCAAAGCAGGTTCCAGGCTCCAAGCAGTCAGCACAGAGCCTGACGCGGGGCTGGAAGCCACGAACTGCGAGATCATGACCTGAGCCAAAGTAGGACGCTTAACCGACTGAGCCACCAGGGCGCCCCCCAATCTGAATAAGCCTTCACATAGAGTCAGACCTGCTCTCTTTCACTAACGAGTGCTAACCAGTGCTAACCAGTACAGAGGGAAAGTCACCAGATTTTAGTATCAAGCAAAGCCCCAACTATCCCCACACCCAATCTAATACAGCTAAATAGACTTCAAGAAAAATACACCATGCTTTTTCTCAAATTTGAATTATCCTTGCCAGGCCTCCCTTAGCACATAGGGGAGAATTAAAGAATTAAGGCTAGGGGCGCCTAGGTGGCTCAGTTGGCTGAGCGTCTGACTTTGACTCAGGTTGCGATCTCACAGCTCGTGAGTTCGAACCCAGCATCGGGCTCGCCGCTGTCATCGCAGAGTCCCCTGTCCCCCCTCTCTCTGCCCCTCCCCTGCTCACACTGTCTCTCAAAAATAAATGCAACATTAAAGCAAAAAAAGAATTAAAGCTTAAGAGGAATGATGAGACTACAGAATAACAATCACAGAGAAGCAGGTCCTTGAAGGAGAAAGGGCACAGGCTTCAGCGACAGAAGACTCACACTTGAGTGTCACTACCCAAACGTAATTTCCAATCTTCTTAGGTGAGTCCCTGAACCCTACAGAGTCTTCAGTCTCCTCCTCAGTGTGGTGGCTGCTGTCACCCACCGGCCCTGCACGGCTGGCCAAAGTCACCAGATACCAAGTGTTTGAATACATTGTAGACAAGGAGGGAGACAGTTACACAGAGGTGAACAAAGACTTCCCGACACGAATCTTGTGACTTCGGTCTACGGACACTTAATGCTCTATGCCACGGCCCTCGATGGTACCCGGGATTTTTACAAAAACGAGAACTTGCAACATTTTACAAGTCACCAGTTCTTACTGCTGTGCTTACAGCTCCTTAATGTTTATTTTTGCCACATAGGTGGCTACTGGGACTTTGTGTTTCATAACAGGAAGGTACCACCATTCGGTTTTTCCTCCCGGGTATTTCTTCAGTTACAGGGGCGGAGTGACCTCCGGATTTAACTATGCTCAACGGTCCATGGATCACCTCGAAGGGATCTAAGTCCTCACCGAGCATAATATTTTTGACTTTCGGTCACTGAAAGGAAAAGGAAGAAAAGACATCACATACATCAGACTAGGAGGCAACAATGCGGCAATTTCCTCACTGGAACAAGGAGATGACCCTGTATCTCAGGCAGGTCTTCTCTCCCAGGACTCTCCAGACGCAAACGCCCAACAGGCTAAGACACACCTCCACTTAGCTGCCCCATGGACACACTGAGCTCAGCATGGCCAAACCAAACTCATCTTGTCTCTGATCGTCCCCTCCTGAAAAGGTTTCTGTTGTCAATAAACAGTACTGTCACTTTTGTGACTGCTTAAACCAGTAATGCTGGGGTCATCCTTGATTCCTGTCTCCTTCTAATCCTCCACTCGGACTCAGGACTGCTTGTCCTTCTTCCTACACACCTCTCAAAATTGTTCATAATGGCCTCCAACTGATCTGCTTGGGTCCACTTCTCCAACCAGTTCTACACAAGGAAGCCACAACCATCACGCACCCTGCTTAAAACTCGTTTCCAAACTCCTATTTCACAGAGGCTGCAAAGGACTCCCGGTGGGCTGATTCCTGCCTACTCCTCTAGCCTTGCTCTCTCCTTCAGCATTCAGGAACCGAGCCACGTGAGTCAAAGACTACCAATTATCATGTGATATCTGCTCTCCTCTTTCACAGTAACTACATACCTATTTTTCAGCAAATTACATGGCCATGAAATAAAAATCTCGCCCATTCCCAGCCTCCCTTGCAGCTAAGCGTGGCCATATCACTGGGCTTGAGCCAATGGGATGCGAGCCCTGCCCTTAAGAAAGGAGATATGGCCCTCTCCTTCCCTTCTCCCTTTCCTGCTGGCATAATGTGCAAAGTGACAGCGGAAGGCATCATTTGGGTCACTAAGTAGAAGGTGCCTGTGGATGATGACAGCACAGGAAGATGGATGGAGCCAGGTCCCCGATGACTGAAATTGCCACGTCAAAGCTGGACTACCCACCTGGCCTTTTCCATACGAAGCCTGTTTACTATTTAAACCACCAACGCACGGGCTTCTCTGTCCCTTGAAGCAGTTTTGCCTAAGCCTCATTCGTCACCCTATTCTTCCAGACTCTCCATTCTCTGGACTTCGGTGCACGTGATTCCCTCTGCCTGAAACACTGTTAACCCTTCTTCTGATCCTTGCCCGCTTTCACCCTTCGCCTCTGGGCTGAGATGTCACCCTCCACATAAGTTTTCCTTGGCTTCCCAGAGGAGATTAAATACTCTTGCAATTTGTTTCCCTACACTTTCCTTTGGCTAATACTCACCACACCTATAATTGCTGGGCTCACGTGTGTCTCCTTCGGCGCTAAACACCCTTTCAGAGCAAGCATCTGCTTTTTCCACAGTCATCCAGGAGCCTGGCACTCAGCACACGCTCAACAAACATTTGCTCAGTGAACAATGCCACAGCCCTCGAGTGACCTCTGGACAACACCCTGAGGATTTCTTGACCTTACATTACAGGGCTCCTGTCAGCTCCACTCACGGCTCTACTCCTGTCACTCTCAATGGAAATACTCTCCCTCCATTCCCTTCTGGACAATTCCGAAATGTGCCAACTCCTTCAACTGATCTGCACAGCCCTTTCTGGGACCACTTCATTTTCTCTTAACACACCGAGAGCCAGAGTGGAAAGTATCATGTGAACTCCTGGAATTAAGAAAATATATACATGGAGACCCTTCACTAACTAATATGATCACATTGTCAAGAACTGAGATATCTTATAGGTATCTTCTGAAAGAAAATGTAAGAAACACACAAACCACAGTATCTGAATTCTGACTACACACAGTAAACGTTCTCAAAATACTTTAAGAGCCTCTTGTTGTAAAGTGTACATCACTTTTTAACGCCATTACAACTAGCTGTCGGTTTACTGCTTTATATACTCACCCTTCACCGACACTGAAGATTTTACATGGCTTACTCATTTTCACAAAATAAGCATCTTTTTGTCATAGCGCTGTGGAGTTAAAGAAATAGGGTCCCAAGAAGAAGGCAGTGGGACATAAGACAAAGAAACCAGAAAAATCAAGGGATCTGAGTGATAGTCTCAGGTTGCCAATGACTCAGTGGACGACCCTGGTTTAGTTCTTTTTAACTCCACAATGAAACGGTACAGGTGATTCCTAAAATCTCTTTGAAGAAACAACATTGTTGCCGTATTAATTTGCTGTTAACCATTCAATAGAGATGATGTTGGTGGCTTAGGCCAAAGGCTGTATAATTACAAGTATTTACAGGAAACCTGACATTTGTCTATCAGTTTTAGGTTAAGCGGAGGCTTGAGTCTCAAATACGGTTCTTCAACTATCTGGAAACAAACGTGTACTTTGGAAAAGCTAGTTTTTGTGCGACGCGAATGGCTGCTGGAATGTGAGATTTTCCACTGTGTGTCATTTTCCTCCCACATTTGTTAGGCGCCCACACTGGATTCGGAAGGTGCTCTGGTCAATAAAACAGAATGCTTTTCTGTGTTCACTGCCACTCCCTCGATCCCTATACGCCTCCCTTCCCTTACACTGTCCCGGAGCCTGATAAGGGAGATCCAGAGAGCAACCGATCAAGCGTCAGGCCAGGGCACAAATGTCTGTACTACCACATGCAAAGACATCTGGGCTTGGCTTGTTCAGTTCTTCCAAGCACGAACGGTCTAGTCTGGGCTTTCCGCACCTCTAGTAAAGGTTAAAGAGATTCGCAGCCGTCCCCCGGAGTGTCCAGGCTGGAAGCGAGCGCCCCTTGCTCCCATCCTCCGAACCTGCGGACCTTGTGGGTTCCTGCCTGGCCAATCTAGAGCCGCACTGCCCACCTCTTCACGCCCTAGAGGGCGACCGCCCTGCCCCCGCCCCCGCGGTCGCCAGCCGGGCCTGACCTCCTCGAACTGCTCGCCCGAGCAGCCGGCGCCACGAGCCTCCAGCAGCTCCCGGAACTGCTCCAAGGTGACGGACTCTTCGCCGCGGCCCAGCCGCTCTTCCAGCCAGCGCAGCAGCGCGCCGTGGTGCCTAGACACCAGAGACTCGCAGGGCGGCGCGGGCCGCAACGCCGCCGCCGCCTCCCGCAGCCGGGCCGGCTCCAGCAGCGCCGCGGCGGGCGGCAGCGCGGGCGCCGCGGGGCCCGGGCCGGGGATCGTGCCCGAGTCTGCGGCCCACTCCTGGTGCGGGCCCCAGCCCTCGCCACCGGCGGCGGCGGCTTCGTCTTCACTGCTGTGACTCGGAGCGTTCCCCATGGGGTCTCCGTCTCGGGCGTCCGGCTCTGCCGCCGCCGCCGCCTCCCCGCCTCGACCTGTCAACCTCCGGCGGCACCCGGCGGGCGGGGACAGGGAGGGGACGACGGCGGCGGCTGGAGCTTCCGGCTTCGTCGCCGTCAAGCGAGGACTGCCGTCGCAAAGGCGCCGTCAAGCGGATTCTACCAGATGCCGACAGACAGCACGCGGAGGACAGAGGGTGGAGCCCCGATTTCCGAGAGGGCGAGTGCGTCCTCACGTCTACGTCATGCCGCAGCCGCCTCTGCCGCCATTTTTGTGGGGGGCGGCGCCCGGCGCGGCCAGGCCCTCCTCAGCTTCCTTACTCGGTGTCTCTCCACGTTCACTGGCTACGCTGAAAAATGACTGAAAGGCATCGGAGGCAGGGAGTGACCTTTCGCCGCAGCCTTTTCCCCTTCAGTCCCCCGTTGTCCCTTTGGTGACGCGGACGGGGGCGAGAGGGCGTCGCGCCGGTGACGTCACAACTGCGTCGCCGCCATCTTGACCGCGGATGGCTGGGCGGCCGCCGGCGAGGAGTCGGGGCCCTGCGGCCGCCTGGATGCCGGGGCTCGGCGGGCGAGGGCTCTGGCTGGGCCTGGCGGCGGCGGTGGCGGCAACGGCGGCCGCGGCGCGGTGGCTGGGCTGGTGGAGCGGCCGCGCCGGCCTTCGCCTTTTCGTTCCCGAGGAGCTGGCCCGCTACCGCGGCGGCGCCGGGGACCCGGGCCTTTACTTGGCGTTGCTCGGGCGCGTCTACGACGTGTCCCCCGGCCGGAGGCACTACGAGCCTGGGGCCCACTATAGCGGCTTCGCAGGTATCAGCGAGGCGGCTCACGCCTTTTTCTGCTGCGACGCGGGCCCGTAGCCGCCTCTGCGCCGTTCGCTCGTGCACTCGTTCGTTCATCCATTCCCCGGCCTTTGTGTCCCCACGTTCCTCACACCGGTGCGGGGGCCGTGCTCCGCTGCATCGTCGCTCTGGTCTCTTTGGCCCGGTCGGGACCGTGGCCGACTGTCACCAGCCTGTACCTACCCCCCACCCCCACCCCCGTCTGTCCCATCCGTTCTTAGCGGCGTAGGTTCGAGAAGCAGGCCTCCTGCCTCTTCAGTTGCCTACCGGCCGCAGCCTCCGAACACCTGCTTTGTGCCACACTGCGTGGCTCAGGGCAGAGATGAGTGAGACCTGTCCCTGCCCTCAGAGTTCCCCGACCGATTCCAGGCGCCTCCTATCCAAAGGAACCTTCCTTTGCTCCCACTCCAAGTTCCCCCTGAAAATAGTAAGTTCTCGCTTCTAGTACAGGTGCGCTTGTCTCCGTTAAAGGTTATGAGGTAGGAACGCACGGCACGGGTCTGCTCAGCTTCACAGCTCTTCAACAGAGCTGCGTATACGTTAGGCCTGGAACGTTTGTCGGATGAAATGTATTGTTTTATTGTTGAGGGGATTGACGAATTTGCCTGAAGCCCCCACAACTAAGTGCTGACAGGCCTTGGGCCAGGATCTCCAGCCTCTTTCCTTGAGAGATGTTGTCCCCCCAGCCCAGAGGGATAACCGCCTCCCAGATTAAGGAGGAGAAAAAATGCTGAGCTTAAGGCCACTGACGGCTGGTATTAAATAAGCATTTCCGTTTGTCACAGTCTTGGGGAATGGGGAAGCCGCGTCTGGTGCTTAAATACAAGTGACTTCCGTGTCTCTAGGGAGAACTCCGGGAACCGGAAGCATCCACAGAGCAGGAATTGGGGTCAGTCGGTGTTGCCAGGCAGGGAAGGGACTTCCCCAGAGCCGCCCCGTGACCCAGAAGCAGAGCTGGTACTGGAGTCAGGGTTCACTTGCTGTCAGGGGAGGGGCAGTTGGTGGCGCCCGGCCCCGTCACACCCCTGTTGCAGCTGCCCTGGTGGGAAGCACAAGTGTGAGCATAGACCCTTTCGTCTCTGGGGTGATTTTCCCCTTGCAATGTGTCTACAGTCTGCTGAGTTCCTTTGTGCCCGTTACTCGTCCAACATCCCTTCCTTGACCACTGCTGTGCAGCCCGCCTTGTGCCGGGTGCCGAGGAATCAAATTAACTTAACGTTCCCCACCACCCACACAGTCTAGGAGGGTCTAGCAGATATGTTCCTTTATTCATTTGTTCGTTCAGTCAATATTTTTAATATGTGAAGATATAATCACATAATACAAAATCCACCCTTTTACATCATACAACTCGGTAGTTTTTAATTTTTTTTTTTTTAATATTTATTTTTGAGAGAGGGAGAGAGAGAGTGCGCACTCTAGAACGCAAGCAAGGGAAGGGGCAGAGAGAGAGAGGGAGACACAGAATCCGAAGCAGGCTCCAGGCTCTGAGCCATCAGTACAGAGCCCGACGCGGGGCTCGAACCCACGAACCGTGAGATCATGACGACCTGAGCTTAACCGACTGAGCCCCCCAGGCACTCGTAGTTTTTAATATAGTCAGAAAGCTGTGCAAACATCTTGCCAATCTAATTCCAGACATTTTTATTCCCCCCAAAGGAAACCCCCATATCCACTAGCAGTCCCCACTCCTTCTACCCCCAGCCTCTGGCAACCACTGTCTATTTTCTGTGTGGACATTTCATATAAGTGGAATCATACGCATGGCCTTTTGTGTCTGGCTTCCTTCACTTAGCACAGTGTTTTCAAAGTTCAGCTTGTATCGTCAGTATCAGTACTGCATTCTGCTTTATGACCAAATGATACTCCATTTTATGTATATACCACATGTTGTTTGTTTGTTCATAATTTGTTGGACGTTTGGGTTTCCATTTTTTGCCTATTATGAAGAGCACTGCTGTGAACATACGTGGACACACGCGTGTGGACATGTTTTCAGTTCTCTTGGGTATATATACCTGAGAGTAAAGTTCCTGGGTCATGTGGTGACTCTTGTGTTTCACGGTTTGAGAAACTGCCACGTTGTTTTCTCAAGTGGCTATATTCCCACCACTGGTGTATTAGACTTCCAGTTTTTCCACATTCTCGCCAAATTTGTCTTTTTTATTGTCTTTTTTTTTTTATTATAGTCAGTGGCTTTGATGTCATAGTTCATCGTAGTTTTATTTGCATTTCCTGAATAAAGGCGTCAAACATCTTTTTCTGTGCTTGCTGACCATTTGTTTATTTTCATGGAGAAATGTCTGCTCAAATCCTTTGTCCATTTTTTAATTGAGTTTTTTTTTCTTACTGAGTTGTGAGAGTTCTTTATAAACCCTGGATACTAGACCCTTATCAGACCATGATTTGCAGATATTTTCTCCCATGTCATGGGTTGGCTTTTCATTTCTTGATGGTTTACTTTAATGCACAAAATTTTAAATTTTTGATCAAGTCTAGTCCGTTTATTTTTTGGTAGCTTGTGCCTTTTGTGTCTCGTCTAAGTAACCATCACCTAATACAAGATCACAAAGATTTATACCTGTGTTTTCTTCTAAGAGTTTATACTTTAGCCCATATATTCAGGTCCTTGCTACGTTTTGAGTTGACTTTATATATGATGTGTTCTTTTGCATCTCGCTATCCAGTTGTCCAAGCACCATTTGTTGAAAAGACTCTTCTTTCCCCTGGGGCACTTGGGTGGTTCAGTCCGTTAAGTATCCTCTTAATTACAACTTAGATAACGATCTCACAGCCCTGAGGTCTAGGCTCCAGGCTAGGGTTCTCTCTCTCACTCTCCTTGGCCCCTCTCCTGGGTGCGTGCACACAGGCTTTCTCTAACCAAATAAATAAATAAACATTAAAAAAATAACTTATTTCCTCCCTTGAATTATTGAAAATAATTATTGATAACTGCCTTATTGAAAATTGATTATAAATGCATGGGTTTCAGATAGCCAATATTTATTGATAATTACTAAAGATTAGGCCCTACCAGACACTGGGGAATCAATCCTGAGTTTGGTATGTTCTCTTCCCTGATAAAACTTGCAGACTAGTAGAAAAGACAGACATTAAATAGTTATTACGTAAACAATTAATTATTTTTGTGACAATGTTAAAGGGAAAACACACTTGTATTACCAGAGGCCCTAACCTAACAGGGGGAGGAGAGAGAGGAAGAGAGCACAGTGGGCAAGGCAGGATTGGTGGCTGCCAGTGTAGCGCCCTGAGTACTGTGTTAAGGAATCTGGATATAGTTCTAGGGTAAAAGGAAGCCGCTGAGGATTTTTTTTTTCAATTTTTTAAAGTTTGTTTATTTTGAGAGACCATGAGCGGGAGTGGGGCAGAGACAGAATCCCAAGCAGGCCCTGCATTGTCAGCACTGAGCCCGATATGGGGCTTGATCCCAGGAACCGTGAGATCACGACCTGAGCTAAAATCAAGAGGCAGACGCTCCACCGACTGAGCCACCCAGGTGCCCCAGTAGCCCCTGAGGGTTTTTAATCAAGAGAATGACATCGGTTCATGTTTAAAATACCAGTGTAAATGATGTATGAAAAATAGTAGGGAAGGAACAAACATAGGGAGAGCTGCTAGGGGTTTACTGTAGTAGTTCGGATGAGCGACAGTGGCCACTTGGGCCAGCTTAGTGGCACACAGAGAAAGACACACGGATAGAAGAACCACTTAGGAAGACACTCAAGGGGGCGCCTGGGTGGCTCGGTTGAGCGTCCGACTTTGGCTCAGGTCGTGATGTCACAGTTCGTGGGTTCGAGCCCCGCGTCAGGCTCTGTGCGGACAGCTCAGAGCCTGGAGCCTGCTTCCGATTCTGTGTCTCTCTCTCTCTGCCCCTCCCCCACTCACACTCTGTCTCTCTCCTTCAAAAATAAACATTAAAAAAAAATTAAAAAAAAAAAAAGACACCCAAGGACGTGAGGGATAAAGGAGGTGTTGCAGACTGCATTTCTGCACTGAGGAACTGTTTGACATTTCCCGAGATAGGAAGCACTCGAATGGCTGCAGGTTTCCTGGGGTGGGGGTGCTCGTTGGTGTAGTGTGGACATTTGAACTGGTGACACTTGTAAAACATCTAAGGGGCATTGAGTAGACAATTGGATACACCGGTCTAGGGCTGAGGACAAGTCTGGCAATCCTTGGCGTAGAGGTGGTTGTGAAACCACAGGAGTGGACAGCAGAGGAGGAGGCAAGAATTGATCCCTAAGGCTGGTAGGAAATAAGCTAGAGAGGGAGGAGGAAGGCCAGGAATGTAGTGTCACGGAAGCCAGAAGACACGTTAATGCTGCTGAAGGTAAACAGAGAAGATGATAAGCGCCAAAATACGTGTCCAAGATCCGGGAGCATGTGTCCCAGAGGAGGGGAGACGAGCCTTTCTTGGAGATGCAGAGTGGGGGTTGTCAGGTGTTTCTCAGAAGATAGGTTCTGGAGTCGCTGCGGTGCCAGTGATCTGCAGGTTAATCTGTGTGGGCCCCTCTCTCCTGCAGGCCGAGACGCGTCCAGGGCGTTTGTGACAGGGGACCACTCTGCAGCAGGCCTGGTGGACGATGTGTCCGACTTGTCGTTTTCAGAGCTGCTGACGCTTCAAAACTGGCTGTCGTTCTATGAGAAGAATTACGAGTTCGTTGGTAGGTATTCCACAGGCCATTTCCGTAGATTCTCTTCAGCGGGCTTGCAGTTTTCTAAAGGGTTGGAGTTCAGGGGACTGGACTCGAGGTTAAAATCTGTAAAATACCCATGGATCTTTCACCTTAAACTCTGGTGGTTAGTGTGGCAATGCGTCCCAGAAGGACGTGGCTGGGACACCGGTTTCCCTCTCTCTTAATCTTGGGAGAAGATGGCACAGCCATTCAGTTTGGCTTCTGTTTGCCCCGGAGCGAGTGACTGCCTGCAGCACCCTTGAACAGTCGGCTCCAGGCGCCTCGCTGTGCCCCAGGCGTCGGGCTTCAGCACCCCGTCCGTCCGTCAGGAAGGCTTGAAGCCTCAGTTTGTATTTCATTTTGACAAATACTGTTTTATTTTCTTCTGTAAGGAGACAGACAAACATTAGTCTGTGTCCGTCCTGAAGGACCCGTCTCCCGGGTAGAAGTCAGGCTAATCCCACGTTTGTTAAAGCCGGTCACGGGGGCACTGCACTTGCTACTTGTGATGCTTGAGGGAATCACCTTATAAACAGACAACGAATGGTGTCCTAAAGAAATGTTAGACTCTAAACACTAGATGGCTTTGTAAACACTGGACATTGGGGGGTTGGGCTCTTTTCATCCCCTGCAGCCCTGACCTCTCACTGTAACCCGCCTTGGACGCAGCTGAGCTCCTGAGGGACATCGGTGTCACCTCACCACCGGGACGGGTCTCAGTTGGAGGCATTCTTTCTCTGCCCCTAATACCTCTGAATATCTGCTCTGTCAGTACTACCCGGGTCACCTCTTCTGAGAACCTTGCCATCCGTACTAACTCCTCTGCTCCCTCCACAGCTGACTGATCAGGCCTTTCTTCATACCATCTACGTTCTTTCTGTTCCCAGTCCCCACCCCACGCTCTTGGTGGGCTCTTGTCCTCCCAGCCCGCAGACCCCTTCTTTATTGTCACCCAGTCTGCCCCGGGTCATTCCCGACGCCACAACCGTGTCTGGCCTCTGTTCCACTGAAGGAACTGACCTCTCTGCAGACCTTCAGGAGGCTGGTTGAAACATTTTGGTTAAAAGGACAAGAAATCTTAACACAAAACAATAAAGACAGAGCTCTGAGAGTGGGCAAAGGGTGCCAGAGCAAACATGTCATCCTGACATTTGGGGAGCAAAGTGATGTGTTTGTGCACATGAGCGAACCAGCCTTGTCTGAAGAGTGTTAGTGTGCGTGTTGAGGGCAGGGGAGAGATGTGGTCTCGAGAGGCTTCAGACAGATTTTAGCTACAGTCCGCGTCTATCTGAATACCTACGATGGATAAGCTGTGCTCCATCCTGGTGGGAGCTGGGCCAGCGATGAGTTGGTGCAGCTCCTGTGCTGTTAGCTCGCTCGATGGGCCGTGGGCCGTGTTAGGCTCTTTAGGGGCCCAGAAACCCTCAGGCCACGTCAGAGGATGAAGGTTCATTCTGTGCTGCGCGCACGGAAGTGAAGACGGGAAGCCACCTTGGCAGCCACGTGGCCAAGCTGCACGAGCAGATGAGATCTCTTTTCTTTGTGTTCTGGATACAGCACTGGTGTGGAGACCCAGCCAGTGGTGACCACCATTCCCAGGACACGGCTCCCACAAGTCTTTCTCTGTTGCCTCTATTACTGTTGCCCCCTGTTGGGGTCTCACTTCTAAAACCCACCACGACGGGCACGTCGCCTTGCACGGAGACCCTCTAGGAGAAAGTTTTCTGCTAGGCCGACTCCTAGGCTGCAAGCCTGGTCCCGACCCTTCGTTTGTTCTAGTAAGCGTTTAAGATGAACGCTCCCTACGAAGCTGTTGTGAGTGCTGGGGTTTCACCGGTGGGAGAGACATGCCGTAAATAAGGAAACCGATGACGCGTTTCCAGATAGGGCTGTGTACGACTAAAACCAGTGTGATGGGGGAGGGGCCTGTGGCACCTTTAGAGCAGACGGTCAGGGAGGCCTCTAGGAGGGGCTGGGAGTGAGGGGCAGTCAGACTGAGGTCTGGAGAGAGAACGTTCTAGGCTGAACAAACGGCGGTGCCAAGGCATGGTCCACGAAGAGAAAGAAGCCCGTGTGCCGGAGCTTGCAGCACACGAGGGGGGAAGGGACGGATGTGTAGCCTTGGAGGCCTTGACAAGAAGTCTGTGTTTGATCCACGTGCTCTCGGAAGCCACTGGAGGGCCAGACCAGGCATGGAGGTGACAGGACGTGACTCGTGTTTTATGAAGATGGCTCGGTTGCTTTGTGCAGGAAGAACAGTAGGGAGGCATGGACCGAAGTGGGAGGCCACCGCTGGGGTCCACAGCTCGGGTGAGGCTGGGGGCAGTGGAAACGGGACCGGCAGAATCGCCGTGTCTTTTAGAGGTCGGACATGAGCAGAGGGAAGCACGTGCTGTATTGGAACGGGGTGGCGGCTCCTAAGCCAGGTCACAAAAGTGACGTGAACAGAACCGAAGTCGGGCTGAGTGGACCCTAGGGGTGGCCCGAACGCTGGGCACGCGGCACGCAGTTGCCACTGGCGTCCGGGCACAGTGGGGGCAGGTCATCCCTTTGAGAGTACTTTCTGCTGCTTGTCCTTGGTGCAGGATGGCGGGACTCGAGATAGCCCCTGCCCCAAAGGAGAACTGACTGCTCAGGCTCAGGCCCACAGGCCCACGCACCACTCACTGGCTCTTCTGAAAGAATCTAAAACTGCACCAAGGACTGAGTGAGACCGAGCGGGAAGAGGGTGGTGGGTGGAGAACGTGAGCCCTAGCTTCATGGGCCCCCCAGCCACTCAGCCTCCCATGTCTCTTCTGGGAGTGGGGACCCCAGCTCCTTTCCCATAGGTGCTTAAGAGGATTCGCAGAACGGTGGCAGTGTGAGCACAGCGCCCGACACGGAGTAAATGCTCAATAAATGACTTGTTCGTAGTTCTACCGGACAAAATAATTGAACGTGGGCAAGAACCGAGCCACAGAAATGTTACCTGACCAGCCAGCCACTTGTCTGACAGGCGCCTCGAGCACTGCGGGGCACGGAAGGATGGGTCACTCACAGCGCCGCCCTCGGAGAAGCGGCGTCAGCACGTGAGGCGAAGCCAACGGCCTCCGTGCTGGAGGCGTCCGCAGCTAGAGCAGGGGTCTCACCAGACACTAAGGAGTTCTCAGTCCGCAACCCAGAAACCCTGGGGACTTGCACTGCACCACAGAGGTGAGGCGTTTACTCGTGCGTCCCTCCCGCGTGACTCTGACCTCCACTCTCCCGTCACCGCAGGAAGGGTGATAGGAAGGTTCTACGGAGAGGATGGCCTCCCGACCCCAGAACTGGCCCAGGTGGAAGCCGTGATCACCCGGGGCGCGGAGGCAGGCCGGCGGGCGCTGGAGGAGAAACGCAAGTTCCCGCCGTGCAACGCCGAGTGGAGCTCCAGCAGGGGCAGCCGGCTCTGGTGCTCCCCAGAGAGGTAAGCAGTCTCCCCTCGTGCCCTCTCTGCCTCCCTCCAGGTCGTCCTGCTGGGACTCGGTGAAGGCGTAAGCCAGCTGTTCCCCCAGGGGGACTTTTCAAAGTCCACACGCTCTGGGTAGCGATCCTCGATGCTGGCTCCGTGCTGGAGCCTCCTGAGGACCGACATCACTGACAGTGAGGGACGGTTGGGACCTGGCCTGTGTTCTGTTTGAGCTCCCCAGACACCCTGGCCTGGGCGTGGGAAGGCCCGAGTGCCATTGCTCGCTTTGGCCTGTCGACCCATCCGAGCGAGGGCCTCCTTCTGTTTCCTCCGCACACGTCACTCCTGCCTACAGGAGACAGGGGTGAAGCGGTGGGGGACGGCCCCTGGCGGCAATGACCTGAGATGCCGTCTTAAAGACGCTACAACCTCTGAGTGACTCGAGGAAGTGCAGCCTTTCCCGCAGGAATAACGTGAGGTGAGCCCGCTTGGGGTAGATGCCGCGGGGATTAGCCCGGGTTGTTTGAGGAGCGGGAGACAAAACGTCTTTTTCTGCTCTGATTATCAGGCCAGCCTGGACATAAATGCACTTGCAGCCATCAGCCCCCTCGGCTGCGGTGCGGAAGAGGCATCCCCCACGCACCCAGCCTCAAGGGCCTCCCAGTAGGAGCCCAGCTCTCCCTGGGAAGGGTAGGGAAGCCACTTCCCGGAGTGCTAACCGTGTAGATTCCCTCTCTTCTGCGGGAAGAGGCCTTCTTGCCCTGCTTATGGCCGACTCCTTGTGCAGAGAGCAGACAGCCAAAGCCACCCGCTTACCCTGGGCCCAGGCCGGCTCAGTTCACCGGAGGCAGAGGCACCGTGGCCAAAGGAAAGTTCCCGCCGTCCAGTTCTGAAGAGACACGGCCTGCCCACCTGAGGGGACAGGCTGGGACACGGGGGCCCGAACGCAGGGGTCCCAGAGAGCAGTGGTCCCCTGGGAGGCTGCCTCCCCCGCCCAGCCCTGTCTTTGTGGCCCCTTCTTGCCCTAGTGCCTTCCCCACGCCTGTGCCTCGGCCCCATCTGTTCATATAGGGACTGGGTGTGAAGTAAGGGTCCCTGGGAGGAAGGAGGCTGGAAGGAGGGCATCTCCGAGCCCTGACAGCCTGTCCTTGGGGGAGCCACTAGCAGGGTGGTTTCTAACCAGGTCCTGGTCCCAGACACTGGGACGTACACGGGGCACCAGGTCCAGACTCTCACCTCCTTGTGAGCCCACGGGGACCGGCCCACGCTGGGCCAGAGCGCAATGCTCCACCTCTGAAGCCCGGTGACACCTAGGATGGGGCCTCTCGCAGGGTGTGACCCGTTAGCCTTGGGTCGTAGCCTCGGTTGCCCACCTTCAGCCACGAGCCCCAGACCCTAAGATGGAGACACGGCCTTGTGCTAGGGTTGCAGCGGGGAGTGGAGAAGAGAATCAGGTCCAGACACTGCTTCAGGAAAGTTCCCAGGCCAGTGGGCGAACACCTGCCCCTGGGAAGGCACGGGACCGGATGGCGGACTCTGCCCACGGCAGGGGATGCTGGAGGAACTGGGAGAGTGTGAAGGGCCGGGGGACACAGGCTGCAGACCACCACCTTGGGAAGACGCCACATCACTCCTCCTTCCCCCTCCGCAGAGATCCCGCATTCACGCTAAGAGTCCCCTGTCCTTCTGTCCCTAGCGGAGGTGTGAGCAGAGACTGGACCGGTGTCCCCAGGAAGCTGTATAAGCCAGGTGCCAAGGAGCCCCACTGTGTGTGCGTGAGAACCAGCGGACCCCCCAGCGACCAGGCTCAGGGCCTCCCTGTGCACACAAACCGTGGGGACTTGGATCACCCCAACCTGGAGGAGTATGCAGGCTGCCCCCCACTGGCCGTCACCTGCTCCTTCCCACCGGGCTAATCACAGACAGCCCTGCCTGCCGCACTCACTCGTGGCTCCCGACACGAAGCGGAGCGCCTGGAAGCATCTGCCCACACTTCTGTGCCTGGGACCCGGCGTGGCGGCCCACCCGCCCGTCCATGCCACTTCTCCCCCAGACCCACCTGCCGCCTTCGTCAGAGCCCTCAGAGGCCAACCAACCTCAAAACTAATGGGACTGCCAGGCCAGGAAACAGGCTCTGGGCTCCAACAGCATCCTTCCCTGCGGCTGGTGAGGGCCCTGGGGGCACTGCAGAAGAGGGGACACATCTTCCCTTTGTGACTCAGACAGGCAGACAGGTCCAGAGAAGCCATGTAAATTAACACGTCAGCATAACTCCCAGTGTTCCCCACTGGTTAAGCTTGTGACCCCTGACTCTTAACCACTTTTTGTATGTCTGAGACCCCTGCCCGGAGCCACGGCCACAAGTAGTTGGTCTGAGCCCAGTCAGTACCACGAGACAGGACAATAAAACCAGGGAGGCTGGTTCTGGAAGTGGACAGGCTTTTGCTCATACGGAGGCAGTAAATCCAGAGGCCTCTGAACAAAGCAACAATTTGAAGGGAGGATATTCTCTTTTAAACGCTTAGGTGGGGGAGACGCCCACACCTGCGTAAAAAGTGGTTTCCCACCCCGGACGCCTTTCCCAGGGGGTTGTGCGTCCAGGGCGACCTGTAATTCCTGGGCCGACCCGACGAACTTCGTACCCCCGTCGAGCCGGTGGGGGAGGAGATTCCCACCTTCAGGCGAGGCCACGGAGCCTGGTGCTGTCCCAGATTCGTGTCTCTCCTCCCGGGTCTCCTGGTCCCCCCAGCTCTTCCCTAAACATTCGCCGTCCTTCATCATTAACTCGCTAGCTCTCCAGACCCGCCCACTAGAAAGGGGAGGCTGCCTCCCCTCCCCTGGCAGTAGGGGGCACCTGGACACCCCACGACCACCCTCGCTGCCCCCTCCTGCCTCGGCTCTTCCCGAGCGTGCGGTAAACCCTGGCTTCCCTCCAGTCACAAAGGAAACACCACTCTGTAGCACTGAGCTACTTCCCGCCGCAGCCTTGAAAGCCGCCCCTGCTTCTCAGCCCCGCTCACCCCGCATCAGTCGCCAGCTCGACAGCAGGGCAAATTCTGCACTTGGCAAATCCCACAGCCACAGCCTTCCCGGACCCGTCACACTTGAGGGCCTCAGTGGAACCCTCCCTTAGTGTTTGCCTGATTCCCTTTTCTCCCCCAGGAGCCCCTCTCAGCCCATAGGCTCCCCAGAGCACTTCGAGGCACCCAGACTCCACATTTCCGGCATTCAGTCTCCTCTCCTCCCTCGTGATGTCCCCGTGGCCGTGCACACCCAGTCACAGCAAGTGAGGACCCCGGCAGCCATCCAGGATGCCTTCCTCTGCTGCTCTGCTCCTCCCACCCAACCCCCAGGTCCCTGGTTTCCCCGCCCTCCGCGTTGCTGCGAGCAGTCCCCCTGGATGACCAGGGTGGCCCCCACGTCCACTCCTTGGCCACTGGGACCCTCCAGCCATGGCTCTCCTACCATCACTTCGTGCACGGCTCCCTCCAGCCTCCTCCTAGCTGCAGGTGCCTGCGGGACCTGCACCAGGCTGTCCTTCCTCCTGTGCTGAGCTTGTCCACCTCTGACCTCTCCACAGCTCTGCTAAGTCAGGACCTTTTGGGAGCCTGTGCTAATGTGGCCCGTGACAGCCGCCTTCTTTCTTATTCATGAGTTTCCTGTCTGCCTTCCTCCCCGGACAGAGACTGAAGTTACCCAGCTTCGTGTCCCACACCCACAGTATCCAGCGCATAGTAGGTGCACAGAGTTAGCCCTGAGTTTGCAGATGAGGCAACTCAGGCGCTCAGAGTCTAAAAGGGCACAGAGCAGTGGAGCTGGGCCTCGAACTCCAGGTTCCTATCCTGAGACCCACGCGGCCCTTGGGCTGCATGCCTGCTGTCCTTGCTGGTGGGAACGGCCACTGATCTGGCCCCCCGTGGTCAGCAGCTGTCTACGGGCACCTGTGTACCATGGGGTGGGATGGGGGCAAGCGAGGCTCCTGACCTCGGGGCTTAACAGTGTGGGGCAGGAGGCCAGCTAGAGCCCCAGAGGCCATCCTCGGGATGGGAACGAGGCCCAGGGTGGGTGCCGGGTCCACAGGAGTTCAGACCCCTCCAAAACAAACAAAATGGAAAGAAGCAAAACCAGGCCCCCTTACTGTCACCCCAGCCAAGTGTGGCCAGAGAGGGCCCTGGGCGCCCACTCTCTGCCTGCAGGCTGCTCACTCACTTCTTGCTCAAAAAGAATTCACGTCCTCTTTGACACCAAGCACGTACTTTACCGTGAACAGCCTCCTCGTGGTGGGGCCCCAGGCAAATCTTCAAAGGGCTCTGCTGAGAGAAGGCTGTCAGCTTAATGGGCTGAAGGGCTCCGCCATGAAGAAGCCAGTGGTCACTGGAGAAATCCCCATCCTTCCCCCTCCAGCAGAGGTGGCCCGGGCAGACCTACGGCGGAGGGAGGCAGGTCCCTGGCGATGGATGCCACACGCGGTGCGGCCCAGGCAGGTAAGATGTGCTGGCAGTCGGAAAGGATGCCGGGCAGGGGGCTTCTGTGGCCTCGAGAGAGTCCAGCGAAGGGGTACAGTGGCCACCGTCTGCTTTCCGCCAGCCTCGTGAGCAGGGCTGTGTTGACCAGGCTGGGCAGCTGCCCCCCCAGAGTGGACAGCCTGGGGTCAGAGGGGCCACGCCAGACCATCGCTCCATCCCTCGCTCAGTTGTGGGACAGCTGTGACCAGAGAGACCCCACACACAGCCTGGGGCTGTGTCTGTTCAGAAACTGGCGGTGGACAAACCGAACCCCTGCCTTGAGAACCCTCCCACCACCAGAGCCCCTAGACTCACTCCTCCAGGAAAACCACACACAGCGCTCCCATCAGCCCTCCCTGGAGGGGCCTCTCAGCACGCACACCGCCATCAGTGTCCTCGCAGGAGAGGAAGGGCCTACTCCCTTCCTCCGATCACCTTCCTCGGGACCTGTGGGAGCCAGGAGGGGCCGTGGTCAGCACTCCCGTGTGACAGGCGCAGAAACTAAGGCACAGACGTTAGGAAACTGGCCCAATACCGTCCGCTAATCAGGAACAAAGCACAAAAACCCAGTGTGCTTCCCCGGCAACCGTGTTGGAGTGTGCCCGTGCCCAGTCCTTGTGTGTGCCCACGGGTTCTGGCTGGCGTGCCCCACAAGGACAGCTGCTGGGATTACTTGGGACTGTCCTGTGGCGGCACTCAGCGGTGCCTGTGCACCAGGGAGAGCAAGCTGGAAGACAGAGGAAGGGGGCTGCGGGTCCCAGAGCGTGCGAGGGCCAGGTCAGCTCCTGAGAGACCTCAACGGGGCCGGATCCCGGGGAGGAGCCGGGCGGCTACGCCACAATAGCTACTCTTGGACTGCTGTCGACAACATGCTTCTGGAAAGTGTTGCTGGCGAGTCAAACTCTCCTAGAAGGTGAGCTGTTACAGAAATATGTTCACATATCAGGAGTTTGAAAAGGTTGCTTTTAATGCTTATTGGTACCTCCGCGTTAAAAAGTAACTACAATCGTCTCATTAAAGTTTCCACGTTAAACGCACAACTTTACCTCGTTATAAGGAATTGTTACAGAAAATGCCGATACCGGTATTTGAGACATACATTCCATCACACGGGCTGTGGATAGGAGTGTCGTGGTCCCACACACGGAGCCGTCCTCCCACACTGAGCGCCACCCCGAACGGCCTGGAAACCGAGGCGCACCTCCAGCCCAAACGTGCACCTCCAGCCTCCGCCCTCCCTTGGTGTCACACAGGTGTCACGGGAACAGCCAGCCGCACACACCTGCCCAAAGAAGACAAGTCACGGGGTCAAGCGGTTTAGACCCCCCCTCGCTTCGGAAAGCCAACGTTGTCGCGACAGGCCGCACGTTATTTACGCCACACAGAAGAGGCACCGTACAGGCGACGAGCTTCCAAAGACAGTCTCTCAGGCATCTGACGACCCCGGGTAATTTAGCACGTGCTGAGCGCGTCTCGGCAAGCAATCCGCTCCTCGCCGAACTGCTCCCACACGACGGGAACGTCTCCGCGGCCGGGGGCGCTTCAGATTAGGGGGTCCCGTGCCCAGTCCTCCTGGGGCTCGTCCTGAGGGCAGCAATCCCAGTCGTGGGAGAAGCTATGCCAGGGGCTCCTTCGGTCCCCGTCGTGATGGTGTCACACTCACCTGCGTTGGCTCCTGTCACCTAGGGGCCCGGTGCGCCTCTCAGGCCTGAGCATTTACGTCGTCGACAGTGTTCTTTCTCTCCCGTCGAGCGGCCCAGATGGAGATGACAGCCCTCCCCTCCCTAGGCTCTCCCCCACTCCACGCCTCTGGACAAGGTCAGCGCAACTCCGTTCGGCGTAACAGGCAGGGGGCACGAGTGTGCGGTGGTCGTGAACGCACCGGCCCACTGGGCTCCTCGCAGGGCCCCCGGGCAGGGAGAGGAGTGGGCACGGCCAGGGCTGAGGTAGAGGGCAGGCGGTCACAGAGACCCCACTCCTGGAGAGGGTTCGGCAGGCGACCTGAGCGGTCTGGTCCAGCCTTGACCAGCCTGGGGACTGGGGTTGACCGAGTGCGGGCAGCAAACTGCAAACGGAACTCGTGTTCTAGTCCATCATTCTGTGAGACACCACTACAAATCACAGAGAGCTAAAAACTCCTAGGTGTAGGCACTTAAGTTTGGTGGGGAACTCCCACGTTAGAGGATCACAGCAAGTCAGTTTAGCCGTTGGCCTTGCGCACAGCGCGTGGCTTGTACTGCACACGGAAGTATTTAAAAAAGGGAAAGACAGCTACGAGTGCACAGTCCGGGAAGCCTGGCGATGAGCAGGAAGCAGTTAGAGCTAATTCACTGATGCACAAATTGTATTTCATGAGGTTTATTCTTCCCACTCTACTGTTTACAGTTGGCAATTTTCTGAATGGATAAAATTGAGACTTTGCTACTAGCATTTAAGCTATGGGTGAAACTGTCACAAAGAGCTAGGCAGTTCTGTAGCCTGTGAGGTCCCAGCCTGGGCAGTGACGAGGGCGTCCCACGGCCAGCCACCACGGGATGTGCTGCATGTGGCCAGCGAGCACCCCGACACTGTGGGCAGGCCGCCCCTGTGTACCATGCGAGGACGCCCCTGAAGCCAGTGCAGGACTCCCCAAGCGTCCCCCCACGTCTCTGCTCAGCACCACAGCCGCCCCTGGACTCTGTGCAGGAATGGAAGCTTCACGTCGCACATTTTCGGCACAACTTTAAGATTTTATGTGCAATCGGAGGCAAGACTGTTACTGGGACTGGGAACGGTAGGGCGGGGGCAAGACAACCGGCCACGCCCCAACTGACTCTCCACCGTGAACATGGAAAGAGCAGGTGTAAACGTACCGAGCACCTCGACTCGCATCGGAAGCATAACTATCTTACTTTCCAACTAAGGAGTCAAGCCACCTGCCTACGCCCCACTTCCTCAGGGCCCAGTCCAGGCACCCGCACGTGGAAACCGACCACAGGCCTCACGTGGGCAGGTGTCTGCCAAGACCAGGTGCTTCTCCCTAAAGGTTCTGTATGAAATATGTCACAGACTTTAGGGGACAGGAAAACTCTTGTAATTAATTTTTTCTTTTAAACATTGTGCACAAGCTCCTATTAACATAGAAAGCATATATATTTCATAAATCACAGAAATATTAAAAAGTAGCACTCTGGTTTATCAGCTCATGTTACACACATATGTAGGCAAGAGAATGTATAAACCTACAGCAACAGAGAGGACATACCACTATCCGAAGAAACAAACCAAAACAACCAGGCTGTTGCAAAAAAAATACTTAGTCCCTTTACACACATATCCATTTTCATTAATGCAAAAACAATGCAGTGGTTATCAAATGTCAGAAGAAATCGGTATTACGATTAAGACGGTCGATCTCTGAGAAAAACTCGTGAACGCTTGTGTTGACCTCGGAGTTAGTTTTCTTAAAGCAGCGGTGGAAGTTTCTCTTTAAATGTACGTTTTTGTTTTTGTTTTTTTTAAACCGGCCAAACCTTCAAAAGCAGCTCAGCGCTGCGGGGTCAGCACACACACGAGCAGCGACTGAGGCCCGGTCAGTTCGAGGACCTCACTCCGCTCATGGTCCAGCATCTTCCCCGCAGGCTCGCATACGCGGGCCGACCCGGCAGCCACCGGCCCGAGGCCGCACGCTGCCCCTCCCGTCACCAGGCCTAGTGACGGTATCCCTCCCGAGGAGGGACTCTTCGCAGGAAGTGTGCGCTGAGGTCCGATGCAAGCTGGCCATCAGAACCAGGGCTGCTGGAGGCGGGGGCGTTTCTGAACGTGGGCAGCGCAGCCGTCTGGAACAGCGCGCCTCGGTAAGAGCGCGTCTCCGCCACCACGCCCCAGCGGCAGAGTGACCGAGGCCTCTGCAGACAGAATGTGGCAGGACAGAGAACGGGACACTGCCCTCCCGACACCCAGTCGTAGGGATACGGTAAAGCTTTCAGTTAAGGCCACGATTTTTCAGCTCTCATCTTTGAACCCTGTTTAGAAAGATTTTGCCTTTTTTAAAGGGCTAGCTCCCTAAAATACAGCTTAGCTTTTCAAACAAAACAAAACAAAACAAAACAAAAAAAAGACTTTGGGCCAGAGGATCCTATAATCTTTATGAAACTGCGCACAGAAGTCCACAGCCACTTACCCTCGAGTGAGGCCAGCTTCCCGCTGCGGGCGCACTCCCCGCGGGCACTACGCTGCCGCAGGGGGAGGGTTTTCCCAGGGTCCTTGTGCTGCAAGCAGAGTGGGGCCCGATGCCCATCGTAGGGGCCACGAGGCACACGGCCTGGTCCAAGGTGGGAGGCGTCCAGTGGCCCTGACCACAGTCTGACACGCCAACAACCACGCGGAATCCTTGGAACGGGACTGATCACAGCGGGTCCTTAATGGTTCAGTCTGTTGCCGCAGGAAGACGGGAGGGCCAGCCCTGCTCTGGGTGGGTGAGGCTGGCGCGCGGAGCGGCCCCCGGGAGGCGACCGGGGTGCGGCCGGGGGGCTCACTAAGAGACGCCCCCCAGAGTCAGCACATCAAAGCAAATGTTGCAAACTCGCACGGGCTTGTTCAGATCAAATTTTATAATAGGGATCTCCTTGGTCGAGCATTTATGGCACAGAAGGCGTCCGCAGTGACGGCTGTGGAGGCAAAGCGGGGGGCGTGAGGGGGGCCCCGAGGGGCAGCCGCCTCCCAGGGCAGGGCCGGGCCGGGTGTGCAGTGGCCGCCACGTGGCACCGACACGTGCGTCGTTTGAGTCCATGGAGACCCAGCCATTGGTTGCTGCCGGGGGAGTCTGGCTGTAACAGCCCAGCTCCGCGGTGCTGGGGGGCGGGGGGGGGGGGGGGAGACGCGCACCACGGGCGAGGGCAGGGAGCTGGGCCCCCAGAGACGCTGCTACAGGCACACAACCCCACACCTGGCCAGCGTGTGCGCGGGGCGCTGGCGGGTTCCCGCTGGTCACGGGAGAAGGCAGGAGCGGCGAGCCACCCCCCGACCCCGAAGACGACGTCGGGGCCTTACCAGTGATGTTTGCGCGTCGTGACTCCGAACTTGGCCGCACACTCATAGCAGGTGGAGCCGTCGCACCACGGAGGCTCCTTGGACAGCATGTCTGTAACACGGGCAGAGAGAAGGGCCCGTCAGAGTGACCGTGCCGGGCAGACCGGGGCTGGGAGTGGCGGGGGTGGCAGCGGTAGCTGGGGAGACGGCACCACGTCTGCGGGGGACACGGGCGGTCAGGGCGGCCAGGAGGACCGTCAGGGGCCGAAGGGCAAGGGGACGGCGGGGGAGCGGGCAGGGCGGGACGGGACGAGCAGGGGCGAGAGCAAGGGGCGAAGTGGCGCCGTGGCCAGCTGGGTCTACGGTGTGGGCGCCAGCAGCAGGGACACGGGGGAGAGCACAGCGCGAGGGGCCGTGGCGGGGCTCATGGAAGTGTGGCGCGTTCAGGCCGGGAACGGTCGGCTCCATTCGCTGAACGCCAGATCTGCCCGCACGGCTCCGAGGGCCGCGCCCACGCAAGTCGCCCGAGCTCGCGGGGAGGAGGCGGCACGTAGCCGGTGTCTGCCCAGCACCCGCCACGCTGGCCTGCGGGCGGCTCCAGCTGGCGCCACAGAAGCGCCGCACGCAGGCACCGGCTGGGCTACAGACCGTCTGCCAAGCGACGCCGGGCATGTCACCCACGCCAACATCGCAGAGCTGGCTCCTCTGCCCAGACCACGGGGCTGAGAAGCCCGCTCTGCGGCCGCCTCGAGGGGAAGGGAGGGCACTTGCAAACAGCAAGCCACCAAGGTGCCACTCTCCTCGCCACAAGGGAACAGAGGGGGAGCCGGCAGGGGCTGGAGCAGAAGGCCGCTTGGAAGAATGCAGAGAACCCGGATCCGCGGAAGCACAAGGATGTGCAGACAGATGAGCGGCCAGAGCCGTGGAGGGGTGACCGCCCCCCCACGAGTCGATCCGTGGGTGCCTTTATGGGCCTCCAGTAGGACCGGGACGTAGGGCTGACAGGGGCCCTGGAGCACCCTGGAAAGCGGCCGGCTCGGGTCATTCTGGGTTCAGAGGTCACCAGGGCACGTGAACGACCGACACCGTGCCCGTGTCTGCACTGGATGAGCAGCAAGTAGCCACTCACCTAAGAGTCTAAACAGAAGCTGCTTGGTGGCAACTTGGTAGTTGAAAATGTTCACCCCTTGGTTGTTGTTGACCCCGAGGCGAGCTCCCGAGCGGACGACGGCACGGCACAGGTTGGCATTCCCCTTCATGTAAGCCAACAGCAGCACTGGAAAACAAAAGCACGGGAGGGCTCCTTCCACCTGAGCCCCGACTGCTGCCGCCGGAAGGCGGCAGGACGTGCGTCAGCAGAGCCCCACTGACCGCCACGGGGGGCGCAGGGCGGCCCCAGCTCCAGGACACGCTCCAGAGCCACAGAGCAGGGACCAGACACTGAAGGAAAAACGCACCGTCCCACCTGCCTTCCTCCAGCACAAGCCTGGCCGGCCAAAGCCCCTGTCGCGTGACGTAACTCAATCTGGAGGCCCCCCCAGGGAACCCCGTGGGCGCCCGGCTCCGGCCAGGCCCTCCCGCCTGCCGCCCGCTACACCCACGGCAGCCCTTCTGCTTCCCTCTCCTGGGCCCCACACTTCAACTCCTTCTCATGACTTTCTAAACAGTCCAGGCGGACAAGGGTTATCATTTCAGATGAGCGAAGGGGCACAGAGAGGTTACAAACCCAGGGTCGCCTACTGGAACTGGACAGAGCTAGGCGATCGGAACCAGGTCTGTGCAACTCAGAAGCACGGACGTGACGCGCCTGCTCGTCGGCCTCCCGCCTCCCGGACAGCGGCCGGAGGGTGTGCTGGGCCCCCAACTCACTCCTGGGCCGACTCCCTCCAGCTCAGGCTCGTCATTGCCAGCTTAACAACACATTCATGTACTGAAGCCAAGAACTAACGATAAAATATTCAGTCCTGTGCTAAGGTTCAGGACGTTCCTTGGTGACAAAGCTTCTGCCACAGGCCAAGGAGGCTCTGTGTGGCAGGAGGGGGGGACCGGGAACATGGCGGCAGCACGGGGCCTCACCGCTGGTTCCTTACGTGAAAAATCGGGACGCACTGCCCACACCGCTTCACTTTCTGGGTGGCTGTGCGCATCCGACAAGAACACAAATGCAGAAGTACGTGTACAAAATGACTTGAAGCCATACAAATTAGCACAGCGACCGGGTAGCTAGAGTAGCAAGCACCAGGACAGGGGCCTCGTCTGTTTGTCACCTGCCACTTTTTCACAGCCCGTCAACACACGCACAACACACTTCCCCCTTCTGGAGCATCTGCAGGGTGCACAGCAGAGAGAGGAGGGCTGTCAGAAGAGACGGGCAGGCCTGCTTGGACCCGGGCACCAGGGACACTTAGATGCAGCAGCACCAGGGACACTTAGACGCACGCGTGCCCCGAATCAGATACTGCCAGACTCCACCCCAGGCAGCGGTGACAGCTGCTCACAGAACCTGCCACGTGCACCCACGGAGTGCCCTTCAATCGTGGCCGTGTGCCCGGCTCTTGGGTCTCCAGGACACGCGAGCACCGTATCACACACCCGTGTTTCCTTCCGCGTCCGGCTTGTCCAGAGGGTACTGAGGCATGCACTCCAGGAAGAGCTCAAAGATGGTGGCTGCGTTCTCTTTGCCGTACTGACCCAGGATGTGCAGCGGCGACTGGCCTCTGAGGAAGCAAGGTGGACAAGTTAGGTACAGACCCGCCATGGTCACCACGCACAAAAGACGCGATCTCTGGGCCTGTGATGCCGGACACAGTCAAGGACACGTAACAGGTCATAAAAGGTTTTCTACAGAGCATTTTCCAAAATGAAAATGTCCAAGGTACCGAAGCTGGTCCAGCGCCCCAGAGGCCAGTTAGCTGTATCGCATGCACCCGGGGCTGTTGCGAGGCGCAGTGACCTCCAGCCCTAAGGGTCACGCTAGGTGACACGGAGCCCAGGCCTCTGCTCCGGAACACAGGCGCTCACCGTAGATTGAAGGCTTCGGCGTCCACGGTGCACTCGGTCAGGAGGACCCGGATGTTGTTGAGCCGACCGTGCATGACCGCGAGATGAAGAGCTGGAGAGTAAACCCTCTTACTGTGCAAGCCCAGAAGCCCACGTGGGAAATCTCAACTGCTCACGGACCTCCCTCTAAACAGGACACAGCCAGAGCAGCCACTGTCCACTCACAGAGCCATCCCGTCCGGTCTTCACCACCCCCCAAGACTCAGTCGTTAACGCAACCTCGTAACACTTTGCTTCCTTTTTCCACGGTTACCCCAAGGTGAGACTTCCTGGTTTTACAGGAAACCGCTGTAGGCTTCTAGGGGTACCACGAAGATGGGAGGCTGCCCGGGGATGGTCGGTGGCAGGACAGATGCCCCGCCCAGAGCATTCCCTGCCACAGCTCTGCTGCTGCGAGAGCCAGCCTCCCTGAGGGAAGCAGGCCCACGGGTGCAGGGCACCTCCACCTCCGGACTGGGGGGCCTGCTCAGGGCACTCGGCACGGGGCACAGGGGAATGCCTGGCAGCTACCGTTATTTCCATTCTCGTCCAGAGCAGCAAAGTCCACCGCATTCTCCAGGAGGACGGAGCAGATGGTGGGCAGGTCCTGCTGGGCGGCGAGATGCAGGGCAGTCTGGCGGTGCTTGGTTAATTCGTTCACTTTGGCTCCTGCAAGAAGCTGTTGAGGCTCATTACGTGAGCAGCCTCCCTGCACAACCAGCAAAGGTCCCGCTTACGGGGCCCGAGCCCGCCCGCCTCCTGACACCCACGCGTCTGCCTGGCCGGCAGGGCCGGGAGCAGCACAGTCTCACACACACTCCCGGGGAGGCAGGAGACAGCAAAACCCGTCCCAGGCCGAAACCAGCAATCAGCAGGATGTCAGAAAGCCATTCCTCAGGACACAGGAACTCTACTTCTAAGATTCAGGAAATGAAACTACGCGGGACTGCAGTGAGTTCACTGTTCCACGTACAGACGTCCACTGCTTACGGTAGTAAAACCAGGTTGCCAGAAGGTTCAGTTATGAAAACTACTGCAACCAAACAACACAACAGGTGGCCACTGGGATGACAGACATGTGTGGTTTCACGTGGAAGGATGTCTGCGACACAGTAAGTCAAAAACAGGCGAGTTAGCAGACGGCATGATAGTGTGATTCCTCTGCAGAGAGAGAGAAACGTGTGCACACGCACACACTCCCTGAAGGCGTGTGAAAGCGTCTACACCACACTCACTCCAGTTGGGCGTGAAAGGGAGACACCACCAGCTTTATACCCTTACGCACGTACGGTTTCTCCACAATAAGCATGTGCTATTTCTATTTTGCTTTTTAGAAGACAGAAATTAACCGGAGAATTACAGAACCAAAAGCAGAAAGGCCCCTCAGACATGGTCCTGCCGCCTCATTAACCTTCCCCTTTCTGACAGAGCTCCGAGACAGCTGCTACAGGACAGAATCTAGTCTGTGCCTCTCCCGAGGCCTGAGGCCACCTGGGAGACTGGAGGCACTACTGGTCAGCTGCTCTGGTTCATACTCTGACTTCCAGGTCCCAGCCTCCCCAGACCCCGGGGCGCCCACTGAAACCACACACAGATCCAGGAGGACATGCGGAGGGTGCTCGCGGGCACGAGGGTGCTGCGTGTGCAGGGGATCATAGCTAACCTCGAAGATGGCTAACCGGCAGGCAGGGGAGTCTGGGTGAAGGTGCTGTTTCGACACGACCCGGCTCCAACACTAAACCGCATGGCTGTTATTGGCAAGGCCAGCTGTTTCTAGGGACTCCTACCCTCCGCGAGCTCAGGCCTTTGTGACGCAGTGGCAGAGCCTTGGTGAAGAGGCCGTGACCCTCTAAACTCCCGGCTCTCGGACAGATGGACACGTGGCCCGACTCCCCACTACTCCGAGGCCCACGTCTACCTCCTTGGCTGGTCCTCACACCCAGTCTGTGCCTGGTGCCACCAGACACCCCCCCGCCACCCCCACCCAATCGTTCTACAACCCACCTCACGGCCACTGCCTCCCCTCGGCCCCTGCGCTGGCGACCCTGCCCATGCCCTCACTCCCCACCACAAAGGTCAATGCTCTCTCAGCTCTAACACGTAACAAGTCATGAAGGTTTCTGAAAAAGTACTTTTCAAAAACAAAAATGGCAGAGGGGCACCTGGCTGGCTCAATCACTAGCGCGTGGACTCTCGGTCATAGGGTTGGGGGCTCAAGCCCCCCCCCCCCGTTGGGCAGAGAGCTTTCCTAATACAAAATAGGGGCGCCTGGGGGGCTCAGTCAGTTAAGTGTCCGACTTCAGTTCAGGTCATGATCTCACAGTGTGTGAGTTCGGGCCCCGTGTTGGGCTCTGTGCTGACAGCTCAGAGCCTGTAGCCTCTTCGGATTCTGTGTCTCCCTCTCCCTCTGCCCCTCCATTGCTCTCTCTCAAAAATAAACACTTAAAAATAAATAAATAAATAAATAAATAAATACATAAATACATAAATACATAAATAAAATTTAAAAATAAAGATAAATAAAAACTAAAAATAATAAAAAATAAATTCTTATTTATTTAATAAATAAATATTATCTAATAGGTCAAGCGCCCTGAAGGCTAGCTGTGCAGCACATCCTGGGGCTGACAGGAGACACCAGCAACCACAGCATTTAGGAGCCACCCAGGTGACGCCAGGCCCATAGCTCTGGACACGCTCTGGCTCCTCCGCTGCTGAAAGGATAAAGGCTGCTCCCTGTTCTTGCTCTGAAATGCCACCCTCTACAATCTGGTCCCGACCCGCCTCTCCAACCACATCTCCTACACTCTCCCCAAATTTCAACCACTTTTCTGGTGAAAGCACACCACACACACTCTCCAGGCTCCGCATCCTGGCTCACACCGCTCCCCTGCCCGGTGGCAGCGTGTCCTCTGGGAAAAGGCAGGCTCTGGAGTCAAGCAGAAGTGGCTAAAATCCCAGCCATGCTACCGACTCCCTCACAGTCTTGGCGGTGGTGGTGGTGGGGGGGGTTCTTTCTGACCTTACATCTTCTCCTTTGTAAAATGTAAAAACTTTCCTACACCTTTCTGCTTTTGAGAATTAAGAGTGGTAAGCTCCTTGACATCAGCATTGGTGGTGATTTTTTGGATCTGACTCCAATAGCAAAAATAAGCAAGTGGGGCCACAAACTTGAAAGCTTCTGCACAAGAAAGGAAACCATTAACAAATGAAAAGGCACAATCTGCTGAATGGAAGAAAATTTTGCAAATCATGTATCTGGTGAGGGGCTAATATCCAAAATACACAACTCACTGCAACTCAATAGCAAACAAAAACAAAAACAAAAACAAAAAAACAGAGGCACTTGGGGGGCTCAGTCGGTTAGGCATCCGGCTCTTGATTTCAGATCAGGTCGTGATCCCAAGGTTGTGGGATCAAGCCCTGCACTGGGCTCTGTGCAGAGCGTGGAGCCTGCTTGGGCTTCTCTCTCTCCCCCTCCCCTGCTTGTATGAGCTCGCACTCTCTCTCTCTCTCTCTCTCTCTCAATCTCTCTCTATATACATTTCAACAGCAAAAAAACCCCACCAAATACAATTTAAAAACAGGCAGAAGAACTGGACAGACATTCCTCCAGAGAGGACACACAGACGGCCGACGGACAGGTGAACAGAGATGCTCCCCATCGCTCATCATCAGGGAAGTGCAAACCAAAACCACGGTTAGCTGTCACCTCAAAATGACTGAACCCACAATACGAGAAAGTCTGACCGTGAGCAAGGACGTGGGCAGGGACCGTCATGTGCCGCTGGTGGGAACGCAAACTGGAGAACAGTGTGGAGGCTCCTCCACACGTTAGAGGCAGAATAACTATCCAATCCAGTAATTCCACATCTACGTGTTCATCCAAAGGAAAAACACTGTTGTTGTTTTTTTTTGGTAGAGAAGAAAGCTTACTACATATACTGTAAAAAAGCTTTAAAACACCTTTCTGTCACACAAACCAGCCAACCAACCCAGCCACCATCTTAACTTTGACAATCTGGGCCTGCTTCTGACCTCCGCGAGAGGGAGCCGCCTCCGGAGTCTGGGGACCGGAACCCCACCTCGCACTGCACAGCTGGGACGCTCCAGGGTGCACCGACGGCCCGTCCACTTCAGGCCGGTCCTGCAGCCCCGCCTCTCACTGCCCGGCCCCCAGCCCATGCCGCAGCCCCCCTGTGCCAGGCCACAGACTGCAGGCCACGGCGGGCGGGGGCGAGGGCTCTGGGGCCCACGCGTGTCCTGTGTCTCTGGAAAACCACCATTCTGAAAAGCTGTCTGTCCCCCTTCCCCGTGTTCACTGCCACATTATTTACAACAGCCAAGATATGGAAACAAACCAAGTGTCCACTGGTGGATGGATGAGTGGATAAAGATGTGGTACATTCACACAATGGGATATTATTCGGCCATAAAAAAGAATGAAATCCTGCCACTTGTAACAACGTGGATGGACCTTGAGAACATTCCACTAAGTGCAATAAGTCAGACAGAGAAAGAAAAATACCACGTGATCTCACTTCTATGTGGAATCTTAAAAGCAAACCAAAAAACCAAGCTCCTGGATACAGAGAACAGACTGATGGTCCCTGGGGGCAGGGGGTGTGAAATGGGTGAAGGGGGATAAAAGGTAGAAACTTCCAGTTATAAAATATGTTAAGTCCTGGGCATGTAACATACAGCACGGTAACACGGTTAATTATACCATATTGCACATCTGCAAGTTGCTAAGAGTAAATCTTAAAAATCCTCCTCATGAGAGAATTTTTTGTAACCGTGTGTGTGACGGGTATTAAATAGACGTATTGTGGTGATCGGTTTGCAGCACATACAAATACCAAATCCCTATGATGCACACCTAAAACTGATACAATGTTACATGTCAATTCTACCTCCAACGGTGGACTCAAGAGCCCCTGGCGGCCAGCGCAGGACGCAGACGACAGAGGTGGGCCTCCCTTCCCTTGGCGCCCCAGGCCGGCCTCGGCCACCCAAGTCCTGCCTTCCGTCGAGGCCTCACGCCAGCACCTGCCTGCACAAGCTGCCTGCTGGGCTCTGAGGACACTCTGCCCACCGACACAGCTGCTCTCCCCGAGGGCACTGGCTTAGTTCCCCAAAGTCGTGCTGGCCTCTCACAAAACCTGGCCAAACACCTGTGACGAGAGCTTCCGCACGCACCACGACATGTGCGGTCCACGTGTTGCATGCAACGTTTCGGGGACACTTACCAGGTTGCGGACGATAATCTCTGAACCTGCTTGGACAGCAAGGTGCAAAGGGGTCAGCTTGGAGGCGTCCTGGACTCTGGAATTCACATTAGCCTGGACGCTGATCAGGAACAGGACGCTTTCAATATCAGAGTTCTGGACTGCCACATGAAGAAAATTCCGGCCCTTGTTATCCACCTAAGGCAACAAGCGGGAGCCTGCTGAGCACCTGCGAGCTGTGCTGGCCACGGGTGACGTGCCAGCGTGGCCACCCCTCGGCTCCAGGAGGCTCCCTCCCAATACCCAACACGGCACACACACCACACACACACACGACAGACCCTGTCTGCACACGCGTGTGCCTGACTATGTGTGCATGGCCACACCCCCCTGGCAGGGGACAGGGAGCCCTGGCATCTTCCGGCAGCAGAAAGTATGGATTCGGAAAGTTAAGAAAGAGACCACGTGCGGGACGGAAGGAGGAAGGGGTGCTCCAGGAGGGGCAAAGGCAGAGACCCGCCTTGGGAGCCCCCCCGCCCCCCACCGCTCTGGCGGGACGAGCACCCAGCACCCTAGAGCCACAACTGCAACACCAGCCTGACCCCTGAGCGGTTTTGGAAAGTTTCCCGTTTACGGAGCTGCAGGAGACGACACACTATGAAGGACAGGCCAGCCGTATGCTACAGACTTTGCTCCGCGGACACGGGGCAGACAGGAGCTGTGGGTCAGTGTGAGCACGCGGGGCGCCGTGAGGGGCAGCAGCACCCCACACCCACGCCTCACACGCGTGTGACCCCAGCACGGGCTGCTGACCGACACAAGCAGCATGTCTCCCAAGGACTCAGCTACGGGGCCCGTGTCACACGGGGCGCGAGAGAGCACCCAACACCACCCGAGCAGGGGTGAGGCCAGCAGCCACACAGGTCCGTCCCACGCAGACACCGGTGCTGGAGACGATTTCGCTTGGTTCCACATCACTGTCATCGGGGGCTTACTCGTGAACTTGGCGGTGCTCTCCAGGCCAACAGAGACCCCAGTCCCGCCTCGGACCTGCCGGGGGCCGGGGCGGAGGGGCCACGTCCCACCCGCCCCACCCCCAGGGCAGCAGGTCACCAGCCAGGCCCAGCACCCGCTGGAGACCCACCGACAACGTCAGGCCCAAGCCTGCTCAGCCGGACGATGACATGTCCTCAGACACCTTCCCCCCAGAGAGCTGCCCCGACGTCACAGCAACAGCCCGAGCCCCGTTCAGATCTTGGCAAGACACTCACTCCTAGGGCCCTGAGACCAGGCAGAGGCACGCACGACGTCACGTACGACACCACAGAATTCCTCGGCCAGGGCAGGGCCACCTGCAACCTCCCCGTGCGTGTGGCACCACCACGCGGCAGGCACACAGGGCAGAGCACCAAATCTCACAGGTACCGACAGGCCGTCTGAACGGCCAGACCTCAAGGGAAGGGAGTGTAATTTCAACACAAAGGTCTTCACGTGTGAGGGACCCGTGTGGCAGGGGGCTTCTGTTTGGTCTCCACGTAACAGGTCCTGCTGAGCTCGGGCGCCAGGCAGGGCACTGGGTGCGGGTCCCTCACCTGCTCGGCAGCCCCAGGCTCTCGCTTCAGGATGGCCTCGGCCGCCCGGTTGTTCTTGTACGTCATGGCGCAGGCAAAGGGGGTCAGCCCCTGTCTGTCGCGGACACTGAGGCGGACGTCAGGGTGGGAGATCAGCAACTGAATGATGACACTGTGCTGGTTGCTGATGGCCACGTGGACAGGTGCCCTTCCTTCCGCATCCTGTGGGGACAAGGCACAAACGAAAGGGGACCTGGGAGAAGCACGAAGGAGAAGAACTTTCGGACGGAACTGGGTTCTGGGATTCAGTGCTGCCACCTTGTGTTGGAAATGAACTTTCAAAGAGGCCAGGCCCAGAGGAGACTGCAGGCCGCTGTCACGACCCCATGTTCCAGTGACCCGGGACACAGACACACTTCGTTTAGAAGACGCGTGGTCAGCCAGCCTCTAAGTTACCCCACCTCCCCTCTGGCTGCAGGGCAGCAAATGTCATCCCCCACAGGCCAGGACACATAACTCACGGGGGCTCAACTGAGCTACTGGAACATTCTCCTAAACACAGTGCTCAGCTGGAGACTAGGACAAACTCAACGGAAACATATGACCGACGGAGATAAAAGGCAAAGAAAAGCTGACTGAAGAAATCCTTCTCGTGCTATAGAAAGAACAAAGACACAAAGCGGGAGTCTTCACCTGAAACCCTTACAATTCCTGGGCAGGCTGCACGACCCAGAGGAAGTCACTCCCTCCGTGTGCCCCTTAGCCCCACCTGTGGCCAAGCCGAGGCCCAGGACCCAGAGTCTGCGAGGCCCCCGGCCTTCGGAGATTTCACGAATTCTGGGCTCAGCATCTACCTCCCGAGAAGGAAACTCTCCATACCTGTGTGTTTACACTGGCACCAAATTCCAGAAGACACTGCACCGTCTCTTCCAGCCCCCAGGAAGCTGCCAAATGCAAGGGCGTTTGCCCGTCTCTGGCCTCCTCCTCCCCTTCTCCATCAGCACCGGGCTGTCTGGGACTGTTCACGTCGCAGCCGCTGAAAGCAGGGGGATGAAAGGCAGGCTTCAAGAGCAGGCTCCCGAGGCAGCCGAGGGCAAGCTGATAAATGTCACAGCAGCGGCCTCACACAATCCAACAGATACGCTGCTGCCCCCAGATACTGAACGCTGGGCCCCACCCCCCTGGATTTCCTTTTTGGTCTTGGGGGCAGCCTGGGCAGCAGAACTCCTAAAAGCTCCCCAGGAAACTCGTATGCATTTAAAATTTGAGAAACGGGGTGCTGGCGGGGGGGGGGGGCTCAGTCAGTTGAGCGTCTGACTCTTGATTTCAGCTCAGGTCGTGATCCCAGGGCTGTGGGATCAAGCCCGCTTAAGATTTTCTCTCTCTCCTGCCACTCCTCTCCCCCCACTCATGCTTGCTCTCTCTCTAAAAAAATTAAAGTGAAAAAGTAAAACATGAATAACCTTTGAGAAGCACTGCTCTAAAGGTCCCTTCCACACATGCTTCACTCTGGGTGAGCCATGGGCCTCCCGGGGTTCATGCACTAGGTGGGGTCCTACAGAGGCCATCTGGTTTCCTCCACCCCGGCCTCCTGGCTGCACTGTGTCAACTGGTCTGACTGGACTACGGGAGCCTCTGTGGCCCCCCGAGCAGGGAGCTGGCTCAACTTCCTGTCTCTGTTATATGGGCACACAAGCCCCTCTCCTCTCAAGGGACTCAAGTTCCCTCAACCGGCTGGCTTGATAGGGCAGTGACCCCCGACAGCCTTGGCCGGGGAAGTCAGACCAGCCAAGGCCTGCCGGGCCTGCCAGGACTGCAGCCGGATGAAATGAGAGGAGGGCTGGCCGCAGTAAGAAGGCACGAAGGGACATGTGGGCCTCTCAGACCTGCGAATAAGAAAGCAGGCAGTAGACTCGTTGTTCTCGTCGATGGCCCTGTGCAGGAGTGTCTGAAGGCAGCCGCCCGGCCCTGGGCCCCAGCACGTGGCATCACAACCGTGTCTGACCTGCAGAAAACGCACGTTACTCACAAAGACTGCCAGTAAAGTCAAAGATTTTATTACCATCTCTGAACTCTCTATGTACCCCATCACATGCATTGTTTCAGGCACGATACAGTGGATAACTGGCTGCCGATGACTTTAGTCTGTATCATTTGTTAGTCCTACAAACACTCATTAAAACGTGCTCTGTGCAAGTTCTTACAGCAGGTCCTGTGAGACGGGTTTGGGAAATACGAGACAGATAGGTTTATCAGTGTCCTCGAGAGCCGTGTCCCAGGAGGGACAGAAAACACCAGCTACCCCGCCCCTGGCAACACACCTGCAATGAAAAGGTCATCCCGTGACAGGTGCACGATCCCTTAACGTCATCTCAGAAAAGCTCAGTGAGGCCTTCCTGGGGCCTGTCCTCCGAGCAAGGGAGGCAAACCAGAGGTCTGGGGACTTATCGCCGTGGTGAGAGCAAGGGCAGCCCACGCCAGGTACCCTCTCAGGAGAAGACTCCTGGGGAGACGCCTCCGCTCTCTGGCTGCTTGGAGGCAGTTCCCACAAAGACAGCCTGAAAACCAGCGCTGGCCAAGAGGACGCCGAACTCCCCGGTGTCTTACACGGGACTTTCAACCGCTCGCCCCCGACCCAGGTTGCGGCTCGCAGACCTCTCGCTCTGCCACCACTCTGCAGACACCAAACGAGTCTCTGACACGAAACGTCCCCACTTGTAAACAGAGGCTAAAGTTGAGCTGGTCTCACCAGGGTGGACGCGATGTCCTCCAGATGGTTCGCCAGCGCGAGCCACAGCGGGGGGTTCCCCTTCTCATCTGGCACGGACATGTCCGCTCCACGCGTGCATATGGCGTCCACGACGAGTGGGAGCTGGTTCCTGATGGCCAGCTGAAGGGCCGTCTCCCCATCCTGAGTCCTGCGAGGACATGCACACCTAAACGCACGTCTGTAGCTGCACTCAGATGAGAACCCTGCCCCTGTAGGCGTCCCAGACGCCAGAACCCGCTGGGTCCCTCAAACCCCTTCACTCACGTTAATGTGCTTTCACGGCAATTCGGCCTGTCGGCAGCATCTGCCCCGCCTGCCTCTTAGGAAGTAGAGCCACGCCCCTTCTTGCACCAGGAAGATAGCTGACCACCCCCTCCCAAGGGTGCTGAAACCTCTCAAGCACACAGCTGCTCCCAGCAGCATCTCAATAAAACGCCACCCCAGCTGCCCACGTGACAAAACCCTTCTTTTACCACTCAGTCATTCAGGGTCACCTGACGTTGGAGATAAAGATATGTTCCTTTTGAGAACACAAAACCAACACCACCCTAACTCCGCATTTTCCCCGCAAGCCTTTTTGACAGCTCATTTGTTGGAATGTTCTCGGTTATATATGAAACCCCCATCTGAACAACTGCTTCTAGACTGTTCTTTTAATGAGCTTTGTGCAGTAGGTGCAGAAGGGGGTCAACGAGATGGCTGGGGTGCTGCGGCAGAGAGGGCGGTCCCAACCCACCTGACGTTTATGTCTGCCTGGTGCTCCAGGAGGAAGAGCGCGCTCCGGCTGTCCTGCCGCTGCATGGCCATGTGCAGCAAGGTCTGCCCGTCCGACATGGCGTCGTTGATGCAAGCGCCGGAACCCAGCAGCTGGGCTGCGATCGTGTGCATGCCTGGGAAACAGACAGGCCCCAACGGACACAGGCTCAGCGCCTCCCACTCCCTCAAGGTGTCCCTGCAACGAACATGCCCCCTCGACTTCTCAAGGCCGGTTTTCCACCAGGTGGAACAGGCTCAGCCCTCACGCTCCCCGCCCCTCCCCTCTGCCCAGAGTTGGGCAGCTCTGATTCCCCTTACCGGTCCATAATGCCAGGCCCAGCACAGTCTGGTCTCGGGAATCCTTGAGGCTGAAATCCGGAATGATTTGCAAGTTGTTGGTAGCATGAAGCGCATTAGCTAAAATGTTTAAAGGAAAAGAACACTGGATTTCACCATCCCACGGATCACATTTAAAGAACTCAAGACAGTAAGAGTTCACTTTCCAGCTGACTGACTGGCTGTAACACAATCACCTGTCCACAAAGAGAATTCATAAATCTGCTGGGGAGTGGAAGCCAGAAACCTGGTGTTTTCGAGCAAAGCTTACGGGGAAAATAAGGGTTTTAAAGCTTAAGATACTGTACCTTCTCAAAAGGAAAACGCTGCTATGAAAACACACACGTGCTACCTGACTGCTGACAAGAGGCTCAAAACAACACCCAGCAACGTTCTCCTGACGCGTAACTCCTACCACCTTACAACTGCTGGGAGGACTAAGAAAAAAGTACATTCTATCCAGTCCCACTTCTGTCCACAAGCACACGGCTAAAAACTGCTGGCCTCGACAAGGACGCAGGCAAGAGTAAGACAGGTTTCGGGGCAGGAAAGAGGAGAACCTGGGGATGACCTCCTGAGGGAAGCGGGCCTCCCCGTCCAGGGGCTCCCCTGGCCCGCCTGCCAGGGAGACTGAGGCACACGGAGCACCAACCAGCTCGTGTGGGACCTGCGGCCGGGGCGTCCCTGGACACTGCTCACGCCGAGGCAAAGCTTTGGGAAAACACCCAACATAAGAGAGAAAGCAGTCCAAGGCTCTAACACCATAACCTAAGAGCCGGAACGGGCAGGCCCCATCCCGAAAACGCACACGGGGAAACACAGCCATCAGGAGCCAGACTGCGCGCTTCTCCGGTTTGACCTGAGAGGATCTGCAGTAAGAAAACTCACAGCTGGAAGGAACATCAACTCCGCAACTGACGACTTGACACCTACTGTTCAAGGTCAAGGAGAGAGGCAGTCCCCAGCTGCCTACCTTTCTGCTCCAGGATGACAGACACCACGTCCGGATGGTTGTAGGCAATCGCCATGTGCAATGGGGTCTGCAGGTAGACGCCGTCCCCTGAGCCGGCCGGGGACGCGGCCTCCTCGGTCTGCAGGTTGGGGTTGGCCCCCTGCTGCAGGAGCTCCGCGGTGAGGCTGGCCAGCCCGTGCCGACAGGCCGTGTGCAACGGGGTTTCTCCCTGGACGGAAGCAAACGGCCCACTCAGGGCACACTCGTGCCGGGGGTTTCCGTCAGAGGGCTGAGGACAGCCTGTGTGCCGAGACCCAGGTCCCCGGGGCAGCCACAGCCCCGGGCCCATCCTGTCACCAGCTGTGACTCGTCACACGCCTGGTCTGTCCCTCCCATCCCTGTGCCATCGCCCTTTGTTTCTTTAATGTCTTCCCCTGTGCCCTCCAAACAGCCTTGTGCTTCCTGTTGTCCGATGACCTTCTTAATTAGCCACCCTTCACTTTGTGTTTGTAACTATCTTGCTAATTATAGACACAACTAATTAAACGACAGCAACAGACGACCTCCAAGCGCCAAGGAAATAAGCCCCATGGAGGCTGGAAGAGCCGGGACCACAGCCCTGCGGTGACAGAGCCACCAGTCTGACCACCACGCCCCGTGGCCCCCCCTTCCCCACCGGTTTTTCTAACCGGCTCACGTCAGCCCCATCTTGAACTCTCATCAAGACCTCCTTCTCGCACTTCTTAAAATTAAAAACATTTCAGGTTGGCCTTACACATACTTGATTCCATATTCAAAAGGACAGGAACGTATGTGACAAGTTTCCTCTCGTGCCCTGCCCCCACTGCCCAACTATCCCCCCCTAAAGAACACCATGGAAATCACTGTCCCCAAGGCAGTCCCTCCTCCTGGCAAAATGCTCTCTCCCTCTGTGGGCCCAAGAGCTTCCCCACCTCTGCGGCCCCTGCTTCTGAAAGCCACAGCCAGTAGGAGTGCAATTCTGCAACTCCTCTGCACGCGGTCTCTGTGCCGCCACATTCAGCGTCTGAGGTCAGGACAGGTCGTTCCTGGTCCAGATGACTCTCAGGGGCCCCGGCCTCGACTTCGGCGGTGCGCCCGGCCCGCCAGCTTCCCAGTAGGCTCTCTCAACTCAAATGACCACACCGTCAGTCTACTCAAAACCCTTCACGTGGGTCTTCTCTTCCCACAGGATTAAGTCCAAAGAACTCAACCAGCGTTCCAGACCCTTCTCCGATGTCACGCTCACTTGCTTTCAAGGCGGGTCTCTCCTGGCGCATCTTAGGGTTCTCCCAGTTTTGCTACGAAGGGCACCAGACAAGGGACAGCTGGCAGACCGTGTGAGCTCCAGAAAGGATTTTGTAAAGCTGGGGCACAGGGCATGACTGTGCGCTATCAGGAATGGACAGCAGGCACATGACGACGCAGGAAGAGACAGAGACACAGAGACACATGATGGCAGAGGCAAAGTCAAGAAGGCCACCACTGCACTCGGACACGCCACGCGGCTGGAGAGCAGGCTGTGCGCAGATGCAGGGGCACAGAGGTGAGCAGGTTTAATGGTGGGGGGAGCGGGCTGCCATCTCCCTGTGCTTCGAGACACCTCGGTGGGTCTCCCGTTGAGGCCGACTGCCCGTTGCCTTCCCGGGGCAGCTAAGACCACATGCACCCTTCCACCCTGGACCCGAGTCTTAATACCGGCTCCGTTGTCGAGAGCCACAGAGCCTCTTGGAACCTCAATGTTCTCTGCCCTGAAATGAGGGATTTGTGGGTGCCAAAAACGTCCAGATCCACTCTCAGGTTAAAAGGGCTGATATCCCCAAAGCTCTTAACGCAAAGCAGACACGAAATAAATGTGACCTCACGGACAAGCACAGCCTCCCTACATGAAAATGGCAAAGTGAAAACAACATCACGTGGTCTCCAGCGTCCCAGAGAGCGTGCTGATCCGCACCCCGTGACATCAGCATGAAGCCCGCCTCACAAATGAGGAAACAGAAGCTCACAAAGCCTAAGATCACACAGGGCAAATGAGAAGGGGCCTCACCCCGAGGCCCTGTTGCGAGCAGAGCGTGCGGTCCCACCCCGAGACACAGACTAAACCCGCACTCACAGAGCAGAGTACGCAAAGCGCGTAAATCACGGAGATGCATTGGTGGCCAGTTTCTGTGCACGTGTCTGTTACTCTCTACTAGACCACCAGGTCCACAGGATCTACTTTAGGACCCGACGTTCCACAAATGCTTAGCAAACGGCTGCTGAATGAATCAACCAACCAATATTCGGGGATAAAACACCTGTTTCACCCTGGCTTTTGCACCAAGTGCATCTAACACACACTAAAAAACAGAAGCTTTTTTCCCGACACATCCACCACTGCCACTCCTTCCCCAGACCACAGGGCTGCGGCGTCACACTTACCCACTTGTTTCTGTGGTTGACGTGGGCTCCGCTGGTTGCCAGGAAAAGAGCCGCTGCCTCGTTCCCTGCTTCGGCCGCCCGCTGTAGTAGGCAGTTCCCTGGGAGACAACGGGCAGAGACACAAGCCCTTCCTCGCCGCCGCCTTCCACAACTGACGAGCCCACGTGGGACGTCCACACAGGCCCTCCCTACAGGCGGACGCAGACACCGCATGGCCTGGGAGGAGCAGAGGCTTGGTCTGGCCGTCAGGAGACGTTCATTCTTCCCAGAGCTGTCCCCCAGACGCCACCAGGACCGGAGGGAAGCTACGTCTCCCGCCAAGGTCTCAACACAACGCGCCTGACGTTTTGGGCCAGGTAGAGCTCTTTGTGGTCAGGGGTCTGTCCGGCACACTGTACGACAACTAGATGCCAACGGCATCCCCGACCTTGCTGTAACAGGCAAACACGTCTACAGATGTCGCCAAATGTCTGGGGGGGGGGGCAGCTGTCTGAGAACCTCTGGGCTTAGAATGACCACTCTGAAGACCTTGTGAGCTGATGTCCTACCAGAAAACGTCCTTTCATTCCTAAGGCCTTAAACGTATTTGTTCTTGGCTTAGAAATGTTTTGTTTAGCATTGTCTTATAAACAAGAATCTTAGAAAGAAGCAAAATTCTCTTCTTCTTTCCCTCGTGAAATGGTTTTAGCCCTAAGGCAGTGTCTCTCTATTAAAATCCTCTTCCTTTTTGGATAAATACAAAGTATCATGTTCTACAGCTATGCTCTTTGAATTTTTTTTTTTAATATGTATTTATTTTTGAGAGAGAAAGGGACAGGGAGAGTGTGAGTGGGGGAGGGGCAGAGAGAGAGAGGGAGCCAGAGGATCTGAAGCAGGCTCCAGGCTCTATGCCTACAGCAGTGAGCCCAATGCGGTGCTCGAACACACAGACTGTGAGATCATGACCCGAGCTGAGGTCAGACGCTTAACCAACTGAGCCACTCAGGTGTCCCCAGCTATGCTATTTGAAAACTCAAATTAAACTCCAGGACTAAAAACAGGTAAAGAAATGGGACAAACACTATTTTCATACTGTTTTCCCTTCTCTCTCAGGGAGAGTGTGACTCCACCCCAGGCATGAGCCATCCTAACCCAGAGACCCTAACAAGCGCCCTGTGGCCCTTCTGGCACACACAAGACGTAAACGTGGCCTCCCTATCGAACAAAGATGACCTTCGACGGCTGACACATAAGAAATGCTGAGGAACGGTGCACTAAGGCCAGCCATTCTAAGCATACTGAAAAATGGAACAAAGGAAAAATAACCCTGAACTTGTACTAAAACTCGAAGAATAAAGTATTGACAGAACTAGCAAGACAACAGATAAACCCATAATCACGATGAAGAATTTTAATATATTCCCAAAATTGATAGGTCAAGCAGTCCAAAAGTTAGTCAGTTACTGTGTATGATTCACACAGCATGATGAACAAGCCTGATGCACGCACATAAACAGAGCACGGTGCACCCACAATGAAAAGATGCCTCTTTCCAAGTACATGTCACGCTTCTGTAAAAACCAGATCTGTAAGTACCTAATGTTCAAGTCCTAAATATCAAAGAACCAATTTCTTATATAATGTGATGCTCCGATTAAATCAGAAATCAGTAGGATGCCTGGGGGGCTCAGTCAAGCATCCGACTTTGGCTCAAGTCACGATCTCACGGTTCGTGGGGTCGAGCCCCGCGTCGGGCTCTGTGCCGATGGCTTGGAGCCTGGAGCCTGCTTCGGATTCTATGTCTCCCTCTCTTTCTGCCTCTCCCCCTGGTCGTGGATGTGCACGCTTTCTCTCTCCCTCTCTCTCTCAAAAATAAATAAACTTAAAAAAAAATCTTTAATTTGACCTTTAGTTAAATTATTAACTTCTTTCAGGGAAAGGGCTGTTTAACACCCATCTTTTCTTGGCCAGTTTCCCTCATCAGTGGCATCTACACATGCTTTATACATTGCAATACTGATCACAGTGGGATCCTTGTCCTTAAAAATCCCCATAATTTATGTAGTCAAATCAAGAAGTATTGACATTAAAACAGTGGTTCTCAAAGTGCGATCTCAGGGTTCCTAGGGGTTCCCGCGTGTCTTCCAGGGGGGTCCGTGAGGTCAAAACTATTTCTGTAACAACCACCCCTGACATTTGCTTGTCCCCCTGCACTGACGTCTGCACTGCTGATGGTCAAACTGGACCCGAACACAAATAAAGGAGGGGCCCCAAATGTAGCAGCAGTCCCTGGGTGACGACCACAGACCCCATCAAAACGAGAGCACCTTCACTCAGGGTGGCCCTTGACAGAGCAGTAAAAATTACTAAAGTTCTTCAATTTCAACAACGAGTGCCTGTTCGCAATCCCTGTGACAAAGTCATGAGGGTGCAGGGAGTTGCATCCGGCCCCGTGTGATGAAGTGCAGGAGCCTCGAGGAAAAGCCCAGAACCACTGCCTGGGCTGCAACCTAAAGTTTTCCTCAGGCTACACCAGCTTTGTGAAAGAATGACTGATTAGCAAACCATGCTTACCCAAACAGGAGTACCGGACGTTTTGCTGAAAACGAACGAAGTATGCTTTTCTCTTTAAGGAAACAAGTGGCAGTATTTGTACCAAATGATAAAAGTTGACCTTGCAAGTGAATATTAGAATTCTGGAAACCTTTTATCCAAAACTGCTACTTTGACAGCTTCTCAACACTGGAATACCTTCCTGATGAGATCGATAGTGATATTAGTAAATGTGATTCTAAAATAAAGATTTGGAAGATCTGCTCAAGTCAGCAAACCAGAATTTTTCAAATAATTAAATCATGACGTTTATAAAATCACATATGGAGAAAAGGTCCATCCAAAGCACAAGTGAACCATGGATTTTAACTTAAGAGCCAGAAAAGTTCATTGATCTGGTTTCAGATTCTACACGGCAGTTAACTTCACACTCACTGGGGATCTCTGCTCGCTGCAGAACTAAAGAAATCCGTCCACAATTATCTGAGAAGGCTCCAAAATACGCCACCCTTCTCCACCTACATTGACTGTGGGAGGGTATGTTTTCTTCACATACTTTAACCAAAACAACACACGTCAAAAGGCTGAAACGATGCAGATATAAGAAGCCAGTCACCGTTTTCTTTTGAACATTATTCCTCATAAAAAATGCTATATGCTAAACATACAATAGTTTATTATTTTCTAACTTAATACACCTTTTAAAAATTTCTCAGTTTTAATTCTAGCATGTTAAATATCAAAGCTACAACCCACTGAAACCACAGCTCTTTGGGCTCTAATTTCTAAGAGTGTAAAAGGAGTTCTGAGACTCACCGGACCAAACAAATGGAAGTGTTTCTGCTTAACCGACCTGCAGTCTGACTAAACTTCTTTTATTTTATTATTTTATTTTTTAATGTTTATTTATTTACAGAAAGTGAGAGAGAGAGAGAGAGAGGGAGAGACAGAGCATAAGCAGAGGAGGGGAAGAGAGAGAGAGGGGGAGACGCAGAATCCAAAGCAGGCTCCAGGCTCCGAGCTGTCAGCACAGGGATTGATGCGGGGATCGAACCCACGAACCCTGAGATCATGACCTGAGCCAAAGGCACCCCCTGGCTAAATTTTTTTTTAATTTTTTTTTTAACGTTTATTTATTTTTGAGACAGAGAGAGACAAAGCATGAACGGGGGAGGGTCAGAGAGAGGGAGACACAGAATCTGAAACAGGCTCCAGGCTCTGAGCTGTCAGCCCAGAGCCCGACGCGGGGCTCGAACTCATGAAACCGTGAGACCATGGCCTGAGCCAGAGTCGGCCGCTTAACCGACTGAGCCACCCAGGCGCCCCCTGGCTAAACTTCTTAAAGCATAAGATGACACGAAAACAACCTGGGCCTTTGCTGGGGTTGCAAGCACAGCCTCACTCGCACCAGCACGCCATTCGGCTGCTCAGTTTCTGGCGGAAGGGCTGGCGTGACGCCTCGTGGCCCCTCCAGCCCCGAGCCCAGCCCTGGGGCCCACGCTCTACCTGTCGCGGCGTCGGGCGCGTTGGTGTTGCTGCCGCGCTGGATGAGTCTCGCCGCAAAGCTGTTTTCGTCAAACGACGTCCCATTCAGCACCGGGAGGTCCTCGAAGGGGTTCACCGAGTGGTCGGGAGACACCGTGACGTACTGCACCGCGAGCCACAGGGCGGTGCTGCCCTCGTGGTCCTTCAGCTCCAGGTCCAGCCTGGAAGAGGGAAGCGACGTGACGGCAAACGTCGCCTCCGCCCGACGCCGCGCTGCCAACAGCCTCGTTCTCTCCTCACGCACATCTCGAATGACAATTTTTTACTGTGCTTTTACTTATTGAAACGCACAACGCTAGACGGCGAAGACGCTTGAAGGGACTTCCTTCCACTCACGACCCCCCCGCCCCCGTCTTCTCGATGCCGTTGGTGCGTACCGTTTGCACTGCAGCAACTGACTGAATACGAGTTCGTTCCTCGCCATGATGCACAGGTGTAAGGGGGTCCTACGGGGGGAAAGGAGAGGGGTCAACGCAGAAACGGGCTCCGTGCAGGAGAACCCCAGGCCGGACCACCACCAGCAGGAACCCCACATTCCTCCAACAGCGTGCCTTTGCGCCTCGGCAAACGGCCTTCCAAAATCACGACTAAGTGTCAGAGGACGAAAATGGTTCTGTTTCTTTGTCACCATTCAGTCAGCAGCCAGAAGGACAAGAATCGACAGAAGGAAGAGACAGAAAACATGGTCCCGTTAAACGCTGGCGCTCACTCACTACCCGTGTTCTCACACCAGCAGTTTCTAGCACACGTACACGTGTCTTCCCCACCTAGCCTCCACAATTCTGAAAAGAAATGCCTTTCTTCCTGTAACTCTGTTCTACACAAGCACAGTCAGAGCAGCAACAGGCCGGAATCCCAGGCCAGGACGGATTAAAGCGGCTTCTTTTTAGCCCTCGAGTGCCCTGAAGGGGACCCGCTGCTGGCACCTGTCCCAGAGGCCCGGCCACCAGACTCACCGCGGCTGGGGAAAGTCAACGTAAAGAATCAACACAAGAAAAAAAGGATGCAGTCATCTGGGGAAACAGAGTAGTTATCAAACGATGCTGAGAGTTCACGAGACCCACGTTACTTGAGTGTGAGATCCGTCACACGCGTTTTCCTGTTCTGCTGTGTGCCACGCTGCATGAGGCAGATACATGCACCAGAGGGAAAAACCCCACAATGTGACCTCCCGGAAACACTGGGGACGGCTGTGAGATGGGGCGCATCCCCCTCCGAGCGCCCCCGCCAGTTCTGACCCAGGTGCCAGCAAAGGGTGCCCACGGAGGAGCTGGACCAGTGACACCTGCAAATCCATGGACCTCGGTTCCCAGCATGGAAACAATGTCCCCAGATGCCTCTGGGCTTTGTCAAGCCTCTCATCTGCCTAATACACCAACGTCTGGGACTTCCACGAACACCAGATTAAATAGCGAGCCCGTCTGCTCGTCACGCGCCACCATAAGATACTGTTCTGGAAACAGCGCTAAGAGCAGCCCGGTGACCCCACTAACCTGCCCTTGCTGTCTTGCATGTTGGGGTTGGCACCGGCCTGCAGAAGGGCCTCTGCGATCTGGGCCATCTCCGACATCACGTCTGCGGAGTGTTTCTTTGAACTGTACAACGCCACGAGGTGCAACGGTGTCTCCTGGGCACCCAACGTGGCGGCATTGACCAGGGCCCCGTTCTTAATGAGGAAGGTGGCGGCAAAGAGATCTCCTTGAAAAGAAACAACAGAAAAAATGGTTACACACGACAACACCAGGGCGAGCTACTCTGGCCAACACTCCTCGGAAAGTCAGGAACCGCAGACAAAGAAGAGGGACCACCGGGCATGTCTACACAGAACCTTCAAGATCACAAAGTCACCTGCTTGAATTCCTGCGGACCCGCTGTCACCTGCAGCCCCCTACCTCTCACCACCACCCCAGTACTCCAGGCTTCCAGGCACAGAGGCCACTCCTGATCACCACCTCTCGGACAGGGTTTCTAGATGCTTCAACACGATCCATGTCGCTCCCTTATCTCTTGAGCACAGTCTTACCGCCAGCGTGCTGTACTCGCGCACAGGTTCCTGTCCAGAGTATGACCACACCTCGCTGACTGCTACCACACACATTTTTAAAATCTTCTCAATTTGTGACATACACGCATAACAGTCTCAACAAGAAGTTTTCAACTAAATATCTGGACAAATAATCTGCACACATTGCTATTTATAAGAACTTCACTTGGTAACCTAAATGGTTGTAAAAACAAAACTTCTTCCTAAGTCCCCTCCGTCACCTTAATTCTTGGAGAATTTATAGGCAGGGAAGTCTGCCTAGAGCAACGTACAAATCCCAAATGAAGTCTGAATAACTTCAGCAGAATCCAGCAAGTTCAACAGCTCCAACTGCTTACTGTCTCTGACTATGCAGCACTCGGTGGGAGGAAAAACAGAAACTACTTTGACATCCTGACAAAAGGCCAAGAGTTAAGTTTACGTAAAGATATTAAAGGTATACAATTCTGAAAATACATGGGGACCTTCAGAACCAAGCAATCTGACAAGTGGCAATTTAATGTTAAAAATACTTGTGGAAAACCAGTTGAAGCAGACTTGTCTAACTTGGAAGGTGATAGGGATTAATTAAATGTGTCATAGAAGGTTGCTTAAAGTTCAATTCACCTTGGATTTAGTTCCACTTACATCTTAAAACATGCAAAAACAGTCCCGATACATAAAATTAACATTCCTTAAGAAAATAAGGCACAAAGAGCAATGCATCCTAAGGTAATGAACTGTGAACAGAGGAATCACCCAGTTACAAATGCACTGTGCTCGCACTGAGGCTTCTGTCTAGCTGCAGTGGGAGGCGGTGGTTTCTTCTCGGGTCTGCAGGCAGTGCGCCCATGAGCCAACCCCTCCCGGGACAGGCCAGACCTAACTTCCGGGTGTGCCGCAGCACTTAGCTAAGTCATGCCAAGGATTCAGAGGTACTTTCTGTAGATTCTGTCTCCACTCAAGGTCTACAGGATGAATTTCGTACAAATCACATCCTTCCTCAGCTGGAAGATCCCCAAAACGTACAACAACCCCCCAGGTTCATCTGGTGCCGTGACGGCCTGCAGTACTGGAGTTTGCTGGCAGTCTTGGGTTGGACACCAGGCTGTGGAAGGCGTTATGGAACTTCTTCACTATACACATCACTGGCGATGGTGCTCTTTCCACAGCTGACCTGTTTTTGTCTTTGCAGCCAGACACGTGCACCTGTGCCTGAATCTGTTAGTGCTGCAGATGTGGGCTCCTTTGAATCACAACTTCTACGTGACGATTTTCTCTTACAAAGTCACTCACGAGAAGTTTTCTTTGATATCCGGCAACATCATCCATCGACTTCAACTGTACTTCTGCGTCTCAACATCTAGCATGGGGGTTGGCATTTCTGGAGTGGCAAAGCTCTCGTGTCTGTTACCTGTGTTCCTAAGCTCATTTTCATCTGCAGGTAGGGGTTTCCTCTGGTCTTCAGCGGACATGGAATTTCAAAATCAGCTCGTTTTCAGCACCTCTCATCTGTTCTGTACCTTCTTCCAAGGGCCCAATTTGCTGAAGAATGTGAGTGCTGGTGTGGAGGTGGTCAGGCCCCCACAGGCCCCTGAGATGCTCACCGGTCCATGTCTGATTTATCCTCGCAATTGCCACTGTCTTATACAAAACAGGCACCAGGGAAATGTTTGGGAAGAAAACCAATCGACTGGCTCTGATTCCCATCAATTATGACTTCAGGTTAACTTAAGATTTCTCCAACCAGCCCCTTCTTTTTTTTTCCTGGCATCTAGAGGAAAGTGCAATCTTTACCAAAGTCACACACAAAAAGGACCACAAATCAGATTTCTTCACAACAGGATACTGGTAGAGGTGTGAAAGCAACTGATTTGCATATCAGGGGGAGACTGGGTCGGGCTTTGCTGTTTATAGATACATATACACAGTGGGCTTCCAGTAGGCTCTGACAGGGGGAGCAGCCCCCACAGGGATTCAGTCTAAGACAGAATGTATACAAATATTAACAACAGAATACAATATCCTAGAGAAAGCCACCTATATTCTGGAAGTGGAAAGAAAATTCGGGACTGTTGGGACAGAGAGACCTGAAATGAAAAGACCGATGTACACGATGCTGGGGGAGAAGTGTGGCGTTTTCACACCTTTGAGCTCAGCACAGATTCCAAACGAAGAGAGAAGCAGTAAAGCTAAGACCCCACAGGCTGATACAAAACTTACAATACATGGTGGAATACAAACCGGGCAAGCCTGCCCCCTGAAACAAGGGTCCAGGACTGCCGATCAACAGCTGGACAGGGATGGATAAAAAAGACACCAAAACTATATCGTTAAGCCCTCTTAAAAGAATTATAGCTTTTAAATTAATTTATTAATAAGAGCCAGAGATTTTTTTTTTACTTAGACAAATATATGCACATAAATACATGCACCCCTGCTCCCCCCCAAAGTTATTTAGGAATTACTGGAAATTGAAAATCGGTGATGTTTTACATGAAAAGAAAGTCAGCCCCTGGGCACACAGCCTAGAGGGAAAAGGACAACGAAGGAGCAGAACAAAGGAGGGGGTAGGAAACACCAACAGCACCATTTACAGTTTCTGTCGGTAAGAAAACATCTAAAACATTTTAGAAAGATTTCCATCAAAAACATTTAAAGTAAAAACCGTTTGGTGCTTACGAGCTGGTTATTCCTACAACCTGGCTCGGCTGCACCACCCGGCGCACGAGGAATCACTGCGCTGACGTCCACACGAGCATCCTCCCAACAACACCAACACCAAACTAAAATCCACATCAGTGTCTCCTTCAGTGCAGCTTCCCGGCTGGAGCCGTGTGCGCGGGGAGGGGGCCCCAGGCCCTTGGGGTACTCACACGGAGCCACGTGCAGGGAGGAGGTCCCAGAAGCTTACAGTGTTCCCACGGACGGCCTCACGCCGCTCCCGGGAGAGGCCCCACGGTGCACGGACTACAGGCAGGGAGACAGGAGGGCCCACTCAGAAGCCCGCTGACCGGCACTGACTCTCCGAAGGTCGATGCTGATGTTCAACAGCAAGGATTCACCTTCTGGCCCAGACCTGGCTCGGAGGAGGCAGCCGTCCTCCGGCCACACGTGTGCCTCCTGTGGCCTCGTCCACAGACACTGCCTGCCCATTTCATTCTTCACAGAACTGACCGCACACATTCCAGCGGGTGTCCAGAACCAGACCCCCATCTCACACAGCAAAGCTCTTCAGGCAGGTGACAGTGAACTTAGAGTAAGGTTGACAGTTGAATTTAACTACGTTGCTCAGTTCAACCACTTGGGAAGGTCCACGGACGACAGCTGGAGCTGAAGAAGGGACAGGGACAGCCCTCCCTCGGGAACTGGAGCTGGTCCCGGCGCGCCAGTGCGCACCCTGGCAGGACGGTGCCGCGCGTGCTGGGAACACTGGAAAGCAGAAGGACTCCCACCCTGCACGTGAGGGAAAGGACACCCAGAGGGGACCAAGTGGCCCGTCCAAGGCACTGAACGAGCACACGAGCCAGGACTGAAACCCTGGCCCACCCAAGCCCCGACGTCAGCGCTCTGCCTACCACGCCGTCCCGCCGCCCAGGGCCGGCAACAGTGTAGACCCTCACACCCACACTGCACAGACTTGCAGGCAACCGACCGACTCAGAGTGGAAGGTTCGTCGCCTGAAAACAAGCATCGAAAATGCACTGCCAATTCGTGGGCACTCTCACAACTAAGCAATCACCAAAGTATTTAATAACTCGTCAAAGATGTTTTCTCGTCGCACATAAGAATTTAACTCCTTAAGAAACATAATTCTTGAGACTTTTTTTTTTTAAGTAAGAAGTAGATTTGTTTCCAAAATAAACATCTCAGACACTAGACGCCAGGAAAAGCTAACTCCCCACGCGGTGGGAACTCTTCCCACTGTACACACACCCAGTGTGTTAACGGCTTTGCACAGCACAGGGTGGCGCCTGGGAAATGCATCTGCCCTGGACGCGGACATAATCCCAAGAGTTCCTTCCCGACCACGAGCAACATTTTCCTCTCCATCAGCCAGCAAGCTTGACGCCCTAACGCAGGGCTTTGAGGGAGATTTAGGTTAAAACCTTTGCCCAAAAAGAGCAAAGCCACAGCTGCCTACAGGACTGTATTTGAAGAAACTAGTTCCACCAACCAGGAGCAACCTGTGAATGAGTGAGTGCATATATGGCGACAGTGTAACAAGGAGAGTAAATACAGGAGTGACAGTGCACCAGCACGATAGTAGGATAGCAACAAGGCATAATGATAAAAATGGCTGTATAGTTGGAAGGGTGAATACACAGGATTAAGATGTGGGGAAATCAGTACGTTTTTGTTTTTGTTTTTTAACGTTTACTTATTTTGAGGGATAGAGAGACACAGAGTGTGAGTGGGAGAGGGGCAGAGAGAGGAGACACAGAATCCAAAGCAGGGTCCTGGCCTGTCAGCCAGGCACGGGGCTACAACTCATGAACCACGAGATCATGACCTGAGCTGAAGTCAGACACTTAACCGACTGAGCCCCACCAGGTGCCCTGGTACATCCTGCCTTTGACGTCTGCATGTAAACACAAAAATAGCCATGGCCAAGTACTTCAGCCAAGTCATCTATCCCGCTACAAAATTAAGACTTGGCATTTTTGAAAGCTCCCATTCCAGGGGCGGGAACTCTGCCCCAAGACAGCTTCTCATTCTGTCAAAAACGATTACCGCAAAGGAGAGTCAAGCAGGATCCATTTGGGACTTACCGATTGATGACACCATGGGAAAAATAAAACAAAAAAGACTAATATTCTTTTTCTCTTGTAATTTAATTAAGAGTAAAGTGTTTTGATCTTCATTCTATCACTTCCATATTCTTCCCACTATTAACAACAATAGGCTCAAAATATAGCTACGATTTCAACTAACCTTCCTACGACGGAACGAAACTTTATCCCTTTGCCATGAAAGAAGTCTAAGCTGGACAAGTGAAAACTCCGAATCCAAGACTATGTTTAAACATGTGTGGTTCCGATGCCTTCCCTCTCTTCCAGCCGCAAACACAAGCGCCACTAACGCCACCCTGGAGAAACGGTACACTAAAGATGCGAACACGTCACGTGCCTACAAGGAAGGGTCCTCTGCGGCAGGGCCGACACCAGGAGAGCCCGAGAGACAAGGCGCAGCAGCAGCTTCTCCTCCCCACCGACCACAGACTCGACGTCACGAGCAGGCTGAAGCAGCATTTCGGAATGTGTGCAACAGGGCCAGAGGCTTCAAGAGTTACTTGGGTTAAAGTAAACTCGCTCGCAGGGGGACATGCTTCTTCCTACCTCTTTGGATTCCTTTGTGTAACAGGCTCCAGCCATTCCTGTCCACCATGTCCACATCGGCTCCGTGACTAACCAGCGTGGCGGCAATGCTCTCCAGTCGCCGTGACAGGGCCAGGTCCAAGGGGAGGTGTCCGTTATGATCCACTTCGTTCAGCTTCCCAGGGAGCTGCACAGGTAGGTTTGTAAATCAGCACCCAGCTGGCAGACCATACAAGCGATTTTAGCGTCTCCCCACCGGACCCTTACACACCCTCTTTCACATAAATGCCAAATTTTAATGCCGTTAACTGTTCGCTCGACAAATTCCACTGAACTGACCACCTTCTGCCAGGCCTCTGAAGGGCACACGCCTTTCAGGGAGCACAGAATTAGTGGGGGTCACAGAGCGGACACAACACCATGGAAGACAACGCAGGGCCAAGAGGGAAAGGAGGACGGGAACAGCTAACGTGCTCGCAAAGACCACGGCTCCATATGGAACTCCCTCGCAGATACGGGACACCCACGAGCCAGCACCCCTCACTGCCACCTTCACTTCTTCATCGGGCAGTGCAGTCCGCACAGTCACAGCCCCTAGAGACGTCCATGTCCCAACCCCTGGAACCTGCATCACCGTCCGCAACAAAAGCGACTCTGCAGATGTCACTAAGATTGAGGACCCTGGAGTGGGGACCACATCCCGGACTACCTGTCAGATCCCATGTGTCCTTAAAAGTGAAAGAGGGGAGCGGAGGGGCAGACGAGACAGAGGTGACAGGAGGACTGGCTGTGCTACCCCTGGCTCTGAGACGGGAGGGATGTGGTGGGCTCCAGAAGTCAAGAGAGCCCCAGGTTAAGCCAGCTGGTCCTACAACCACAAGGAAGTGAATTCTGTCAATACCCCAAACAATCAGGAAATGGGACCCTCCCCTAGAGCCTCCTGCCGACAGCCGGGTTTGAGACAGGCGATGCCTGGACCGGGCTTCCAACCTGCAACACCTGTAGGGTGACACATCTGTACTGTTAACCACTAGCTTGTGGCAATTGCCTAGAGCAGCAAAAGAAAACAAAGGTGGATGTGGGTGCCTGGAAGGAAGTCAGCTACCGCTGCAGCCACTACCTCAACATGTGGACGTGGCTCTACAAGTGGGCATGGGCAGAGGCTGGAAGATTTCGGAGGAGCGTAGCGGAAAAAGCGCAGACTGTGCTGGAGGGACTCCTGGGAGACACGTGCACATCAGAGAGTGCGCCGGTGAGGGCTCGGAGGGAGCAGGGGACACTCAGAGAAAAACAAGCGACGTATGGTTTTCAGAAAAGGTAGGAAAAATGGAAAAAGCGGCTACAGTACCTGTGAGTCCATTTCAATTAGATAGAGGAAGACCACATCCTCTCTCTCTACTTTGATAGCCTTATGCAACGGGTACTCAGTCTTGGATTTGATCATTTTGTACAACAACTGGGCACTCATGCTGCTGAAGTCCTCCTTCCGTAGGTCGTCCTGAGGACAGAAGGCCAGTGAAAAGCAGAACAGACCCAGCAGACCAACAGCAACAACAACGGACGTTCTGACTTCCCGCGAGGGTGCTTTGCTCACAGCCCTCCATCTCTCACCCACCCAGTGGCTGGCGATAATTTCCGCACAGTAGTTCATCAGCGTGCCGGCACTCAGTTCCTCCGCGGTCTGATAGAAGCGAATACAGTTCCTGACGTTCACCAGAGACATAACACCCTTCTCACATCTACGAGAGAATGTTAGTGATGAACAGTGTCACTGGGACAAAGAGAGTCACAAGTTAATCAACCAAAGCTGCAATCTGAGTCCTGGCCAGCCGTGTCCAATAACCCTGAAGTACAGGGAGAAGCAGAGGAGTGATGGATCGGTTCCAGCAGAGGTACCGTGTGTTAGAAGTACCAGCATCTCATTGTATCACATTGACCGTTCTGGTCATAATCAAAATAACCTCTAAGTGGTCAACCCCAGCCCCCCAACTGCCTCGAAAGTAATGCCATGGAACTCACTTCACTGATCATACACAGGTACCTGCAACATCACACACTCGATGGGTCAGATTCACTCCTTTGGTATGTAACTGTGTGGTGTGGACCTGCGCACAGTTCCCACCAGCACATCTCTGTTACACAACCAGCAAGGCTTAGGATTAGCTGCAGACATGAGCTCTAGGCCTCGATAAGGATCTCCTGGAAGTCCCCCCTCCCAGAGGTGAACTAGACGGTATGTGAAGTATCACTCGATAAAGCTGCTTTAAAAAAAGTTTTTTTTAACATTTACTGATTTTCGAGAGGCAGAGACAGTGTGAGTGGGGGAGGGGCAGAGAGAGAGGGAGAGACAGAATCCGAAGCGGGCTCCAGGCTCCAAGCTGTCAGCACAGAGCCCGATGCAGGGCTCAAACTCAAGGACCGTGAGATCGTGACCTGAGCCGAAGCTGGACGCTCAACCGACTGAGCCACCCAGGCGCCCCTCGATAAAGCTGCTTTTTACAACCCCACTTACCAAATGGATCCCGCAGGGGCCCCTGGGAGGCTCAGCTGGTTAGGCATCCAGCTCTTGATTTCAGCTCAGGTCACGATCTCATGGTTTTTGAGTTTGAGCCCCAGGTCAGGTTCCACACTGCGGGTGCGGACCCTGCTTGGGATTCTCTCTCTTTACCCTTCCCGCCCCCACGCACGTGCACTCTCTCTCTCCCAAAAATAAATACACACACACACACACACACACACACACACACACACACACACACAAATGGATCATGTATGTAGACAACTGAGTTTCATCAAGTACAACCTAGTCCACCCACAGAACACTGCAGTATACACATGAAAAACCCATATTATACACACAGTACACACGCGGTTCACACACAGTATACCCACAGGACACACGCAGTACACATATGGTACACACAGTGTATATGTCGTACAGAGAACACACGCCGTATACATGCAGTACACACCCAGTATACACAGTATACAGTACACACGCAGTACACACAGCACACCCAGAGTACACCCAGAGTACACACAGTACACACCCAGTACACACAGTACATATGCAGTACAGAGTACACACATGGTACACATGCAGTACACACAGTACTTCCAGAGTACATCCAATACACATGCAGCACACACAGAGTACACCCAGTACACACACAGTACACAAAGAATACACACAGTACACACATTGCACCCGTAGTACACACAGTACACAGTACACACACAGCACACGCAGCCCACACACAGTACACACAGTATACAGTACACCCAATACACATGCAGCACACACAGTACACACGCAGTATACACGCGTACACACACGGTACACACGCGGTACACACACAGTACACAGTACACACTGTGTACTGAAGGAAGGAGGAAGGAATGAGGAAGAATCTCGCAGTCCTTCTCCATCCAGTAGTCGACGCAGGTGCCTGTTTCGTTCCAAGACCAGCGCTCGAGTCCTTTGTTTCCAAAAGACACGATGACTTGGTGTAAAGAAGCATCTGCCCTCCAGGTACCCAGGCACTCTGTAAGCCCAACTGTCACGGCACCTAAACAAGTTACCGCGATGAGCAACCATGCTTCTCTGTGAGCCGCTAGCCACTGTCTGTGCCGTGTCTGCCCGTGCCCGTCGCACCTCAGCAAGGTCTGACCTGGCTGTGAAATCAGAGTGCCCCGGGGGCAAAGTCCTCTGTGGCACACGTATGGAACCTCTCGATTTTACGGCGGCAAGCACCCCAGACGGCCGCTCTAACGCTCAACCTCAGGGAGCACGCGCATTTGCAGAGCCCTTTGCAAAGCACTTTCACAGACAAATGCTGAGTCTGAAAATCCCACTCTCCTGCTTTCTACTGCCAAATGACATTTGTATCAGGGACTCAAATGCGTCTCGTGGACACTGACGTTTCCTTACAACTGGCAGACGCTTCATTTCCGCCTACCTCTGGGATCTCCAGAAAGCCAGCCACTATTTGGACGGCCTAGAGCTAGTAACTGACATGATTTACACAGCTAAAGACCATGTTATCTTATTTAAAAATTCAGATTCTCAATGCATGTCTTCTCTTGCAAAAGTACTGAGACAAACTTTCCTCCAGAGGAATTTTGTGGTTGTTAATACGTGTTTTTCATTTTACAGCACAGAAAAGGATACAGATGCAGAAAAGCAGACTATTTTTAAAGTACAAAATCAAGCATGTATTCCAGCATCTCACAAACTCCTGTCTAGTTTCAGCACCACTCCCACACGCACGAATAGGAGACGTGGAAAACGTACTGACAGGAGAAACAACAAAGCACTACCTGGTGGAATTACAGGTGACTTCTGTATTTCCCAAACGACACACACTGAGCTTGTATTTCAGTCAGGAAAACAATGATTACATTAACTGTCAATTTTTGGCATATACTACGAATTCTTCCTTAAAAAAAGTATCTTTCTGATAACACTTCCCCCCAAAACTTCCTTTTCATCAAATGCGTGACAGCATTCCCAACCCTCCAAGATCCCTACGTTACAAAACCAAGCAACCGCTGCCCCACACGGAACTGCACACATTTGCGACATCCCCAATCCCTGCACTACCTGGGACGTGTGATTTCCCCTGCGCACAGCAGTGGGCGCTCTGCGACCTTTTAAGAGCCCATGCTGGACCCCACGCTTCGGAGTCTGGCAGCCCAGCCCTCCACAAAGCCACGACAGATAAAACTCAATGCCCACATCCAACAATACAAAATTGAGCATCTGGTAATACTGATGGTAAAGAAGCCTAAGCCAGTCAATTAGCAACAAATATTTTAATTAAAGAATCCATTACACTGATTACAGTTGTCTACACTACTCCAACCCCAGGGCATTTTTATCAAAGCAATTTAATTTACAAGCAAGTTTGACAAGATCAATGGAAAAAAGCTCAGGAGATCTAGAAAACAAAAAAAAAGGATACGAATCACATTTGGTCTAGTTAAAACCATTCCCAGGTCCCCCTGAGACGCTGCAACATGCCGACAAACGGAACAGCTCTTCGCGAGGCCCCCACGGTCAGGCTGGCTTCGCTGACCTAACACCGCACGTGCCTACAAAGCCCAGACCTGTTTGGGGTTTCTAGTAACTGGACTTAGACATTAGAATGCATGTAAGCTGACCTCAGGCACCCAGGGTTAGGAGGAACCTGTGCACCAATTCGCATGGGCAGGTGGGCCCGGAGCACCACCCCGCAGGGCAAACAGCAGGCTGTCAGCTAAAACCACGGCCTCGCTCACCCGGGAGAAAAGCCATTCCTGCAACCCCCAAGAGAATACACAAGCTCACTAAATGGTATAAAAGACACTCCACCAGCCAAACTGACCACCAAGGGGCACATCCCCAACAGAAACTAAAACTAAAAGGCATTTTGCCTGACATCACTTGGGGTGACGTTTGTTTCCCGTTGCTCGAGAAGGCCAACTTGGGAGAGCAGCAGAGAAAATGCAATATAAAAAACACAGACTACCTCCTTGGGAACCTAAATGAAGAGCCCAAAAACACTGGCTACGAAACCGCCTGAACGGTACACTTGTGTATTAACTTAGGCATTAATGTGTTTCTTTTTTTTTTTAATGTTTTTATTTGTTTTTGAGAGAAAGTGAGAGCTCGCGCGCGCACACACACACACACACACACACACACACACACACACACACACGTGAGCAGGGGAGGGGCAGAAAGAGGGGGACAGAGATCTGAAGCCGGCTCTGCACTGGCAGCACAGAGCCTGACGTGGGGCTCGGACTCACAAACTGCGAGATCGTGACCTGAGCCGAAGTTGGACGCTCAACAGACTGAGCCAGCCACCTGGGCACCCCGACTTAGGCGCTAATGTGTTTCTAACACAAGGAACATGACCAAGAACTTCACCCAAGGTCCTATATTATTACAAAGTAGAATAAATGTCACAGGAAGTGATACAGGAGGGAAAGCTGAGCATTTGGACACCGTAATCTCTCTTATATTCTTTACGTAATATACACACAATTACGTAATCTCAGGTTAAAAAAAAAATCAGTGAAAGGAAAGAGAATACCTAAAGCTTTGGCAGAATTTAGCTTACAAGAACACAAAGCAAGGGAGGTAAAGTCCTCTCCCCACTACTGCTTTCAGAGGAACACCTTGCAAAAGTTATTTACATTAGCAGAGCTTGGCACATAATTCAAGCTCAGCCACCACCACTGGAGGCGCGTGACCAGCTCAGCCGGGACTTGCCTCTCCCTGAGGAGCTGCAGCTGAAAGCGATTAGCCAGTTTCATTAGCTCAGTGAGGAACACGTCGTCGTCTCCGAACTCCAGCTCGTCCGTGTAGACCCAGCGGAGCATCGTCCTGGTCACCTCAGGGTTAGCATCTGGGGAGGGAAAGAGAGAGGCTGAAATACAACACACCGATGGCGCACTGAAGCCTTAAGCCTACTAAAGGAGGGTCCCTAAACCTTGAGGCTAATGAAGCAAATAAGGCAAATGCTGGTAACCTCCACTCAAATAAATATCATGCCGCCATCAAAAATGGCAATTAAGCATTCTGGGCAGCATCTGACTCCAGAAAAATGTTGTTTTGCGAAGGGAAGGAAGTAGGAGACGTGAACTACTAAAGATGTAAGTCAAATAAGTTGGGGAACGTGTTTTAAACACATCACAAAGAGTTTACATTCCAAGAAAGATCGTACAAATAAACACGAAAAGATGGGGGTGCCTGGGTGGCTCAGTCAGTTGAGTGTCCGACTCTTGATTTCGCCGCAGGTCATGATCTCATGATCTCATGTTTTGTGGGATCAAACCCCGCGTCAGGCTCCGCGCTGACAGTGCGGAGCCTGCTTGGGATGATCCCTCTCCCTCTCTGTCACTCCCACCCCTCAAAATAAATAAGTAATTAAAAAAAAACATGAAAGGATGGACAACCAACAGGAAAGTGGGCAATGGACAGAAGTGGTAATTCACAAAGATAAATAAAAATGCTCAGTAAACCTTACCAGTAACTACAAACACAAATTTAAACTACAATACATTTTTTCCATCTCTCAGCAAGCAAAGATTCTTAAAAATGTGTAAACTGTTACACAGGAATTATACACATCGGTTAGGATAATCCTAATAACTGAGCAAATACAGAGAAGTATATGCAATAAGACAGTCAACACAGTATTATTTTTAATAGCAAAAAACTGGAACAAGATTCTGAAGAGTCCAACACTGGAAAGCTAATTATGGTATTAATACTCAAAACGGAAAATTTTGCATCAATTAAAATTACTTAGATCTGTATTCAACCTAAAAAAAAATACTCACTATATTGGTTTAAAAAAGAAGGCTAAAGGGGTGCCTGGGTGCCTCAGTCGGTTAAGTGACTGGCTTTGACTCAGGTCACGACCTCACGTTTCGTGGGTTCGAGCCCCGTGTCAGGCTCTGTGCCGCACACTTGCTCGAGGCCTGGAGCCTGCTTCAGATTCTGTGTCTTCTCTCTCTGCCCCTGCCCTGCTTTTGCTCTGTCTCACGCTGTCTCCCAAAAATAAATAAATGTAAAAAAATAAATAAATAAATAAAAAAGAAAGCTAAAAATACAGGTAGTAAATCTCTTTTTTTTTGCAATATATTTGTGTGTGTATATGTGTATGAGTATGCATATACACATACACATGCGGCTTTGGGGCTCGCCCACTCATGCTAACCAGGTTCAAGCCCGCTCACCCTCTAAGGTCAGACAAGACTGAGGACATCCAGGGAGGTATGGCCATAAACAGACTATCAACCTATTTTCTTAAAGTAATCTCTACTCCCCAATGTGGGGCTTGAACTCACAACTCCAAGGTCAAGAATCACACGCTCCACCGACTGAGCTGGCCAGGTGTCTATCTACTGAGACAATAGAACAACAGACTAAGATAACCCTGGTAGAACCTATGACTAGCTTTTCTTTGAGATTATTTTTCATTTTCCTGATTTTTTTTTAATTTTTTTTTTCAACGTTTATTTTTGGGACAGAGAGAGACAGAGCATGAACGGGCGAGGGGCAGAGAGAGAGGGAGACACAGAATAGGAAACAGGCTCCAGGCTCTGAGCCATCAGCCCAGAGCCTGACGCGGGGCTCGAACTCACAGACCGCGAGATCGTGACCTGGCTGAAGTCGGACGCTTAACCGACTGCGCCACCCAGGCGCCCCTCATTTTCCTGATTTTTAATGAACATGCATTACTTGTATAATTTTTTAAGTTAAAATAAAAGACTCTACAGAAACTTGGGGAAACTCTTGGGATGAAAACTGTAGTATAAAATATCTAAAACTATGATTTCCACTAGAGGCAAGCCTTGATTAGAGTAAGGGCAGTGGAGATGAGAGGTCATCAAAATCATGGTGGTCCTCAGCTAGCAGAATCAGCACTACCCGAGAACTTGCCGGAAGCTCCTGGGCCCTGCCCAGACCTGCTGAACCGGAAACTCTGGGGAGGGGCCAGCATCTGGCTTTTATTTAACTCGTCCTCTGTGTGATTCTGGCTGGCTAAAGGTTAAGGAATCAGAGCTCTGTTCTTGATTGTCTAGGAAAGGTGCAGCAAAAGCCAGGCACCTCTTATTAACTTGGTAATTAGGCAACAAATGATTAGCGCTTATTAACCCCTTCTCTTCCAAATACAGGAGGAGAGGGCTGAAGGGGGCAATGCCGCATGGAACCAGAGGCTCTTGACTTATTTGCTCCACACTGATTTACCCATCATTCCCTAAAACAGCCTGATATGGAAAGGAAAAAAAAAAAAAAGGCATAATGAAAAAACATTGTGGGGCACCTGCGTGGCTCAGATGGTTAAGCGTCCCAACTCTGGATTTCAGCTCATGTCATGAGCTCGCAGTTTCGTGGGATCGAGCCCCACAACGGGCTCTGCACTGACGGCACGGAGCCTGCTTGGGATTCTCTCCCCCTCTCTCTCTTCCTCCCCTTCTCGTACATGCGTACATGCTCTCATGCTCTCTCTTCCTATCCCAGAATAAATAAACATTAAAAATTAAAAAAAAAAAAAAGAATTTAAAAAGAAAAAAAAAATCTGAAAGAATATACACCCCGGGGCACCTGGCTGGCTCAGCTTGTGGGGTGTGTGACTCATGATCACAGGGTCGTAGGTTCGAGCCCTATGCTGGGTGTAAAGATTACTTAAAAAAATAAAATCTCACAAAAAAAAAAGAAGAGGGGCACCTGGGTGGCTCAGTCGGTTAAGTGTCCGACTTCGGCTCAGGTCAAGATCTCACGGTTCGTGAGTTTCATCCCTGCGTCAGGCTCTGTGCTGACAGCTCGGAGCCTGGAGCTGCTTCGGATTCTGTGCCTCCCTCTCTCTCTGCCCCTCCCCCGTTCATGCTCTGTCTCGGAAATAAACACTAAAACTATATATTTTTTTTATTTTTATTTTTTAACATTTATTTATTTTTGAGACAGAGAGATGGAGACACAGAATCCGAAGCAGGCTCCAGGCTCCGAGCCGTCGGCACAGAGCCCGACGCGGGGCTCAAACCCACGGACAGTGAGATCGTGACCTGAGCCGAAGTCGGACGCTTAACCGACTGAGCCAGCCAGGCGCCCCTAAAACTGTATTTTTTAATAAAAATAAAAGGGCCAAAGATGTGAACCAAACTGACAAAGAAGACACACAAATGGTCAATAACACGTGAGATAATGTCCTCAGAGAAATGTAAAATAAAAAACCACAATGCACTCCACATCCCTTTGTGTGGTGAACATTATAAACAAGAAACAACCTGCCTAAGGGTCAGTAAGGACTTGGAGCCACCAGAACTCTTACACACAATGCCGATGGGGTGTGAATGAAACGTCCGTTCCCAGAACGGGTGGGTTGTTTCCTAAAATCAGTCACTCCTAAGTATCTGCCCAAGAGGGACAAAAACGAGTGCCTACACAAAGACACACAATTGGGCATACTAATCTTTGTAACAGCCAAACGTAGGTAAATCGAACAACACATTGTGGTGTGTGCACACGTGGAATACTATTCAGCAGTGATAAGGAACAAACAATGGAAACCATAACATACGGAGATTCTGGACGAATCTCTCAATCTTTAAGCTGAGGGAATGAAGCCACCTGACTCTTGATTTTCACTCAGGTCACGATCTTGAGGTTCACGAGACTGAGCCCTGCATCTGGCTCGATGCTGCCCGCGTGGAGCCTGCTTGGGATTCTCCCTCTCTCTCAGCCCCTCCCCTGCTCATGTGTGTGCCTGCGCACTCTCAAAATAAATAAATAAACTTAAAAAAAAGATCCTATATATTCCATTCTGTTTTTACAAAAGTTTGGAAAACGCAAGCCAATCGCCGTGCCTGGGTGGCTCAGTTGGTTGCGAGTCTGACTTTGGCTCAGCTTATGATCTCACGGTTCACGAATTCCAGCCCCAAATAGGGCTCTCTGCTGTCAGTATGGAGCCTGCTCCAGATCCTGCTTTGGATTCTCTGTCCCCCTCCCACCCTGCTCCTCCCTAGCATGAGCTCTTGGTCTCTCTCTCTCTCTCTCTCTCTCAAAAATAAATAAACATAAAAAAAAAAAAGAAAAAGAAAAGAAAAGAAAATGCAAGCTAATCTACAATGAATGGAAGCCAATAGGTGGTCGGCTGGGGATGTGGATGGAAAAGGGATGAATTAAAAAGACACAAGAAGAACTTTCAGGGAGGTGAAAATGTTTGTCATTCCATTGCTGACAGTTTCACAATTCTATCAAAAGGAATCAAACTGTACACTTTTAAGGTGGGCAGTTTATTTCACGCCCTTTACACCTCCGTGAAGTTGGAAGCAAAAGAAAGTCAAAGTGAGAGGTGGCAAGGCACTGTGGTTACTGGTGTGGATTCTGAGCCAAGCCGAATGGGTTTCCAACCACGGCCTGCACACTTAACTACCGTGCGGCTGGTGTGCGTTACTCAGCGTCGCCGTGCTTCAGTTTCTGTCTGTGAGACGCAGGCACACGACGCTGCTCACCCACAATGCCACCCTGCAGGTAAGGGCGCGAATACGGGCCGGGCGCGAGGGGCTCTACTCCCACACAGTAGTCACTACACCTCAGTGCTGCTGTGGTGACACGGAGACTATTTGTTGGGAGTGCGAGCTGGTGGAGCCGCTCTGGAGCGCAGTACAGAGGCTCCTCAACAAGTTAAAAGCAGAACTACCCTACGACCCAGCAATTACATTGAGGTATTTATGCAAGGGCTACAGGTGTGCTGCTTCAAAGGGGCACATGCACCCCAATGTTTAGAGCAGCACTACTGACAAGAGCCAAAGTCTGGAAAGAGCCCAAGTGTCCACCGATGGATGATGGATAAAGAAGGTGTTGTATATATATATACAATGGAGTATTACTCAGCAATCAGAAAGAATGAAATATTGCCATTTGCAACTACGTGGATGGAACTGGAAGGTATTATGCTAAGTGAAATGAGGCGGTCAGAGAAAGACAAATATCATACAACTTCACTCATAGGAGGACTTTAAGAGACAAAACAGATGAACATAAGGGAAGGGACACAAAAATAATCTAAAAACAGGGAGGGGGACAAAACAGAAGAGACTCGTAAATATGGAGAACAAACTGAGGGTGACTGGAGGGGTTGTGGGAGGGGGGATGGGCTAAATGGGGGAGGGGCATCAAGGAATCTACTCCTGAAACCACTGTTGCACCATATGCTAACTAACTTGGATGTAAATTTAAAAAAAAAGAAAAAAAAGCCCTATTCACAGGGACTAGAATCAGGAAGGGCCAGTGTATTTGAGTCTATCTGACGATGGGTGAGGGAACAAGACGTCTCCCCTCAGGGAACAGCCCTCACCCCCAAATGGAAAATGCATAAAGAACAAGGACAGTGCTATGCATTCCTGATATAACGTCATAAAATAATTTAAAAAGCCAGGTTTGTGCCATTTATGATTTTAATTATGTCTTTAAAAATGCTACTGAGAGGGGCGCCTGGGTGGCTCAGTCGGTTAAGCGTCCGACTTCAGCCAGGTCAGGATCTCGCGGTCCGTGAGTTCGAGCCCCGCGTCGGGCTCTGGGCTGATGGCTCAGAGCCTGGAGCCTGTTTCAGATTCTGTATCTCCCTCTCTCTCTGCCCCTCCCCTGTTCATGCTCTGTCTCTCTCTGTCCCAAAAATAAATAAACGTTGAAAAAAAAAAAAATGCTACTGAGAGGGGTGCCTGGTGGCTCAGTCAGTTAAGCGTCCGACTTCAGCCAGGTCACGATCTCGCGGTCCGTGAGTTCGAGCCCCGCGTCGGTCTCTGGGCTAATGGCTCGGAGCCTGGAGCCTTCTTCCGATTCTGTGTCTCCCTCTCTCTCTGCCCCTCCCTGTTCATGCTCTGTCTCTCTCTGTCTCAAAAATAAATAAATGTTACAAAAAAAATTTTTTTTTAAATGCTACTGAGAGCAAAATTTGCTGAAAAACTACAGGAAGAATAAAAAGGTTCACTTTATTACAAAAAAAAAAAAGACTATTTGAAACACACAGAGTTAGCAGAACCAAGAGTCAGAAAAACACAAAAGCAACACGAGGGTTGGGTAAGGGGATATAACCACAGATAAAACAGATTTTCTGAGGCTCTAAGAGATCTCTGGCAAGAGCCCGCCAGGCCGTGTGCTCTCCTGCCCACACAGCAGCTAATTTCTCTGAAAGACCCAAGAGGAAGTCAGGACGCCTTCCCCAAGCCTGTCTCTCAAGTAACGTGTTGTCACTTTGCCACAACCTACCATTTAGCTTGGTCAGCCTAAACCAGGGGGAGGGGAATTAGGACCCCACCTTTTTTTTTTTTTTTTAATTTTTAAAATTTTATTTTGAAGTCATCTCTACACCCAACGTGTGGCACGACACAACCCCGCAATCGGGCCTCACCTGCTCCACTGGCCCCGCCGGCCTGGCGCCCCGGACGCCGCTTCTCAAGGGAGGAGTATCAAATAATTTATGGACATACTTTAAAACCACCATGGGTATCGTCTGAAGGAGCGCCCTAATACTGCGACAGAGCCACCAGGAAGGAGACTGTCGTTCACAGGGTGTCCAGCACACGCCAAGCACTGCCGTCCTCCTCCTGAAACAGAACGGCACGCGGGGCCCTGGGGGTCGGCTGAGGGCCCCTGAGAGCCTCGCGCAGAGCCTGGGGCCCGGTGCACACGCCACTGCACGGGCCGCCTCCCGCCCAGCTCGCCCAGCCAGACCGAACAGGAGGGAGGAGGACGCCTTCTGGTTTCTGGACGGCTTGTGACCCTGGACACACCCCAGGCCAGCTGAGCGACTCCCCATAAACACTGACGCTAGGGAAACACAAGGTCATTGCTACAGAAAGCACGCAGGAAACTCTGTCTTCAAAACGGCCGATCCAATGCACTGGGGCCTCTCACAGTGTGAGCCGAGCGGCTGCGAACCAGTCGCTTTGCCAGAAACAAACCGTTTTACTTCGCAAAGCTGTTCCTCCTGGTCCTGAGATTCGTTACACCATGTTAGCTACTGGTTAGTCTTTCTCTTTCGAGTTGATCAATCAGTACCTTTACCAAGTCAGTATCTTTATACTTCAAATAATAAAGAAAGAAGAAGTAAATTTGTACCCTTTTATCTTTGTATTTTGACATAATTTCGGACTAACAGAAAAGTTACAGAGTTCCCGGACACATTTTGCCCGTCTTCCCCTTGTGCTGACATCTTATGACTCATAGTACAATAATCAAAACCAGGTAATTAGGAATGATACAATATTGTTACCTAATTACAGACCTTTACAAATCTTGCCAATTTCCCCATTAGTGTCCTTTTTATGGTTCAGAATCCACACTGCATTTCATTGTCTCCTTGTCCTCCAACCTGTAACAGATTCTTACCTTGTCTTTCATCACCTTAACAGATTTGAGGCACGCGGGGCCAGTTATTTTGTGGAATGTTCCTCAACTTGGGTTTGTCTGATACTCTCTCACAATTACACTGAGGTTATGTGTTTATGGCAAATCCTACAGAAATCATTGTGCCTTTATCAGCACATCGTGGCAGGCACAAAACCTTGTACTCTTTGGAACAAGGCATGAGTCAAGAAAACTCTCATACATCCAAACATGTTTTAAATACTTCGCATTTAATGCCCGACTGTATCTTCACCAACACGTGCTGAAATTCTTACAGTGATTCACACAAGTAAGTGCTTGCCTTGAATTTTAAGAACTACCAATTACACAAGCACTTCAAAAGAAAATGTGAGCTCGGAATGTCCATCTAAGAACGTCCGTTCCGTGCCGAGTACGAATTTAGTTTTGTTCACTGCCGTATCCCTAGCACCTTGGAAAGTGTCTGCCCTCTGTGATACGGATGAAATCATTTTGAAGAAACAAAACACCAGTGAGTTCGTAAAATGATTTTATCAACTCCTTTAGTGTGGAAAAGTTCAACCACAAAAACACCGCCTGCTTGCTATTCACGCACGCGTTTACAAGAGCCTACGCCCAGTCTCCCTCAAACTGCCGGCCAGCCGCACAGCGTTAGCACCTCAGGTACCGCACAACACACAGGCTTCGGGGGCACTGGCTGCTGCCTATAACCTGATTCGGGCGACCGGACCCATGCCCCGCCCAGGCCACGCAGCAGGACTGCTGGGCAAAACACACACGTGAACACGAACCAGTCCACCCACACCTCCACCTCCTTGGAACCCGCCCCCAGCACACGCTTCATGGATAAACCGTGTGTAGAAAGTCACGATGACACAGGCTTAACTGTCAGCTGTCCTGGCAAGTGCCTCGTCTACCAAAGCTCTTGACAGCTGACTGCACAGCAGGGACCGAACTAGGCTTACGGTTTATAACAGGAAGGAAGGAGTCCAGGGACATTTACTAAACCTCTTCTAACCTCCTGATTCTCAGTGATGCAATCTTGTGGTCAGTCGCTGAGTTACAGCTGCTCTTAAATGTTACGATGTACTAAAAAAGGAAAAGCAAAATTTTAAACGTAAAATTTTATTTGAAATTTAAATTTTAAAAGTTTGCATTAGGCTCCTTATAACTTAATGCAATTTTCTGCGTTTTTACATAGTTTTGTTTGTTCTGGAAAGCAGTCATATCTCATTTTCCCATGCTTACTCATTTGGTTCCATTCAGCACTTCATGATGACACGTGAAACTACGATAAAGACTTACGCTGTCTGAATTACCGAAGGCAGAATCCATCTGACAAAGTCAGATGATGAGGTTAAAAGAAAGTAAGACTGTTCTACAGCTCAGCTGTTTTCCAAAACTATCAGAGTCGTTTATAATGTGACCGGCCATGTGCAAGGGTACCAATTTCACAAGCTCAAGCTACCGGGATCATCAATTTTTGATAATGTTTTGATAGATACCAAAAGATGGCAACTTATTCTGAACTTTTCTTCTACCCAAGTTGAGTATTGCCCATATCATATACTTTCTTCTGGTCTTTGTAAATTATCGGGTCATGTGATTAAGATCCTATCATGCATCTTGTAAAGAACACTTCATGATCTAATGGGCTTTAAAGTTATCCACAGCTCTGTTATATATGGGATCAAAGAGCAATGGCCTCAGAGAAAAGCTCTCTGCGCAGAGATTTCAATCGCATGGTCCTTCCAGTGAAGACCATTTCCCAAGCAGACGTGTTGTCATAGGCACAAATGCACACGGCCATGTGTACACACGCACAGATCTGTGTGTGTCTGCAACTCTGAACTATGGACCTCAGATTAAACCCTAGAAATGACCCTGCAGAGACAGAGTTCACTCACAGTGGAGAAGCACGAGCACCTGCTCCCCTAAACCCTTGAGGTAAATGTCCACTTAACCTCTGAGCACTGCTCACGTGTCAGCCCCTCAGACACCTTCCTTGTCGGCCCGCGCTGGTCTTCTCTACCTCAGACAAAGCAATTAACACCCTGCCCTGGCCTCGAACGATCCATTTCCACAGGACGAGGACTCTGTTACAACCATCTCAGTGTTCTGGCACTGCTGGGCAAACAGTACCTTCTGAACCGGCAAACGAAGACGTAATTCAGAATTTTCACACGGCCGATCACTTCTGCAAGTGATTCGTCATCTTACTGCCTGGGTATCTCCTTACCATGTGTTATAATTCTCATGACTATTAATAACAGACTGAAGTGTAAAATCTCTCTTTTTTTTTTAAAGCAGTTAGGTAAATACTAAATGAAAATGCAATTCTGATCTGAAGTAAACTTCTGAAAATGATTTTTTTAAAGTCTACTCACCACCACGTGTACCGAAATTCTAAGCAACGTAACGTGGCATAAAACAATGAAATCGAACGTTAAAAAGCTCAGTGCACCTGTTCGAATTCTGAAGCCTAATGGTCACCCTTCAGTGTTAGAGAAAGACAACCCCTGTTTTCTGGAGTAACTCTTAATTTTGAGTCCCAATTCCTGAACATCAGGAAAAGTACTTGGCAACAATGATTAAATTTTAAGCAACTGAACACCAGGACTTTTTCTAAGAGTGGGAGAAAAATATTTTTCTGCACATACTCCCATATTTATAATATTATATGAAAAGAATTTCTGGACAGATATTTATATTATATAAATTGTAAGAACATTGCAGATACTCAAATATTTACAATTTATTAGTCAAGTATTAAGCAGAAGTATTTAAGTCCAACCCACTGATTCACTATTTAACTAGTTCACGGTCGCCATCAATTGATAAGAAAAGTTTTCTACTTTCAGGGCACCGAGGTGGCTCGTCAGTTGAACGTCCGACTCTTGATGTCGGCTCAGGTCGTGATGCCACGGTTCCGGAGACAGAACCCCGTGTCAGGCTCTGTGCTGACAGTGTGGAGCCTGCTTGGGATTCTCTCTCTCCCTCTCTCTTTCAAAATAAAAAAATAACCATGAAAAGGTTAAAAAAAAACACACAAAACCCTGTGGTTAAAAAAAGGTTTCTACTTTCATTAAACCACTACTGTTTCAAAATGACACACATCATCTTCTGCCAACAGTTCTCGTGCTGGTGGTTTTAAGCCCTGAGCAGGCCAGAGGCTCACCTGACAGGTCCAGCTCCTCGGTGGAAGACAGGCTGGCCAGACTCCAGCTGTCGCTGCGGGCCGCCAGGACGAACTTGTGAGCATTGATGTGCTTGCCCCCAACCTTTATCTTCAGATCGCTGATGACACAAAAAGAAAGATGTCATCATAATTACATATAGCTGCGATTCACAAATGATAAACGTATGGGTACTGACCGCTCAACATATATCTGCAAAAAGAATCACAGCAAAGTTATTTCTCTGTGTTAGCACTGAATTCTAACGGGTCATGTTTACACTATCTTGCCAGACACGTTTTAGATTTCTAACTTCTGGTTTCAGTTCACAGGGGATGTTCTGCTTCAAAGACATTCCCTAATGTGATTCTCAGGGCGGTGAACCTAGCAGTTAAACAGGATCATTAATATTCGGTGAACATAGAAGAGGTTTCACACAGACCAGATCAAGACAGGTCTTCAGGGAGAGAAGGACGGAAAGCACGAACACTGTGCAGAAGCCCTGGAGACCAGGGGGCTGCACGCCGTGTGGCACCAGCCCACAATCAAGGTTGTGCAGCAAAACCACAAACAAATTGGCTTTGACAAAGCAGTCAAGGATATGAGGCCCACTATCTATATTCCTGTCCTCCGCAGAAACATTCAGACCTATTACCGGACATCTTCACTCAACCATTTATAAAGAAATGGGGTAGGAGAAACCTTTTCTCCAAACACGTTTCCATATTTATGACAAGCCATTACATGAAATAGGCCTTTCCAAACAGTTAACATGTCTGACTCTGAAATGTCAACTGCTGAGGGAGGAAAGCGTCTGGCCAGTTAACAAATTCCTAAGGATGACCCGCTGGGGCTGACACGAGAATGTGCCATATGGTTTCATTCGCAGCAATCCAAAGTCCTTAATTATCATCATTCTGTGTATTCACATGTTCTTTTATTTTCATACTCCCCTCCAAAAACGCGTTAGGTTGGGAATCTTTAGAAACTAAATACAAAAATTACTATATTAAAAAAAAAAATCTAAGGGCATCTGGGTGGCTCAGTCACTTGAGCATCTGAGTCTTGATTTCCGCTCAGGTCATGATTTCGCAGTTCATGAGACCGAGCCCTGAGTTGGGCTCTGTGCTCAAAGTACAGCCTGCTTCAGGGTTTCTCTCCCTCTCCCTCCACACCTCCCCTACCTGTACAAGCTCTCTCAAAATAAATAAACATAAAAAAAGAGTGACAAAACTAATGAGGAATGAAAAGTCTTCTAAAAAATAATAAAATAAAATAAATATCTATCATAGGAACGAACGCATCCACTTAAAAGGAAACCCAAGCAGAATACTGTTTCTATATAATGCGTGACACAGAGACGGTTTACTCCATGAACGCTGTGTCTAGAACGTTTTTATAGTGATGTAAGCATGTCAGCAACTGTAGTTCTACTAAGACCAAGCTGCAACTAATCACGTTAGATCAGAAAAATAGGATACTCAGTGTTTCAAATTATTACAAACTACTGTTAGCACCAAACACTGTTAATCAATAAATAAAAAAAGAAATGGAATTGATATTTTATTTAAGACAGAACAGATCTGGGGCGCCTGGGAGGCTCAGTCGGTTGAGTGTCCGACTTCAGCTCAGGTCATGATCTCACGAACGGTTCGTGAGTTCAAGCCCCGCGTTGGGCTCTGTGCTGACAGCTGAGGAGCCAACCTTGGATCCTCTGTCCCTCTCTGTCTGTCCCTCCCCAGCTAGTGCTCTCTCTCTCAAAAATAAATAAACATTAAAAAAATACTTTTAGATACAACAAATCACATCCTGTGATAAAACTTCTAAAATTCAATGAAAACAGGAAGCTGTTTACAAAGCACAAGTTATTTTTAAGCTCTAAATTCATGTATAAAGTATTAAATTCCATTAACTGAAATGAAGACTGTTTCCTGTCTTAGCCACAAAATTATAAAAATGAATGCTTCTATATATTCATGAATATCAGGTCAAATTGTTTTCTCTCTTATAGTCTAACATGCCAAAGGGAAATCCAGACAAGGATTTCACTATAATTTCTAAAAATAACAATTTCTACAAACGCAATTCAAAAATGGAAGACGGCTAACTTTCTGAGCACTCTACACAGAAACAATCAGGAGGCCAGTAATTTTTTTTAAATTTTCATTCCAATTAAAGCGCATTTCCTTGTAAAATACAAATGTTGTTACTAAAGAGGCATAAAGAGCTCTTGCTAGAGTTTCTCAAACACATTAACAGAAAACACTGTAAGCCTGATCTAAAAGAAGGGTACAGTAAGTAACTACATATGATCATTTTTAACTATCTTAAGGGGCAAAAGCCTTCTCCTGAACTTAAGTAAAAATAAACGTACCAATTTCTTCCACATTTCTCAATTTAAACACTTGTTAATACCTACTCTTTAATCACTCCACTTACTGAGATGCACCAAAATACTATTCAAAGGGGGGGGGGGGGGGGGGGTGGGGAGTGCCTGGGTGGCTCAGTCGGTTAAGCGTCTGACTCTGGATCTCAGCTCAGGTCTTGATCTCAGGGTCATGAGTTTAAGGAAGGCCTGCAATGGGCTCCACGCTGGGCGTGAAACCTACTTTAAAAATATATATATTTAAATACAACAAAATGTTTGTTTATAGGACAAAGTTTTTGTGGGGTTTTTTTGGGTTTTTTTCTTCTTATTTTGGTAAAAGGGCATCATCTGCTTTAGAAACGGATTTTCCAATTTCAGGCATTCCATCTCAAAAGCTCAAGTCCTTTCTGAAAGCGCTGTTCCCCATCTGGTATCCGGCCCGCACCAGGTAAGGGACAGGCTTTCGAAGCCCAGGAGAGGCCCATTGGAGCCTTGACCAGGCTCACTCTCACGGTCTCCCAGAGGGACCGCAGGATAGTGGTACCCTCCATGGGTAAGTGAGAGAAAGCGAATGGTGGGAGTTGTGAGGGAAGAGCCTCGGGGCAGGGGACACACACGTGCACCAGAAATAGGTCAGGCTTCCCGGTGCCAGCAGAAACATGGCTTTGTCTTGTCCACGGAAAAAAGAGGGGAAGAAAAGAGACAATGACCGAATCATATTTTACAAGTAGTGACATCCGTTCAATTTAAAGGGCTGTCCTTCCCTCAGAGTACACACGTCCTATCTTTTCGGCATTTAGGTTTTCTCTGTCTTATAAACGAGTAATACGGAAGATAGCGATTCTGGATTTTGATCAGTTTTAAACGCCCTAATCTATTTTGGAATTTCTCGAAGGCTTAGCTAAGTCCGGTTTTCCATTCCCGCTGCCGCCACTCCAACCCGGCCCATCTTCATCTCTGGTCTGCAGTCTGCACAACATTCCCACCGCACCCCTGCGCCCTTCTCTTCACAGTTCTCTCTACACGATGTTACCAGGTTCGTCTTCCCGAAACACCACCTCGGCTCTGGAGGCCCGACAGCCAAGTGCCTGCTCCTCACTTCCTAGAGGCTCAAGTCCAAGTCTCTCCCCTTGGCCTCCCAGCGCAAACCACCCAACTTCCCCGCCTCCTCCAGGGCCTGACATGTGACGTGTACCCAAGACGGCACCCCCCCCCCCCCGTCCTCTACATCCTGCACACGTTGCCATGTCCCCGCCTGTTCTCAGGCTCCCTCGACCAGCAACATCACTGTCTTCATCTACTGAGTCCTGCCCAGCCTCTGACATTTACCCCAAAACCTACTTCATAACAACAGCTAACAACTGAGCGCTTACTAGGTGCCAGAACCTGGTCTGAGGGCTTTAACACACGAACTCGCTAACTGAACCCTCGCAACAACACCACTATATGCAGCAGCGTGCCCACTATACAGATTAGGAGCCTGAAGCCTGTCACACACAGCTGAGCTTCTAACGCAGGCCGTGGGGCTCCAGGTCCCCCCTCGACCATCGTGCTACCCTGCCCGCTGGTTCCAAGCCGCCTTCTTCGATTCTCCCAAGACAAAGTGACCTTTCCCCTCGGAACCCCCGGACATGCAGGCTAATCCCCGTCTGCATCGGCAGCGCTATCCGCGATTTGCACGCTCCGCGCCGGAGCTAAGGAGGAAATAAAAGCAGCAGAATCTTTCCCCAAAGAGCTTACATCCCAGGGACTAGAGGTTTGCTAGTATCCCGGCTGGAGAGACACGAACTTGGGAAGAGCGTCAGGAAGAGGAGAGGTGACGCAGTGGCCCGGGGAAGCCGGGGCAGGGCCGTGCGTCCAGGGGCTCACCTGTACCGCTCCTGCTCGCACAGGTCGGCCACGATGGCCAGCAGGCGGCTGATGAAGGACTCACCGCCGCTCCCGCCGTTCGCCTGCGCGGCCAAGAGGGTGCATCTCTTCTCCGTCTCCGCCAACTTCTTCTGCAGCTTCACGTACTCCTGCCGGAGAAGCATCAAGTGCTTCTCCAACTTGGCCACCTCCTCTGCAAGGGAGACAGAGATCCCCGTTTACCGTGGCAGGCGCGAAGCAAACAGTACTCACGAAGCTCTCCCCCCACAGAGAGGATGGAGCAAGGTGACAATCTCTTAGCGATGCTCCTTCAGGACCCAGAATGGCTTGTTTATGGTGGCACTGTGTCCCCGGGCCAGGAAGACCCTCCCAGTCCAGGGCTTTCTCTTCTCGGTTTCTCTGAAGACCAATGGCCAATAAATGACAAGGAACAGACGCACACAAGATGCTAACAGGTACCTGGCCTGCAAATCCTTTACCGTAAAGCCAGAGGTCTCAAGGAAAGATTGTCAGCATCACCTAGGACACTTTTTCAAACCACTATAGTGAAACCTGATTTTTATATGTCACGCGTTCTACAAGCTCTACGTGAGCTCTCTCACACAAGCTGCAGGACCGCCCCCCGAGGGCAGCACTGTCACAAGCCACACTGCACAGGTCACAGAGACACTGAGAGTCTGCCCGTGGTCCTGAGGCTGGTGAGATGTGGGGCTGGGTAAGAGCCCAGGGCCAGTGTTAGCCGCTCCCCCACACGACCCGACACTCCCTCCTTCAGGAAGGAAGCGGGGCAGTCATATGGTTCGCACAGAAGCTAGTCCCACTCCGTAGGCGTGCTGGGGCGCACTGAACAGGTGGAGAACCACTGCACTGGATTCGTTAAGCTCAACAAATATTTGCCGAGTGACTACCAGGTCCTAAAGACTGCGCAATGGTAAGCAAATTCACACACATCTTTCCTCAGAGCTTTGAGTTTCTGGGGGAAGTAAACTTTTGTAATCATAATGACCATGCTAACAATCAAGCACAGAACTCCAGGGAGCCCTAGAAGGAAAGAACAGAGGTGTAAGAACCTGTGACCAATTTAACTTAGGACGCAGGGAGGATTCTTGGACCAAGTACACAGTCAGGAAACCTCCCTCCTTCGTTACCTGGCTCTAAACCTCGGTGGGGTTCACAGCACCGTGCCAATCGGCACCTCTATAAATCCGGGTCTCAGCCATGGAACCACAGGGCTGTCGGCCCCCTTCTCTGAGCCTCGGCGCCTTCACCCCTCTGCTCTCACCAGACACTGCCCTCGAGCCCACCGTCCCCCCAGCCCACTTCATTCTCAGGCAGGCCCTTTACCAGCAATTCTTCCCAGGGACGAAGTACCTCCGCCCTGCCCAAGTAGGGTCCCCCCCGATGACGAACTCCAAACCCATCACGGCAATCAGATCCTCTGCTGTAGCATCAACCTCCCTTCTCTGCAAGTTCAGTCCCTTTCAACTGGGTCCTTCTCCTCAGCACAGAAGCCCGTGCAAGATTCTATTAAGACAAAGCCGTCCTTCCGCCTCCGCCCTCTGTCCCCAGGTACCATTCGCCACTTCCTCACCCCAAGTCCCCAGGCATTCTGCCCTGTCCCCACCACTCCCTTGACCGTCGTCTCACCGATGACCTAACTGCCAAATCCAACAGACACTTGCCATGATTCTCATCCTGCACACCCCACCTCTCTGCGACCTCTGTTGCGACTGCAACACCCCACCCTCTCTCCAGTTCTGGTTCTCGGTCTTTCCCGTGCTTCTCTGCCTCCCTCCCACCGCTGATCACCGATGCTCCCTGGGGATCTACCCCGACCCTCTTCTCAACTCTACACCCTCCCGAGGCAGCTCCACCAGGTCAAGGTCTGCGGCTGACGCCACAATCTAAGTGCCAGTGATCCACAGACCCACCCCCATAGTTCTTTTCTTAGCTTCCTCCGTCCATCTGCCTAACACACATTGCTCGCTAGTGGCCCAGAGGGACCTCCAGTTAACTATGCCCAGAACAAAACGCGAAGCAAATTTGCTCTGCCTTTGTACTGTCCCTATACTGATCACAACACCACTGTGCAGCCTATTATCTGAAGGAGAAATGCGGGAGTAATCCTAAATGTCTCCCCCTCAGTCACATGGCCCCAACCCTACCCCAACTCCAAACTCAGCTCCCCCCTGGGGTGCCTGGGTGGCTCAGTCGGTTAAGCATCTGACTCTTGGTTTAGCTCAGGTCATGATCTCACAGTTTGTGAGTTCGAGCCCCACATCAGGCTCCAAGCTAATGGTGCAGAGCCTGCTTGGGTTTCTCTCTCTCTCTCTCTCTCTCTCTCTCTCTCTCTCTCTCTGCCCCTCTCTAGAGATAAATAATAAATAGACTTTAAAAAAGTCATCTTTCCCTGGGAAAGACTCTGGAACCCTTCAGGTCATCTCTATCCCCACCCCCACTATGACTAAATTCAGGCCCTCGCTCGTCGTATCTGATCTCCAATGTGAACAGAGTCACCACCGCATCCCAGAGCCTATCACAGGGCCTGATACACAAAAGCTCACTAAATATTTGATCAATTCAGTTTTATAAAAGAGGATTCCTTTCCTCTCTTCAACTTCATCCCTTCCCCACCTGCTACCTAAAAGCTAATTCTTTATAACATGGAAACCATCAAAAACTGGTTCAAACACACAAGAGTGGTTAAATAAACGAAGTGTGGTACTTGACTCTGAAGTTATTATGCAGCTAATGTTTTCAAAGAAACATGTAACTCAAAATGTGCATACTCAAAGATAAATATATTAACAGAAAAAAGGCACTGAAACTAAACATATTTTATCATTCCAATTTTTATTGTAAATATTCACACGTATGAGGAGTAAAAGACAGTACGAAATATGAGCAGATCTCACTGAGATGCGGGATTACCGCACTGCTCCGCACACTTCAGGTATTCTAGAACAAACGTGTTCTGCTTTCATAATTAGAGCAAGTATTTTCAGAGAAATCTGTACAAATGTTAACAGACTATCTTCTTCACGTACAAAGTAGGAAACATTTTCTTCTCTCCCCGAAGTTCCACATTTACACACATGCCTGGAGTCGCAAAGCTGGGTGTGAGTCTCAGATGTGATCACTATTCCTGGAGAAACAAAGCAGCAGACACCTGCAAGATGAAAATACGCCTCCAGCCGCTGAACTGCTCGGTGCGCTCGTGAGCTACATATCGGATGAGGGTCCCTGTAAATAACACTTCGTCCCAAAACACTACAATTATTTGGCCTATGCGTATTTAAACAAAATACTGCTTTAAAAGCCAACGGCTAAAGGAAAGCGGCACTTACAACGATCCTATTACAACACGGCAATGATCTCAGCAAGCAGCATTTACAAGTACACAAACCCGCGTAGGCAGGACTCTGTTTTATGCTTTTATTCTGGTGTGACAAATGTACAGTCACTGATTTTGAAGAGTCCTTCACGGTGACTTAGACTAAACAAACCAAGAATTGCAATTATTTACCTCAAAGGGGGAAGTATGTAGCACAAAGCAGTAAGATATTAAATTTCATGTAAGGTACGAAATTTATACTCTTTTCTGCAGAGAAGGGAACAGAAAAACTGGCATGAATTTCCAGGTGTGTTAAGACAAAGCGTAAAAGGACGCACCATTAAATTAAGAGTCACAGAAAATTCTGTTCACGGTCACCACTGGTAGAACGCGAATCTATGGCGTCAGAGGCCACGGTACGGTCACCGCTGAAGGAACAGTAGGAGGGCAGTCACTGCAGGGAACGTGGGGGCCTCTGGGGTGCTGGTAGCATCCTCAACAAGTTAGTAGTTAAACGCACATTTGATTTTGAGAATTCACTGAGTTCTACACTCAGGATTTGCTCTTTTCCGCATATACCCTACGCTTCGATTAAAAAGTTAAAACCGAACTGATCCATGCCCATAGTGGGTTCTGGAGTCAAACTGATAGGGGTCCAAATCATTCCAGCAACGCGCCACGGGGAGGTGGGCAAGTTCATCACTCAGAGCTTCGGTCTATCCGTACGCTGGGGGAGGGACTCAATCACAAGGCAGGTGGCTGGCACACGTCCCCACTCGCCTGCACAGTCACACAATCACTGGACAAACAGTTTAAAATATTTTAGCAGTTTACACACTGTATTTTGAGTGGTGGAAAGCAGAAAGGAATGCAAATGTTTTGCTGGGAACTAAAACTGATCAACGAAAGTCATGGCAAATGCACAGGACATCATGAGAAGCGTGAAGTGACAAAAGGAAAACCAGACGACTGAACACAGACAAATACCAACGAGCTACTTTAAATACTGTGTCCCCTCAGACAGCAAGTCTGCACTGACGATTCCCACACCAAAAAGCAAAGCCTAACGTTCTTTAAAAAGCATCACTATTGGGCGCCTGGGTGGCTCAGTTGGTTGAGCGTCTGACTCTCAGTTTTGGCTGAGGTCATGGTCTCATGGTTTGTGAGTTCAAGTCCCATATCGGGCTCTGTGCTGCTGACAGCTCGGAGCGTGCTTGGGATTGACTGATTGATTGATTGATTGATTCTCTCTCTCACTCTCGCTCTCTCTGCCCCTGCTGTGCTGTGTGCTCAAAATAAAGAAATAAACTTAAAAAAAAAAGCTCACTATTATTCACTTGGAAGAGGTGCAAGTTAGGCTGTGCTCTAAACAAAATTCTCAAAAAGGCAACTCCTGACTTACAACAGTAGTACAAAGTCAGTGGGGTCGACAGGGACCAACCTAGAAACAGCAGCAGAAGTGCAACCCCTTAGAGATAAACATGTGAGAACAGAAAGTAGTCTGGGGAGCAGGACTGTGGGGCAGAACTTATTATTTTTTTTAATGTTGACTTATTTTTGAGAGAGAGAGAGAGAGAGAGAGAGAGAGAGCGAGAGAGAGGGAGAGAGCACGCATACGAGAGGGGAGGGGCAGAGATAGAGAATCCCAAGCAGGGTCTGTGCTGTCAGAGCAGAGCCTGACTCGGGGCTCGAATCCATGAACCATGAGATCATGACTTGAACCGAAATCAAGAGCTGGACACTTGACTGACTGAGCCACCTATGTGCCCCAGAACTTGGTTTTTGTTATAAATCACGTAATATTTGAGTTTTAAATCTATGCACACTTATGAAACAAAATATATTGTTTTATGCACATTTTAAGGATTAGGTACCCCTAATACCCAAGGATAAGGGTTTTTGTAGATCACAAAACTTTCTGGTGGGAAGTAGCCTTAAGAACACATCTTTGAGGGGCGCCTGGGTGGCTCAGTAGGTTAAGCGTCCGACTTTGGCTCAGGTCATGATCTCACGGTCCGTGGGTTCGAGCCCCGCGTCGGGCTCTGTGCTCACAGCTCAGAGCCTGGAGCCTGTTTCCGATTCTGTGTCTCCCTCTCTCTCTGCCCCTCCCCCGTTCATGCTCTGTCTCTCTCTGTCTCAAAAATAAATAAACGTTAAAAAAAAAATTAAAAAAAAAAAAAAAGGACCACATCTTTGCGTTCAGCTCCCACACGATACACATGAGGGGCAGAAGTGGCAGAGCCAGCAGCAGAAGCCCACCCACCCCGCCCCCCAGGCTCTGCCCGATGACATCATCCCAGGCTGTCGGCAAGAGCCAGAGCTCGAACTACTCAGGAGATGGGGGCGGGGGGGGGGCGGGGGCTGCCCCCGTACGGGAGCGACTGCCCTGGAGAGAGGGTTGAGCAGCCAGCAAGTAGGAATACTACTGCTCTAGGAATACTACTGGTAAGATACAAGACCCGCTGAATCGCACTGTTCTGATCATACACTGACCTGTTCGGGGATTTTCACCATGAATAAGACAGCTGCGTCACGTGTCTCACCTGTTAAAATGGGCGAAGCGCCCAGGTAGCGCCAATGCCAAGGTAACACTGTCCTGGCGCTCTGACAGGGATACAAGCAGATCACGAAGCAAGAGTCCCTGGCTTAAGCGAGAGCAAGGGAAGAAGTCCCAGAAAAGGGGTGTTTTACTTTAAGTCGAGCCTGCAAGCGTCTGTAGCATACTGGGTCCAGAGAATGCAAGGAAGAGGCTTCGGTCTCCTACTTTCTTGGTCAGAGTCTCCTTTTAAACCACTATCAGGCAACAGGTTTGTAGGGCAGACAGGGGACTTGGCTCCCCCAGCCTCCGCCTAAGCTCCCTGGAGAGGATGGCTACCTCATCCTGCTAGTTTCATCTGGTGGTTACAGTCCCATCTCACCTGCCTGAAAGACGGGGCGGCCTGGGCCTGCGGACGGCTGACTCTTCCTTCACAGAGCGCACGGACCCTGTCACCTGCCACACAGTATCCTAGCCAACGCTCCTCAAGAGCACCAACCTTCCCAGACTATGGCATCAGGAAACAACTGTGTTTCTGTTTCACTGAACTAGCAATCTGCAAGTATTTATGAAGTACCTACTATGTGCTAAGCACTATAGCACATCGGGAACTGCCTCTTGGAGAGTTCTGGAAAGGCAGTCTCACTTGTACCTCTTCCAGACAATGCAGCACCGACATAGGACCGACAAGGGACTCAGACCAGAGGGGCAAAAACTAATCAGTCACCAAGAATCAGACACTGTGGGGGGAATGATAAGGACATCTGTCTTTAAGAGTAGAAAGGTGCTGATTCCTTTTCTAATGCATAGATGAGGAGGTCATAAAAGTTCCACTCCAATCATTTTCTCAAGGAATCCCTGTAAATTTCTTTGGGTATCAGTTATCCACACACAATTCCACAATCTACAGCAACAGCCCTAATCTCTCTCCAGAACTGCTGACACAGGGACGCCTGGGTGGCTCAGTCGGTTGAGCGTCCAACTTCGGCTCAGGTCACGATCTCATGGTTCGTGAGTTTGAGCCCCGTGTCCAGCTCACTGCTGTCAGCCTGTTGGCACAGGGCCCACTTTGGATCCTCTCTCTTCCCCTCCCCTGCTTACACCCCCCCCCCAAAATAAATAAATACTTTAAAAAAAAAAAAGAATTGTTGATACAAAAATCCTGGCTGCCTGGACACTCACACAAGACATAAAGATTATCAGCAGAGAAGAGGCAAGATTAAAAAAGGGCTACAGGGGGACTTAGGGCTCTTCTTCCCAAAATCACAGATGCTCCCCTGCCCAGAATCTTCTGCAGGGACACCAGACCACAAGCACACCCATCAGTGGTATCACAAGCAGCACACCATTTCTTAGTAACGACCAAGACGTCATTCCGTGGGAACACTGTCTGCCTGCACATGATGCAAATGTGTCCTCGGAGGGTGACCAAGCCGTGAGAGTTCTCGCAGGAAGAAGCGGAAGATCAGCACTCTGAGCAATGATGAAGACAGCACAGTGCAAGGTTGAGGGCACAGGCTCTGGGGCAGGACTACCTGGTCCCACACTTTCTACTTGGGACGCCTTAGCCACATGCCTCATTCTTACCTGTACGTATGTCGTGACCACTGTAACGACCCCAGATGAGTCCGCCCTGCAATGTGTGGTCAGCAAACATTTTGCTGCTGTTACGATCCTTAGAAAGGCACCACAGCACAGTCCTCATGAGCACGGACGACTGAGCTGCAGCCCCAGCCTGCCCACCTGCTGGCCGTGTGACCTTGGACAGTTACTACTCTCTGCACTTTGGTTTTCTTGGTAGAAATCAGAATAATAATAGTATCTCAGAGTTTTGCCAAGGAGAAATCAAGTCACGCTGAATCTTTTAGAACAGTGTCTGGTTGAAAGGTTTACTATCTACTTCTGATTCATCACGTGGCTGCTTTCAGGAGAAGTTCCTTCCTTCTCTTCCTCCAACTTTCCTTTCAAAAAATAAGCCTAGAAATGTACGTAACATATAATGGTTTCACCAACGGAGCTATGCTAAGTACCGGTGAAGGCTGTCAGCAGCTTGCATTATAATTTTATGTTTCTGTCCAGAAAATAAGCACCCATCTGCTCTGTACAGTCTGAGGTCAGGCATCTCGATGAGCTTTCTGACAGTTCATCAGTCTTGAGTTAATCAAAAATGCTTGAGACAAAAAAATCTGCATTCACGATGAAGAGCCTAAAATAATTATATGTATGCGTGTGTGTGTGCGTGTGCGTGTGTATTTAATCAGTAAAGTCATGGGACAGTCAGAAAACAAAACAGCAATGGTCCGTGTAAGACTCTTCTTCTGAGTCAGAACTTGGCAAACTCTCAGTGAAGGACCAGACACTACGTTAGGCTCTGTGGCCGTATGATCTCTGGGGCAATTACTCGACTCCGCTGTTGTAATACAAAAGCACAAATGAACAAGCATGGCTGTTCTCCCTGAATTTGTTTATGGACACTGAAAATGGAATGTCCTCTAATTTTCACATGCCATGAGATAGTCTTTCGAGTTTTTTCTTCAGCCATTAAAAATATTCATTCATTTTCATCCATTCATTCATTCTTAGTTCAAGGGCTGTCCAAAAAGCTATCATCTCAGGTCAGATTTGGCAAAGAGGCCATAGTTTACCAACCCCTGTTCTAGACGACTTCGAAAGAATTAGTACATCAACATGGTGCCCAGAACCAAATGAAGAGAAGAAAGCATTAATCTGTCCCAAAGCCTAGAAGTCTACGTCCTCTGACCTCCCCTGACCAAGCCCTGAACCATGATGACAGCACCTTTCTCAAGACACCCCACTCTGCAGGCTCACCTCCCACCCTCGAAAACACGCTCTCCTAGCCCATCCCAAACACACTTTGCCACACTCTGGACTGAATGCGCCAATTTCTGAAGAGTCTGCCTGACTCACTGCCTCCTCCTGTACCTCCCCAATCTTCTGAAATGCGGCTTCTACCCACACACCCCTGCACGGAAGCGGTCCCAGTCAGAATGACAGTCACCCATCTCAACGACCTCTTCCTTATCCTTCAAGGTTCTCCACCTGTCTGCAGCGTCCGACTCTCAATCAGCCCATTCTTCTTGGAACCCTTCTGTTCCGGCTCCCTACCCGGCACTCCACGTCTCCCTACCTTTCTTACCTTCTAGTCCGACTACCTACTCGCTCTGGAGGAAGCAGTCCTACAAGGTTCAGACCTAGAACTAAACTTTCCTTCCTAAAGGTCTCATGCACACTCACGTTTTACTGTCACCTCCCTGTAAATAGCCCCAAATATCTCCACAGCTCCACTGGAAGACAACCTGTTGGTACTAGAAATTCAACAAGCCCCAAATCAAATTTCACATCTTCCTCAAATCAAACTCCTCTTCCTACTTCCCTTTCAACTGTTATCCAGATTCGAAATCCCTGAGTTATCTACATATAAACTCTGATAATCCACTTATAATAGCGTAATAAATGCATATAAACTACTTAGAGGTAAATTTAACAAAAACAGATGCAAGACCTGCACACTGAAAACTACAAAACGTTGCTGACGGAAATTAAGTAACCCTGAATGAACGGAGAGGTATACTACGCTCACGGAGCAGAAGGTTCAGTGTTGTTAAGACATCAGCTCTCCCCAAACCGATCTACCCTCCGACACCATCCCAATAAAAATTTCGGCAGATTTTTTGGTAGACCATAATAAGATGATTCTAAAACTTGCATGGAAACACAAAGTGCCCAGAGTAGCCAAAGCAACTTGCAGGGGTGGGCGGGATAAGACAGGGGCAGCACTTCCGTGACTTGATTTCACGGCTTGCCACATGCCTGCAGTGGCTGGGACATCGTACCGGCATCAGGACATTCAGGGCAGCAGGCGGCCTGGACAGGTGGTTTGACAACCGTGCCACGGACTTCAAAAGGGAATGAGGAGAGGCCACGGGACAGCCACAACCAAGCATCCGTTCAGAACAAGTGAACACCTCTTGCACACCACACTATGCAGAAGTTAACTCACCTGAACGCGAGGGTTGAAAGTATAAAACCTGTACACTAAAAAACAGAAAAGTAACATTAGTGAGCTCAGATGAGGCACGGATTTCTTAAAGTGGATAAAAAGAATTAACGATGGAAGAAAAAATAAACTGGACTTTATAACATCTTTACCGCTGTTCTTTGAACATACAGAAAATGAGTAGAAAGCCGCAGACCAGCAGAAGATACCTGGGTAGTGTATTCCAACAAAGACTTGTACTCAGACTGTGTGAAGAACTCTTACAAGCCACACTAATAAAACAACTCAATAAAAAAGGACTACAGATTTGAACACTTCACCGAAGAAGACAAACACACACATAAAACGACGCGCACCATGAGTCGGGAAAGAAACGCACATTAAACTCACACTGACGTGCTGTTGCGCACCCACCAGGCGGCTACAACGAAAGTGTCGGCAGAGATGGGAGAGGTGAGAACGCACAACGGCACAGCCACTTTGCAAGAGTCCCGTGGGTTCTCAGAAAGTTAATCATACACTTGTCTTGTGACCCAGCAGTTCCACTCCCAGGTTAAGTTCCCAAGAGAAATGAGAACATGTCCCCACAAACAGGGAAGAACTCAAATGTCTAGCTGGCGAATGGACACAAACACACTACGGAAATATAACAGAATACCACGCTTCCACAAGGAGACGCAGACCACGGACTCGTACCACCTCGAAAGCAGCATGCCGAGTTCAAGAAGCCAGACACAAAGACGACAGGCCACAGAATTCCAGAGGGAGGTGGAGACAAGGCGAGCCACAGGGACAGAAAGCAGGCCAGTGGTTGCTGGAGGCCCAGGAATGGAGTGGATTAAAGCAGTCCAAGGGAGCTTTGTCGAGTTGCAGAAATGTTCTGCATCATGACGGCAGTGTGGTTCCACTACCATGAATATCTGTTCACTGACAAGTTAAAATTGGTGACTTTTACCATTTGTCGATCATGCCTTCATAAAACTAACCACACTCTCCCTCCGGGATGCACCCTGACACGCTTCTTTCTGCACACCATCACACCAACACTTCCCTGAGGCCTGCATCATTCACACACACGCAACCACCACCCTTCTCACACCTCCCTCATCACCGCTCCACACACAGCCACCGATCTTCCAGCCCAACAATTTCAGCCGGTTCTCCACCGGCGACAAAGGTACAAGCTTCCCTCTGGGGCATGCCGGCTCCTCTAAGAAGTTTCTGGAGGGTAGGACGTGTCTTGCTTATCTCTGTATTCTACTTTGTACAGCTCTGCTATTCACACTAATCCAGCAGTACTCTGAACTGTGTGGCATGGTCTCTGAGCTTTCAGAAACCGCACACGAATGGAGAAATTTTAGAAATCTTACAACTTAATAGAGCAAACTACATGACACTGCCTACTGTGGTAGGCTGAGAAATGCCCCGTTTAATATCCACGTCCTAATCCCTGGAGCCTGGGATGTTACCTTTACCTGGCAAAAAAAAGGGGGGGGGGCGGTGGGGGGCAGGGAGCGTGCTCTGCAGATGTGATTGAATTGAGGAGTTTGAGACGGGTGTGATTACCCTGGATTATGCGGGCAGGACCTAAGTGCAAGTACACATGAACTTGTAAGAAGGAGCAGAGGGAGGGGGGCCTGGGGGGCTCAGTCAGTTAAGTGTCCAACTCTTGATTCCAGCTCAGGTCATCTCAGTTTATGGGATCGAGCCCTGTGTTGGGCTCTGCACTGACTGTGCGGACGGAGCCTGCTTGGAACTCTCTCTCTCCCTCTCTCTCTGCCCTTCCCTTGCTCACATGCGCCTCTGCCACTCAAAATAAATTTAAAAATAAAAAAAAAAAGGGGGGGAGCCGAGAAAGCTTTGACACACAGAGGAAAGGCCATATGAAGACAGGACAGAGAGACTTCAGGATGCTGGCTCTGGAGACTGACAAGCTGAGGGATGCTGGCAGCCACTGGGAGCAGGAAGAAGGAAAAGATTCTCTTCTAGAGGGAGACTACGAGCTGGGGGGCTCTTTCCTTTCAGCCCAGGGATACTGATTTTAGACTTCTGGCCTCCAGGACCAGGAGAGAATACATTTCTGTTGTTTCAAGCCACCCACCCAGTTGGGGGAAATTTTTTACAGCAGCGTAGGAAACTAACACACTCACCTTCACAAACAAAAGACTCGGTGTAGCAAAAGATTTCAAAGCCCTCACAGCTTCCTGCCACATTCATGTCAACAGCAAAGTTTTACATAGTGAATAAAATCTAGTTGCAACATTTTGCAATAAAAAGGAGGAATTGATATTTTTTGACATTTCGTATACCACTTAATTCTTCATCATCTCATAGTCTGACCAACATATCCCAAATAGTACAGTCCTTAACAAACAGAATTCAGTTAGGTTAAGTGGATTGCCTAAAACTCTACAATTAGCGAAAGGCCAACCCAAGATTTAAGATCCTCAGCCAAAGCCAATGTTCACGCCACTGTTCCATGCTGCCTAATTTCAGCTCCAGTATCAGGATAGCAAACACATTATTAATTCATTAAGCAGGAATTAAATGTGTTCAGCCCATTCCCCATCTTAAATGCAATTTCTATGCCCCTCTGCTTACTCCAATTCTAAACCAAACTGTGGGGGCGCCTGGGTGGCTCAGTCGGTTGAGCGTCCGACTTTGGCTCAGGTCATGATCTCACAGTCCATGGGTTCGAGCCCCGCGTCGGGCTCTGTGTTGACAGCTCAGAGCCTGGAGCCTGCTTCGGATTCTGTCTCTCCCTCTCTCTCTGCCCCTCCCCTGCTCATGCTCTGTCTATCTCTGTCTCTCAAAAATGAATGAACATTAAAAAAATAATAAATAAATAAATATTCTTAAAAAAATAAATAAATAAACCAAACTGTGCTTATCAAGTCTTTTTAGATGAACAAAATACTGGTATTTCCGATCATCATACTTCTATGGTTCTTACACTCCAGCTTCAATTTTACCAATGAATTAGTTTTCTTGTATAATTCTTTAATGACTAAGTGACTTTATCTCTACTCTTTATGTCCGTTAGCTAAAAGAAAAAATAATTATAAAAGCTGTGGTAACATCCTGTTTTGAGGACTTCAAGAATAATTTTTGTTTCAGGCGTATCTTCAGGTTTTCTACATCAAAATATCAACTCAGAAAATGCTATCGTCCTTCTTGGCATTAGAACAGATAAGTTCCTCACTGTTGGTAAATTACCACCACTATGACTTTTCTGTACCTGTCCCAATGCACATGAGAATTTTCTCTAACAGGGGTTAGTTGCCATTCATTAATCCAGAGTGGTAAATTAGGGGCACCTGGGTGGCTCAGTGGGTTGAGTGTCTGACTTTGGCTCAGGTCATGATCTCATGGTTTGCGAGTTCAAGCCCCACACTGGGCTCACTACTGTCAGCACAGAGCCCGTTTCAGATCCTTTGTCCCCCTCTCTCTGCCCCCACCCCCCCGCTTGCACTCTCTCAAAAATAAAAAACTTTAAAAGTGATAAATGGGGGGCCTGAGTGGCTCAGTCGGTTAAGTGTCCGACTTCAGCTCAGGTCATGATCTCGCGGTCCGTGGGTTCGAGCCCTGTGTCGGGCTCTGTGCTGACAGCTCAGAGCCTGGAGTCTGTTTCAGATTCTGTGTCTCCCTCTCTCTCTGTCTCAAAAATAAATAAATGTTAAAAAAAAAATTTTTTTTAAGTGATAAATGTAGGACAACTGTTTAGTAGAGAATATGAAATAAATGAGTGTATTTACTGTCGGGAACTCAGATTCACAACATACCCTATGGGAAAGGAAAAGGCAAAGAGGTCATTACCACCTGAGCACACAAAGGGAGAGTCAGGGCCATGTACCCCTTCCAGTCTGCACCTTCCTACTTCTCTCTCTTCCACCGTCTGGATATCATCAAAAATATGATGGTGCTAAGAGATTTTCTAATATTTTGACTTTTTGCCCTTCAAAAAAACCTAGCAATTGTAACGGTCATAACTTGAATGTTCTGACAAAGTCCAAAAGCCATTATTTAACCAAAGTTTGCTTTAAAGACTCCTTTGGGGACTCCCGGGGGGCTCAGTCGGTGGACAGTCCAACTTTGGCTCAGGTCATGATCTCGCAGTTCATGAGTTTGAGCCCCACGTAGGGCTCTCTGCTGTCAGTGCACAGCCCACTCCGGATCCTCTGTCCCCTTCTCTCTCGGCCCCCTCCCCACTCGCACACACTCTCTCTCTCAAAAATGAATAAACATTTAAAAACTAAAATAAAAATTTTTTAAATAATGAATAAAATAAAACCTCCTTTTACTCCAGTTACAGATGAAAGTTACTAACCAGGACTCCTTAGGTAGGAAAGATTACCTTAATATACATGTATTTATATGTACACACACACACACACACACACACACACACACACACACGCACCACGTATCTCCACATGGATAGGTGGATCCCCACACACATACATATCTAGTAAACTGTTACGGGCGCCTGGGGGGCTCAGTCAGCTAAGCATCTGACTCTTGATTTTAGCTCAGGTCATGGTCTCACAGTCGAGATCGAGCCTCGTGTTGGGCTCCATGCCTGCTAGGGATTCTCTCTCTCTCTCTGCCCCCACCCCAAATAAAGAAAGAAAGAAAGAAAGAAGCATTAAAAAAAATAAAAACATAAAACCGGATTCAACGAAACCATGTTTTATTCAATAATGCCTCAGCCTGGGAGAGATGTTTTGTGGGGCATGTTGCTCCGCACTGAAGCTGAGTGATGCACAAACCTGGGTCTTTAAAAGCTCCCGGGGACTCTAGGGCACAGGGTTCTCCGTGTTGACAGTCACTAGTGAGCACGGATGGAGGCGCGGCGGCAGAGAGGAACGCGTCAGAGCCGCACAGGTTTGGTGACCGAATGCAGGTCACTGGCTTGACGATGTGGCGGGACGGTGGTGCCGTCAGTCGTCAACCTTTTAGAGAAAATCAGTGACCGCAAGGCGCAACAGGCAGGCGCTGCTGAGAGGCTGTGCCGCCCCGTCCACTCCACAGTCCCATTAAGGCTGCGACTGTCACCCCAGCACGGTGGCTTGCGCCCAAGAGGAAGGAGATACACTTCCCTGAATGTAACCCAGCTCTGTGAAATCTTGTCACAAATGCCACAAATCAGTGGCATGACACACATCTTTCAAAACCTCACTCTGTCCAGCCCTGATCACAGGGACACTCAGTAAATACTAGCTAACTAGCTAATTCTCACCCAAATGCCAGGCCGACTGCAAACGCTTCTAACTCCTCGCGAAGACATAGCCGCTGGACACGGCGAAGTATGTCCAAACCTGAGGTCAAGACGCTGGTCCTCGAACCTGCTCTTCCTCCTCCTGTTAACAGCCCAGCCATAATCCGAGTCATCCAGACCCAGAACCCTCGAGTCATCTCTACTCCGTCTCTTGTCAACATGCAAACAGGTTTCAGAAGTCCTGTCTTTCACGCCTTCTGTAAACGTCGCTCCTATCAGTTCTCGCCAGCTGTGGAAGGACTCGCCGCAGGCTGTGCCAGCCCCCTCCTCCCAGGTCACCCTCTACCCTGCAGACATGCCCACGCGCCTCCAAGGATTCTAGTGGTGCCACCACCTTGTCACTATCCATGACCAACAGGGTACAATCCAAGCACTTACCAATCCCTTCGTAACCTGCCCCTCAACACACGAAGAGTGTGTTCCTTCCATCACGAAGAGTGACCGCTCCCCACTCCCGTCTCCCCGAGAGCTCCGTTTTCCAAATCACAGCTAAGGCCTGCCCTGAGCTCCCCAAACATGCTTCCTGCCACTCCATACTTCCTTCAGTAGTTTCTTGTGCGTGCTTCTCACCTCCCTCCTGGACTGCAGAACTCCTGTGGAGAAGCTCTAGGTCTGGCTTCTCTTTTCTAACGCCACCACTCCCTCCCCCCACCCTCCCCTCCAAACTCATCCCATCCTCCACCCCGCCGTGCCTTGCCAGGTAAGAGTTCAATAAATGCCCCAGGCCCTTGGCCCACCGCCATTCAGCAAGAGACACTGACCCTAGGAACTCTCATTCTGTTGGGCATGATGTCAATCATCACGACCATGTCTCCACCACAGCAACTTGCCTTGCCAGTGACTGAACCTGTCTCTCTCTCCCGGCACATCCACGGCCACTGCAGCGAACGGGTCTTCCTTCCTTCTGTTCTTTCTTTTTAAAGATTTTATTTTTAAGTAATCTCTACACCCAATGCAGGGCTCAAACTTAGAACCCCAAGACCAAGAGTCACACACTCTACCGACTGAGCCGGCCAGGAGCTCCGAACTTTCTTCGTGGGGGTAAAAAAAAAAAAAAAAAAAAAACAACACAGCTCAAGGAGAAAGGGAACAGGCACTGCTGGTGACAGAAGCAAGCAACAGGGAAGGCAGAAAACAGGCAGGAATGCTCCAGAGGGTACATAATTGTCAAAGGCCTGGGACAGACACTTGCTGAATGAGTAAAACAAGAAGCAAAATTAGAAAACTGGAAAGAGAGCAGTTTCTTCTTTCCCTATTTCTACAGCCTATACTGATGAAGCATTTTCTGGAACAGTGCTAGCCAACAGCACTTTCTGGAATGATACACGTGTCCTGTTCATCTGTGCCGTCTGCTAGGATGGGAGCCCCAAACCACACGGCTATGAAGCACCTGCAATTGGGGTACTGTGACTATGGAACTGATTTTTATCTTTTTTTAAATTTTTGTTTAATGTTTATTTATTTTTGAGAGACAGAGAGAGAGACAGAGCACGAGCAGGGGAGGGGCAGAGACAGGGAGAGTGACACAGAATCCGAAGCAGGCTCCAGGCTCCGAGCTGTCAGCACAGAGCCCCCAACACGGGGCTCGAACCCACAAGCCGTGAGATCATGACCTGAGCCAAAGTCGGACGCTTAACCGACTGAGCCACCCAGGCGCCCCTGAATTTTTATTTTTACTTAATTTAATCAAACTTAACTAGTCATATGTGGCTGGTGACTACTGTATTGGCCAGTGATTGTCCAGAATATTCAATGTCTTCACCTTAACTGCATTGTTGTCAAGAATATATTCCTGACCAAATTCCAGTAAGCTAATAAAAGTCCATGATCAATTTTCTGTTTAATAAACCGTTACATTTTTTTCCAACTTTCACCTTCATTTTGCTGAGGAAGGAAGGGAGCCCGTTTAACAGGAGACCAAGAAACAGGCTGCAAGTCAGGGTCAAAATGTCAGGCACTGGCTGCAAGTGTCCTTCTGCACCATTTATTCTGATCCTCCCTCAGCTACTTTTGAGACAGAAATGACCCCTCTTTTGAAGGTGAGGAAACAGAGACCGAGAGCAGTTAAGTAGCTTAGCTTGCCCATGGACACAGCTTGGTGACACTAGGGTTCAAACCCTCGTCCGACTGCAGACTGAGCTGACTGAGCTCTAAGCATTACACTTCAACTGCTAAAACTTAAACAGGCTGGGCTGGGTGAGAAGTAGGTTAGGGAGCTCCGGGCAGACTAATGTTATTCAGAGCACGTTAAAAGCTGGACCAGCCCGCTTCCTTGCCAAGAGACGAAGGATGTATCCAGGCAACTTCCCTTGATGTCCGGTAAATGACGCTCAATAGATCAACGGTTCTTTCCAATGCGTGATTCCAAGTCGGGAGAGACAGCAGTGAACAAGACAGAAGTCCCCGCCCTCATGAGGTTTATATTCTAGTAAAGCAATTTAAAAAATAACCAAGGAAGATCTCCAAAGAGGTGAGAACCGAACAGACACCCAAATAGATCAGTTAGCTGTGTGCAGAAACTGAGAGACCGTGCCAGGCCGTGGGGGCCACAAGGACAAAGATGGGAGACGCAGAAGCATGCTGGGAACGCACAAACAACAGCGAGGGTTGGCATGGCTGGAGCACGGTGGCTGAGAAGACGCGGGGAACGAGGCTGCTCTACTAACCGGGGGCAGACCTTGCTGGAACAGGCACTGGAAGGCTCTGGAATATATTTTAAGATCATGGAGAGCCACGGGAGTGGAGAGGGGGTGTGCAGGGCAGGTGTATAGAGAGGAGTGAAAGAGATGGGATCCGACTGATGTTTTAAAGGGAACAGTGGAAGCTGTAAAAGGAGGCTGTGAGTAAGCACAATCAAGGAGAAAAAGCAAAGCCGGAAGGACTTGTTTGAGTGACGAAGCAAGTTTAAATCAGCACTACAGCTACACGCGTAGAGCGGAAATGAAAACCAGTTTCAGGACAGATTTTAGCTAAATATTTCTGGTTAAACCAATACCCGCGGACAGACAGAAGGGAAAAAGGCTGGTTTCTCAAAGAGTCACACTGCAAGAAAAGCGTGTGCTCCGTCCCTCCAGGTTCTGTTTACTATTCCGAGGCCCCATCTCCCGCGTGTTCACACACTCGCAGCACCAACAAAACCCACTGTCGGGAAGTTCCCATAGGATGTGCTCACAGATAATCCACCTGTTACAGGCCAGAGATTTTTGCTATTTGTTTACATTTAAATGAGTATTTCAGAACAAGCGTGGACAGTTCTGACAAATTCTGATTAAGATACAAGCAGCATTAAACAACAATACACAAGGAGAAGCCCTTTCTAGCTACACTTGCCCTCCTCCACATAACACACACCTTCAGGTCAAGGGGCTAACTGGACTAGAATGCTTCCCTCATTCTTCCTAGCTGAAGTTTTGCAACATTGTTTGCCAAAAGCTGAAACCGGAACAAACTGGAACACAAGAAAAACTGTAAGTCAGAACCCCATGCCTATGCTTCTTACCTACCCGTGATCTCTTTGCCAATGTAACCCTGAAAGGACGTTTTGGGTCAGGTGCATCCTCCGCTAGCTAAATGGCCCTCAACGCGCCTGCAAGATGACCCATCGTCACACTCAGCCTGCAGGAGATCCCTGTGGCTGGAACCTGACTGCACAGGAGAGCAGGTGCTCAGCAAACCTGCTGAGTGCTAAGCCTGCAGCCGCACACTTCAGTCCTGGTAACGTGCTCGCCGACACTCCCCACTTCTCTTCCAGCACAGAAGCACCCACTTAAGGCCTTCCTCCTGCCGTCTATCCTGCCCTTCCATTCCACTGGCTGCCTGCGCCCAACATCCTGTGATTTACCCAAAAACCGGCTTCGTGGGATACCTGCACTTTCTTTCTGCTTTTTATGCCTCTTCTGCCTTCGATATTCGCCTCGAGTTACTACGTCGACCATGGTAAAGACCCAAGGCAAAAGCCGGGTGCCAGTCCCGGCCGTCTCCACAGCTTTGGCCCCAGTCTCTCTGTCTACGAAGTGTAAGTAACACACGCGCAGCCCTCCTTCACAAGGTTGTGCGCAAGTCTAGTCCAAAATGAGAAAAGCCTGCAAACTGCCATGCGCCGCCCAATTTTAAGATCCAAGGAAAGATGGATTCAGACAAAGCTCAGCTCAGGACCAGCACACCGCGGTCACTCAATAAGCGTTAAGCACAAAAGGAGCATTTTCCTCCGACAATGAGGCTAATGGGCGAAGCGACGGTGCCCATCTTGGTCTCTCGCCCCGCACCTGCACCTGCACCTGCACGACCCGGTTTTGACAAGGAGGGCTCCGATTCTGCTCGGCTCAGGGAGGCAGCGCCAGAGAGGCCCCATCGCCGGCCTGCAGCGCCCTAAAGAGCGCACCAGGAGAAGGGAAGGACCCGAGGACAGGCGACAGGGCGGAGGTCCGCGCGGCGTGACCTTGGCCGGCCCCTCCGCCACCTGGGGGCAGCCTCCCGGCCGGCGCACCGAGCCCAGCCCGGCCGGATGCGGGACGTGCCAGGACAGCAGTTTCGGTTTCCCGAGAAGCTGACGTCCCCGCCGGCGCGGCGAGTCCCTAGGGCCGCCCGCCGCGCCCCGCCCGGCCCCCGCCCGGCAGCCGCCGCGGCCCGCGGGGTGGGGGGCGCCCGAGGGGCGTCGCCTCAGCAGCCGCGCTCAGGACGCCCACCCGCCAGCCCTTCCGCGGCTCTCACACAGGCGGGGCAGGACGGCCCGCGAGCCCCGCCGCGCCCCGGCGAGCACGGCCGGCCGGCCGGCCCGCGCAAGGCCCCGTCGCCCCGGCCTGCAGCGCCGCCACCGCTGCGCGCCTTCCCGCGCCGCCCCCCACACACCCTACCTTCCGCCATGTCGGGCCGGCCCTGCTGCAGCCTCGCGAGAAGTGCGCCGCGCAAGCGGGGCGGCGCGGACCCGAGGCCGCGGGTCTCGCGAGAGTCTCGGGAAGCGGGAGGGCGGAGGGAGCGCGGGCGGGCGGCGGCCGGCGGGCGGAGGCCTCTCAGCTCCTCACACCTTCGAGGCGCGGGTGCGCGCCGGCAGCCAACCGTGGCCGCGGCCCAGACAGGGCCCTGGACGGGATGCACACGGCGAGCGGACCCTGCTCCTTGGAGAAACCTGGCGGGGAGGCGGTCGGGAGCGTGACTCTGTGGTCTCGCGGCGCGTTGGCGACGGGCAGGGGCCGAGGCTGCGGGAGAGGAGGCGGGAACCGGGCCAGGGACTGGATGCGGACCCCACCGCGGACGGAGTTCAGAAGACCCACTCCGCACCCCACCGTGGACCCCACTCCGCACCCCACCGCGGACCCCACCCCGCACCCCAACCGGACCCCATACCGGACACCACCCGGACCCCACACTGGACCGCACCCCGGGCCCCACCCAAACACCACCACGGACCCCACCCCTGACCCCACGGTGGACCGCACCCCAGATCCCACCCCAGACCCCACCGCAGACCTCACCCCGGACCGCACCGCGGACCTCACACCGGACCCCACACCGGACACCACTGCGGACCTTACCCCGGACCGCACCCCGGATCCCACGCCAGACCCCACCGCGGACTGCACCTAGACCCCACACGGAACTGCACCCTGGATCCCACCGTGGACCTCACCACGGACCGCACCCGGTACCCCACTGCGGACCCCACCGCGGACCACACCCCGGATTCCACCCCGGACCCCACCGCGGACCACACCGAGGACCACACCTAGGAGCTCACTCTGGACCTCACCTCGGATCTCGCCCCGGACCCTACCGCGGTCCCCACCGCGGACCCCATCCCGGACCACACCGCGGAGCTCACTCTGGACCTCACCGCGGACCCCACCGCAGACCCCACCCCGGCCCCACCGCTGAGCTCACTCTGGACCCCACCGCGCACCACACCCAGGCCTCCGTGCGGACCCCACTGCGGACCCCGGGGCAGGGTCTTACTCGGGTAAACCCCTGGGACCAAGGACAAGCGTGCAGGCAGACGGACGGAAGAGGCGGAGAGACATCAGGACGCCGCTCGATGACATCAGTTGGTGGCACGGGACCGGAGAGAGCCGAGAGATCTGGGAGAGGCGTCGGGCCAGAGGGGCTGCCCCGCGTGTCTCCTGTGCGTGTGGACGGGCACCCTCCGAGCAGAACCCCGCCTGGCTGCAGGCGCTGAGAGTGCAGATGACCGTGTTCCCCGGTGCCCAAGGTCTCCTGCCACACAGGCGGGGAGTGCGTTGCGAAGGCAACTCAGGTGCAGACCGCAGGGGCTGGTGTAGTAAGGGTCATGAAACCTGAAACCTGGGTCTCAGCCATATCGAGGACCCGGGTGGGCCCTGTTGTTGGGGTGGCAAACTGGACTCCTATGTTCAGTAGTGCTGGGGCTTGACACGGCCCAGGACGGGGCGTGGAACCCGCCAGCGCAGTGAAAGCGAGAAGCCGGGAAGCCGGCCAGATTCAGTATTGGGATGGACAGGTAGGGAGCCAAGGAACCAAAGCCTTCAGGGAACATGGGGTGACCAACAGCAGGAGAGAGGGCTAAAGGCTATGGCAAGCAGACAGCAGGAGACCCTTCTAAACAGACTGTCATACAGAGGAGAATCCAAGGAAGGCTGATGGTCCCCATTCCTAGAAGCATCCAGGACTGCAGGGGAAGTGGTGACCGGGGACAAGAGCTGAGGAAGAAGCGTGGGTGAGAGGAGGGGTCAGAACAGCAGAGGGGGAGCGTCCGAAGGCAGAGAAGCCTGAGTGCTACGGAGGGTTAGCATCTGTAAGTTGGCAGAGGAGCAATGTGGAGTCCACACCGTCCCAGGGTTCGGGTTCTGAGGAAGGGGGAGGAGTTCTGGCTGAGGTCCCCAGGGGATGGAAGGGGAGAGGGCGAATGTGTCAGGGCAGTGGTGTGCTCAGGGACATGATGTCCAGCTGGGGTGGGCACGTGGGCAGGGGAGAATTTGCCAGGCTACTGAGCTGCCATGGCTCAGAGCCTCCTAGTCTGTCGACAGTGGTTTAGAGGTGCTGCACGGCGGGCCACTGGGCTCATGAGTGTGGCCTGCCAAGCTCATCTGCTTTGAGTGCCCTACCGATGACCTAAAAGTGCTTGGGGACTCTGCCACAGCCGGTGCCTGCTTTTGCATCAGACCACGTGTCTTTGTCCCACCAGCACCACCCTGGCATGTGACACGCAGCAGGTGCTCGGTATGTTTGAGGAGTCGTTCCCGCCACGAGCTACACCAGCAGTCAAGGGGACGGGGTTCACATCGGGCTCTGCAACTGACCTGCTGTGTTGATCAGGGCAGGACCCTGCAAGCTGCCCTCTCAGGTCCTACAGCAGTTTCTACAGGGGGACAGGACATCCGGAGGATCACGAACCCCTGAGAACGTGATGGAAACCAGGGAGAGCAGCACACATGCAGGAAGAAACAAATCTGTGCCCTTCCCGCCTGCTTGGACTAGATGCCTGCAGCGAATGAAAGCTCCCCTAAGGGGCCTAGTCAACTCAAGGGCTTGTCTGCCTCCTTGTCATAACCATGACCTGCCCTCACCAAGCCTTCTCTCAGAAGTGAGAGCCCTCCTCCTAGAGATGCTGGTACCAGGACTCCATCTCTGACCTGATCTGGGCCCTTGTCTTCCAAGGGGACTCCTACTAGCTGGAAACCCCTGAGCTACAGAGCCTGTGAAACAAAGCATCAGACAACTCCAGCAGCCAACAGGATTCCCGGCAGCTCACAAGGTCAGGCAAGATGTCTGAGCGCCTGAACATGGTTCACTTTAGATGTGACTCGGGCTTTGCTCAGATAAGGAGAAACTCGGCTGTCCGGGACGGGGAACACGAGGTGTGTGAAGGGTCACCACAGACCGCCTAGGGCACAAGGGCACAGGCTCTTCCCGGGGAGGAGGTGCCAGGTCCTGGTAGAGAGGGGAAGGGAGGGAACCACTGGACCCGTGGGCCAGCGAATTAGGTTCCACTACGGGCCTCAACACGTGCTCCCCCGGGTGACCTTGGGAAGGAAGAACCACCTGCTAGGGAGGGAGCAGCACCCAGCACAGAAGCGAGGAAGCAAGGCCCTGGAACCGAATCCTCGCCGGAAACGTACTCGCTCTGCAGTCTTGCCACGCTGATCCGAACCCGTTTTCCTCATGAGAAACTACTACTTTGGAGGACCCTTGTGAGAATGTGCCTTGCACCAGCCTGCCATAAAGTGCAAGCTCCACCAGTAGGAATACGGTTTCTGGCGCTCCTTGGGAACAAACGAGGTGTTGCTGGGCACACGGAGCGCTCTCCTGCTTCCTCCTAATGGATGCTGCCGGCAAGGGGGAAATATCAAGGGTCTTGCCTAGGATTCTCTGAGCAGCTCCTAGGTCTAAGCTGTGTCTGCTGCCTTTTGTGAAAGCTTCTTCCTTCTCCTGATTTATTCCACCTGTGTGAACAGGAAGCGGAATTCTTTCATCATGTCACTATGGCTCAGTGGGGCATGCAGACTAAATGAGACCAAAAAAGAAAAGTTACCCCTACCTTGGCAGTCATGTTGCACACATCTGAAACGGAGCAACCAAAAGTAGCTTATCCTGGAAATAATTTGCTCTGCAAACTGAACCCTGTTGGGGCTTCCAGTCCTCCAGAAAAATTTTTTATCAGTAAAATTAAACTCTGAAAATGACCCCGAACCTTCCCCGGACTGCTGTCAAGGACGATTTTCTTCTTGTTTCTAACACAGCTCTCATTAAGAGATCTGGCTTCTTGTTCTTTTCTCAGGTCGCAAGGAGGCGGCCTTGGCGGCCACCGGCATCATTTATCAACACAAACACTACCTCACACCGTAAATCCACGTGAACTCCACGTGAGGGCACAGGGTAGAAAGGTAGACAGGGACACCCTTTTAAGGGCGGGAAAAAGTGCTCGGTCTTGCCCCTTTTATGCTAACTTGCTAAGTGAGCCTGGTGCTACCTGGGGCCACGTTCGCCCATCCGTGTGGAGGAGGGAAGGTGGTGGGCTTGAGGTGGTGCCCGTGGGCTCTTCCGGTCCACGCTCAGGTCTGGGTTCCCCGCCTTCTAGCTTATGTCTGTGGTAGAGCCGCTTCAGGCTAAAGACAAAGTCCCCGAAACACGCTAACACATGCTCATTTCATTCAAGGCCCTTCATCAGCAGGTACCTGATGCTGCTTGGCCCCGTACTGGAAATCTTAAGACCATCGTAGCAGGTCAGAAGTCAACTTCCCACCCTCTGGTTCCTTCTTTAAATGAAGTTTTAAAAGTCCTTTATCAAGATTCCCTTGTGGACCTTTTGGTATCATGTGCTGTTTCGAAAGAATCCCACAACTTGCTTTTGAGACCTGCATCCTAAAACCAAAATAGCTCATGATACAGCCTCTAAGTGATCATTTATTGATTTACACAGCATCCACCACACGATGGAGGTGCTTTACAATACAGCAAACATCACAACAGAACTCACATAGTTAAATACAATCAACAAGTTACAGAACTAAAAAAAAAAAAAAAAAAAACAACAACAACAAAAAACTGGAATGACGCAACATTATGTCAGATTTCAGAGATGCTGAGAAGTGGCAGTAAGTACAAAGAAGGCAATTCCACCAACTGGAGACCAGACGGGAAAAAATAGATCCACAAGCACCACAACCCCAAGTGTGCAGATTCGTAGAGGGTGGTGAGCATATGAAATAAAATTTCACAACCGAGAATGAAGGCCATTAAGGATACCAGGACACCCACGTGATCAAAGAACGAGTGGAATACCCTCACGGAGAGAGTGCCTCGTAATGACAAGGGAACCAATCTCTCGTGGATTTTAAACTCACAGAAGGAGGCCAGAAAGCCACTGAGATCATACATCCCGTATGAGCACAGACTGAAATCTGGAAGCCTTTACCAGAACTTGGAATCAATTTAGGAAATAGCCAACAGTCCTAAAACCCGTAAGACTGTGTAGATGTTGTTGACAGTTGGCACAGAGTTAGGGAGAAAAATCCTTTTCCTAGAACAGAGAGGACTCACCTCACACTAGTGATGAGGCACTGGTGGGGCAAAAGCCACCTGGATCAGTGTCACCTGAGAGTGGTTTAATATCAAATATGGAGGCGCTAAGTTCACACTGTCAGATGAACACAGGGAAAGGCACAGGTGATGCCCCTGGCAGAGAAGAAGTCACACACAACCCTCCCCGCCCCCCCCCCAGGCCTGTGTGTCCACATGCAGCACGCCAGGGCGCCAGGTGGAAAAGAGCGGGAAGGGAGGGGCCCTCGTTCCTGGCTCCCCCTTTGACTCCCCAGGATCTAGCCCCAAAACACACATGGTTACTCCAAGGTACCTGCATTTAAGTGGCACTTAAAGTTCAGTAAGAGTTGTCCCTGAGTTACTAGGTCATTTGCCGCTCCCTGAAGAGTCAAGTCCCAGGTTTTAACTTGACAGATCACTAGCAGAATCACAGCAACGGGAGAGCAAAGTTCAGACTCCATTCTGCCACAAGCAGCCACCATGTGGACAGTTTCTGATGTAAGAGTAAGAGGGACTGCATTCAAATCCCAGGCGCGTGTGCACTACCAGCACTTTGGGGCAACAAGTTTTAGAATTTTGGCGGGGGGGGGGGGGGGGGGGAGTCCCAAATGAAGTTCTCGAAGAAAACTGGCTGCAGTAAATCAAATCAAACAATTTTCACACTCAGCAATTACACATGTATGGGATTTTATAATGTTTCAGAGTGGGGAACAGACAGGTGTTTAGAAAAATCACTCTCTACTGTGTCTACATCCTCAACCATTTTACTTCTGCTTCAGAAAGGACCTGCAGAGTCCACAGAGGATGGGGCTACTCATAGGGATCCCTTCACTCTCTGCCAAAGCGTCTCTCCAAGCCCCACAGAGCAGAGACGCACCAATTCTCACAGAATTGTGTCCCATCTGGTACCGTCTCGAGTTCTGTCTCTTACAGGCCAACTACTACTTCCCAATCCCAACCTCACACCCAACATAGAGGAACCTGGGCCTGCCGTTAACACTGCACACGTTCACTTCATCATTTCCTGAAGCTGTTTTAGAAAACATGATATGAAATATGCTTATGCTCAAACATTAATAAAATCCAAGTGCACTATGTCAGTGACAGAATCTATATGTCAAACAGCAAAGCATTCACACCCCTGTAGTGCTTTGAGATCCACATAAGAACCTAGATAGAGCCCAATACATCCACTGCCACGGCCATGGGATTTTCAAGTATAAGTCTGTTTGCATAAGGAATCAACCTGAGATTTTTCTAAACTGCATTTCTCTGGCATTCAGTATTATAACCTTCATTCAATACAATAAAAGCCAACAACTTGACAATTATTGGAAAAAAATTGTATTTTGGAAGAACTCACTACATAAGGTGACAGAATTCCAAAATCAAATTACATGAAAATATACATCGCAATTTCTTTGTACAATAAGTGAGAAAAAACCTGCAGTATAGAAGAATAGAGGCAAAGAAACACGAAGGGCTCAGGAGAAGGGGACACGGGGTCAACAGCGTCTGTCCTCGCGAACCCGCAAGTGACGCAGAAAGCCTGCGCAGTGCACACCGTAATCCACCCGACCTTAACGGCAGGGAACTGGGGGGCAAAAGCAAAACCAAACCAGACTTCTGCACCATGTGGGGCAAATTTCAGTTAAGTTGGATTCTGAACTGACTCTTTTTAGTTCTCAGGGATAATGACTGAGTTCAAGAGCTCTCAACAGCCAAAACATGTTATTGCTACAACCAACCCAAGAGACGGTACAACTAGGGTACAAAAGGACAAAGCACCTGGTGATGACCACTCCTCTGAAGTCATCATTAAAAATCAAGTAGTTGCTTATTAAGTATTTCAGTATTGGAACTAAATGATTTGAAAACTTTCTGGCAGATAGAAGAGATAAAAGCAAAGGGGAGTGTGTCAAAACAAAGAAGATACAAAAGTTTAGTAAGTGAAAAGAGTTTAATGAAGCCTCAATGGTTTAAAGGAAATTAAATGGAAACTTGTAATCCTAATTGTTTTTCATCTGACATGCTTTAAGGAGTCTTTTAAAACTGATAAGAAACAATGAAGAGGGAAAGAAAACCTGCTAAAATCTTTTAGAATTTACACGATTCTTATTCTACTACAAGAAAGCATTATTTGGTACAAGGTGTATCTGTGGATGTACATGAATAGTATATATATTATCCGGATCATGTTGTGCTATGTACAGGTCTTTACAATTCTTCCTGAAGGTTAAAACAGTTCATTAGAATTCAAAATGCGTAATCATCTGTAAGTTGGCACTTGTTAGGCTCTTGTGTCAGCACTGATACTGGCATGTTCTATCGCAGCCCACTTCCAGCCAGTGTCTGCCAACTTGTTACGACAGAAGTCCAGCGATAGGTGGGTAGAGTGCAGGGAAACAGTGCCGTGTTTCTCAGTTGGAGACCCTACAACAAAGCAAAGAGCGTCACATGATGAATTTACAAATCACAAAAGAATTAACTGATTAGAAATTTTTATTTGTATTCTATTTCTTTGGAAACGAATTCATTTCATTTTAAGCTCACTTTTGTGCTCCTCCAACATGGCAGCCGCATATGGCCGTTTTATTTCAAGTTTAAATGACAGTAAATAAAATTTAAAATTCAGTTCAAGTGCTCAATATGGCTAGTGACTACCATACTGGATGACAGTACAGACACAGAAGATTTCTTTCCATCAGCGTAGAAAGTCGTAGTATACTTCCCTAATTTAGATTGTTTTCAATAGATCCCAAATGTCTTTCAACTTATATTAATTACATCTGAAGTCAAACACTGAAGAACCACTTTCAAGCCAATTGATTTGGAAATTTGTGAATATTTAAGAATATTCAGAGAAACAACTTAAGACCATCACCCTTTTCAACCTGTTGAATTTGATCCAACCCTGCAGGTTCCACCCAAACCCATTTTGTCTGTGAAGCTGCCCCCAACGGCACATTCCTGTTATTTCGTCTCTGCCGGGCCCATGCCCTCCGTGAGCCTAGAAGAACCACATCTAAATGAAAACAACCATCTCAGCCAGCACTTACGTGCCAAGCAAGTTTACAAACCTATCTCGTGCAATGTTCGTAATCACCAGATGAAGGAGTTTCCCCTATTTTACAGAGAAAAGTGAGACAAAGTCACACAGTTAATAAGGGGCAGGGCTTCCTGCTCATAAAGTTAGAAAAACAGCAGATTCAAGTTTTAAAAAAACAAGTCTAACGACTGGACTTTCCTTCAGTCGCCGTGTGCTCTGAGTACACAGGGAAGCAAGGGGAGGGAGCAGGGAGAATACCTATTCTTACTGGACCGGGTCAGCTGCTCCAGAAACCCGTGGACCTGTGCTGTCTGGCAAGCACAGTGCTGGGCACGAAGAGCCTGAATGGAAGATGACTGGAAATTCGAGGGTGTCATTTTAAACCCCTAACAAAGAGGCCAAGTGTACCGAAGTCACACCAGACATGTGTCTTCTCAAGCCCCAAGTGAATTGATCGACCTCACAATCACCGTACCCAAGCTCTGCTGTGGGCCCACCCGCGGCCCCGCCTGTGCTCATTGACTTAACCAAGACCACCTCCCGCAGGCCACTCCCGAAACGGGTAGATCACCCTCCCCAGCACACAGACACACAAACGGACACACGTGTTGTACTGGAAAATCTAAAGACGTCACTGAAACCAAGACTTGTGGTTACAGAACAGGTATTATAATTTTTTGGTGATGTTATCGGAATGTTTTTCCGAAGGCCAGACCACACCCAACTTAGTCCCAGGCCAATTAATCCCTCAGAACTGACAGAGACCTGGGTGCAGAAATTCAGTAATTGTTCCCCTAGGACGTGACCAAGAAATTTCAAGACCATGAAAGAATCCTTTAAAAATGGTTTCTGTGCAAGGTTTTAAAAAGAAAAAGGCTCCACGGGGGACTGACTGCTCTGAGTCAGTAAACACCTGAAATCAGGCAATCGGGTCATTCACGAGAGCCCAGCTTTAACAGCACAGACTTCTTCAGCAGAAACAGAAGAATGTATTCCCCGCCCCCCTGAATAAAATGTATTCTAAAGAGACAAAAAGCCTCAGCACAGAAAAGCAAGTCTGCTGATGGCGCTCCAACAGATGGGGCCAATTCCATAAGCAAATTTCACTTCCAACTGAAACTATCTGCTTGTTAAAATCACACACGTTTTATATTAACTGAAATTATATCAATTGTATGTCTCTATGAAATCACTTAAGTATCTGTTTTTTACCTCAAAACTTAGTATTACTCCCGATTTTTAACCTACAAATCTGGAGACGGTTCACCTCCAAAGGACATAACTGTCTCATTCTATTTATTTCTGAAATGAGAATCAAATCAGGGCACCTGGGTGGCTCAGTTGGTTGAGCATCTGACTCTTCGTTTCAGCTCAGGTCAAGATCTCATGGTTCGTGGGTTCAAGCCCCAAGCGGGACTCTGTGCTGATGGTGCGGAGCCTGTTTGGGATTCTCTCTCTCTTCCTCTCTCTCTCTCTCTCTCTCTCTCTCTCTCTCTCTCTCTCTCTCTCTCTGCCCCTCCCTGCTGCAAGCATGCATGCGCTCTCATTCTCTCTCCCTCTCTCAAAATAAATAAAACATTAAAAATCATTTTTTAAAAAGTCTAAGAAGTACGAATCAGACAGGCGTGCTTCCAAATAACAAACACTTCTGATGTTGAGGAAGGTAATAAAAATAATTCCTCACTCAGGAATAAACGTTCCAATAATCTCAGCCACTCTTCACTGAAAGCAGACCATGAGGGAAATGGCCTGTGTCGGGAAGTTTCCCACTACCGTTCACACAGATGCCCCGACGTCCCCCCAGCCCCACTCTTCCTCCGGCAGCCACCCAGTGTCCTGCTAGACAGCAGCACCCCTCACAGGGCCACTTTCTTCTCGTGCTGTGGCACTGCTGACCGTCCACACCCCCTTCCTTTCTGAGCATGCAGCACCTCCCACCGCCTGGCTCTCCTCCTGGGACCAACCAGCCCTCGGGCTTCTGTTTCTTCCTTCTGCCTCCCCCCCACCCCCACCTTGTCTCTACCCTGGAGACCCTGGAGACTGCCGACCTCTGTCCTCCACAATCAACATGAGTCATGTGTCTGCCTGGCCAGATGAACAGGATAATTCACCTATGGTGCCCTACATTTATCCCAACACCTCCCAAGAGAACACCACCTTTGTAAATGGCAGGAAACTAACAAGTATTCATTAACAAGAACTGAAATGAGCTCAGGGTCACCTGTTCTTGGTGTTACCTCTCATTTCAAGATACAAATCTTAACCCTTAACAATAAGCAACTGTTAAAAAGAAAGCTGATCTATATTATCATGTTGATAAATATAAATCACACTGAACTAACAAAATATCAAAAGGCCATGTGATTTTTAAAAAGTGCAGAACATACACCATGTGTATGCTTGTGTTATATGAGCAGACACACATCACCGTGTGCACATGGTGTGTCGGGGGCAGTCGGATTTCTGAAGATTAAGCTACCGTCAGTGGTCACCTCTGGGAACAGAACTGGGGGCCACCACCGGAAAGGGAGACAGGCTTCTGTGTTGCAGACTCTGTCCCTGACGTTTGGGGACAGGAGGGAGGAGGGAGGAGGACAGCGATAAAGAGGCAGGCAGGCAGCAGCAGGCTGAGGAGGGACAGCGACAGAGCCGTGGCACGCACGGGCGAGGAAGAAGACCCTACCAGAGGTATGACCAACGGTGTCCAACGACACAGAGATCAAGACGCAAAACTATACTAAGCCTGTGGATGTGGCTGTGTCATCGGTTTAGTTTACTGTGGGGGAGGACAGAAGATGAGCCAAACGTGCCTGGAAACAGACGGTTAGGGGGAAAGGCAAAGGCTTCTGCTTCCCAGCCCCCTCTTCCTTCCCAAAGTGAAGTACCACTGAGAATGTTATGACTTTTAACGTATTTCTTCAAGTCTCTGCTTTAAAAAACCTCTCCCGGGGCGCCTGGGTGGCACAGTCGGTTAAGCGTCCGACTTCAGGCAGGTCACGATCTCGCGGTCCGTGAGTTCGAGCCCCGCGTCAGGCTCTGGGCTGATGGCTCAGAGCCTGGAGCCTGTTTCCGATTCTGTGTCTCCCTCTCTCTCTGCCCCTCCCCCGTTCATGCTCTGTCTCTCTATGTCCCATAAATAAATAAATAAATAAATAAATAAATAAATAAATAAATAAATAAATAAATTAAATAAACAAACAAACAAACCCTCTCCCTCTGCCGCACAGCTGTGAACAGACAGTGTCTGTGCTAACTCACGGGAGCAGCGCCACACGCGATGTTTCTGCAAATTGCTTTTCTTACTCAAGACCGTCTCTGAGATTTCACCATGTGTCTACAGTGCACAGTTAGTTGCTGGATAACGTTACAGTGTATCAACCCTAACTGATCAATCCTTGCTGATGCGCCTTTTAAAAATCACCCACAGCCCTGTGCCTTGCCTTCAGGTCTCCTTGTACACACGTCCCAGACTTTCTCCAACCCGACTAGATACTACCAACTTGTTCCCCAGTGCTGACACAACTTCACTCGTGCCGGCATTCAAGTACACCGTGTCCCCAAACCCTTACCAACACTTGCGTCTCTCGGACAGTTTGATTTTTGACAACCTGATTGATGAAACGTCATCTCCCTGTAGCTCTGTATTTCTGATTACAAATTCAGGTATGTTTCACATGCATGACAACTAGCTTGCTTCCCGCTCCTGTTTATTATTTATGCAAATCCTTTTCCTTGGTGCTGTTTTTCTTGCGGATTTGCACAAGCTGGTGTAGGTGCTAGATCAAATCCTGAAGATCAGAATATAGAGCGATCTCTTTCCAGCCCACGGTTTTGTCTTATCATAATATTTAAGTTTTCAGTTTTGACATAGTCAGATTTACCGATTTTTCCTTCTCCAGGTGTTTTTTGTGCCTAATAAACACTTCTCTACCTTGTTATTCTCCTTTATCTTGTTCTGTAATGGTTTTGTTTCTCATACTTCTATCTTCTGTTTTCGGACTTACTGGAGATGGCCTGGTCTCCGCCCACTGCAGTTAACAAAGGTCGCTGCAGACCGCCTGCAACAACGAGAGTGCCCTGGAGCAGTGTGCCACCGTGCAACAGTGTACAGGAGCCCCTGTAGTAGACCGGGCCACCTTACCGCAACCCAAGAGATCAGAATGGCTCACCATGGCAGAAGCCTTCATTTTCAGAAGCCCTGGGTGAGGTGTGGGGGCTGGTCCTTCAATGACCTGAATGTGGTCCGCTTGGGGTGATCACTTACTCCAGATGCAGTCTCAGTAAGCAGTGGGGAGACAGAATGCATCATTCACAGAGCCGCACAGACGCCTATCGGTGAGAAAGGACTCTGGACCCGCACATGCACACCTGCGGCTACGCAAAGGCAGCAGGGCTCCTGCATCGTGCTGGGTTGTACAACGCCCAGAGTCGTGCGTCAGGACCCCTAGGAGATGGGTTCGGAGGCAGGGATTTATTTGTACGAGGTTTACTGAGAAGTGCTTCCAAACACAAGAGTGAAAGAAACGGGATTAAGCAGAAGAAGAAATGAACTAACAGGGCAGCACGCAGGTGGAACGAAGGCCTTAGTCAATCCCGCACCGGAACAGCCTCTTGGAGAATTCCCAAACCGAGAGAAGAACGCCGGTGTTCCGAGCCCTCACCCCAACCTGTCACTGGACGTGGGTAACCCCAGAAAAGGGACTAACTTGAGCAATTCACCTCTTTTGGTGGAGGGCAACCACCCACGCTCTACACCCAGCGCACCTGCCCCTACCCTCACCCGTTCCCTCCCACGAAGCCACCACCACAGCGCGAGCAGACCCACGGAGAGGTCCCCGTGGCAGAGAACCTGAGGGAGGGCTCCATCCGACGGCCAGTGAGGAACAGAACCCTGCAGCAACCACCTGAGTGAACCTGGAGGCAGGTCCACCCACCACGGGTGAGGTTCCGGGCGAGCGCGGTGCCACACCAGCACCTTGCCTGCAGTACCGTGAGGGACCCAGGGCCAGAAGGCCCAGCTAAGTCACACTCAGATCCCCGCGCTCTAGAAGCTAGGAGATGGAGAATGTTGTTTGAAGCCACAAAATTTGAGATGATTTGTAACAGCACCAAGAACTACAACAATCCCACCAGCCCTAGCACGGAACACAAGGACTGGCTCTTCCTGTCTGGTGGCGCAGAGCGCGCCCACGCTGCTCCTCGGGCTGGAGGACTTGCTTCTCCCCGCTGCCTCTCTCCCTCCCGTCACGCACCTGAACCGGCAGACAGGGAAGGCCACTGAGGTCTTCACAGAGGACAAGGCATAACCACCAAGGAGAAGCGACATAAAGAGACAAGTACTGGGGCGCCTGGGTGGCTCAGTCGGTTAAGCGTCCGACTTCAGCCAGGTCACGATCTCGCGGTCCGTTCGAGCCCGCGTCGGGCTCTGTGCTGACAGCTCAGAGCCTGGAGCCCGTTTCAGATTCTGTGCCTCCCTCTCTCTCTGCCCCTCCCCCGTTCATGCTCTGTCTCTCTCTGTCTCAAAAATAAATAAAACCTTAAAAAAAAAAATTAAAAAAAAAAAAAAAAAGAGACAAGTACTCCATGGTTCCAGTAACAAGAGGGCATCACGGCAGTCAAGCTCCTAGACACACACAGCGGGAACAGTGGCCGCCAGGGCCAGGGCTGGGGGGACCAGAGAGTCGTCCTCCAGGGAGCGCGGACCTCCAGCGACTTCCAGTGACGCGGACTGAAGAAGCCCTAGAGGGCCCACCGTACAATGGTGCGCATACAAGGAACACTGAAACGTACGTAAAAACTGCTAACAGGGCAAACTTACATGGGTTTCACCATCATTTTTTAAAAAGTGAAATAAAGTCTGGGTCAAGTTCTTGGACAGTAATATTTCCGTTTTTAGAAAATACAAGTCATGGATTTGGATGTGACTTTTAAAAATCCAATTCTCAAATGATGTCACTATCAGCGTAATCCAGGTGGAGGACTGGGTTCTGGTCCCGACCACCATGTACCGCAGGCGACAAGAGGAGCCAGAGAACACTCATCGGTGACGTGCTGCCAGGCTTCGGGGGGGTGGGGGTGGGGATGGGCATGGGCCTTGTCGCTAGAAGCAGCAAAGTGAACAGGAGACACGTTCCAGACCCCGGACGTGGAGACCGGCTCACTCCCGGCTGGCCCTCAGGCACCTGCTGCGTGACCGGGAAGAAGGCCTCAGAGAGCGGACACCCAGGGACAAAGAGGGAGACGGCACGACTGGGAACCCCAAACTGACGGCACCCGGGACCAGGCACTTGAGTGCTGGGTTGGCAGGTCTGCCTGAAGGACACGTGCATCAGTGTCTCCCAAACAGTGTCCTTCTGACGAGCTCCAAAGTGACAACAAAACACAAATCCCTTTATTCCGTTCTTATCAACGAAAGACACACACCTCAAGGGTTACAACTTTTTTACACAAAAGCCTGAGCTTAAACAGTAAGGTAAGAAGTTAGGGATCGTAACTACAATTCCTCATTCATAAAAGCAGTGTAGTAATTTTATTAAAATTCTGCTCTATCGGGGCACCTGAGAGGCTCAGACGGTTCAGAGTCTGACTCTTGACTTCAGCTCAGGATGTTATCTCAGTTTGTGGGATCGAGCCCCTTGTCGGGCTCCCCCCTGACAGCATAGAGCCTGCTTATTCTCTCTCTCTCTCCCTCTCTCTACCCCTTCCCCGCTCACGTGCTCGCCCTACCAAGGGCTGCAGCTGCCCTGGCCTCTGCAACAGTGCAAAGCCATTACCACCTGCGTGGAATGCACCCGGAGGACCCACGACATTTAACAAGGGTGTTTTGTCACCGACGTGTGAACAGTGCTGACCTGTGTTGGTCAAGATTTCCAATTATTGCTTCCTTCCTCTTTAACTCTAAGCTCTCAGTTTAGTGTCATCATTCACAGGAGTTCACACTGTTTTTCAACTAACCTATTCTTTACAATGAGGCATTTTGATTCAACGTATTTTCTGCCTCCATGTTCTTGATAAATGAACTTTAGTCTTGGTACGTATACTTTAAACACATGTGTACGTTACAATCCACTATAAATTAACTCTAATCCCACCAGCGAAGAATAAGTAATCCCGTTAGAAAATTTGTGACACATCATTACTATTTACTTAACTAACTGGCAATATACTACCAAGGTAAATATAATAAAACTCTCAGTCATTTCTTGCATTTACGGAGAACTGTTTACGAGACGAAATCATGTGTGTGCTTGGGCTTCAGTGCCTGCAATTTTTTGTCGTTGTCCAACTCTTCTGTGCCTGAGAAACAGTGCGGGTAAGCGACCCCTAAAGACACGATCACACCCACGGAAGCACCAGTCAATGAGCGGAGCCGAAGACAGACACGGTGGGGACACAAGCACAGGCATGAAGTGCAAGCAGGAGACATGCCCGATCCCGGGAGACTGAGACAGCAGGCCCTGAGCGAGAGCTTGATTTAAGGCGGTGGAAATCAAAGGCCAAACAGGAGAAAAGTGGGACCCCTGAGTAGACAGGAGAGAAGGTCAGGTATAATGGTAACAAAATTAGGACAGGATTATTAACAAAACATAAGCAACACAGAACGAGCAAACTGGAGGAGAACAGGAATAACTCGAAGACTGCAAGTTCACTGCTGTTCCTGGTGGTAACGGAAAGAAGTAAGGCCGATTGTCAGCATTTCAGGTTATGACAAGGAGACCCGAAAGACAGAGGAGTCTTTTCAAAAGCTAGGGATTATCTAACATGGAACCAGAACAAGTGGTGGGTCCAGTCCGCTTCACTTCTGATTTGTACCTTTGCGTTTGATGCGTTTCATTGTGAAAATAATAAATAGAAATTAAGACAATGTGATGCTCGTTCAGGGATAAGACAAGCCAGCCAATAAAACACAAAAAGGTCGGACACATAGCAACACATACCTGGAAGTGTCACCTCCTAGCACGACTGCCCCAGAGCGTCAGTGGTGAAAGGGCTGGCCAACAATGGATGCAGCCAGCGGATTTACCCTGGGTTGGTGGGGGCGGGGGTGGGGGGCGAGCAGAGCTGAACTCCAGCCTCCCACCACACACCAATCACTTTCAGGGGATTGAACACGCGTGTCAAAGGCAAAACTATGAAAGCTTTTACAGGACAAGATACAATGGGAGCTGTCTGACTGATGGCAGAGGAGAAGCTAGACCCCAAAAAGGAAAATCCGTACAGGAATACAGGAGAGGTCGAATCCAACTGCATTAAGAGCATCTGCTCATCCACAGACACCACGAACACAGTGCGCTTTGTACGAATCGAGAACCTAACGGAATAACAGCCCAGAGACAGGAGTTTCCTCTGTGGCACCGGCCACGCGTACCAGAGCAAGGGCTCACGCCGCACCCTTCCAGACGGAACACGTCACAGAGGTCCGGTAAGATCAAACCCCGGGGGGGGGGGGGGGGGGGGGGATACGGAGTGAATAGAACCCTTGCCCCTGCCAAAAGAGTATGAACAGGTGCAGCATTTGGGGACAATCTGGCATTCTCTAGTCCAATGATGGGCACACACCCGCCAGTCAGCAAGCGCACTCCCACGCACCCGCCCCAGAGAGGCTCTCAGCACGGACGTGCGCCACGCTCCCTGTGACGGCCAACACAAAGTGAAACCAACAAACGAGAACCCTCTCCCCAAAGGACGACACAACTGCAAGGAGCACACAGAGCAGACAGGTCCTTTACCGAGCGAGCCCCACACAAAAGACGAAAACCAGACGAGTCTAACTACACCCGACACAGACAAATTTCAAGAATATAATGCGGAGCAAGAAAAGTCACAAAAGAACGTGCATGTTGTAATCCCACGTACACAGAGCAACGTCATACAGTGCGTTGCCCAGGGTAACACAAACGTGACGAAATTACAAAGAAAAGCAACGGTACATGTGAACTGGAGGACAGAAAAGAAGGCTGGGGCAGAAGAGGGGTACAGGGAGCGTAAGAGGTTCTGACACAATCCTCTTTCGTCAAGTAGGTGGAGCGTTCCAGGTCATTCTTCACACGCCACATTTCATAAGCAACTTTACCACCCCAACATTTAATTAAAAAAGAAACCGCTTAACGGGAATGTCACGCGTCTGGTCAACTGTCTACATGTGGCCTCTTCTATCGTGGACCCTTACTGGATGTAAGGTAAGCCTGTGGACAGACAGCACACAATAAAAGGAAATTTTTCCGACTGGCCCTAGCAGTAACGAACAGGGAGATTCAGACTGATTAAGACAAAGAAGGTAGATGTTTAATGGTCTTGGCAGTTTCTTACAAAATACGCTCTCTCTGTAAAAAAAAAAAAAAAAAAAAAAAAAAATTAAGAAATGAACACTTCAGTCATCCTTTAAGATACACAAAGCTCAGGGCCCAGCAGTGGTCAGGATGGAAGAAAGGACTCGCAGCACATACGTGATCACGTCACCACCAGTGGAAAGAAAGAGTGAGCTAACACAGAGCATCTAGAAACAGCAGGGCCTGCTGAAGCAAAGCCCAAGCGGGCTACACGGTCTCTGACCACGGGGCTCCCCACTAAACACGAAGCCAATGAGAACAGGCGACTCAAATTCCCAAACCACACAATTTCCAACAGCGGATGTGCCATGTGTAACAAAGCAACAGGGGAGTAGGATTTCACGATGAACTTACCCTGAAGTAAGTGAAGTCACAGCTGTTGAATAAATGTCACTCAAAAGCAGTCTCTTGGCTTTTTCTTACACAGCGGGCAACTTTCCTTTTGAATTCTCCATTTCTGTCTTCCCTCCATTCTTTCTATAGACACAAAGTAGCATTTAGTGACTTAACGCCAGCAAGTTCTTCTTATCTCAAATGCGAGTTTTCATCTTGAATGCAACACTTTGGCAACGTGTACACCTTTAAGATGTTAAAAAGCTGATAAGGCAGAAGAATTGTCATCGTCAGAAACCACTCGCGCCAGGCACTCCCTGCGCCAGGCACTCCCTCCGTCGGAACCGCCAGTCACCTCACAGGCAGGTCTCCTGGAGGAAGGAGACATCCGGGGAGGACGGACCGGTTTGTCCACTGGGACAGGCAGCTGCGACCTACAGGCAAGCTACTCGGGCGCGGGAAGCACTGGGAAGGCTGCCTGCCGCCCCCGGAAGGTTCCGCCCCAGGTAGAGGAGCGGGGCGCTGCACGCTGGGTGGGGGGGGAGGGGGGTGACAATGAGACACAAGTGGCACCAGCAGGGTCTCACGTGAAAATTGAGCCACTTTTATCTAGCATGTAAATAGCAGAAAATTCTCACCAAAATGCCCAGCCTTTAGTCACGGCAAAGACGAGAAATCTTCAACCCTTGCCCTCCTCACAGAGGAGAGGTGAAATTTCTGCCCTCCTCAGGAAGCCAGTTATTAGAATAACTTAGGTGACAAACCACACACAGACGTGTAGAGACCTGGATGTGTCTGAAGTTCTTGTGGATAAAATGTCACAAAACCTGTAAACGCTTCGGCATCAAGTTTTAAGTAAAAGATAGAAAAAAGCAATTCCAGGCAAGAGGAAGTTCAGGCTCAAGGAACAAGAATCTCCTCCAAAGAGCAGGGAGCTGAGAGAACGGAGGCTGGGGGTAGGGGGCCTGGGTGAGGAGGTCCCAGGTGGAAAGGCCCGGAGACACTACGGTGACACACAACTGCGTAAGGGTGGCTTCCGGCCACAGGACGGGCTGGTGCGTGACGGGCCCCAAGCCAGTGTGGAAGCTACCCCAGCCAGGCTGAGGACGAGCACACAGCTCACCTGTGTCCTCTCTGCATTCTACTCACGGAGAACCTGTGCATCCACCAGAGCAGGGGGCACAGTGCGCATGTCTCTCCTCTCCTGACGCCCTCCTGAAACGATCAGACTGGAATCTGTGTGAGGCACAGACTCTCCATGTCAAAGAAATGGCAAGAGAGTCATCCACGTGGGTGGGAACTTTTTCTGGAAGACCAGAAGTACACGGCAGAGTAAGAAACGTGCCGCAGAGAGAAAGCACAGCCCCAAGAAGTCTCCCTGCAACCAGAGCAGAGAGAGGAGGGGAAGGGCCGACTGAACAGAGGGCACAGGTTGGACACGTCCGGCCGAGAAGAGTCGGTAAGCCGCGGGATGAAAACAGAGATGTGGCATCTTCCTCCCACTATACCCAAAACGCTAATACTCTCCTGAAATACGGCCAACTGCGATACCTACACTTTACGTGCTAGAATCAGGGCCCCTCGCGTGGGTACCTGGACTGAAAGTAACGGCCTCTTCACATTCGAGGTCGGGGTCAGACCGGTGCCCGCAGACCCGCACGCTGCCGCTCCCACCAGAGCCTGGGCTCCCAGATGCAGGAGAAACACAAGAGAAAACATGGGCCTCCAAGAAAGAGACTTCAGAATTTAACTTTACACACACTTCTAATTAGAACTCGCCCAAGACTGAACAACTATTAGTTCATTAAACAGCGACACCGCCACAGTGAGGAAGGAGGTGGCGGAAGTCGCCACCCACAGGCACCCCGACGAAACAAGGACCGACGTAGGCGGCAGCCGCGAGCCCAAACAGGGAAGGAGTGTACTTTGTGGCTTAGCTGCACTCAAATGAAGAATTAAAAAACGGAAGGAATGCGGGGCGCCTGGGTGGCGCAGTTGGTTAAGCGTCCGACTTCAGGCAGGTCACGATCTCGCGGTCCGTGAGTTCGAGCCCCGCGTCAGGCTCTGGGCTGATGGCTCGGAGCCTGGAGCCTGTTTCCGATTCTGTGTCTCCCTTTCTCTCTGCCCCTCCCCCGTTCATGCTCTGTCTCTCTCTGTCCCAAAAATAAATAAAAACGTTGAAAAAAAAAATTAAAAAAAAAAAAAAAAAAACGGAAGGAGTGCGATACGCAGGGAAGTTCTCAACATGGTGAAAAATGGGAAACTTCCCAGAACGGACATCCTACAAGCGCAAATCGACCACGGGAGCCCCTCCGTCACAGGCGACCACGTCCGTCGCGGCGCAGATGGCCCCCCTTCTGTCGTGACATCACAGGGTCAAGAAGAGAAGCCTCCGACCACGTCACACCCCTCCCATCCTCACGAGGAGGGCAGGTACGGGCCACTGAGACACGGGAGAGCCCACAGTCACATGACTTTTATAACTGCCCTACTTTATCATCAGCAACCACTGGAAGTCTCTCACTGAGCCTAATTCATAAATCAAACTTTATCGTGTGTGTACATATATAGGACAAAAAAATAATGTATATAAGGGTTCAGTACTTATCCCTGGTTTCAGGCATCTGCCGGGGGTCTTGGAACGTACCTCTCACCGACAAGGGGGACAACTGTACAGAAACAGAAAATCTTACACCTTACACAACAATGTGATATTTTAAACACCAAGAATCAGAAAAAAACCTAAAGGAACAGGGAGAAAAAGAAAGGAAAGGTCACCCGCAAGTGGTGAAGAGTCAGCCTCGCATCAACTCCCTCATCAGCAACAATAAATGATAAAAGACAAATCCTGTAGAAGTCTGAACTTGTCCCCCAGAACTCCACAAACTGTCACTTACGAATAAGGCCCAGACGAAAACACTTGCAGGCAGGTAAGGACCAGATGTTAATTCTCACAAAGCCTTTCTGAAACACGAGTCTCAGATGAAGCACCACAGGAAGGAGTCAAGCAAGAAAAAAGGAACAGGATGCAGAAACAGATGATCCTGCCCAGAAGAGCAGGCAGGCTGCGTGCAGCGGTCTGAGCGCACCCCTAATCCAGGAGCCAAAGGTGGAGGGTCCAGGAGAGGGGTCTCCAAGAAAAGTGTGGTTTTCCTGGAAAAGGTACCGTCGCGTGAGAGGTCAGAGAAGCAAACTAACAAAAAACATGAAAATGGCAAAGCAAATACAGAAGTTTGCCTGAACATGTGGACGAGAAAGTTCTGGTTTAGATACAAGACGACCAACTGCTTAAATCGTAAAAAGAAGCCGTGGGTTTCAAGACGTTAACGGGACAGATGGCACATGACCTGTGGGGCTCAGATCAGAGGTCACACTGGCGTATGGAGCCCTGGGGGGAAGGCCTGCTTCCACCCTGACAGTCACACTGGCTTCGAGGCGATGACTCTCCTTCCTCAGTAGGTCCCCAGTTTCAGGACGCAGCTGCTTTGAAGGGTTACTAACGCTTGCATATTCGTACTTTCAGGTATTTGCTCTTAATTATCAATTTTATCTTTACGAAGATTAAAATAAAATTTGTCAGTTCTCGTTTTATTCAAAAGAGTTACAGCTGAGCATGAATCAAACAATTCCCTCTCAAAATGATTCCACGGGATTTTTTAAAAACACAGCTCTCCCTTCTCCCTCACCATCTCCTGCACCGCTCAGACTGAAACCTGGCTGAGAAAAGGCTGAGACGGGGGTACGCGAGTGGCTCAGTCAGTTAGCATCAGACTCTTGATTTTGGCTCAGGTCATGATCTCACGGTTTGTGAGTTTGAGCCCCGCGTCGCACTCTGCACTGAATGTGGAACCTGCTTGGGATTCTCTCTGCCCCTCCCCTGCTCACACTCTCTCTTCAAATATAAACTTTAAAAAAAAAAAGGCCAGGACAGTTTTCTGCCAGTTTTTACTTCAATTTGGTTACTAAATTCAAAAAGTCAAAGCCATACATTTGAAAGGGCTTATGGACGTGGTGTCTCCCTGCATATGCTACTACCTTGCCCAAGTTTTTCTATAGGTTTGAAGTAACCCAAGAAAAAAGGTGAATTTAATCTCCTGGCTTCAATACATACTAACAACAGTTCCAAGAACAAAAATTAGAACCAAAGGCTTTCCCAAGGACAGCAGAAGGCTGAGGAACTAGACTCTTCTAGGAGACTAATAAAAACATGAACACAAAATAAAATGTGGTCTCCCACATTAAAAAAAAAAAAAAAGAGCAGGTATAAAGAACCATGTTAGGAACCGGGCGTATGAGCTGCGTACGCATCCAACAGTCCTTATCGATGAAGACACCTGTGCTGTGCTTGCGAGAAAGCACCCTGAATTCTCAGGGGACGCCACTGAAGGGCCTACGCGTGGAGAGTTAGGGCATCTGCAAAGTGTCCCAAACAGTTCAGGAAAAAAAATGTTGTAAAATCTCCACAACTGGTGAATCCAGGCGAAGAGTGCTGACTTAACTAATGCAACTTTTGTAGATCTGAAAAATTTAAAAATAAAAGCCCAGGAATAATAACATAGACTTTAGTAGGGACTTGATATTAAATTTTCTTAAGTATGACAGTAATATTATAGCCAAGTAAGACAGTATCCTTATTCTTAAGAGATGCAGGTTCAAGTACGTAAGAGTTAGCTATATCTGTAACTTAGTTTTGTACAGATTCAGGAGAAAAATAAATGTACGTGAACAGAGTGTAGACACACACACACACACACACACACACACACACACACATGCAGGCGGCGGTTGTGATCGAGTTTAATGAACAGGGAGGGAGGTGTGTGCGTGACCACCTTACCGCAGCATCCACGTTAGCAGGGGAGTCTCCGTTCGGGTCTGCCAGCATGGAAATGACACTAATCATGATGGTTTCCACAGTGTGAATAGGGAGCCAGCGTTCCTCTGGCTTTTCGTACCCGTATTTGTCCTCGCCGGGCTCATGAAGAATGGAGATGCATACATCACCATTTTTATCAACTGCAAAATTAGACAGTAAGAATCCTGTTTAAGGTATTTAAAACAACGTGGTTACACATAAAGTACCGATTATAGGAGTGACCCGGACCCCCACAGTCCGCTATAAATGCTGAACACATACAGACGATTTCCAAAATGGAACCCGCTAACTTGTTAGGAAGACCACAGATTTTTACCAAATAGGATCCATTTGACAAAACAACAGAAACAGAAGCAAAACGTCAAGATACCTGGCACATAGGTGGTGTCCAGCATTTATATGCAGTAAATACCATCAATCTGTTCTTTTTTTGTACAAAGTATACGATTGAAATACCAGAACCGAGTCTGTATAATTTCCTAGATTCCCCACTAACTTCCTGATTGAAACTGGTGACAGTCAAACATCCAGAGACATTCCTACGAACCTCATAATATACTTTTTAAATCACATAAAGGCAAAATCCCATCTTCAAGGAAAGGAGTGAACTCAGATTCGCAAAAGAACATGTCCTATCACCAGTGAAAATCCATCAACACAAAATGACAGTCATGACGCCATCTTTTCTATGAAACTGAGATTTAAAATGCAAGTCACAGAGTAATTCCCGACCAACACAAAGGTGAAGTTCTAACCCACCAGCTCACTCAGATCACACAAACACTCATTAGTAAACCTACCAAAATCATCACTCATGTTTTACAGAGTAATTTTCTCCACTGAAAAATAATAAAATGAAATAAAATAAAATAAAATAAAATAAAATAAAATAAAATAAAATAAAATAAGTATACTTACTGGGAAAATGCTGGAAATCACAGAAAAATATAAGAATTCTTGGCATAACAAGTTTTTCAACCAAATTTCCAAATCCCGTAAGTAACCAATGGCAACATGTAGATCTCTTTCATTCCTAACTTCCTGCCTAAAATCTAAGAAACGTGTGATGGGTATGATTTTAAAGCTTACTTTCCACCTCCTACCTTGGGAAGCACTTCCCATGTTGTTACAAACTCGGGGCCCTCACACTGCCACACTCGGACAAACGTGTCTGGAATGCGGCCGTGACCATGGGTGCGTGCCGGGCCAGGCCGGGGCTTTCACACCTTGTCTGGGGGCTTTTCTACAGTCAGGGCTCCCCAAATAAGAATTTTTTTCCAAGTCACTGTCTTCGAACACAAAGTATTAAATGCCTCTATAAAACTCTATCAGTGACAATCAATTGAATCATCTTCCTTCTTTTGAAGATTACTGTTACAATCTAGCACCTTTACATTTTTAAACTTGGGTCACTTCATTTTAACAATAGTTTCATTTTTTTTTTTCTTAATGAAAAGATTTTAGGCTTCATACCTATTACCAAATTACATTTAAAACGTGAAATACAGGTGAAATATAGCTCGGTTTTTCTAGATGATTCTGGGGGTGAAGTTTTTCCACGTGCAGAAAATACACGTCTCCTCCAGTGCAATGACCCCGCTGACCCTTTCCCCACCTAGTTTCTTCGGCCAAACTGCTTCATTCTCCCCATGCCAAGCTGTGCCGCTACTTTGCCCTCTTCCTTCAAGACCTGATGACGACCTCGTCACTCTCACTGGCACAGGCTTCATTTACAAGCCCCAGCCACTCGAAACTTTTTGTCCATTTGGAGTTTTGGTCCGCCTTTTTCTAAATCAACTCTCCACACAAAGCCACTACTTGAGCCCCAGGCACGTGCACCCTCCAGCCACCCGGTCCCTTAACCCGTCCCTTAAAGCCGTGCATCTGGAATGAGCAAACCCGCTTGACCCTAGCCCTCCCTCCCCACCTCTCTCCCCCTCCCTCCTTTCCTCCCTCTCCCTCCCTCCCTCCCTCCCTTTCTCTCCCTCTCCCTCCCTGCCTCCCTTTCTCTCCCTCTCCCCCCCCCCCCTCTCTCTTATCCCCTCACTGGAGAGGCAGGCTTCTGCCCCTTATCAGGATGCCATGGCTGCTCACCAGGTGACCAGAACGACATTCTCCTGGATGCTTTCAAAGTCACCCATGCTGGGCCACGACTACGGACATGTTCTCCCCGCTTCGGCCTCCGTGACACACTTTTTGCCACAGGCTCGTGAACTGTTCGCTCCCCCTCCAGCCTCCCTTAGCCTGACTTCTGATGCCATCCCACTCCCCAGCACGTGCCACCTTTTTCCATGGGGAGATTAACCCATTCTTTACACCGCAATGTTACCCCTCACCTTTGTCCCCACGCTTCACTGATTTGTAACTGTCGGATAACTCCATGCAAGACAAGGTAATGTCACGGCGTTACTATCATCTCAATGCCAATAACTTCCAAGGCCCTGCACTCCCTGCTGAGCTTTGGGTGGGCGACTTTCACCCGACCCTCTAGGTGGATCTCAAGAAAAACCAACCCAAATGGAATGCATCTAAGCCACATGAAGCTAATTTTTACCTCAGAATAATGCTTAGAACAGCGTCATGGAGCTAGAATTCACACAGCTGAGGTGCACAACCTAACAGCCTCCAGCATGTTTACAAAGTTGTACGACCATCACCCCAGAAAGAAACCGCACGCTCACCAGCAATCACTCCCCATTCCCTCCCATCCTTCCCCCGAGCCCGCTGCAACCCCTACCCTAGCCGTCTCTCTCTCTCTAGATGTGCCGAGTCTGGACAGTCCGGCGTAAATGGAATCATACACTCTGTGGCCTTCTGTGACGGGCTTCGTTCACTCAGTGTTTTTTTTTTTTTTTTTTCAACTTTTATTTTATTTTTGGGACAGGGAGAGACAGAGCATGAACGGGGGAGGGGCAGAGAGAGAGGGAGACACAGAATCGGAAGCAGGCTCCAGGCTCCGAGCCATCAGCCCAGAGCCTGACGCGGGGCTCGAACTCACAGACCGCGAGATCGTGACCTGGCTGAAGTCGGACGCTTAACCGACTGCGCCACCCAGGCGCCCCTCACTCAGTGTTTCTAAGGTTCCTCCGTGTTGCAGCACGAGCCGGTGCGTCACCCCACAACGTGGACACGTTACATACTGCTTTTGTCCTCGTCGACCGATAGACATTGGGCTGTTTCCACTTTCTGCCCTTAATGAACAATGCTGCCATGAACACTCAAGCCTCAGTGTCTCGTGGACATACTCCCACCGTTCTTGGTTCCACATCCAGGAATGGAATCCCACGGCCACGAACGAGGTGACCACGTTGAACCTTCTGCGGAACACCAGACTAGTCTGTTTTCCAAAGCGGCTGCCCTTCGCGTTCTCGCCAGGAGTACACGAGGCTTGAAATTCTCGCTGTCCTCACTGACACTGGTTTCTCATCTGCCTTTCTGATTCCAGCCATCCCAGCAGCTGTAAAGTACCTCTGTGTGGTTTTGATCCTGTGGTTATTCTGTATGTGGCCCATCGATTCCGAACCCTGACCTCACAATCACCACCCACCCACGACTCCATTTTCCCTCCTTGAACCACTGTCACTTCAAGCTTTCACGGTCTCTCGCGGGAAGCACTGATAAAATCATCTGCACGTCTCCTGAAGATCAGTCTGGCTCCCCTCCCAACCCTTCCTCCACAGACGCTATCCTTCCCTCTGGATCACGCAGTCACGATGAACCTACCGAACAGCTTTAAAGCACCATAATGTAAGGAGAACCCAAAGTCTAAAGAAAAAAGGTTAAGCCAGGCATCCACACACTCAAAATCCTGTTAAGAATCACATTCTCTAGGGGCACCTGGGTGGCTCAGTCGCTTGAGTGTCCGACTTCGGCTCAGGTCACAATCTCACGGTTGGTGGGTTCAGGTCCCGCGTCGGGCTCTGTGCCGACAGCTCGGAGCCTGGAGCCTGCTTCAGATTCGGTGTCTCCCTCTCTCTCTGACCCTCCCCCACTCGCACTCTGTCTCTGTCTCTTGAAAATAAATAAATGTTAAAAAAAAAAAACAATTTTTTTTAAAAATCACATTCTCTAGTGCAGGCTTCTGGGGGGGGGTGCTCAGCTGCTTAAGTATCCGATTCTTGGTTTTGGCTCAGGTCATGTTCTCGTGGTTCATGAGTTGAAGCCCCGTATCAGGCTCTGCGCTGAAAGCAGATTCTCAATCTCTCTCTCTCTCTCTCTCTGCCCCTACCCACCTTGTGCTCGCTCGTGCTCTCTCTCAAAAAACAAAATAAATAAATAAACATTAAAAAAAACAAAAAATAAAAAAAAAGAAGAAGAAGAAAAAAAAGCACCACATCTCTAGGAAGCACCCCCTGACCCCTCTACCTGCAACAACACGGTCCTCTCCGTGTCTCTCTTCCCGCAGGAGGGCCCGCGGCTCGCTCACCACCTCCAGCCCCAGTGCCAGCCTGGCCCCACCTGGTTCCACAGGGCTCCTCGCACCTCCCCAGCCGCTCTCTGGCACCTTCCTGGCACCTTCTGTCCCCACACCTGCCATCCCCGCCCACATCCTCAGGTGCCCTCCTTCACAAAGTCCCTCCTCTCTCCAGTCATGTTTCAATCGTCTCACTAACTCCTCCCCCTTGTGGCCCCAAAATGAAGTCTCTTCCATCTGAAACCCACGCGCGTCAACGGCTGCCCTCTTAGACCACGGGGTCGTGGCTCTCCTCTGGCTCACAAGTCCCGCGTGTTGCCTGTGTGTGCTCTCACGGGGAAACCGAGGCTCAGAGAGGTTTCACCTGCGACCACACAGCTAATCCGTGGTGGAGCCGACACTCGGAGCTTGGCTGCGTCTTCTCTGGAAACAGGTGCAAGGAGACTGCCCGTTACACCAAATAATCCACGTGAAGGAAAGAGACACTGGCAGACCCAGACGCCAGGAAGGAAGCAGCGAGGCATCAACACAACAGGGGGTGGACGCGTCGCTTCGCGCATCCACACGCCAGGCGGGGCCCCCTCTGGCACATTCCACCACCGACGTGGTGACGCGTCCCCGTGCTCACCGCCTCCTCAGACGTGATGAAATACAGCGGCCCCCTCGGTTCCTGCAAGCTTTCCTTCGGCCACCCCGAGTCTCTCCCAAGAGAGACTCCCGCCCGTTTCTCAAGCCACTGGGTGTGAGTCCACACTCCAGACCCCTGGAGTAACGCCTTCGTTTATTCATTCATTTCTGCTCACGGACTTTTGCTTAGACTGACCTAGGAGTTTCTCTTCCTGGTGACGCAAAGTCCCAGGAGAAGCAGACGGGCACAGTCGTCAGAAATGAAAACCCGACAACTTAGAGAAGACACACCCGCCAGCTCCGTCACCAAAACGAGGCCAAGTTCAGGGGAGGCGGTGTGCAAACATACTTTACCTAGCCCAACCTCTGGCTTGCAAAGTGGATTTTAAATGGTGACACATCTTTGGGTAAAAAAGCCATTATCAACCACATTTCAGGCACTGCAGGACTGGATGTTTTCCGAAGGTGAAAACACAGAGCACCACATCTCCTCTGACCCCACCAGTCACCTTACGAGGCAGGTAGGACACTCCCTTTTCAACAGCTAAAGAATAAAGGTAAAAGTTAAGAGCTGCCCACGGTCTAAGAGTGAAGAAGAGAAATAGAAATTTAAAATCCAGGTTTAATTACTCCTCTCTGGAACAGACAATGAGTCACCCGATACCATGGAAGTGATCTGCTCAACTGTGAGGGCTCTACTCATGCTGAATATCACCCAGTAACCATGCCTCTGGTTTGGAACATTGGGAGTCTCGAAAAGAGCTGAAAACTAAGCAAATAAATAGATGTCCATCCCCCCTGCTGTCCTGAAGGAACTAATACAAGGCCATGTGCATAATAAACACAGTGAGCTTAGTACAAAAATCCCAAAGCGATTTCCTTGAGAACCGTCTCTCTCTTTGACCTTGAAAACCTCAGAGGCAGGCCATCATATTTGCAAACGTAAAAGTAAAGCTAGATGAACTTACCATTTGGGTGCCAGATTTCTGTAATGAATTTCATTTTAGGAGGCCGGAGGGGGTAATCTTTTGGGAAAGTGAGATGAGCCTTAAAAACACCACCTTCACTGGAAGAAAAACAAAAACAAGTTCTTGCCTATAAGTTCCCGCTTATCGGTAGACAATTATTACAACAAACATAAAACAAGGGTGCCAGTGCTAACACTGTAAATGAAGTGAGTGCGTAACCTGGGTCTCAAGCAGATAATTTACCTACTCCAATACTCAGTTCAATAGACCATCACGCCCACCCTCCTACTGAACTCTCAGAAGGCGAGGAAAATGAAAGAAACAGTTGGTGCACAGCAGGCATCCCGATCAGGTCCCGTTATTGCGGTGCTAACAACCCTACCACCACCGCCCGCTGCACGTAAGTCCACGTCCAGAAGGGTTCGCTCTGCCTGGGGGGTCTCCAGCGATCACTCTCGTCCGCGGCAGCCAGCCCTCCCGCCGTTCTTCAAGCCCCACCAGCCCCCTCCCCTCTCAGAGCTCACACACATTAACTGGGCTGTTCCCTGTGTGGAAAGACGCGCGGACCTTCCACTCCTTTATTCATCTTGTCGTTTCACGAGTATTTCTTCGCCCTTCACACATCAGACACGAACAGCTGGAACAGGGTATAAAGTCTCCCAAGGAGTCTGTATTCTGTGGCTTTTCCAAAACAGCGCTGCGCAGGACAGCTTTCTGCACACTGGCTCGGTCCACGGTCACACTGTCCACAACACCTGACATACGGCCAGTTCAACTGAGGAACTGAATTTTTAATCTTATTCAATTTTATTCAATTTGAGTAGCACACGTGGCCAGTGACTGCGGAATTAGTACGGTCCTAGGTCAACGCCATTTACTTAAAAACTGTTTCTGAAGAAGCATCAAAGCAGGACAACGAGCCGTATGTTCACAACAAAAACCAAGGAGATCAAGTCAGCCTGATGGGGCACATGACTAAGTTCCTCCCCGTGGCGTCGGTAGCGGCCACTCCCTCTGTTTGAAACACCTTCTCCCCTTGTCATCACTTAGAGCTCGGCTTCCACGTTCCCTCCGGACAGAGGCCTCGCTTTGACTATCAGACCTCAACCACCCGTGTCCCTCTGGCACACTGGCCTCGTCGCACTCACTCCAACAGCTCTCTTACTGCGCAGTGCACACTCCAGCAGGGCAGGGTCACGTGACTGTGCTTGTCTGAGATCAGTGAGAAATGGAATCGTCAGCTCCGTACACGGGACTGAACAAATACACACTGATCACCTATTTGCGTGAGGCCCCGTTCTACGTAAAGTAATAAAACAGGGAGGAAGACGTCAGAGATCATTGTTTTCTTCCCAGCACTTAGCATTTGGTGGCAGAAAAAATATCAAGCAAAATATCCGCCCTAACTACTGGAACATGAGCAATCGAAAACTAAATTTTTTAAAAAACCAAGTATCTCCTATAAGCCCATTTGTCTTAAGAAGAAAAACATGGGGACATGTTTATGTACAAATAGAAAACTGTATGAGAACACGACACCAATACATAGCAGTGGTCAACTCTGGAACACAGGATCTTTTACTCACTGCTTTGTACACGTCAATACAGACAATTTTTAACCACAAGCAAGTATCAATCTGTATTGCCTTTTCTGATCATAAAAGATTTGGGGAAGGGCTTAACAACAGAGAGGCAGATCATTAACACCAAATACTAAAGACCCAGGGAAGGCCAATGGGCTCCCAGCAGAGAGAGCAACCGTGGTAACACAACTGTAGTAAAAGCCAACAGGAGGCCGCGAAGGGTGAACGCGAGAGGGGTGGTGAGGTACAAGCGTGACGAGCAGGACGACTTGAAAAGCCCAACAGTTAAAGAACGGGGTAACTAGATGGGGAAACAGCACAAATGAAAGGCTTTAAAAGGAGGGAACGAAACTAATTTGTCTGCAAGGAGACGGGAAGGTGCTGGCAGAAAGACCGGGGACACTAGAGAAACAGTAACTGAGTGACCGGAAGAAAGAAGAAAATAAGGGAAAGGGGGCTTAATCAAGAAAAAGAACATCGCTTCCCTGGCACTGGAAGAAAACCGGACTGAACGTAGTACAGACACCCAGGGTACGAAGGAAGAAAAAGGACAACTTTTATGTCTGCTGCATGACCTCCATCTGCGAAACTCCCAGAAGGACTCCTCGAAGGGGGAAAACTGCAGACCTGGGCAAACAGCAGGCTGGCACGGCTGCTGGGATGGACCTACCACCCTGACGGGCGCAGCAGCCACCTCCTCGCCCGTGCTACCCCACTTGCCAGCGCCAGCGCCAGCGCCAGCGCCAGAACCGGCCGTGGCACCTGGCAGCTGGATGCACTCCTTTTCAAACTGGGGCTGCAAAATCAACCGAGTGGAGTTGCTAACCAGTTCTCTTTTATGACAAATCAAAATCGAACAGAAAACACAGGCGCTTATCACAGTCTGTTTCACTTAAGTCACCTACATGCATGTTGCTACTCACTAAAACGTATGCACAGGAGTATACATCAGGTCACGATGTAAAATATTTCCAGTTATGGGTTGTGGCGGGGGGGGGGGGCAGTTTGAAAGCTGCAAACACAGAAAACAGCCAAGAATCTATGTAAAAGGACATCAGAAGAGCTGCCCCAAAGCCCTGCACTTTGTTCCACCGACAAGGCTGCTCCTCAATGTTAAGGTAGCTTCCCTGTGTCCCTCAAGTCTGACTGACTGGATCCACTTTATGTCAGCTCACGGGAATCCCAATCACGAAAAACTGTCTTAAATTATTTTCATCCTTAAAATGTCAGGTTTTATTGACAGAATTATCCCCAAAGGTTCAAAGCACACAATTTTCACTGTCTACAGATCACTCCCCATTCTGAACCAATAACCCCATGTTACGCCTTAACACGGTTTAGGTTTCCTCCTAGAGCTGGACTCCTTAACATCTTTCACCTATAGAATCCTACCGTTTTTTTAAAACCCGACTCGTGTGGCCCCAGCTTGGGGGTGCAAACCTCCCATTTGAAAAGGCTGAGCACCTTTTCTCAGCCTAGATGAAGTTTCTTCCATTAGCCCCACTTACTGTTTTGTACTACGTTATAAAAATCTTACCAGGACCGCATCCCATCATTCTATTTTGTCAGATCCTTTCATTCTGCCATATTGACTTTATATAAATGACACGCTTATGCTGTTGTCTTAAATTTTGCTCAACACTGTTCTTATAAAAACACTCCTGGGGCGTCAGGGTGGCTCAGTCGGTTAGGAGTCTGACTTCGGCTCAGGTCACGATCCCACGGTTCGCAGGTTCGAGCCCCGTGTCAGGCTCTGGGCTGACAGCTCAGAGCCTGGAGCCTGCTTCGGATTCTTTGTCTCCCTCTCTCTCCGTTCCTCCCCTGCTCACTTGCTCTCTCTCTCTCTCTCTCAAAAATCAATAAAGATTAAAAAAACAACACTCCTGTTGTTACCGGTTTCTTGTTCATCTTATCTGCCACATTCAACAATTTATCACACTCATAAGGTATTTGACTGCTTCCAATTGTTTTGCTATTACAAGCAATAGAACACTGAACGTTCCAAACGCTTCCTGGGCATCGGGTTTTTACCCTAAAAATGAAACTGCTAAGACAAAGTCTGCATCATTGTTCAAAGTTGCATGGCCAATGAAAGAGGCCGAGGTGGGGAGGTAAACAAAGGCCCCCGAGCCCCTGTTCTTGAGCACTGAACAGTCAGTGATGTGGCCTTGCACTGATCATGCAGCACAAGGTTCGCTCATCACAGGACACATGGCTCATGCTTCACTGTAAAATGGTACTAACCAGAGTCCATCGGGTCCTACATCCACGATGACAAAACATACGTGATCTTAATAGCCTACAAAGTTTCCACCCCATTGCCAGTGGGGAGGAATAAAATAAAGCATGCTCTTTGAACAGACTAGCCGTGGCTGATGAAAGACAGAGTAAGAGGTCAAAGGTTACACTCGCCACTCACTAACACAAACGTATGCAATTTAAAGTTATATGGTGATACCCGAGTCTCCCAACGTCCTTCACAAATCTGCCACCACCTTTCCCTGAAATCTCTCATTCCGTGGACATGGCTGGCCGTCCACACGCCTGATAACCGGCAGGCTGAAAAGAGCAGGTACAGCACGCCAGCTCGGTGTCCTTCACAGAAAGACACCGAGACAATCTGTCCTTAACACCACTAGGAAGACTCATTAATGGACAGAGCAGTAACAGAGCGATAAATATAGCGGCTAAATTAATCCTCGTGGCAACTCTCAGTCTTACAGAATCTTGAGTGCCCTCGTTACTCTGAAGGGTGCAGCGCCCTCTAGTGACTAAGGGAAGGCTAATGATGCCGCACAAAATAACACGAGAGCGTCTAAAAAAATGTCAGACGTCGTGAATTCTTCCCATCATTACATAAATGATGTATCCAGTGGTGAATTCATCAGGTAGGTTTAGGCACCATCTAAGCCCACATTAACTTACTTCCAGCCCTACATCCCCACTGTCAGCCTCAGTCCCTCCCCATGGGCAGTGATGTACACTGGAGGTCTGGGCACCCCCACACGAGAGTTGCCCACTCCGGCAACCCCGAGATGCGTCTACCCTCTTCAGCTGCTGGACACCTCTAAGTTCCTTCCTGCTAAGCCAGCACACAACATGAAATACTCGATTCTCGGTACCTGGTACCATTTTAGGATGCTGACTTCTGAACACACTTCCCTCTCCTTACCCCGTCCTGGCTAATTGCTCAGCCCTCCTCACTCTACCGCCTGGGCAAAGGCCGTGCGTCTCCCTACTGCCACCCGGCTCAACCCCAACTCCCAGCCCAGCTCTTCCACCTACAAAGCTTTTAGAGTAACACTGTGAAAAACAAATTTCTGCTGCACAAATAAAACACAAGTAAAGTGGAGGAAAATAAAATTGCAATCCCAAAGTCATGATACTCAGGGCTTATACTTTAGGATGTGCATCAAATTCCTGACTGGTAACTCCTGGTATAAAATCCTTCAATGGTTAGGCTTTGTCGTCAGGACAGAAGACAAACCCAAACTCTTTAGCAGTGTTTATAAACTTCACCTAGCACTCAACCCCGTCTATCCACCCTCTTCTTGAGGTCCCATACGCTCAGTTTGACTACTGTTGCCACACTCCAGGTCCCACTCCTGGTTTTCTAGGCCCAATTACATTCTGTTCCTCCTACGAAATTATTCATCTGTGGCTCCCCTTCCATTTACCCCACCTCTCACTGCCTTTGCCAGAATACCCGCCCAGTTAATTCTTAATTTTTTTAAATGTTTATTTATGTTTGAGAGAGAGACAGAGCGTGAGCAGGGGAGGGGCAGACAGAGAGGGAGACACAGAGTCCAAAGCAGGCTCCAGGCTCCGAGCTGTCGGCACAGAGCCCAACACGGGGCTCGAACCCACGAACTAGGCCAAAGTCTGATGCTCAATCGACTGAGCCACCCAGGAGCCTCTCCATCCAGTTAATTCTTACCCTATCTGCTAACACTTCGAAATCCCTTCCAGCCCAGAGTAACTCCTCTAAACCCACTGCGGCAAAATCTCCCCCATCTTACCAGCTCCTGGGAAGAAATGAGCAAGCGGCTTAATTCTGACCAATGACACAAGAGCCAGTCTGCAGGAGAGCTTCCAGGGAAAAAAAGTGTCTACACTGCATATAAAATACCTGAAACTAAGAAGAAACTACCCTCAGGGGCGCCTGGAGGGCTCAGTCGGTTGAGCTGAGTGAGGTCATGATCTCATGATTCGTGAGTTCAGTTCGCGTCTGGCTCTGTGCTGACAGCTCGGAGCCTGGAGCCTGCCCGGGATTCTGTGTCTCCCTCTCTCTCTGCCCCTCCCCTGCTCGTGCTCTGTCTCTCTCAAAAATAAATCATCGTTAAAAAAAATCTTTTTTAAGAGAAAGAAAAGAAAAGAAAAGGAAAGAAAGAGAGAGAGAGACAGAGAGAGAGAGAGAGAGAGAGAGAGAGAAAGAAAGAAAGAAAGAAAGAAAGAAAGAAAGAAAGAAAGAAAGAAAGAAAGAAAGAGAAAGAAAGAAAGAAAGAAAGAAAGAAAAACTACCCCTCTTTGTCCTTTGGGTAATATTCTGGGGGCCCCTGGTGGTTCAGTTGGTTGAGTGCCTGACTCCTGAGTTCAGCTCAGGTCATGATCTCATGGTTCATGAGACTGAGCCCTCTGTCAGGCTCCACACTGACAACGCACAGCCTCGTTGGGATTCTCTGTCTCTCTCAAAATAAATAAATAAACTTAAAACAAACAAACAAAAAAAGGTGCACGTGGCACTGAAGTTAGACTACAGCCCAACTGTCTCATCTAGAAGCCCACACTCCAGAGGAGCGGCCACCACTGTTTAAATGTGTACTGAAGGCCAGAAACGAGTTTTTAATTGATGGAAAAAAAGGGACAATTAATTAGTGCGGGGACTATTAACAAATGGTTCCCCTTAGCAAAGCTGAAGGCATACAATGTATATATGGACCCGCCAAGAGCCTTCAGAGAAAAGGCCAGAGCTCTGTGGGATCCTCAGAGATGAAGCTGGGGCCTGGGTGCTAATTACTCCTGTACACAGACAGCAATTTGGAAGAAATACTCTATCACCAGAGTACAAGATTCTGTCATTGGAATGTCACTGTGTCTCCCCAGTAAACCTTCATGCAACGTATTTAGTTTGAAAATCTGCACTTCATCGGGCTTGTATGTATGGTTTTATTTGCTTGCAAATAATATTAAGGATGTAATGGGGGACACCTCAAAGATGTTTTTCAAGGGTTACTATTACCGACCCGAACTTTCCCTATGGAGTGACCAAACTGAGTTCCTACAGTGTGCAGTGATCACCAATACCAACATGGCCCTGACAAATACATCAGTAAAATGTCTGACTGGAAACAATCGTGACAAAACAATCACTTTTCCAGACAACGGAAAGCCCCAAGTCCACACTACAGCCTACAGCTTACCCTGTATGTACTGTACCAGCTCTGGTAACAGTTAGCCCTAATTTTCTTCTCCACCAGGTGTTTTAGGGGGCGGAGGAGTCCCCATCTTTGAACACCTAAAATGAAATACCCGCCTGCTTAGCGCCATGGAGGACCACAGCTGAATAAGGAAGCACAGTCCCCAAGAAACTCGGACACGGACCCATGGCTCTCTTCCTCAGCTGTATGGCTCTGAGATACAAAAGGTCACAGTATTTTGTCCCAATACCCCCACTTCTAAAAACAGTATGGAACCTGTACTAGCCACTGACATCAGAGAGTCACAATCCATCTAATAAAGCATTAAATACTCACTTTCGAATGTCTCCTCTCTGTCAAGAGAGCTTTCCGACTATTCTCCCTTTCTGATCCTACACCCTCATGAACCTTTGCCCGCCCCTCATTCTGTGTCCACCCCTTCATTCTTTGCAGCAAGACAACGAACCCCGGGTACTCTGATAAGAAATCCTGCAACATTTCTTTGGGGGCTCGTCCAGGATATCGACGTCTTCTAACTGTAAGTAAAGGGCGGTTGGCACCCCCTTTCTTTCCAACCTAAATAAAGTTCTTGAACCAAACAACAGGCACCCGTCCGCCAGTTGAAGGCGAATAGAGTGACTGCCATTCTCAAGTCTCAGCTGACAAGCTCCTTGGGTCTCCCCCCCAGCTGATCCCCCAACGTAGTCGGGAACACTGGTGTGGTGGAGCCCCAGTTTCCTTTTGAGAAAACCCTCTGGATGCATGGGACTCAAGGGAGACCAAACAGCAAACGATGGGTCCTGACCCAGGCTATTTTGTCTGGTGGGTGCCTGAAGGCCGTCGGCGAAACCGGATCCCTCTCCGCCCCGCTTGGGTACCTGGCAGAATTCTCTATGGCCAGTCTCTTCCTTTGGGAAATGAGTGGAAAAGCCCAGGACTGATCCCTCGCATATCCTCCTAGGAGTGATCCGGGAGACTTGCAAAGGGTCCTCCCTCACAGGTTTCCCAACTGCAGTGGAAGGTGGCCCTCTACTTGCTTCCACTTCCGACACTCCGGCCACGGCTCACTGCCCAGGTCTCATTTTTTACCTTTCACTTTCAAACATCTCTTGTGGAGCGGAGAGCAGGACTTGCTTCAACGCCTTCTGGGCTCACCACCCTCCTCCTGCCCCTGATGCCCACGGTGGTGATGGGAGAGAAGACATCTGGCAGGCTCCCACAAGATGCGGATGCGAATAAGAACCAACCGACTCTGCTTAGTCTACTCAGGACAGGGACCTGAAGGAATATTCCCTAGCAGCTGCCCAAACTCCTCTTGTTTCAGGGAACGTCCCTGTCCTCTCCGGCCCGACATGGACTCCCCATTCCCACAGTGGTGGGAAAAAAATGTGCATCTGCTCATCTGTCCAAGCTGACAGGCTTTCGGACCAGGTGTCCTCTCGTTGTGTGTCCTCTGGGCTTTTATCTGCCTCCAGGCTTCCCGGCCGAATCTCACCTCTTCAGCCCTCCCCTCCCTCCCCCTGTTTCTGCACCTCCTTGGGCGCAGCCTACCAACTGTCTCCTATACCATCCTCAATGTCCCAGGCGCCACCAGCTCCTCCTCTCACCCTCCTGTCAAGGAGCAAAGAGCACCCACTTGGACTGCCCACTTCAGATCTCCCCACTGGTGCCCCAGATAAAAACTGACAACGGAGAACAAATTGATTGACTCTTAGGTGAATGCAGGTGAAACTCATTCGAGTTTCAATGTTTAAGGCTATTTTAAGTTTGTTGGTTTGAGACAGACCTGTTTATCAGTATTAAATATAAAACTTTTTATTCTATCTAGGTTTCCTGGAGGTCAAATAGGTTCATGTTATCTCCATTCCACTTTGTTAGCAAAAAGATGAGTAAAATGATGGTAAATTCTGCCTCAAAGTTTTCATGGGTAATTGTTAAGATGCCTTCCAGTCTTTGGTACCCTGAAACTTTATAAAGTTTTGCTTGCATGATAAATGGGATTCAATTCGTTGGGACGTCCAGGCCTTTTCCAAACAGAATGGAGTGCAAAAGCATTGATTACTTAACATAGGCTTGAGCTTCTGACTTCTCATCGCAGAAAAACTAAGGCTATTTGGGTCTGTTGGTAGACGTGCTTTGTGCTTAAGCGGCTCACGAATTTGCCATCCAAAGAATTCTTGTGTGACAGTTCACAATTGGTTACCAAGTTTTCACTGGAAACTATGGTTTCTAAGAGTTAAAATTCTGCTAAATGTAGTTAAGGCTGATGGGAATAAGGAAAGCAACTCAGTACGTAGAAAAGTAGGAGAAGTGTAAGAAAGATAAGGAAAGGAAATACATTTTTATTGGAAGGCAAAATAAAGTAATTTTGTCTGGTTATTTGGAGAGAAATGGCTTGGGACAAAATGTGAGTGCAAAGGAAAGTTGTAGAAGGTTTGTGAAGGGAAATCTCTGGAAAGGAATTTTATGTGTGGTCAAGAAGGACTAAGGTTAAAATGAACGGATTTTAAAAGTACACGAGGTTAAGATTAAAACTGACCCTCCCTTGATCCAAAGACTGGAAAACAACGGCGATACCCTCGATACCCTTGGTGCCAGCCTCCAAATGCTCCATGTTTGTTGTGCCCACTTAGCACAGGAATGGACGCCTGTGCCACACGAGGGATGACCATGATATACAAAGGGCTTTTACTGGGATACATGGGCCATTTTGCTAAACTTAGCCCAGTGTATGCCAAAAATGGATACCCACATGGCTGGAACATATTTATTTCCGCACTGCCGAAAAAGGCAGGGGAACAGACCTCATCTTTAGCCCTTCTAGCCCCCCACAATGGCCGATGGTCAATATGTAAATTACTGTTGGGTCAAAATAAAATTAGTGCACGTTTCCAAAACCAGGAGAGTCTTGCGTGGTCACAGTCCGTACTCCCAAGGTCCTGCGGGCAGGAAACAGGGGTGGGAGAAATCAGGGAAGACCAGGTCAGCTCTCGGAAGTAGGGTCAAGCCTGGGTAAGAGCAACTACTCCCAGCAGCTCGAGAGACTGACTGGGCTTCTGGCTGCCGGTCCCGTAGCCAGCCAAAACGCGGGGTTAGAAGGTGAGGTTTCTCCTGGCCAGCTATAAGGGATGCCTTTTTCTCTTTTTCCTATAGATGGGCAATTCCCTAACCAAGGCCAATACCCCTTTGGGACGCGTTCTGAAAAACTGGGATGGGGCGCCTGGGTGGCGCAGTCGGTTAAGCGTCCGACTTCAGCCAGGTCACGATCTTGCGGTCCGTGAGTTCGAGCCCCGCGTCGGGCTCTGTGCTGACCGCTCAGAGCCTGGAGCCTGTTTCCGATTCTGTGTCTCCCTCTCTCTCTGACCTTCCCCCGTTCATGCTCTGTCTCTCTCTGTCCCCAAAATAAATAAACGTTAAAAAAATTAAAAAAAAAACAAAAAAAAAAAACAAAAAAAAACTGGGATGACTTAGATCCACAAACCCTGAAGAAGAAGCAACTCATTTTCTTTTTGCACCGAGGCTTGGCCCCAAGGCAAATTGGAGGAGGAAACCTGGCCGCCAGAGGGAAATACCGATTATAATGCCATCCTACGATTGGACTTGATCTGCAAATGTGAGGGGAAATGGGGAGAAGTCCCTATGTTCAGTGTTTTGGGGGCCTTAAGAGACAATCGAGGTAGGTGTCAGGCCAACCCTTTCTGAAGTCCAGTCATCAGGAGGGTAAACAGCTAAGGGCCCTTTGCCTGTACCCAAAGCAGACCTAGAGAGGGAGGAAGCGAAGGCTTTCACCTCAGCCTCCGCCTCGGGTCCTCCATCCATATACCCAGACCTCAAACGCGCACTTCTGCTCCCTGCTGCCCACCTTACCCAGGCCCTCCCCGTAGCGTGACAGGCGTGTTTCCCCTACAAGAAGCTGGAGCACCGGAAGGAGAAACCCGGGGAGGCACCACCATGACAAGATTACAAGTGCCTTTTTCACTGTAAGATTTAAGAGGGACGAAAGGATATCTAGGTACATTTTCTGATGATCTGGATAAGTATATAAAGGCTTTCCAGAATTCCCTACTGAAGCTCAGGCAGTCCCACCCCAAGATCCTACTTGGAACTATGATAATCGCACTGGGAATGGTGGTACTGCCATTTCCAAGCCTGTACTTTGGAAGGATTAAAAAGAACTAAGGTTAAGCCTTTAAATTATACTAAATGAGCCACTATTATACAGACACAGGATGAAACCCTGGTGGCCTTCCTGGAAAAGTTAAGGGAGGCTCTCATTAAATATAAGGCTATCTCCCCTAAGACCCCTGAGGCAGAGATGATTCTGAAGGACAAATTCATCATTCAATAGACCCCAGATATGTGGAGAAAACTACAAAAGTTGGCTGTTGGCTGGGAAGGGACCCTGGAGGAGCTTTTACAAGCTGCCAATTGGGTATATGACAACCAAGATCAAGAGAAAAGTAAGGAACAGGAAAGGAGGCTTAAGAAAAAAATCTAAGGCCTTAGTCTCGGCCTTACATACTATGTCGAACCAGACTTTCCAAGGTCCTGGCACCAAGTGCCATATCCGAGGCCATTCAGGGCACTGGAAACACAAGTGTTCTCAGAGGGGACAACCGAAGTCGAAACCCCATGAGCCAGGCCCCTTGTGTGGAGACGGTCACTGGAGATCCGGATGCCCTCGGGGACCTCAGTCTGCAAGGGCTCAGATACCCAGTGTCCCTGAAGGGAACGGATCGGTCCTGGGGCTCATCACAGTGGCCCCCCTGAACCAACTGTCCACTGAAACCCAGAGCCTCGGGTAACTCTGGAAAACGGAAGGAAAACCGCTTGAGTTCCTTCTTGACACTCAACTGCCTTTTCCGTCCTTTCCCCGGCCAACCATCCAAATGCCGCGGAACTCTTAGAGGCCTCTCCAGAAAACTTATGACTAAATTTTTCTCTCAGCCCCTGGGGTGCATATGGGGAGACTCTTTTTTTTCCGCCCTCTTTTTGGATAAAGTCAGAGAGCCCCGCTCCCTTGCTAGAAAGGGACATTATGACTGAATTAGGGACGACGGTGCTACTAGCTCCAGGACGGATAAATAATTGTCTGAACTTAGAGTAACCTGGATATTGGAGAGGTAAAGTTAAATACTCCTCGTGGAGTTTGTTCCTGTGGAAACTGGATGGCCAAAGGAAGATTCGAGGATCGAGAACCAAAAACTAGTTAACTTGCTTAATTATTCTAACCAACAATATCACAAGATCCAAATAAATATGGAAGAGAGAGGAAAACTTGTGGTTACAATTTTTAAAAAATGACCAGACATGTCAGGGACTTTTGGGATGGCTACAATGCATCTTTCCTTCCCACGGTGTGGTCTCCTCCCTAGGAGGCATTGCGTTCGGAATATTAATGCTCGTTAGTCTAACAGTCTATGTATGTCATTTGTAGAAGCCGATGATATGCCAGAAAAATAAGACCTCCAAGAAAATTCTGCTAGCCCAGATGTTCCAAACACCCTCCCGTTATCTCGGACCTCTGGATCGACCTCGGAACCTGCCCCTCAATGCCTCCTTTCAGCAGGAGGGAGTTAAGATCGGTCGTTGCCCCATTCCTAATGCAGTTAGAAGTCATGCGTTCAGTGGGAAGACTATGGTAGAAAAAGATGAGATAAGAGAGGCAGAGAGGGAAAGGGTAGGACCAGAGGGAAAGGGTGGGGAAAGACAGATTTTGGAATAACGGCTGGGAGTGCGTGACAACAGCAAACCCTCCCCACCCCAGGGGTAAGGTTCCTAAGAATGTAACAGACCCCGCCTACTCCCCCTCAGGTTGGACTCAGGAATTTCACAAAAGACCTAAGTGTGAACACAGACCACACCTCACCTGATGGAAATGACCCAGCACCTAGTGCTATTAAGCCAAGGAGGAGCCAGGGGGAAGGGATGGGACAACCAGAACCTTACAAAACAAGGACCCTTGTCATGGGCATTCACTTTCAAATGTCCCCTCTCTGTAAAGAGAGCTTTCGTACTATTCTTCCTTTCTGATCTTATAACTCTAATAAACTTTTACCTGCTGTTAAAAAAAAACCAAACATTAAATATTAGTAGCTTTAAGTTAGTCTGCAAACATTCAGAGCAGAAAGTAAGACTGTGGTCTTTGAATCTAAAATGTAGGACAGAAGGCGCGTCTGGGTGGCTCAGTCGGTTCAGCGTCCGACTTCGGCTCGGGTCATGATCTCACAGTTCGAGGGTTCGAGCCCCGCGTCGGGCTCTGTGCTGACAGTTCGGGGCCTGGAGCCTCTTCGGATTCTGTGTCTCCCTCTCTCTCTGACCCTCCCCCACTCACACTCTGTCTCTCTCTCAAAAATAAACATTAAGAAAACATCTTAAAATAAAATGTAGGCCATAAAATATTTAAGAGATCTCATCTCCTTTTCCGTTATTTTTTTTCATACCACTACATTCTGTTTTCTAACTGACATTTGTTAATAAGGAGTAACTAAAAGTGATTAGCTGTAACAATCGCTTTTATAAAGTGGGAAAAGGTAAACACTGGTTCATTTCAGGGTCAACACATCTTGGCTGTGGTCAGTTTTCTGGGGGGACCCAACTGAAGAGTCACTAAACCGATGACTTTGAAAGTTCTCTCCCACGTGAAGACGCTGATGTGTGACCTGCGTCCTGAAAGGAAATCTCCCAGGTTAACACGACGCTGGAATCAAACGGACAAAGTGCTGAGGGTGGGAAAGCCTGATCTCTGAAATTACGGGGTTCCCTTTGGGGGTGAGGCACAGAAGGAAGAGGCAGAAACATTTCAGTCAAGAATTCTCTTCTTTCTCCTATCCTGCCAATATTAACCCCATATCTGAGAAACAAGTAAAAAATGTATGATCTATAAGAGGCTTTACCTTAAAAATAGCTTTTCTGTAATAAATTTATTCCAGGTATTAAAAACATCTACATTTCAGAAACTATTATCTATTTAAGAAAGCAGCAGGCTTTAGACACTGGAGTTTCAGGCAGAACACGTAAGTCCTATACATGCTCACTTGATACAAACAAGTTCACCTAACCACAGCCACTCCATCTGATCTAAACAATTTCACTTCAGTTTGCCAAAACAGTTTATACTTCAATTAAGAGAGCTATTTTAGTGTCAGTTCCATGGTACTTACTAAAGTGTGTCAGGGGGACCAATGATAAGGACTTCCCATCGGTAAAGGTCATTGTCATCTATTAAACCTGCTGAAAAGCCTTCCACTGGATTTTTGTTGAGTTCTGTGGGGGAAGAAAAAAAACTGATCAAAACTTTTAAGCACACAATTTTCACCCAACAGATAAATTACAGAACGTTAATACCATGTTATAAATTCTACGCTATCCGACGGATATACGTGGATCCATCAGCAAAATGCTACCTGACGGCCAAAACGTTTCCATTTCTGTAGCACAAGGAGGCCCACAGGGAAGCAAACATGACCCCCTTCCAAACCTCTTATTCCCGCCCTGGACTCCAGCTAGGTTCTCACCCTCTAGGTAACCCTACAGTGGTAGACAGAACTTGTAAAGACACAGGCATCCAGGCCCACCCTCCCGGATCCCGGCTCAGAGGGAAGTCGAATCAGGCTTCCACTGTGGTCTTTAGGGTGCCCTATTAGAAGCACCAACAGAGGACCTCACCCGGTTCACTGGAATCCCTGAGCTTAGCCAACCCGCATGTACACCATTCCTGTGGCCCAGCAGACTCAGCACGCAGAGAGCAAAGACCCCACGTGTCTGGTTTGTGTCACCCCTTTGGCCAGCCAGAACTTCTGGCACACAGGAGTGGTCTCACAAGAGCTGGGGCCCTACAGAAATGGCAGTGGCATCGTGAGATTCTTCTCTTCCAGAAAGAGTGCTCTGGCCTGGAGAGAGGATGACAGAAGCGAAGGACTAGGGAGGCCAGAGGACGCAGGCCAAGAAGGGAGCTCAGTGGGCCAAGTGAGGAGGAATCCACAGTCTGATGGTTCCTGGAGACACTGGGCTTCATAATGACCTACTGATGGTATATATTATGTACAAATTTTCAACAGCTTTAACGAGGTATAACTGACATTCGGTAGGAATGCACATTCATAAATTGTAAAATTTGACACACACTGATACACCTACATGCCTATGAACCAGTCAACACAATCCTGGCAGTAAATATCCATATACACTGTATATAGAAATCACCAACGGAGAGCTCAGACGGGGAGCACGGACTGGCTCTGAGAAGTGGCAGCCAAGCCCTCGTGAGAGAACAGGTGGGAAGGGATGTGCTGGGGGCCTGAACAGGTGTTCTGCCATCAGACTCAGGAGTTCAGCCTGATGGTAAAAGAAAGCGTAATACAACCAGAATGCTATACACGAGACTGAACAGTGTGTCAGTAACCAAGACCTCAAATTGTGAAGGAATTAAGGAGGTGGTGTTATTTCAACAGCTAGGATCTAACACCCCAACGCGCCAGCGAAACACAGAGCCAAAAGTCACATTTTATTTATATTTAAATATGAATGGAGGCACCTGGGTAGCCCAATAGATTCAGTGCCCAACTCTTGATCTCAGGGTCATGAGTTCAAGCCCTGCACAGGGCTCCATGCTGGGCATGAAGCCTACTTTAAAAGGGGGGGAGAGGGGGGTAGCGTGCCTGGGTGGGCTTAGTCAGTTGGGCGTCTGACTCCTGATTTCGGCTTAGGTCATGATCCCAGGGTCGTAGGACTGAGTTTTGTGCTGAACTCTACGCTGAGCAGGGGGCCTCCTTAAGATTCTCGCTCCCTCTGCACCTTCCCCGCACACACGAGCTCAGTCACTCTCGCCCTCTCTAAAAACAATTATTTACTCAAAATTTGAAAGATTTTTTCATAAGCCTAAATTTTTGCCTAAAAGGCCAAGTAGACTTATCTAAAGTTTTAAATCGTACTATATCTCAAACCAAAGAAATGTATGCTTACTTTAAAAAAAAATTTTTTTTTAACGTTTATTTATTTTTGAGAGAGACAAGAGAGGCAGAGTGCGAGCAGGGGAGGGGCAGAGAGAGGGAGACACAGAGCCCAAAGCGGGCTCCAGGCTCCGAGCTGTCAGCACAGAGCCCGACGTGGGGCTCGAACCCACAAGCTGTGAGATCATGCCCTGAGCCAAAGTTGGACGCTCAACAGACTGAGCCACCAGGAGCCCCTGTACGTTTACTTTTAAACAGCTATTTTAAAGCTTTTTTTTTTTAATTTTTTTTTTAATGTTTATTTATTTTTGAGACAGAGAGAGACAGAGCATGAACGGGGGAGGGGCAGAGAGAGAGGGAGACACAGAATCGGAAGCAGGCTCCAGGCTCTGAGCCATCAGCCCAGAGCCTGACGTGGGGCTCGAACTCACGAACCGTGAGATCGTGACCTGAGCTGAAGTGGGACGCTCAACCAACTGAGCCACCCAGGCGCCCCTAAGGCTTTTTTTTTTTTTTTTAAGAAAGATACTGAAAATGGAGAGGCCTGAGGCAGGAACTGCATTTTGTTTGTGTGTGTGAGCACTCACTGAGCGTCCACACTGCTGCAGACATGCTGGGTCAGTGACCGCCGGGGGAGGGGGGGGGGGCACAGTCTGAGGTAAGGGCAGTCACGGTCTTTTCCTGGACAAACACTGTATTTCTCAGACCATTTTCTTCAACACTGTTTTCAAGTCTTGTGGAAGATTCTATAGTTTATCCAGAAACCGTACTCTTGCTGCATTTTCCATGTTTTATAAATGGAGGTGGGTAAGCTCTGAAGTCAGCACATGTGGTCAAAATTACCCTTGAGACTTTGCTTTCGGGTCCCATGAAGTACATCACTGCTTCTCACTCCGGTCAATGCATCACAATTTCTAAAACTCTTCTGCACGCTCTCTCCGCGCTTTTCTTCTACAGGAGCGGTTATGTCCACTGTCTGTCTCAGGTGAGTAAGGCTGAAGCAACGGCGAAGAGGCCCGCTGTCTCACCTCTGGCCTGGCTTCTGCCCCTAGTGTGGGCCTCCAGGACCCAGACCCATGGGTATTTGACAGGCTCTGTCACACACCTTTACGAATGCTGCCTTCTTCCACCAGGCCTTCCCTAAATAATTTAGCAAATTATCTTCTTCCGGCTTCTGCTAAGTTCCCAGTAATGCTACTTTTAGTCGGCACTACGTCGCCTGTCACTCGACCGCCAGCCCCTGCTTCCCACGGAGGTAAGCGGGCACAGCAGACCACAGCAGGTGTGCCTGACTGGCACAGTCACTAAGCGGGGCAGGGAGGACGCGTGGTCATCATGAAGATACAGAAAAAGATGGGACATCATGTGTCCCATCTCGAATGGGACACAGGCTGCAGGCTGAGACAGGGGGGCCCGTACACACCCAGAGGTGGGTAGACGGCTACAGCAAAGGGGGGCAGACGGGGAGCAGAAGAAGGTCGGAGGCTCGGCAGCGAAGGGTCTTGTGGGCCCTAGAGCCAGAGGGCAAAGGCAGGCATTAGAAGGTGCGTGTTTTGTTTTTAAAACAACGAAGTGACCATAAGATTCACATTTTCAAAAATGAATGGTGCCAAGTGTGAAAGATGACCCAGAATAAGGCTGTAGTGGTGACAAAGAAACCAAACAAAAAGCAAATCACGAAAGTAACCCTGGAAAGTGTGCCGGGAGATGCCGGCGGGAATAACGACGGAAAACAGGGCTTTTAGCAGAAAGAATCAATCAACCCAACTTGGTGACATGGGGATTGAAATAACATGTCAAAAACGACACGGAACCCCTCAGAAAGTTAAACACAGAGTCGTCGTATACCCCAAGACACCCAGGGTCACGTACCGGACGCGACTCCGAGGGCAGAGACGGCAGGTCCACAGAGACAACAGAATGAGGGCGGGGGGGCGGGGGGCAGGGGGTGTGCGCGAGGGGCGTTCGCGGGGCACAAGCACCGTTCTGAGCTAGAGACGCGGCCTGCGCCAGCACTGCGAGCACGCCGAGGACACTGAACCTCACAACAGCTAACTGCGTGTTACCCGACGTCCCGTCACTTTTTAAAAGCAACAAACGGGCTTCTCTGCAGAGCAAGTGGGTCGAGAAGTCTGTTCATTCTCAGAAATGGGACGCCGAGGAACGAGACAGAGACGCTGAAGACCCGTGAAACCCCGCTTTCTGCTCCTCTTCCCGCTCCTGTTCCCGCTAGGACCTGCACCCCCTCTCTCCACAAGCCTCAGCATGCAGTGTACGTCCTCCTCGTAGGGGACAAGGAGTCAGGGACTTCTCAGAACAGGTCACACGGAAGGAAGGACCGGGGGAGAACGACCAGAGGAAGCCATCTATGCGTACCCCACACCACAGCCGCTGCTCTGGGGAGTAACACCCGGGCCCGGTCTTTGCTCCAACCTGCTCCCGGATGCCTGACAGGGCACGTGCACCGGACCACAATCCTCAGTAACAACCCCTAGGCCCCGAACAAAGACGGGATGCCCTCTCCTTTCCTTTCTGAGTCTCCCAGACACTGTGCCTGCACCTGCCTACTGTCTGTAGCTTCAAAACTCTGCTGTCCCTCCTGCAGGCTCACGTTTGACTTTGATGCCGGGCAGCCAGGGACCCTCTGGGTCCCCAGACTCGGCCTGCCAGCATCAGGAAGTTGTGTTAATTTGAGGGGCGAGGGAAAGAAATGATGATAGGATTCATTTGAAAAACATACGGCCACAGTATGTTTTGTTTTGTTTTAATTCTTAGCTAAAGAGAGAGACTTGGGGGTTATCAGAATATTATTGATAACTTAAGTCATAAGACTGATGGTATCACCCATGGGTGAGCCTAAGTGTGAACCCTATGTAGAAGACCTAACTAAATACCTCTATTGTGAGGATTAAAAAAAAAAAAAGGCCACAAAAGTGACTAAGAAGGGGAAGACAGAGAAGTAGGAAGAACCCCAAGAAAAAGCTTTATCAAAGAAGCCAAAGGAGAAAGTTGCCCATAATAAATACACACAACACAGGAAACAGGAAGTCTAAACCAGGGGTGCCTCAGTGGCTCAGTCCGTTAAGCATCCGACTTTGGCTCAGGTCATGTTCTCAGGTTCACGGGTTCATGGATTCATGGGTTCCAGCCCCGCATCAGGCTCTGTGCTGATAGCTCGGAGCCTGGAGCCTGCTTCAGATTCCGTGTCTCCCTCTCTCTCTCTGCCCCTCCCACACTCACACGGTCTTTCTCTCTGTCTCTCTCTCAAATAAATATTTTTTTAATTAAAAATTAATAAAATAAAATAAATCCACTGGGTTCAGTAAAAAGAAGGTCAAGGGTGCCTCAGGCGTAACTGGTTTCAGTATAATGGTAGCATGTGGGCCAGGCAAACGACACCGAGTTGACAAAAAGAAGGTGAAGGAGAAAAATACAAGTGGAAACTTTCTCTAAAAGTCCAAAAGTCTGTGGATGGAAAAGTGTAGTAGCCATGCAGAGATAAAAGCCCAGCAAGCTTTTTAATGGGAAAGGCCAAAGAAAGAGGTTTCAACACCCTATCTGTGTGGAATACGTCTTCACACTACATTCAAATCCAGATGGACTACAAGATATAAATAACCAACAAAACTTAAAGAAAATAAAGAATTTTGTTACATAATCTTGGGTTGGAGGTGGCTCAGGAAGGCCAAAAAACTCAACAGTCAAATGATACTACGCAAAGTATTTTAAATCCAGCACAATAAAGCCTCAATACACAGGCCAGAACAGAGAGACTATTTGCAACATTACAGGTAAAAGGCTAATGTTCCGAATACAAACGAAAGGGGAACACACAAAGGGTACCAGTACATGGCGGGAAGGACACAGCTAAGAACACAACACTCTGGCTGGCGGAAGACACACACTTCGCAGAAGTGCCCGTGGTTGGGTTTCTGCCTGGATCAGAGAAGTTTTCGATGGGGCAAACATAGAAATGTATCCTTCTGAACGTTACCTGGACACAATGAGTTGGAAAGAGCTCTCTTTCCCACAAATCATGAATATGAAAGCAAAATTTTAAAGTTCTAATAAAACAGGCAAAACTAATGATTAGTATCTGAAATCAGGACACTAGTTGTCTTTTTTTTTCTCTCTCTCTTTCTTTTGCAAGCAGAGTGAGGGTAGCAGTCGGGGAGAGTTTCAGGGGTCCTGGTAATGGCACGCTGTACAAAGTACGTATTTACTTTCCTATGCTTCACCTTTTAAAACTCAGTAAATCCCGGAGTGTCCCATCGCTGTTAAATGAGAGCTATGTACGCCTGTGGTGAGTCTGGAAATCACTGTGGGCCAGAGCAGTCTACAAAAAATGAACAAAAAGCAAACCAAGGCTTTGGGAAAAAGGATTTGCGTAGGCAGAAGTCTGGGAACTGATGCACGAGCAGACTTTTACAACAGTCATTATTCAAGGATAAAACTAAAGGAGAATGGGGAGAGCACACGAAGACTAAAACACTCTAGGAGCACCTGGCTGCTCAGTCAGTTATGCTTCTGACTCTTGATCTTGACTCGGGTCAGGATCTCACGGTTCATGAGTTCGAGCCCCATGTCGGGCTCTGTGCTGACAGCGTGGGGCCTGCTTGGGATTCTCTCTCTGCCTCTCTCTCAAAGTAAAATAAATATTAAAATAAAAATACAAATGCAAACTCTACAGTACTGAATTCAAATTGCAAGTTTCAGTACTTTAAAAAAAATTCTGAGTTCTGTCCACTGAAAAGGTCTAGGAAAAACGACCAACCCGGTACAAATGTGCATCCCTACTGCTCAGGATATGGCTCCAAACAGGATGCACCACCCACAGGGAGCGGGAATCTCCAGAGAAACGGCTGAGTTCAGGTCTGGGGCGGGACATGTTCTAGGTTCATCTCATACTTACTAAATAAAAAGGAAGCTGTCAAGGGGCGCCTGGGTGGCTCAGGCGGTTAAGCGTCCGACTTCGGCCCAGGTCATGATCTCACAGTTCATGGGTTCAAGCCCTGCGTCAACCTCTATGCTGACAGCCCAGAGCCTGGAGCCTGCTTCAGATTCTATGTTTTCCTCTCTCTCTCTGCCCCTCTCCTGGCTCATGCTCAGTCTCTCTTTGTCTCTCAAAACTAAACATTAAAAAAAAATGTAAAAAGTAAAAAAAGGGGCACCTGGGCGGCTCAGTGGGTTAAGCGTCCGACTCCGGCTCAGGTCATGATCTCATGGTTCGTGAGTTCGAGCCCCATGCCAGGCTCTGTGCTGACAGCTCAGAACCTGGAGCCTGCTTCAGATTCTGTGTCTCCCTCTCTCTCTCTGCCCCTCACCTGTTCGTGCTCGGTCTCTCTGTGTCTCTCAAAAATAAACATTTAAAAAAAAATTAAAAAGAAAAAAGAAAGACAACCAGATATTATGTGTCTCCTGATAAGCAAACCATTCAGGAATGTTCGCCTCACTTACCAGCCTGTGCTCGTCCACACCCCCAGACACAATCACCAATTTACAGAACACACAGAGAAATATGGTTACGGACACCCAAGGACACACATGACCAGCAGAGACCACACTGCAGGGCCTGGAAACTCAATAAACACACCATGAGGGAAACAAAAGAAAGAACTGAACTCAAACTTAAAAAAATTTGCAAATTTACTTAAAACAAGTAAAAATTTGAAGACTAAACTGGACATTAGACAATACTAAGACGTTACTATCACATTAATAATATTAAATAATTATTGATCTTTTAATGTGGTAATGGTAATCTGCTAGTCCTTCAAACCCCATTTTTAGAGATATATTATGGAATGTTTATAGACAAATGATGTATGATGTTTATGAACTGCTTCAAAATCACGGGGGATGGATAAAACGTGACTTCTCACAACCTTGTAACTGTTGAGGCTATGTGAGTCCATGGAGATTCACTGTACCCATCAGTTTACTTTAGCATTAATATATGTTTACAATTTCTCTTAGTAAGCTAAAAAAAAAATGCTAAAAAGGCAGTTATTGTACTCTAAAATAATGTTTTATCATTTCTTTTATCAATCACATGAAAATAAACCTTCACTGAGCCTCTGCAAAAATACGAGGTCAACATTCAAAGACCCAACTATACATTTTATACTTGACTCTCAGGGCAATGTGCTGCTTTCACTGTAATCCACTTTGCCAAGCCCAACGGGTGACTAAACCTACGGCTAACAAAGCCAAACACAAACTGGTACTTAGAGCCCAGCACGGATTCTCCTTGGAGTCCTTGGAGTCGGGGTGGCTGTGGCATCCTGCTCCAGGGTATGTGTGCTCCTGTCACACCTCACATAGCTGTGAGGTGCATTTCTATGAAGTGATGATTTCTACACTGGCTTCATTTTGAACCTTGGAAATCACCAACAGAACCTTTATCCAGATACTAAGTGTCAACATGGTTTGTTTAAATAGTTTTGACCTTATTATAAGAATAAACGGCCATATTAATTTTAAAAATTTAGATCAGTACAAACCAAGTCACTTAAAATTAACAGAGAAAACATTCATTTCCTCCAAGTTTCCATTAGTTAATCAATATTGACAAGGGTAATGTATTAGCAAAAAACTGCAACAGTTTCTTTACGTTTTGTCTAGATTTTAAGAGGCATCAAGTTAATCATCTTTACAGATTTGGGCAAACTTTAAGTTTGCTTATTAAAATGAGATTTTTTTTTCTTTACACCATGCCATGGGCTACAGAGCTAGGTGATTTCCTAACCCCAAACATTTCCAACCACTTTCTTTTGCCACGTTTCAAAAACAAGGAATAGGGAGCAGAGAAGCAAAACAAGCCTGAGATCACATCTCTCGCAAAGATGTTGCCAATGTGTTTCCGAAAAGATGCGCTTGGAGAATTCTGGACCACATTGCTGGAACAACACTCGAGGAAGCTCGGCTACCTGCAGGACCGGCCCTCGACATCTTCCTCACACACTCAGCTGAGCTTTCTTGAACACGGGGTCCTAAGCAGATCGCTGCTTGTGCTTAGACCAAGAACAGCAGCCCTCACACATCTCTGACGGGATCTGCCACCCTCACCGGACACGGAGTCAGGCCTTGACTCTGCCCTCTGCAGTTTCACATAAACCTCCACCTACTTTGTTATGTTTGGGGACAAAAAATTATATATACAGACAAGATTTGGGAGGGCTTTTGAATTTCATTTCACAACAGAAAATCTGCACCCCAGTTTTGGGGGCACGAGTGCGGCAGGACGCCCGGCAGACCGAGGCCGGATGTCAACTCTCCCTCCCGGTTTGTCGCCCTCCTTCTTTCTGTCTTTCTTCCCTCCTTCATTCCTCTTCCTCTCCTTTCCCTTCCTCTCTCCCTCCCTTCTTTCCTTCCCTTGTCTCATTTCCCTCATCTTTAAGCCTGGTCAAATCCATGACAGTGTTGCAAGTCAAACAACATACTCTGCAAACCTGCTCTCTTCCTTTAAAACTGCTCACTGGGCCACAGACGATAAAAAGAAGAGTCGACGCTCTTCAGAATTTTGCGGTTTGGAGAAATACTACCCACCCCCCATCCAACACTTCACAGCCACCTATTTATTTCTAGTAGGAACCGTCAAGCAAGGCCCCAATACGCGGGCCCAGAAGAATGAGTGAATGAACACGATTCAAGCCAGGGGAATGGGATGTTCTAGAGGATTTTTCAAACTGTAATTAAAGAAAAGGAGTCCCAACCCAAGGGGAAGTTGTGCCATAAAAGCCTAAGAGCTGCCGACAGCCACAGCTCCAATCTCCAGGAGCAAAGAAAGGCGGCACGAGAAAACGCAGCCAACGTGGAGGTGGATGAACAGGGCTAAGCCACAGGAAGAGAGTTCTAGCTCCCGACCCCCGGCACCACTCCTGCCCTTCACAGCTCTGGGGAAGTCAAATTTCCTTGCTCACCGACACTCGTTCTAGCTCAATTCCTGGCCCTTCCAACGGAGGGTGCTTGTTTCCCCTTTCAAAAAGTGGTATCTCCGAGCTGGCATCCGGTGGACGGTGTCAGCCTCTGCCCCTCGCCCTGAAGGTGGCTCGGCAGGGCCGGCCCTCCGCTTCCCTTTCACACTGAACCCCATCACTTGGGGGACACAGATGGTTCTCATCAGGGACAGCAACACATGATGACCACCCCTGCCCCCAACCCGCCAGGGCAGGTGGACGAGGAGGAAGGCGGTCCCTCCCACCACCAACGCAGGGTGAGAATCATTAACCCGTCACTGCATCCTGATTTTCTTAGGTGTTGCTCCAGGCTTCTGGGTATAAAATTTTCAAGCACAAGTTTTCCTTTACTTAATATATAACAGGTCTCGCCTCCTTATCTACTTACTTTTGCACAATAAAACCAGGTAAGCTACTCTCCTTCATGTATCAATACAGGAATTTGCTCCCTTTTGTCTTCACCTACCCCTCTGTGGCCTCAGCAACCTCAAAGGGAGGGTTCCCTCTCCTTACCATCTCTCCTTGTCATCAACTGCGTATAAAGAAATTCACAGTGAGGCGCCTCAGTGGCTCAGTCGGTTGAGGGTCCAACTTCAGCTCAGGTCATGATCTCACAGTCCGTGAGTTCGAGCTCCGCGTCAGGCTCTGTGCTGACAGCTCAGAGCCTGGAGCCTGCTTCAGATTCTCTGTGTCCCTCTCTCTGCCTCTCCCCTGCTCACTCTCTGTCTCCCTCTCCTTCAGAAATAAACATGAGAAAGAAAGAAAGAAAGAAAGAAAGAAAGAAAGAAAGAAAGAAAGAAAGAAAGAAAGAAAGAAAGAAAGAAAGAAAGAAAGAAAGAAAGAAAGAAAGAAAGAAAGAAAGAAAGAAAGAAAGAAAGAAAGAAAAAGAAAGAGGGAGGGAGACAAAGAAAGAAAGAAAGAAAGAAAGAAAGAAAGAAAGAAAGAAAGAAAGAAAGAAAGGGAGAGAGAGAGAGAGAGAAAGGAAAGGGAAAGGGAAAGGGAAAGGGAAACAAAAAAATTTTTTTTTAAAATCTCTTAGCATAGGGATGCCTGGGTGGCTCAGTCAGTTAAGCAGCCAACTCTGGATTTCGGCTCAGGTCATGATCTAACAGTTTGTGAGTTCGAGCTCCACGTAGGGCTCTGTGCAGACAGTGTGGAGTCTGCCTGGGATTCTCTATCTCTCCCTCTTGCTCGCTCTCAAAATAAGCTTTAAAAAGAAAAAAATCTTGGGGCGCCTGGGTGGCACAGTCGGTTAAGTGTCCGACTTCAGCCAGGTTACGATCTCGTGGTCCGTGAGTTCAAGCCCCGCGTCGGGCTCTGGGCTGATGGCTCAGAGCCTGGAGCCTATTTCCGATTCTGTGTCTCCCTCTCTCTCTGCCCCTCCCCCGTTCATGCTCTGTCTCTCTCTGTCCCAAAAATAAAAATAAAACGTTGAAAAAAAAATTAAAAAAAAAAAGAAAAAATCTCTTCGTATAATAATGAGGTTTTTGGAGCTCCATTCCAAGTCACTTCAAGTTTACTTCAACCACCTAATAAAATCCAGAAAGACTTCAGAAAGAGTCTCAAAGAAGTTACTGCAATATGATATCTTCTTTTTTAATGTTGAGAGACACAGCACACACAAGTGGGGTACAGGGCAGAGAGAGAGAGAGAGAGAGAGAGAGAGAGAGAGATAGGGAGAGGGAGAATCTGGAGCAGGCTCCACACTGTCAGCATGAAGCCCAACATGGGGCTCCAACCCACGAACCCCATCACCGTGATCTGAGCCAAAATCAAGAGTTGGTTATTTAAGGGTCTGAGCCAGCCAGATTGTCCCATTTGATCTCTTTTTTAAACAAGATCTAAAACGAGGCCCCTGGGTGGCTCAGTTAAGCATCTAACTCTTGGTTTCGGCTCAAGTCATGATCTCACAGTTCATGAGTTCGAGCCCCACGTTGGGCTCAGCACTGACGGCACAGAGCCTGCTTGGGACTCTGCCTCTACCTCTCCTCCACTTGTGCTCTATCTCAAAATAAATAAACTTAAAAAAAAACACCTTAAATTGACTCTATTCTTTTTTAAAATTTTTTATGTTTATTTTTGAAAGAAAGAGCGTTAGTGGGGGAGGGGTAGAGAGAGATGGGAGACACAGAATCTGAAGCAGGCTCCAGGCTCTGAGCTGTTAGCACAGGGCCCGACACGGAGCTGGAACTCACGAACCGTGAGATTATGACCTTAGCCGAAGTCAGACGCTCAACCGACGGAGCCACCCAGGTGCCCCTTCTTTTTTCAAAAAAAAAAAAAAAAAATTTAATAGGACAGTCAGACATGTAAACTATTTCCAATTGGGGGGAACAAACAGATTTCATAAAGAAAAAAATGGAAATAAAGAAACTAAAGTATACAAAAATAAAATAGAAATAAAAATAAATTAAAAGAAAGAAAACAGGAAGAGGTACTGAGGACTGAGGCAGATGGCCGCTGACCATCTAGACAGAAAGCAGGTAGTTCTTAGGCATTTAGGGAGGTGCTGCATCCAAAGTGAACTCTCTCCTCTGCTAACCAGTGGTTTCCCTTAACTACATCCCACTGGCTTCAAATGGGTGAGGGGAGACAATTTCACAAAGATGGTTCGGAGAACACACCAACTGAGCCATGTATTGTCCCCTTCCAAATGGGATCTCCCCTACCCCACCCCCAATCACCTTGATAAACTCCACCCTCAATGTTACAGAAGGGTGTGGGACTTGGGACCAAAGGCACCTGACATTTACAGCACCCAAACTCTCACTGTTTACTAAAGCTGGCAGCCAACTTTTACAAATCTGAGACACCAGCATGTAAGAACCGTCAAACTCAACTGCTGTGTCCTTAACTCTTTCTTGTTAAGAAAGAAAGAAAGAAAGAAAGAAAGAAAGAAAGAAAGAAAGAAAGAAAGAAAGAAAAGAAAGAAAGAAAGAAAGAAAGAAAGAAAGAAAGAAAGAAAGAGAAAGAAAGAAAGAAAGAAAAGAAAAGAGAGAGAGAGAGAGAAAGAAAGAAAGAAAGAAGAGAGAGAGAGAGAGAAAGAAAGAAAGAAAGGAGAGAGAGAGAGAGAGAGAAAGAAAGAAAGAAAGAAGAGAGAGAGAGAGAGAGAGAGAGAGAGAGAGAGAGAAAGAAAGAAAGAAAGAAAGAAAGAAAGAAAGAAAGAAAGAAAGAAAGGAAGAAAGAAAAGGGAAAGAAAAAGGAAACAAAGATTGATAGGACATTATCAATCTGAATAAGCAGCTTGGCTAAGTTCCTCTCCCAATCATCAGGGAGAACTCTGCACAGCACCCACCCACCCAGCGCTCAGGTGCAGCAGCAGCACCAAGTCCTTTCGTGGCCTTCCACGGCCTTCCTCAAGGTGAGAACGCGTAGGCAGGCATTTCATCCCCAAGTGTTTACATCAGTGTAGAATACACCCCGGAGTTTAAAATAAGTTATTGTGGATATGAGCTAAATTTTATTTAGTGAAGTCCCTATTTACACAGTTTTAAACTGACTACAGCTGCAAACATTTTGTATTCTGCTAATCTGGTAGGCAAAAATGTAACTGTTAAATGATTAGTGAGGTGAGCTTTATTTTATGAGCTAATTACAATTAAATAACATGCGGTGCTTGTACTTTACCTTTTTTTAAGATTTTCGTTTTTCTTAATTAACTTATTAAACAAAATTATCGGGGCAGGTGGGTGGCTCAGTCAGTTAAACGTCCCCGAGTCTTGACTTCTGCTCGGTTCATGACCCTAGGGTTGTGACTCTGAGCACCAGGAACTTGGGATTCCTTCTCTCCTCCTCTCTCTCAAAATGAATAAAGTCAAAATAAATAAACAAAATAAGTCTTAAATATTATATTCAGATATACATCTTAGCCCTCATTTCTCACTTGAAGTTGATTTTCCTGGATTTTTAATATAGATCTTCCTTTGATAACACATTTGGTTTCCTTGTTTCCATTATTCGTGTCTTACTTTTTGTCTTTTTTTCCCCGTATTGGCCAAGACTTACTTTAAAAATGTGATTAACAGGGGTGCCTGGGTGGCCCAGTCAGTTGAGCGTCCGACTTCAGCTCAGGTCATGATCTCACTACTCGTGGGTTCGAGCCCTACATCGAGCTCTGTGCTGACAGCTCAGAGCCTGGAGGTGCTTCGGATTCTGTGTCTCCCCCTCTCTCTGCCCCTCCCCACTCATGCACTCTCTCTCTCGCTCTCAAAAATAAATGAACATTAAAAAAATTTTTTAATAAAAAATAAAATCTTTAAAAAAATATATGACATACTTCTTTTTGTTATTCCTGGCTTTTAAATATTCATATAATTAGTACTGATTTTCAACAACTATTACTTAAAGATTAAAGCATTTTTATTCTTTTCCTACAGTTCTAAATTGTTTTTTTGTTAAAACGTGAAGAATAAGGGACGCCTGGACGGCACAGTTGGTTAAGTGTTTGACTCTTGATTTCGGCTCAGATCTTTGTCTCTTGGTTCATGAGATCAAGCCCTGCATCAGGCTCCATGCTGACACCTGGAGACGGCTCAAATTCTCTATCTCCCGGTATCTGTCCCTCCCTACGTGCCTACATGCACGCTCTCAAAATAAACACTAAAAAAAATTTTTTTTTTTTAAGATAAAGAATGAAAGCGGGTTTTTTTTCAAATGCCTTTTGACATCCGTGTGTATTACTGCGGATCCACAATCACACGGGTGTATTTGTTCTTTAGGGGTTTCATGCACAGTCCTAGCAGTAACAGGAAAGCATCACGGGCGCATCCCTGACAAGAGTCCCCTTGGTCACTTACTGTTCTGCAGGGTTCAGCTTGTTAAGATTTTACTGAGGATGCTGGCATCCGTTCTGGGGTTGGTTGCTTCTTTTCTTTTTTAATAAATGTTTTCATTTGAGTATAGCGGACACACAATGGTACATTCGTTCCGGGTGCACAACACAGTGACTCACCTCTCTGATGTGATGCTGTGTTCACCAGGGTAGCTCCGACCTGTCACCATCCAAGGCTATGACAGTATCATGGACTATATTCCCTATGCTGTGCCTTTTATTTCCGCGGCTTGTTCATTCCCTGTCTGGAAACCCATGTCTCCCACGACTCCTCACCCTCTGCCCATCCCCTCCACCCCCCAGGACCAGAGTATTTCTGTGCAGTTAGATTTAGCTATCAGGGTTATTAATAGGCTCAAAATGAAACAGAAAGCTTTACAATTTGTATGATGGAGTAATTGAAACAAAGTGAGAGGAGTATCAGCATAAACCGGTCAATACAACATGCTAGACAAAAACAGGCTCTTTGGGAATTTATAGAACCGTCCACTGGGGGAGAGGGGAATAAGTCCAAAACTTTTCTCACATTATACGTTTATACATTACATAAGCTTTACTAAATAATTTATCTTTTATCTTTTGTTGTTGTTGCTGTTCTCTAGCTGGACTAAGCAAGACCTGAAATGCAAAACTCGTGCAACTAAGTCAGAATAACAGCTTTGTGTACATAGAAACGAAACAATAGAAAAAAATGACTGGGGCGCCTGGATGGCTCAGTCAGTTAAGCATCCGACTGCTGATTTCTGCTCAGGTCATGATCTCTCGGCTGGTGAGTTCGAGCCCCGCATAGGACTCTCTGCACTGACAGTGTGGAGCCTGTTTGGGATTCTCTCTCTCCTCTCTCTGCCCCTACCTCACTCTCTCTCAAAATAAATAAACTTTAAAAAGAAAAAGAAAAAATTACTAGGGGTGCCTGGCTGGCTCAGTTGGTAGAGCATAAGACTCTCGATGTCAGGGTCATGAGTCAAGCCCCACACTGGGCATAGAGCTTACTCAAAAAAAAAAAAAAAAAATTACTAACATATGACCAGATTTTAATGTACTTTTGGTGCATGTAACAAGTACCAAAAGAAAAGGCAACGCACAAAGTAAAAACTAGGACAGGACGCTACATGGAGCACACCCTACACAATGTTGATTCTTGCACCTACCACCATTTCCCCAAGTAGGCCCGGTCCCCACCTGCCACAGGGAGAAACACACGCATCAGGCCAGGCCGAGATTTCTTCCCAAGAGGAAGAGAACACGTGTGACCAGGTGGAAACAGCAGTGATAGATTGCTATTAGTTTACTCTCTGGTGCATCTCCTCATACCTTAAACTCCTCTTCAAACCTTTCCCTAGGGTGGTACTAACATTGTGTTTTGAATTCTAACTACTCTTTACTTTATTTGTATGTGCTTTTTGTGTTCATTATAATCATATTAGCAAGACGAGAAAACGCTGCTGCATCATTAGAAGTGGAGTGAGTGGAATGAGTGCAGCATGAACTTCACTGGAAGGCCTATCACACGTTCCAGTGACGTCCACATTGAGCAGAGTGGCTTCTAAGAAAACAGGATGTCTTGTGTAAATACAGGTGAGCGTGAGCAAAGGCCCAGAGGAGCACAGACCTTCAAACAAAACCCCCGGACGCGATAAGGTGTGTTAAGAGAACCAAGACAGGAGCGTGACCATGACCACAACCTCCCTCTACCACGCGGAGACTGTTTCCACACCAGACAAGGCAGATGGGCAGGCGTGGCCACTGCTCTTCCGAAAAGTAAAGGAAGACTCCGGACAACAGATGTATAACCAGAGTCAGCAGGGACGCCACCGAGCACCGTGTGGACACCACAACAGGCATTTGGTATCTTCGAAGGGATGAGGGCGAGAACAGAGAAGAGCAGGGTTCCACAGAAAAGTCAGTTGCAAAGCAAGCTCCGGGTGGTCATTTATGAACAGTGCAAGAATACGCAAATTAAGCATCATTGAAAAGCTTCTGCGGACAGTGAGGTTACCACAAATTTTCCCAGTGAATTGTAGAAAGCTACTAATAAATATGGTAAGAGTTGGAAGCAAATTTGTAATCCCGAAAATAGGCTTTTTGGAAATCAAAGCCATCTTATACTTTCATTTCATAAGAAAAAATGTCAGGCTAACAGCGCTTACACACAGAAAAGTTACAAGAGAGGCTACCCTAAAGCCTGTTGGTATGCTCTAAAAATACAACACTTAAGACAATGTTGCAAAATATTTTTTTCTATACGTACTTTTTTAGTATTTGGGGGGGGGGGGGCGGCACTCTTAAAAAGCATGTTCTTATTTTTATAACCAGAAAATGAAGCTATTTCCATGGCAGGAGAGGTACTGGGTCTAGTCTCAGCCTACACGCTCTCCCTTCTCAACCTCCCCATTTCCTAAAACAACCACACAGGCTCAAGACTTCCTCTTTGACCATCCCTTCCATTTAGGACCAGTGGCTCCACGTAAATAAAGACCATCTAGTCCCTGTGCCTGACTCTCCCTCCCTCCTTCCCAACTGTCCCCAGCATCTCTCTATCTCAGCATTACTACCATTTAACACCATTAGCGTAGGTCTAACCCGAAAATACAATAAAACCATCCCAACGGTTTCCCACCCATACAGAAAGCTGTCTTCTGTATTTACCAGAAGGATGTGTTTTGAGGATGGTATTTATTATATTCAAATAGTACCTTCCTTATGAGGGAAGGCATTCAATGGCGGGGCGGGGGGTGCCTGGGTGGCTCAGTCCGTTCGTTAAGCATCCAACATCCGCTCAGGTCATGATCCCATGGTTGAGGAGTTCAGGCCCCACATCGGGCTCTGTGCTGTCAGCCTGCTTCGGATCCTCTGTCCCCCTCTCTCTCTGCCCCTACCCTGCTCTCTCTCAAAAATAAACATTAAAAAAAATTTTTTTTTCATGAAGGAAGGCATTCAAGAGAAGTAATTTTCTGACCTCAGGAATGCGTAGACTCTTCAGAGCATATGGCTTATCTTAGCATCTCTATTCCATAAACTGTGTAACTGATCAAATCTGCCTCTAAATTTTGGCTGTGGGAATATTTAAGAACAAAGAATTGTTTGGTATGTATTTTTATCATAAGCTAACTCTAATGAATACCTGATGCCTGTATCCATTTTTTTCCCTTTTGTTCTCCCCCACCTTTTTTTCAATGTTTATTTATTTATTTTGAGAGAGAGAGTGAGCAGGGGAGGGGCAGAGAGAGAGAGGGCAAGAGAGAATCCCAAGCAGGCTCCGTGTTGTTAGCACAGAGCCCGACACAGGGCTTGAACTCGCGAACCACAGCTCTCCCTTCTAATAATCGATGTCAACTTTCCTAAACTTGTTCATTTACTCAAAAATTAATGTGAGTATGTGCTAGATACTGGAGACACACCAAAGAGCAAAACAGCCACTGCTCCCTGTGGTCGGGAGAGAACAGTCTTACGGGTCCTTCCTTCTGGCGGGGAAAGACGGCCAACGAACCTAAAGTACGCTGCTAAGTGGCGATGCCTTCTGGAAGACAAGCACCTCGGTGTACGCGAGGAGAGCAGGACGGGGCTGCGCAGCCTGGAGCGCATGCACACGCTGAGGGATTCCAAGCCCCCCACAAGCCATCACAAGCCACTTTTTGAGTAAGAGAGAAAAAAACGAGCAGTCCAATCAAATCCTCCAACTAAAAACTATGTAAGCAGCCCTTTACTTCATACTTTCCCTACTCAAATACCTTTGTGGATGCACAACGATATGAATGACGCAACGCGACTACACCCACTAAACAGAGCCCTTCGAAAGGGCGAAACCCCCTCCCCTCATGATGGATCACCAAGTTCCTCAGACGAAAGAAGTTCCATCCTGCTGCTGCCAACGGCAGGCTTCAGGAACTACACTCCCCCCCTTTCCCGCTTCCCTCCATCAGGTTTGGGAGCCCCTCCCCCTTCTTTCGGGTGCCCCCCCCCCAGTGCCAGCCCAGCCCAGAACATCCCACCATCTGCCCTTTTCTGTCTGCTCACCTGCCCTCGCCCCGGGCACCCACACACACTGAAGCCTTCCAGTTCTACCTCCTGAAGGGGGGTTCCAAGGGTGCCTTTCCCGAACTTCTGAGGGTTTCAGCAGGGCTCAACCTGGTCCCTCCCAAACCGTTCTTCCATCTGACTTCCCATCACTCCCTCCCCTGCCCTCACCCAGCCTTGCAGCTATAACCTCCCTCCAACCTGCCTCCCACAGACGTCCCCCAGGGTCTGTTTCCCAGCGACCCAACCCGCAAACCACCACCAGATTATTCTTGCTCACACAGAATTCTGGTCCTCTATGACCGACTTCAAAACAAATCTTTCCATCTTTATCTCTTACCCTATCCCCTGCCCTGCACCCCTGAACACACCCCCAGGGGCGCTCTTGATTCCACACCACCGAACTCCTCTTAAACCAGGTCTGACCTCCCTCCTCAGGCCAACCCCCCATCCTTAAACACAAATTCATACTTCAACGGCCCCTTACCTCTGCTTTTGAAAGCATACCAAATCTTTTTTTTTTTTTAATGTTTATTTTTGAAAGAGACAGAGCGCAAGTGGGGAGGGGCAGAGAGAGAGGGAGACGCAGAATCCGAAGCAGGCTCCAGGCTCTGAGGGGTCAGCACAGAGCCCCACGTGGGGCTCGAACTCAGGAACTGCGCAACTGTGAGATCATGACCTGAGCCGAAGTCCACACTTAACTGACTGAGCCACCCAGGCGCCCCAAGAACCCTGGGGGCACAGCTCTCAGGTAGGGACGGCGTTTGGGGGACCTAACGCAGACAGGAACGATGGATGAGTCTAAAACCCCCCATACTGTCCAGTCCAAGGAGAGGGGGGAGGGTGGCTGTGGTCAGGATGCCCCACGTCTCCCCGGTCCTGATTGTGCATTCCCCTAATTCCTTCACTTCGCAGCCAGAAAGTACCCGGGACCAGAGACGATTGCTAGGGATCCTTATTTTTTCCTTTTAAGCGTATTCATTTATTTTTAATGTTTGTTTATTTTTGAGAGAGAGAGACAGAGCATGAGTGGGGGAGGAGCAGAGAGAGGGGGAGACACACAGAATCCAAAGCAGACTCCAGGCTCTGAGCTGTCAGCACAGAGCCCAACACGGGGCTCGAACCCACAAACCGTGAGATCATGACCCGAGCCGAAGTCGGACGCTCAACTGAGCCACCCAGGCGCCCCATGAAAACTTATCAGACCTTAAAGAGCTGCCTCAAGTGTCAGAGCTTCCTAAAATCTTCCCAAACCCAGAATATAAGTTAAGTTGTTGGCTGTGATCCCTGGCACCGTGTATTACCAAGTTTGCCATAGTCTGGCTACATAAATTACTTTAGGTTTGTTTTTATAACTCAATTATATTGTAAAATGCTCAAGGAGAGCCATTAATTTGGGGTAGTGGAAATGTAAGAAGTCACCTGACTGCTCTAACATCTGAACCCTCAAGCATAAACCCCACACTTGAAACAACCAAGCTATGTACATGATTTCATACAGCACTTGCTGATTCACAGAAAGTCTGTATTAGGTACATCACCGTTCGCCAAAGCCACATTTAAACCTAGGCAGTTCCGGGGCGCCTGGGTGGCTCAGTTGGTTGAGCATCTGACTTCAGCTCAGGTCATGATTTTGCAGTTTGTGAGTTCGAGCCCTGCGTCAGGCTCTGTGCTGACAATTCAGAGCCTGGAGCCTGCTTCCGAGTCTGTGTCTCCATCTCTCTCTGCCTCTCCCCTGCTCATTCTCTGCCTCTCTCTCTCTGTCAAAAATAAATAAACTTTAAAAAATAAATAAATAAATAAACAAACGTAGGCAGTTCCAGTGGGTGCACGATCACACTGGACTGTAATTACGCAGAGCGTGGGGTCTGAGAGCGGCAATCAGGAACAAAATAGTCCTGATTCTTGTCCCAATACGACTCGGCTTCAACAGGCACTGCATTCTAGCTACTCCTTCACAATCCCGCACAGAACAGACAAGTTGAGACCCTTGCCTGGCGTCCAGAGTGGTGCTTTCGGACTTCGGCACTCAGGGGTCCCTACTCTAGACGCACCACCAGGCTCTCCAGGAAACATCGTCCCGCGCACCAGGGCTCCGATCAGGCCTAGCTAATGACATACACCTACTGCCGCATTCTTCGCGGCACACCTCAGTATCACGGTCCTGTTTTATGACTTCAGCTGAAGTCGTAACCATTTGCTTATCCATGCTCTAGTTTGGTGGTTTTAAAACTTCACACAACTATTTCTTCACCTGAGTAGCAGTCACAACCTGCGTCATATGTACCTCTTAAAACCACGTGTCACACACACACACTATATACACAGACATACAGCATAAAAGTAAAAAGGACAAACACTTGAAATAACCAAAAAAAAAAAATTTTTTAAAAGAGGCCTTGAGGGGCGCCTGTGTGGCTCAGTCGGTTAAGCAGCCGACTTCGGCTCAGGTCATGATCTCACGGTTCGTGAGTTCGAGGCCCGCATCGAGCTCTGTGCTGACTGCTCAGAGCCCGGAGCCTGTTTCAGATTCTGTGTCTCCCTCTCTCTCTCTGACCCTCCCCCATTCATGCTCTGTCTCTCTCTGTCTCAAAAGTAAATAAACATTAAAAAAAAATTAAAAAGAGGCCTTGAAACAACTGAATTTTTTGTTCAAATTATATAAAATCCACCCAAAGAGATCTACAGATTCAATAAAATCCTTATCAAAATTTTGAAAACACTTTTTACAAAAGAAGATATACTCTTCCTAACATTCGTAAGGAGTCTCAAGGGACTCCAAAGTAGCCAAAACAACCCAGAAAAAGAACAAAGGTGAAAACCTCAAGACTCGTGTTTTCTAAGTTCAGAACCTCCTACAGAGCTGTGATACTCCAACCAGTGTAGTGGTGGCATAAAGAGACACACAGGCCAATGGATTGGAGTAAAAGCCGAGAAATAAACCCTCGCACAAATGGCCACAGGATTTTCGCCAAGGGGACCAAGACTGCTCGCTGGGGACAGGACAGAGTCTTCCACTGACAGCGCTCTATAGAAGTGCCAAAGAAGGGGAAAAGATCAATCAGACCTCATCAAAACGAAAGCCTATGCGTCAAAGGGCACTCGCAGAGCGGGGGACACCTGCAGATCACCTGCCTGACCCGGGACTGGCATCCAGAACGTGCAAAGTTTATACACGTTCACACACACACATCAAAGCTCAAAAACGGGCAAAGGACTTGAACAGACACATCTCTAAAGAACACACACCGAGGGAAGCACGGAAAAGACGCTCAACATCACTCACCATTAGGGAAAAGCAAACCAAAGTCACAAGACGACACCATTTCACACGGATTAGGTTGGCTATCATTTAAAAAAAATAATAACAACAAAATAACAATTACTAACAAAGATGTAGAGAAATTGGGAGCCCTTGTGCATTGCTAGTGGGAGTGTTAAACGAAATTACAGATTGTGTACAGGAGTGTCTCCAAAAATTTAAAAGGCAATTACTGTATGACCCAGCAACGACACTTTTGGGTACCTACCCCAAAGATTAAAGGCAGAGACTCAGGGGTACCTGGGTGGCTCCGTCGCTTAAGTGTCCGATTCTTGGTTTCAGCTCCTGACTTCACGGGTCACACGCTGACGGGGCAGAGCCTGCTTGGGATTCTCTCTCTCTGCCCCCTCCCCGGCTCGCTCCTGCTGTCTCACTCTCATGATAAATAAATACGTTTTAAAAGCAGAGACTCAAACAGATATCGGCACACCCACGTCCACAGCAGCATCATTTGCCGCCGGCGAACAACAGGAAACACCCGGCGTCCACTGGCAGAGGAGGGGCCACACGACACACAGCAACAGCCGGTGGGATAGCACGCTGCCATTAAAAAGAAGTTCTGACACATGCTACAACACGCACAAGCCTTGGAAGCACGACATTACAGCAAGCGAAATGCGTCAGACGCAAAAGAACAGGTTCTGTGTGCCTCTCACACCGGGCACCCCGACTAGTCAAATCCACAGAGACGGGGGAGGAGCGAATGGGGCATATTGTTTAATGGGTACAGAGGATGAAAAAGTTCTGGATACAGACAGTGGTGATGGTTCCAAAACAATGTGAATGTGCTTAATGCCAATGAACTCCACACCTGTGGTTAACAAATTGTTACATGTGTATCATCACAACACAAAAGCCCAATAAACAAATCAGGTAAATGTGGACCCTGTCAAAGGGAAGCCAAGAGCAGACTGCAGGTACCACTGTGCCCACTCACGTCAAGCCGGTGGCGGGTGCCGCACGAGGGAGGCCCCGTCGATCACCCATCGTGGAACTCAACGTTTCTCACCAGGTGCTCAGCAGCCACTCCAGCCAAACAAACACGTCATGAGACGTTCGCCACCCTTGCCTTGATACGCATGACCTTTGAAACACACGTGCCCTCTCTTCCCACGTGGGACTGTGTTCTCCTTTACTTTTCCAGAGATAAAACGTCCACGGGAGGGAGTCCCTGCCACGCACAAGGAAGCCAGCGTCCTCACTGTCACTGTTAAAGACACGAGGGCAGAAACAACCCCAGATGGGTCCCCAGACCGCCTAGGTTTAGAAGAGATACCAAATCCCACCATGGTGAGGGCCTTTAGTTGTACAGAGTAGGAAGTCACAGCCTGGACTAGAAAATTAACCGCCAGTCTGGTTCCTCCAGCTGAGAACCAAAACGTGAAGAGCCAGTGTTGGCTTAAAAAAAAAACCTAGATACGCTTTTCACAAACTAACTTTTTAAATAAATGTACAAGCTGCAATTATTTTACACTCTTCAGAATACTGACATACTGAGTGTTTTTTGCAAAAGCAGTCTAGAACCTCACGCATACCAAAAGCTCTTGCATTTACTGCGGGGGGGGGGGCGGATAATGGACGCAATAAATGTCAAAGGAATTAGCAAATATCTCAGTGAAGCCTAAGATTTTGGTCAGAATTCCCGGCCCTGTGCCCTGACTACCAGAGAGAGGGACAGTGGTGGGGGCCAAGCCCGGCCCAAATGCCTGCTTCTCGGCCCCCAGCATCACTGCTGGGCACACCAAGAACCCGTGAGACTCTGACACTTTCTGCGTAGTTACTGAAATGTACACAGGAAACCTGAGCACCTACGTGAAAAACTGGAATTCAATGAAAACTTTTACAAAAAAGTGTAAGTGAGAAATGATGTGACTGCATCGGCGGGACAAGACAACAGCACAGCCTAACAGAGCGTGTTTCCTGAGGAGGGTGACACACACGTGATGCCAAGATATGGAAACAAATGTGTATTAAAGTGGTTGGGGGCGCAGCTGGGGGGCTCAATCACTTGAGCATCCATCTGACTCCTGATTTCAGCTCAGGTGATGATCTCGCGGTTCATGAGTCGGGCTCTGTACTGACAGCATGGAGCCTGCTCGGAATTCCCTCTCCTACTCTTTCCGCCCCTCTTACTGCTCATGCTCTCTGTGTCTCTCTCACAATAAATAAATAAAAACGGGGCCCCTGGGTGGCTCAGTTGGTTGGGCATCCGACTTCGGCTCAGGTCATGATCTCACAGCTTGTGAGTTCGAGCCCCACGTCAGGCTCTGTGCCGACAGCTCGGAGCCTGGAGCCTGCTTCGGATTCTGTGTCTCCCTCTCTCTGTGCCCCTTCCCTGCGTCCTCTCTCTCTCTGTCTCTCTCTCTCTGCCTCTCAAAAATAAAGATTAAAAAAAATTTTTTTTAATAGAAATAAACTCTTAAAAAAAGTGTGTAACTTAAAAAAAAAAAAAAAAGTTGGAGAAAAAAATACACCAAAACCGTAAGTATCGTGTTGAAGTGAAATCTCGCTCTACAACTGATAATCAACATCTCAGAAATAGGAATTTACTTGTGTAGGTTAAAGATTTTAATGCGTTGAAAATCCAAGACATTTTTACAGTGGTTAAGGATTTCAACCACAAAAAACAAGGATCCCTTCAAAGTAATACTGAAAGGTCCATGGGACCCATATACCCCGTAGTCAATTCATAAACCAATTTCTCTCTTCTCAGTATGACCTTGTTTACTATGCCGCCTGGCCCACTGCCCATGGAGGCTTGTTAAAACTTATTTTTAAAACATTTTTATACCATGTTGCTACTTACAAAGAGCTTAAAATGTCAGTAAAAGTGCTCTCGGTCTAAAATTAAATGAGTTAATTTTTCCCCCAGAAGGACTAAACTATCACCAGAAGTTCCTAATGGAATTACGCCACAGAGTGACAGACTCCCTGGTGACACCCCATGACTCAGTAGAGAAAGCTTACGTTACCAGCCCAGACTGCCCAGGGCCGCCTGCCACCAGTCCCAGTAACTCCTCATAGGTCCAAAAAGCTTTACACGTTATAAAGTACTTCGATGCAGCCCAAGTGTCCATCGACGGATGAATGGATACAGAAGATGTGGTATCTACACACAATGGAGTACTACTCGGCGATCAAAAAGAATGAAACCCCGCCACTGCAACTATAGGGACGGAACTGGAGGGTATTGTGCTAAGTGAAATTAGAGAAAGACAAAAATCATACGACTTCACTCACAGGAGAACTTTAAAAGACAAAACAGATGAACATAAGGGAAGGGAAACAAAAATAATCTAAAAACAGGGAGGGGGACAAAACAGAAGAGACTCTTAAATACAGAGAACAAACTGGAGGGGTTGTGGGAGGGGCGATGGGCTAAGTGGGGGAGGGGCATTAGGGAGGACACGGGGTGGGGGGGGGAGCACTGGGTGTTATTTGTAGGGGATGAATCACTGGATTCTGCTCCTGAAAACATTATTGCACTACACGCTAACTTGGAAGGTAATTTAAAAAAATAAAAAATAAAAAAAGTAATAATTTAACACCTCCACAGTACAAGGCAAAGTAGCAACACACTAAAATTAAATTAGTATGATGGATATCTCTCAGCACAGACCAAAGGCCAGCCGTGTTTAAAAACACTGCTGTCAAGGGGCGCCTGGGTGGCGCAGTCGGTTAAGCGTCCTACTTCAGCCAGGTCACAATCTCGTAGTCCATGAGTTCGAGCCCCGCGTCAGGCTCTGGGCTGATGGGTCGGAGCCTGGAGCCTGTTTCCGATTCTGTGTCTCCCTCTCTCTCTGCCCCTCCCCCGTTCATGCTCTGTCTCTCTCTGTCCCAAAAATAAATAATAAACGTTGGAAAAAAAAATTAAAAAAAAAAAAACACTGCTGTCAAGTCCCCCCCCCCCCATTTCAAAGCCACCTTCAAATTTTCCATAGTCTTATCTGATCTTACAAAGAGGAAACATTCTAAGTGTCACAGAAAAGGAAGAAAAGACAGGAAGGACTAATTAATTGGACAACTAAAACAATTTCCATACCAAAATAGCCCAAAAAAGTTAAAAGGCAAGTTACTGCTGTCACAAACCTCTAAAACAACCAACAAACTTCCAAACTGTCAGGAAGTGTTCCAACTTTCTCGGGAATTTTTAAGTTTGGGGTTTTTTTTAACGTTTACTTATTTTTCAGAGAGAGAGACAGAGCATGAGCAGGGAAGGGGCAGAGAGAGAGGGAGACACAGGATCCGAAGCAGGCTCCAGGCTCTGAGCCGTCAGCACAGAGCCCGACGTGGGGCTCAAACTCAGGAACGGCAAGATCATGACCTGAGCTGAAGTCAGACGCTTAACCGACTGAGCCACCCAGGCGCCCTGGGAGTTTTTAAAATAAAATTTCTTCTTACCTTTCAGAATCAGACATTTTCAGAAGTCCCCGATAAGCAGTAAGAATGAGAACACAGTAAAAGGTGGCATTTTAATTCAGTGAGAGTGGGAATATAAAAGAACACAGCCTTCCCAGAAGGGAACTGGAGACAGAACGTCAAAAAGGACAAGCCTCCAGCTATAAAGTGAGTCAGGTACAACATCATGGCCGTGGCTAACTCAGCCGTGCGGCATACCTGACACTTACAAGGACAGCACAGCCTGGAAGTTCTCATCAAAAGGAAACAACAGAACCAAGCACAAACACAGTTTTTTTTCTTTTTTCTTGTAGCTCTGTCCAGTGATGGAGGTTCACAATATGTCTAAGTCAGGACGCTGCACACCTTAAACGTGTACCATGTGAGCTGCGTCTCAGTAAAACGGAAAGAAAACATGAACCTCAAAAAATGTTTATCTTCTCTGATGCAGCAAGGAGTACTCCTAGATATTTATCCTAAGCGAAGCAATCCAACATAACATGTAAATATTGTTCATGAGGAAAACCCATGGAAGCATTAGCTGTAATTTAAATAGTTTATAATTATTTATAATTTAAAAACCACCTAAAAGTCAAATTTGGGGGACTATTATGGTACCAGGATATGGAAAATTGCTAAGCAACTATTCAAAGTACTTTAACGACACGGGGAAATGTTTAGAATTTGTTTTAAAAAGATAAAGTATTGTAAATATATCTCTAACTCTTAAAAAAGCACACACTGCACATATTTTAAAACAAAACAAGGGGCGCCTCGGTGGCTCAGTTGGTTGGGCGTCCGACTTCAGCTCGGGTCATGATCTCACACTCTGTGAGTTCGAGCCCCACGTCGGACTTTGTGCTGACAGCTCAGAGCCTGGAGCCAGCTTCAGATTCTGTGTCTCCCCCTTTCTCTGCCCCTCCCCTGCTCATGTTCTGTCTCTCTCTGTCTCAAAAATAAATAAAAACATTTTGGAAAAAAAAAAAGAAAGAAAGAAAAAAAGAAATATAACAAAACAAAAAGCTCTGGCCAACCTCCAATCTATCTTCCAGTTCACGGCACCAGTGTGATCCCACATGTTCATTTCCTTTCCTTCCTAATAATTAAATTTATCGAACCAAATTTTAAAATAACCATTTACGTGAAAATATTTTGTTTACAGACAAGGTAGGGGCGCCTGGGTGGTTCAGCCGGTTGAGCGCCCGACTCTTGATGTCAGCTCAGGTCATGATCTCATGGTTCGTGGGATCAAGACCTACATCAGGCTCTGTGCAGACAGCACGGGAGCCTGCTTGGGTTTCTCTCCCCACTCTCCCCACCCCCGTTTGGCGGGCGTGCTCTCTCTCTCAAAATAAACAAACATTAAAAAAAAAAAAAAAGACAGGTAGATTGCCCATGGTTCTGAAAGATGGAAAATGGGCGGCAGAGGGCAAACTGATCAGGCAGAGTACAGGGAGCAGCACGGGGCACTCACAGAGGAGCTGCAGGGAGGAACGGAGTGGGGAGGGGGAGGGGAAGGGGGAAGGAAGGTGGCAGCTAATGTTCTGGGCAGAACCCCAGAGCCTGTCAGCAGTAGGAAGTGAGACTGAGAACATCCGTCACAGCAATAAGTCAACAGAGGATGCCTGAAGTTGGTAAACAAAAAATACACACTATAAGCATATTATTTAGAAACATGGGGCCCCAAGAAATTTGCAGCAAAAAGATATTTTTAAGGTAACTGTTTCTGAGGAGCCTCGGTGGCTCAGTTGGTTAAGCATCTGGCTTCAGCTCAGGTCACGATCTCACGGTTCAGTTCATGAGTTCGGGCCCCACATCAGGCTCTCTGCTGTCAGCACAGAGCTGGCATTGGATCTTCTGTCCTCCTCTCTCTCTGCCCTCCTCCGCTAGTTCTCACTCTCCCAAAATAAGTAAACATTAAAAAACATTTGGGGGGTGGTGCCTGGGTGGCTCAGTCAGTTAAGCATCATGGTTTCGGATCAGGTAATGATCTCATGGTTTGTGGGTTCGAGCCTCCCATCAGGCTCTGCACTGACAACACAGGGCCTGCTTGCAATTCTCTCTACCCTCCTCTGCTCTCTCACTCTCTCTCTCAAATAAGAAAAGTTTTTAAAAAAAAAATTTTTTTTTAATTTTTGATGTTTATTTAGTTTTGAGTAAATAAATTTAAAGAAATATTTTTTTTTTAAATTGTAATGTTTATATACTTTTGACAAAGAGAGACAGAGAGTGCGATTGAGAGAGGGGTGGAAGGGGGGAGAGGGAGAGAGGGAGAGAGACATAGACAGACAGAAAGAATCCAAAGAAGGCTCCAGGCTCTGAGCTGTCAGCACAGAGCCTGACACGGGGCTCAAACTCACCGACCGTGAGATCATGACCTGAGCAGAAGTCAGGCACTTAACCAACTGAGCCACCCAGGCACCCCCCAAAAATATTTTTTAAATAGTCGCCTCTGGTGGGTGAGGCTCTTCACTATTAGGCCTTTGTAGACCTCATATTTAATTATTTAAGCTAAGGGTGCATTTGATATTGGTTTCTATTCTTTTATATTTTCACGCTTTATTCATTTTCCTTTAACACACAACGCCCTACGCTCTCTTTTCTTCCTTCCCACCATGGCAGAGGCCGTATCTCGTTTAGCAGTGTTTCTCAATCACAAGAAATGTGGTCGCGACATACATGCGCAGGGAGGGACACCAGCAGCATCTGTTTTCCTAATAAAAAGAAAACATACAACAGGGACAGCGCTGGTGAAGCTTTGCTTTCAGTTACGAATGTTTACTTACACACGTGGGACGCCACGTACAACCCCTCTGTCAGGGTGTCTGTTCTCACACGTGAGTCTGGACCGCGTCACCGCTCTGAGCCTGTGCCTTGTCTCCCTCTCAGTGAGGGTCTCCCGGGCTTCAGCTCATGATCTCCAGAACTTGCCCCCACGTCTCCTCAGCCTCCCCCTGCTGCCTCCTTCGCTGGCCTTCAGCCCACTGCTCTCCTGCCTCTCCCTCCCTGCGTGCTGCATCGTCCCACGGTTCACTTCCTCACCTAACTCGATTCGCTGCCGTACCCTATTTTAAATTACACCCCCCCCCGTGCTTACACACTCCCTGTTTTATCCCCTCTCCCTGTTTTATCCCCTCTCCCTGTTTTATCCCCTCTCCCTGTTTTATCCCCTCTCCCTGTTTTACGACCCCCATAGCCCTCCACACCTTCCTCTTAACTTTGTATATCTCCTCCACCCCACCCCACCACCACCAGAACAAGGCTCTGAATCGGCGGTGCGGATGTTTGTTTACTGGTGTAGCCCCACGGACCCCATCCGTTCGGTGCTACAGCCTTCAGAAACTATCTGCTGAATTCACGGATTAGTAAAAATACATGTATCTTAGGAAGATGCCACATTACGGGCAATCGAGCACAGCTTAAGTGTGTGTTTAAGTTTTAAGTCTGAAACCCTTAGGAAGCTGATCATTTTAATTACAGAGATAAGCTGCGGTTTAGACTCTCAAGCAGTAAATTCAGGCTTTTCACAATACTGAGTATGTAGCCAGCACACTTGTGTGCCACTCTGAACGTGCAAGTCCACGAAAACAGTTAAGACAACCTTTGTTAGCATCCACAGTAACAAAAAGGAAGCTGTGTGTCCACCACGTTGAAAACAAACAGAACCAAGGGAGAACCTATTCCCTAAGCAGCTGACAAACTTCAAAGTGCAGAAGCCACAAAGTCTCACTCCCAGTAACCACAATTTGCGCACATTCAGTTCCACTACGTCCTTCAACCTGAACGAAGGTCAAGGGGCACAGTGTTGGTCACCTTCATTTCTTCAGAATAAAACAAGAACAAGTCGGCAGGAAGGAGAAACTCACACACCGGGTCTGTTCCAGCGCCCCTGTCAGTCACGGTTTCAGTGAACTTTTTTGTAGTCTACATTACAACTCACTGGACGACGAAAAAGTCTTCAACAGATTTTCAATAATTAATAGGGAAAAGGCCTTTGAATACTGCTCCCCTGTACACAAAAGCACACCTGGCAAAAACAGATTTCTACCGTGCACAAAAGGAGGAGTTTATCCAACTGCAAAAACAAACATCTTTAAGCCTGCAAACGAGCGTAACAACGTATCTTGGTAGAACCACCTCCGAGTCGCTGAGTTGTGTTCTTGGAGAATGTATTTTGCTATTAGCTGCTTTGCAATTGGTTTTCCCCATCTTTGCAAAAACAATGTGGTTTTACCTGTTTTTACCACAAGAAGCAAAGGCTTTTTTAAAAAGAGGGAAATAAATGAGACAAATTGAAAGGGCTGCTCACAGACATAAATAGGTAAGACTGAGTGATGTACTGAAGCCACTGGCCAGGTGAAAACCACATCATATAAAGGAAGAGGCAGACCTGATGTGACAAAGACAATGTTCTGAAAGCATCTCAAGAAATCACACAGGACACGGAAGAAAAGCACAAAGGAAACGCCTGGAAAAATAATAAACGAATGACCGGAAACGAAGAGCCACAATCACCAAGCTGATCCTCCCTGAGGCAAGAACAAGAACGGAAGAAAAAGGGGTGTCAGAAATACCCCCGAATCACACACTGAAATGGCTCACCGTGTGGGCAGGACCCTGTCACAGGGAGGCACACCCAGACCGAGGCTCATCCCGACAGAGTCACTGAACTTCCAGGCTGAACAAAGAAGTCTACCAACACCCAAGGCAAAAGCAGGTCACCTACAAAGGGGGAAAAAGTCAGGCTGGCCCCAGATTTCTCTAGAGTAACCCTCGATGCCAGAAGGTAACGGACTTAAGTAACGTTTACTGGGTATTAAGGGGAAGGTAACGTAGCTCAAAAACTCTTAATAAATATCGCCACTGACAGACATGTTTAAACAGACAAGAACTCTGAGAATACAACAAACCACTCCTCAAACAAAATCTATTTAATGAACATAATAGATTTAAGTATATGAAAGCTACAACTTTTTAATAGTAACCACAGAGCTATAAACAAACCACCTTATTTCATCTAAGATGCACCAGTTTTCACCTTTTTAAAAAATCTTTTATTGATCATTCTATCATTTTTTTTTAATTTTTTTTTTCAACGTTTATTTATTTTTGGGACAGAGAGAGACAGAGCATGAACGGGGGAGGGGCAGAGAGAGAGGGAGACACAGAATCGGAAACAGGCTCCAGGCTCTGCGCCATCAGCCCAGAGCCTGACGCGGGGCTCGAACTCACGGACCGCGAGATCGTGACCTGGCTGAAGTCGGACGCTTAACCGACTGCGCCACCCAGGCGCCCCTCATTCTATCATTTTTTAATGTTTTTTTATTTTTGAGAGAGAGACAGACACACAGACAGACAGAGACATAGCGCAAGCAGGGGAGGGGCAGAGACAGAGGGAGACACAGAACCTGAAGCAGGCTCCAGGCTCCGAGCTGTCAGCGCAGAGCCTGATGCAGGGCTCGAACTCACGAGATCATGACCTGAGCCAAAGTCAGACACTCAACCGACTGAGCCACCCAGGCACCCCTGCACCGTTTTCCACTTTTTAGTGTACCTGAAATCAGCACGCGTATCACAATCGATGGCATGCGCGTTTCTTCAGCAGCACTTGACCACAGTGGTGGTTATCAGGATAGCGAGCCATCTTACCACCAATGGTACCATACACGTAATGAAACAGGATACATGACTTACCAAATGAGGTAAGGGACAGCAAATCAAGAAAATAATGTTAAGAGGAAAAAGAAATAAGCAAAATGATAGGCAATGAAAAAACAGTATTACAGACGCAAAACCAAACATACAACATTAGCGAAAATGAACGCAAGGCAACTCACACTGGGTCCATAAAGACTAACCTTCATCCAACGACACAGGGTCTCCATGAGACAACCAAAAACAAAACATACTCAGAAACGTTAAAAGTGAAGGGGAGGCAAAAGTACACCAGGCAAGTATCAACACACTCCCAAAACCAGTGCAATTCAAAGGGCCACCTTCCATAACGATGAAGATCACGGTAGAAGGAAGACATGCTCATAAAACTATGTACACTATAAAACTTCAAGACATATACTCACAGCCAAAACTTTAAATACAAGACAACTGGGCAAAGTAAACATAGAAGGCCATCACCGTTTCAGTCCTGAAAGATCAAAAGACAAAAATAATAAAATGGCTGAACACAGGACAGAATGAGAGCAGATCGTCTATTTAGGCCACAACAGCTCAAAATTCAGCAAACTACTCCACTTCGGGGAGGGGACTTGACCATCTATGTGCTACCTCTCGATGAATTATTCCATGCAAAGATGGAATCCAGGGGCACCTGCCTGGCCAGCTCCGTCGGGAGAGCATGCGACTCTTGATGTCGGTGTCCTGAGTTTGAGCCCCACGCTGGGCATAGAGCTTACTTAAAAAAAAAAAAAAAAAAAAAAGGATGGGGCACCTGGGTGGCGCAGTCGGTTAAGCGTCCGACTTCAGCCAGGTCACGATCTCGCGGTCCGTGAGTTCCAGCCCCACGTCAGGCTCTGGGCTGATGGCGCAGAGCCTGGAGCCTGTTTCCGATTCTGTGTCTCCCTCTCTCTCTGCCCCTCCCCCGTTCATGCTCTGTCTCTCTCTGTCCCAAAAATAAATAAACGTTGAAAAAAAAATTAAAAAAAAAAAGGAAATAAAAAGGAAATAAAAATTAGTACAAATTACCTAGTAAATAGCAATTATAAGAAACTAACTATATAAAAGTCTTCAGTACACAAATAAAGTTATTCCCAAAGATCCAAATCTAACTACTGTCAACTCATCAATAATTAAAATTAAATGTATTAAGCATTCAACTCAAGGTTAGAAAATAAACAGAACTAAAAAAATATCAATAGGGGTGCCTGGGTGGCTCAGTCGGTTGAGCATCTGACTTGGGCTCAGGTCATGATCTCACGGTTTGTGAGTTCAAGCCCCGCGTCGGGCTCTGTGCTGACAGCTCGGAGCCTGGAGCCTGCTTCGGATTCTGTGTGTCTCTCTCTGCCCCTTCCCAGCTCATGCTGTCTCAAAAATAAATAAAACATAAAAAAAAAAAAAAACACCTATGAGGTAAGCTCCAAGATTTTCCACACTCTACACAGACCCACCCTCTTCCCTAAACTTTGACCCACATCACCCTACCTTCTCCGTGTCACAACGCACCCCTCTCTACTGAATTCAATCCCATCAATAAACAGGCGATCATTTCTCCAACCTGTGCAAGAAACAGGAAGCCAAGTTCGTTCCAGCTACTGCCCCATCTCTGTTCCCATTTTACAGCCCAGCTTTTCAGAGGGCTGCTCCGTGTCTGCCTCCACTTCCCCCATCCCACTCTCTCAGGCTCCCACTGACCTGGCGTCCGCCCCCCATCACACCCCAGAAACCGTCCTCCAAGTCACCCATCACCTCTAATGACCTTTATCAGTCCTTATCTTACCTGACCTCTCATTTAACACAGGTGCCCCCAGCCCTCCTGGGAACTTTCTTTGGCCACTGACAGCTGCCATGTTCTGATTGCCCGTTTATCTCCCAGACCACTCCTCCTCGCAGCCCCCTCACAGCCCCCTCACTAGCTTCTGCGAATTTCTCTGCTTATGCCGGCGTGCCAAACCTTCCTCCTTGATCCCCTGCTTACTGATCCCGGCCAGCCTCGTGGTTTCTATACAATTTACACACAGCTGCCCGGTGAGGTCTCCGAGCCAAAGCTCTTCACGGAATTCCTGATCACATGTGATAAGCTGCCTACATGACTCCCCCACATCGATGTCTAACGAGCATCCCAACCCCATGTGTTCAAAACGAGCCCCTGGTAACGTCCTGGTCCTGCGGTCCTTCCACCCCAGTCAGTGCCAAGTCCGCCCTTCCAGCTGCTCAGGCCAAAAACCCTGAAGGCGCCCTGAAAACTCTCTGTCTCACACGCACACACGCACCACTCCAAAAAAATCTGATTCACCAGTAAATCCTGACAGCTCCATTTAGAAAATGTAACCAAGAGTTCAACCGCTGATCATCTCCACGGCCAGCATCCTGGTCCGAGCCACCAGGCATCGCGCCCGCCTTCCCACTCAAGCCTCATAACCACCAACCAGTTTGTTTCCGCTCATCTCCCTGCAGGCCACATGCTCGCACCGCAAGCCAAGTGATCCTGTTCAAACATAAGCTGGATCCTGTCACTCTTCTGCCGAAGAACTTCTACAGGCTGGTCTCACCTCAGAGTCGAACCAAAGTCTCACTGCTGTAAAGGCCGGGCCGCCACCCGCTGCGAGCTGCCCCTCTGCCAGCCTCTCCCCCCACCTGGGAGCCGCAAGGTCGCTCCCTCAGCCTGGAGACACCACCTCCGACGTGCCATTCTCTCGGCCTTATTTTCTCTCCCGGGCACTTATCACGACCTAACACACCACATTTTTAACTTAATTATCTAGTTTATCACCTATCTGCCCACACGGAATGTAAACTCTGCACAAGATTTTTACATTCTGTTAAGTGTTACTCTTAGAGACGTGGGCGCTCAAATATTTGTTAAATGACTGCAGAATTAAATTTGAAGATTAAATCTGATATGTCAGCACTTTAAGTGTTATCTAAGGTAATTCTCATGATCCTATGGCTGAAAAGCTATAAAACTTTCAAACAAGGTCAAGCCCTCTTTCCCTATGTAAGAGGGTAAGAGATTTTACTATACTCTTCTTCAAAGCTTTTTTCCGGAAAGGAAAAAAATATCTATTACTGGTAAATTTCTCTTCAGTTGCAACAGATGTAAAGTCTGGGGACTAAAGCTCCGAGGGCTCCTCTGGAAAAACGCAGCAAAGACTTTTAGCCCAAGAAAAATACTGACGCAAATTCATTGGTCCCCAGCAGGTTTCTAAACCAGCACGGAGTCCCCCATTTACTGAAGGCAGAGCCAAGGTTATCCTCAACAGTAAAGCAAGTCAGCGTGAGGAATAAATAGTATAACAGGAAAGCAAGCAATAAAGAGTAGCTAGTTATGCTATTAACACTAGGCACACAACATAACCGTCTGTACCTCAAAGAATTTACAACCAAGAAGCCCAATCAAAATTATGAAAAAAAGGGGTGCCTGGGGGGCTCAGTCAATTAAGCATCTGACTCTTGATTTTGGCTCAGGTCATGACCCTACAGTTCATGAGATTGAGCTCCACACGGAGCTCAGTGCTGACAGCTCAGAGCCTGCTTGTGATTCCCTCTCTCCCTCTCTCTCTCTGACCCTCCCCTATGCATATGCATGTGCACTCTCTAATAAGTAAACAAACCTTAAAAAAGTATATATGAACAAAGGTTCTCAATACAGCTTGCCTAGTACTCAAGCAAATATCTAATTAAAAGAAATGGGTCTCGGGTCACCTGGGTGGCTCAGCTGGTTAAGCATCTGGCTTCAGCTTAGGTCATGATCACATGGTTTGTGAGTTCGAGCCCTACATTGGGTGAGCCCTGCTTCTCTCTCTCTCTCTCTCTCTCTCTCTCTCCCTCTCTCTCTCTCTCTCTCTCTCTGCCTTTCTTTGCTCACTTGTGCCCCTCCTCTCTCAAAAGAACAACAAAAAAACTTAATAAACATTAAAAAAAATGGGTCTCAAAAGTTATTTTAATCCTAATAGTACAACAACAACAACAACAACAACAACAACAAAACACGGGCGCCTGGGTGGCCCAGTCATTAAGCATCTGACTTTAGCTCAGGTCATGATCTCACCGTTGGTGAGTTCAAGTCCCACATCAGGTAAGCTTGAGCTTGCTTCGGGTGAGCCCCACTCCTCTCTCTCTCTCTGCCCCTCCTGGGATTCTCTCTCTCATTCTTTCTCAAAAAAAAAAAAAAAAAAAAAATCCTTAGCCCAACCAGGAGACACATAAATAAACTAAGGAGGTGACAAAATTCTCTACAGAGAATCATGAAGATCCTCAAACATAAATTTCTTTCAAATATCATTTTCTTATTTTAAATTTTTTTATATTTATTTATTTTTAAGACAGAGAGAAACAGAGCACCAGTGGGGGAGGGGCAGAGAGCAAGGGAGACAGAATCCGAAGCAGGCTCCAGGCTGTCAGCACAGAGCCCAACGCAGGGCTGGAACCCACAAACTGTGAGATCATGACCTGAGCCGAAGTTGGATGCTTAACCAACTGAGCCACCCAGGCGCCCCTCAAATCTTTTTTATCTTAAAGATTAAGGCACATTTTTCACTTTAACCCTGTAATATATCCTTGTTTAATTCAATATTCATGGTTTTTCTTAAATCTTTCGGTAAATCTATAGTTCAGGGGGTACCATGTTTTTTCCTGTAGTTTTGGGTACACCCTAGTAAAATGCACACCATTAGACAATCATGAATTGATGATAAGTTAGAGTTAATATTACGTTTGAAAAAATTAGGCATGAATTCAAGTTTCACAGATAATTCAAATTATAAACAATACCATCACCAAAAGTTCTACAGGTCTTAGTCTGAGTAAGCAACTCAAAATAAAAAACTTAACAATTGAGAAAACACATTTCCCCACACAAAGCTGAATTTTATTCAATTCAGTTAGGATCAAAGCAGCAACATATAGGACTTTTGAAATTTAGCAAATTTTCAGGGTGCCTGGGTGACTCAGTTGGTTAAGCATCTGACTTCAGCTCAGGTCATGATCTCATGGTTTGTGGGTTCAAGCCCCGCATCAGGCTCTGTGCTGACAGCTTGGAGCCTGGAGCCTGCTTCGGATTCTGTGTGTGTCTCTCTCTCTGCTTCCCCCACTCGTGCTCCAGCACGCTCTCTCAAGAATAAAAACTTTAAAAATTTTTTTAAAAATTAGTGAATTTTCAGCAGAAAAGTGGGACAGTAAAATTACGTGCCACCGTGCAGGTCCAGGTCACCTTCTTGGGCACTCGAGCACATGCCCAAGCTGGTTTTCCGTCACTGAGCCGGGAGCGGACAGTCCACCTCTGATCCCATTCCAAATCTACTGAAGGAGCAGGCACTGGCAATTTCACTGGTCTCCCGGGGTCCAACCAGACTTCTTTGCCACACCACAAGACACCGGAGGCAAAGCCTCTCCTGAAGCCTGAGCACACTCTCGGCTGTGGCCGCGGTGCACAAGGAACACCAGCTGTCGTACTTCCATCTGTCGAAACTTTAATATACGCTCTAAAACATGACCACAATGTTACACCCTAAGAAAGATTCACGTTTTGCTAGTATCACCTATACGGCACCCACGTTCTCCCTTTTGCTCCACGAGACTCACAATTAGCTGGTTACAATCAAGATCCACCCAAATAAGATCCCCACATTTCATTTGGCTAGTAAGTCTCTTTACAGGTTCCCTAAGCCTTTTTCTTTGGTCACTCATGTGTGGAAGAAACCAAGACACCCGTCCTACAGAATTCACGTCTAGATTTTACAGAGTGTGTCCTCTCACCGGGTCTCTGAACACGTTCTGCTATACCTTGTGTTTCCTGTAGACTGGCAGATCAAGAGGCACGGGGGGCCACTGCCTCTCCCGAGGAGGCACCTGTCTGGCTGGCCCCTCTTTTTATGAGGTGTGGGTTCAGGAGCTGCCACCGTGTCACGTTGTGGCTTCAGTAGCGGTTACTCATCATTGCCTACATCTGTTGCATTACAGGCTGCAAAATGACGACATTCTAATTCTTTCACTGATTAGCTGCAATGTATAAAGAGAAACTTCTCTTTACCAACTCTTCAGTTACCTAGGAAAGTCTGGAAAGACAAATACTTGATTCTTTACTCTTACCTTCAGAATAAGTTGGTGGCACAGCATCTTCCAAAGGTGACCATTAGGTGTTTTGTTATTACTGCTGTTGCTGTTGTTTGTTATTGGCTTTAGTATTATGAAGTCACGGATTTTAACACAGTTCTGTGTTTTAATCCATGACTTCTACTCATTTTATCCACCCAAAATGTCCCACCGAGCAATCTATGCAATGGGAACCTTGCCCAGTGATAGAGCTGCCTGCCCATTGATCTTTGATTGCTTTCTTGCTTTCTGTTATCTAAACAGGATGTTCTGAACATTTCCAATCCCAGGCAAATCAGCCATTTCTCCATGGAGCCCTGGTTCCATTTAGTGAGAAACAGTAATAAATATGTTATCACACCCTGTGGCCTCTCTTCCTATCAACACCCTGGTGCTCCAACGTCAACATAAATACACAACTGTCTATCCAACAAACACAGTTCCATGCAGCTCTCCACCACGTCGGGTACGTCTAATTCGGCACAGATTAAGGAAAATAGAGCACTGGCGAGCAGGGAAAACTCAGGGAAAAGAAAATCATACCTTAAAAAAAAAAAAAAAAAAGGACTGGGCATACCAACGTCAGAGAATACACTGTGAATATACAGACCAACCAAGAGTTTAGAGTTTGTAAAAGCGGGAAGAGTTAGAGTGTGGGAAAACGGTGGGGAAGTATCCCAGCTGCCTTTAGAAATGTCCTGCGATTCAAACAAGCTCTGCTCTACCGCATTCATTCACCTGCCCAAGAAATAAAAGATCAGACTTCAACTTTAAAACAAAACTATCTGAAAACTTGACTCAGTTTTGCAAAGTAAATGGACTCATAAACTGAAATCGGACACCCCTGTCAGGTCACCCAGAGACCCGGAACGAGCAAGTAGATGCCAGCAGCAGAGAGCCAGAAATGCAAGACAGGCCCAGTCTCATAACAAGCAGCGTAAATGTCCACCACTCGGAGGGGGGAAGTGTCATTAGGCCTTGTCTGCAATGTTTACCAAAGGTAATCTAACAAATAATCAAATAATCTTTCCAACCCCAGCCCCAAGCAGATTCTGATGCGCTGGAAGGAATAAATGTTGCTGGATTTGAATTTTAAACGGTACTGTTTTACTTTCATTTTATAATGAAATGATTTTGCAAGACTTTTTTGTAAACTTTTTTTAATTCAACAGTCCTGGCTTATTCCCAAGAATGTGTAAATATTCCACATAAATTACCTTCAGTGATCCCTTAAAGACAGTTAAAAAATAAAACATATAGGAGATAAAGCTTCAACAATACTTCAAAAAATTACTTCTAACAATTCCTTACAGCAAAAAGCCAACTACTGAATTTATTCGTGACTATCTTTAGTCACAGTACCAAAGACATTGCTAAAAATTGCTGTTACTGAAAACATATCTCAGTAAGTGTTTACCAACTACTAAGGGCTGTTTACTCTCCAAATAGTCACCCACTACACAATTCTCATCTTACAAGAGATCTCCTGTTGATCTGCAGAGCATGAAATCAGAGACCGCCTCAGCCTGCCGGATCCACAAGTAAAAATAGAACAGGCTCCAGAGACTCAAATTGAGCAGGGGGAGGAAAAACACAGTCAACCTTATTTAAGAAAACAACCTACGGTACTATTCAAAAACAACAAAAGCCAAAAAAAAAAAAGATGGTTTCTGCTAATTTGAATACACGGTACTGAAAAATTCAGGACTGCACTCTTCGAACTAGTTTCACATCAGGACGGCCAACAGGAGAGTCCACATCTGCTCTTCACGAATTTAGCACAGTATTCAAAATTGCCACGTAACTTACAACTCTGATCCTCATAAAAACGAGCGTACCTCCTTTAAAATACAAATAGCATCTACTGCCACCAATCTGTGAAGACCAGTATTAGTTCTCATCTTAGAAGAAGGCTTTACATGCAGATCACTCTTTATACTAACCCAATGAACATCAAATATTAACGCTAGTCAACAAGTATAAACGTTGTATCCAGACCTAAACTAAAACAACCCTAAATATATGGATTAGAGTCAATTTCATGGTCCCTCAAAGCAGGTAAGACAGCGCAACCTCATTTATACAACTTGTACTCTCAAAAGGAGCCAAGAAAGGAGAAACGGAGAAAAATAATAAAGATGCTTCAGAAAAAAAGGTATCAATGAGGAAGCAAACACAACTGTAGAAATTCAAAACAAAAGACCGTCGAGTCGTAACACCATCTGTAAGGAACTCCTTCTCTAGATGCAAAGTTAGCAGGGGCCCATCCGCTGAACAGAATGGTACCGAGCGTTCAGTACAGCTCAACCAGCCAGTCACGTGCTAGAACAGGATGGAGCAGTCGTCAGTGTGGCTGGCAGGCACAGTTAAGGGTACATTTCCGAGCCCCCTTGTGATTGGGGAGGCACCATGTGACTACATTTGGCCAATGACTTGTAAGTGGGAGTGCATCCATTCACTTCTGGCCAGAGCTTTTACTCCTCCTGGGTGGAAGAGCCTCCAGAAAAACAGGGCCTTCCTCTGGCAATGTGCGAGCGGCACTCTTACGGAGCACCCTCGTGAGCAGAGACCTCTGCCAACCTGAGCCAATGACAAATAAAATACCGAAAATACCTTTGTATTTTAAGCCACTGGGACTTTAGGCGTGTGTACGTGTGCGCATATGTGAGTTTAACCACTACATAACCTAGCCCATTCTAATGTAAAAAGTGATCAATAGAGGTCTTTTTCTCACAAGCTGCCTACTGCTAACCTGGGTCTCCCTGACCTCATGCTGGCAATTTTTTAAAGACAAATAACTACTTTTACTGTTTTAGCAAATTTTCTGCCCAACTACAGAAAACTCTAAATTCTGATTGTATCAACCAACCTAATGGTTATTCAATTTCTGTGATTCCTACAAACTTAGTATATACAGCAATGGCTTCAACCAAGTGACTATTTTTGGGACTCTGATCAAGTTCAGGAACCCTGATGCAAACCAGTAAATATCCACCATGACTAATATGAACCAACCAAATCACCACTACGATTACAACTGTTCACCTGCGTGTGCATCCAGGCCTCCACTGGCTCCCAGGAGCCATCCTGTCAAGTGTCTTAAGAGAATCACCACAAAGATTACACACAACTGAGGAAGGAGGAGGGGATGGGAATTACAAAATAGGATACTAATACTGGACTGACCAGTTAAGATCACACGAAGGGGTGAGGGCAAACACGTATATAAAAATCATAGCCAAGCACAAAATGATAAATGCCTTAAGGATTAAAAAAAAAAAAAAAAACACTACATCACAGGGCGCCTGGGTGGCTCAGTGGGTTGAGCGTCCAACTTCAGCTCAGGTCATGACCTCACAGTTCATGAGTTTGAACCCCGCGTGGGACTCTGCTGACAGCTCAGAACCTGGAACCTACTTGGTTCGGATTCTCTCTCTGCCCCTCCCCTGCTTGCATTCTCTCTCTCTCTCTCTCTCTCTCTCTCTCTCTCTCTCTCTCTCTCAAAAATAAATAAACATTAAAAAAAAAATACTGCATTGAGAGGGAAGAAGTTCACTAAAAATGTCAGGCCCTAATCTAGACATATTCTCAATGCCAACAGAGTTGAAAACTACTTTGCAAGGGTCAGGGTATTGGATAAGACATCTAAGCAGCAAAAGCATTTAAACTAGTCCTTTACCATAAAGGGTGAGTGTATTTTTCTAAGCAGAGATAGGAAAAAGAAAAGTCCCAAGTAAAAAGTATGTGTTACATAGGAAAAGGAATACACAACAAAAGAGAACAACATTTTTCCAAAGGGGAAATCTCTAAACACAGATGGCTTAAGGTTTATTTTTAAATATCCTACCTTGCCCCCAAGTATAGTATGCATTACAGAGATACATAAAATACAAAATAAATTACATGAGAAAAAGAGAGACAATGAGGGACATTTAATGGAATCAAAAATATGGACATTATGAAAATGCATCAAAAATGCCTATGAATCGGGGCGCCTGGGTGGCGCAGTCGGTTAAGCGTCCGACTTCAGCCAGGTCACAATCTCACGGTCCGTGAGTTCGAGCCCCATGTCGGGCTCTGGGCTGATGGCTCAGAGCCTGGAGCCTGTTTCCGATTCTGTGTCTCCCTCTCTCTCTGCCCTCCCCCGTTCATGCTATGTCTCTCTGTCCCAAAAATAAATAAACGTTGAAAAAAAAAATTAAAAAAAAAAAATGCCTATGAATCATCTACATTCACAGAGTTAACAGCCTACAATTTCAGCTCTAAGCTACTGGGTGCTTACTTTTGATGAATGACTAGTTCATCGTACTCAAGATTTCTAACAGCTTATATGAAAAAGGAAGTATGATCAGATAGGCAAACTGAATGCCACTGAGATTTAAAAAAAAATTATCTGACAGATTAAAGGGATTTATTTGCATTGCTAACAAAAAGAATGAAATTAATCCTGAAGGTACCCCCCCTTTTTCTTCATGTTTCTTATTTTTTGGGGGGGGGGGCAGGCAGAGAGAGAGGGAGACCCAGAATCTGAAGCAGGGTCCAGGCTCCAAGCTGTCAGCACACCTCCATAGGTGGAGACAGCAGTGACGGAATCCAAAGTACAATTCAGTAAAGACCCCTCCCACATAGGGGAGGTGTGCAGCTCTCTCTGGGGGCAGGGGGAGTTAAGGGAGTTCAGCAGGTAGGTGGTTTCAAACCCCTATGAAAATCTAAATCAAGAGACAGAGCCTCCCGTCCCTTCACCAAACGCACAATTTTGAATACAATTTCAAGGGATTCCAGACTACAATGTCCATCCAAGGCCTCTAGAAGGGTGGACTGCAGAGCCCTTAGTCAGTTGTCAAAAAGAGAGTTTAATCCAAGTAGAATTAATTGAGTGTGGTACCAACTGATCTCTGACTGCACTCGCTGGCCAGATACCCAGAGTGCAGTTTCGCACCCTCTGTGTGGACAATAGAGGGAAACCCCAGCACAGACTGTCCCAGCGATCACCTACGATGGTTTAACACTCTTGCCAGACATCCACCATCGCCCCCAACACTTTGGACTCTCAGATGCCTCCAAAGTCCTGGCATCTTCGAACATCTGACTGGTTCCTACCGATTACTCTTAGACTCAGCCGTCGCCTCCACAGTGATGCTTCCCCACCTCCTCCTGCTGTACGACCCTCACATTTTATGGCCATTACACGTGTCTGTCTTTCTGCCCTGCAGACACACTTCCTACAAGCAGCAGCTTCTCGGGGAACCAGGTGGGGTGGGGCGGGGAGTGGGGCAAAAAAAGGCAGTTTTCTCCGAGGTCTTCCACACCCAACAGCACAGCTGACCCTTGAACAGCAGGGGTTTGAGCTGTGCAGGTCCACACAGACATGGATTTTTCTTCAATAAATATACCTGGAAATTTTTTTGGAGACTTGGGAAACTCCAGTTCTGTAAGTGTATTTTCTCTTATAATTTTTTAAAATATTTTATTTTTAAGTAATCTCTTTACCCAACACGGGGCTTAAACTCACAACTCCAAGATCAAGACTCACATGGTACCCCTCTTACGATTTTCTTAGTGACATTTTCTTTTCTCTAGCCTACTCTGTTGTCAGAATACAGTATATAATACATACAACACACAAAACATGTGCTGACTGTTTATGTTGTCAATAAGGCTTCCAGTAAACAACAGGCTGTTACTAGTTAAGTTTTGGGGGAGTCAAAAGTCACACGAAGATTTTCAACTGTGCAGGGGGTGGGCCCCCCTAACCCCTGAACTGTTCAAGGGTCAACTGCACTTCAGGTCAGCGCCCAAATACGTCCCTGAAGAGCGAGGCTACCTCTGATGAAGTGAATCAGCCTCGGCAATTTTACCATCTCCTGATACACAAATGAACAAACTTCTACCCCATACAGTGTGGCTCAGGTACCAGCTGAGAACACTGTCAAGGCAGTTAAATCCAAATGCCACTTTTAACATTTCCAAATACATAATAAAGCATTCACAGAACGTCTGACTTTGAGCAGTGTTACTTTCTGCTGTACTCTCCAAACTAAACTATTTGTAAAAAGAGCACCAAGGGGGGGCGCCTGGGTGGCGCAGTCGGTTAAGCGTCCGACTTCAGCCAGGTCACGATCTCGTGGTCCGTGAGTTCGAGCCCCGCGTCGGGCTCTGGGCTGACGGTTCAGAGCCTGGAGCCTGTTTCTGATTCTGTGTCTCCCTCTCTCTCTGCCCCTCCCCCCTTCATGCTGTGTCTCTCTCTGTCCCAAAAATAAATAAATGTTGAAAAAAAAAATTAAAAAAAAAAAAAAAAGCACCAAGGGGCTGAAAGAAGCAGCTTAATTAAATGGCAGGGCCACTGTAATTTATTTAAACCACTCTGAGATAATATAACCACATCATCTTCATCATAAGGCCGTCTTCCCATTCTGGAGAGAGAAAATGCTTCTATGTAGTCCACTCAAAAGTTGTATCATCAGATCACGAGGGAACCATTAAAAAGGACACTGGCCAGAACACATTTTTGTTACCCTAATGTTAATTATTACTCTACCCATAAAGAAATAGTCTCCCAAGAGCCCTAAGAATGATCCATATGGTAAATTAAAGTGTATCAGTCAAAGTTCAGAGCAGAAACAGATTAGGTGTTTTAAGGAGAAGGAATTTAATGAGGAACTGGATGCTTACAAAGTTACTAGAAGGGCTAAAGGAATAAGTTAGAGAAAGAACCTCCAGGAAGACAACCAGAGAAACACAGAACAGACCCACCAACAGCCCCTGGAGCTAAGAGTTCAAGAACAGAGTACAGCAACCACTATCCGGATTCATAAAGGTGAAACCAAGAAGAAATCACTACACCACTTGTATGCAACACTGTACTGCAGATCACAGCCAATGTAACAAGAAAAATAAAATAAAGGTGCACAAATCAAAAATTGTGTTTATTTGCAGACCGCTGTGTATGCAGAAAATACTACAGAAAATGTACAAAAAGTTAACTCGGGGGCGCCTGGGTGGCTCAGTCGGTTAGGCGGCCGACTTCGGCTCAGGTCATGACCTTGCAGTCCGTGAGTTCTAGCCCCGCGTCAGGCTCTGTGCTGACAGCTCAGAGCCTGGAGCCTGCTTCATATTCTGTGTCTCCCTCTCTCTGACCCTCCCCTGTTCATGCTCTGTCTCTCCCTGTCTTGAAAATAAATGTTAAAAAAAAAAAAAAAAAAAAAAAAGTTAACTCAGTTTAGCCAGACTGCACAATACAAGGTCAAAATGCAAAAAAATATTTTATTTCTATACATATACATAAGCAAGAATAATTGGAAAATAAAATTTTTATGATTTAAATTATGACAACATTTTCAAAAATGATCTCTTTGACCCATGCCACAGCAACTTCTTACTAAACATGTCTCCAGAGGCAAGGGATACAAAAGCAAAAATCAACTACTAGGACTTCACCAAGATAAAAAGCTTCTGCACAGTGAAGGAAACAATCAGCAAAACTAAAAGGTAACCAACAGAATGCGAGAAGATATTTACAAATGACATATAGGTTAAAGAGTTAGTATCCAAAATCCATAAAGAACTTATCAAACTCAACACCCCAAAAACATACTTCTTCAGGTGAAGAAATGGGCAAGAGACATGAACAGACACTTCTCAAAAGACAACACCAAGATGGCTAACAGACACATGAAAAGATGCCCAATATCACTCATCATCAGGGAAATACAAATGAAAACCACAATGAGACACCACCTTACACCTGTGAGAATGGCTAACATTAACAACTCAGGCAACAACAGATGTGGGCAAGGATAAGTAGAAAGGGGAACACTTTTGCACTGCTGGTGAGAATGGAAACTGGTGTAGCCACTCTGGAAACAGTATGGAGGTTCCTCAAAAAATTAAAAACAAAGCTACCCTATGACTCAGCAATTGCACTACTAGGTATTTATCCCAAGGATACAAAAGTACTGATTCAAAAGGGCACATGCACCCCAATCTTTATAGCAGCACTATCAAGAATAGCCAAACTATGGAAAGAGCCCAAATATCCATTGACTGATAAATGGATAAGATGTGGTGTGTATATATATAGTATATATATGTGTGTGTATGTATAAGGTGTGTGTATACATGTATGTGTATATATATATATATATATACATATGTACGTATATGTGTATATATACATACACACAGTGGAATATTACTCAGTGATCAAAAAGAATGAAATCTTGGGGCACCTGGGTGGCTCAGTAGATTAAATTTCCGACTTTAGCTCAGGTCATGATCTCACAGTTCATGGGTTCGAGCCCCGTGTTGAGCTCTGTGCTGACAGCTCAGAGCCTGGAGCCTGTTTCGGATTCTGTGTCTCCTTCTCTCTCTACCCCTCCCCCACTCATGCTGTCTCTCAAAAATAAACATTTAAAAAAAATTTTTTTTTAAATAATGAAATCTTTCCATTTGCAACAATGTGGATGGAACTAGAGTGTATTACACTAAGCAAAATAAGTCAGAGAAAGATAAATACCTAATTTCACTCGTGTGGAATTTAAGAAACCAAACAAATGAACATAGGGGAAGGGAAGGGAAAATAAGATAAAAACAGAGAGGGAGGCAAACCGTAAAAGACTCTTAAATGCAGAGAAGAAACTGAGAGTTGCTGGTGGGGTGTTGGGTGGAAAGATGGACTAAAATCGGTTATGGGTACTGAGGAGGGCCCTAGTTAGGATGAGCACCGGGTATTACCTGTAAGTGATGAATCACTAAATTCTACTCTTGAAACCATTGTTATACATTATGTGTTAACAAACGTGGATTTAAATAAAATGTGTTTAAAAACATGAAATACTGATAGATACATTCAGTAAAACAGGTGTTAAGACCTACACAAAGGAAGCAACAAACTTTGCTAAAATGTAAAAAGACATAAAAAAATGGAGAGGTATGCCATGTTCACAGAACAGAAGACTCAATACTGTTAAGAATGTTCATTCTCCTCAAATCAGTCTACAAATTCACTGTAACTCCACTCAAAATCATAGAAGGCTTTTTTTGGAAATCCTCAAACTGACTTGAAAAGACCTCAAAAAGCAAAAACAATCTTTAAAAGGGAAAACAAAGTTGAAGGACTCATACTATGTAATTTCGAGACTTACTACATAACAACAGTCCAGAGACTCTGACACAGGCTGGAGGACAGACACACAGAACAGTGTAACAGAATGCAGCGCCCTACAGAGACCTGCACGACAGGTTGCTCAACAGATTTCCAACAAAATTCTACGATAATTCAGAGCAAAATTACAGTGTTTTCCACAAATGCTAGAACAGATGTAATGTACTACACCATAGATCAACCTAAAAAATAATATGCCAAGTGAAAGAAGCCAGACACATTTCTAGGAGATGTCCAGAAAAGGCAAGTTCATGGGGACAAAGAGTAAACCAGTGGTTGACTGAGGCTGGCAAAGTGACTGCTCACGGGTACAAGGGTTCTTTCTGAGGTGATGGAAATGTTCTAAAATGACACTGTGATGATAGATGCAACTCTAAATGTACAAAAAGCACACAATTATACACCTAAACCAAGGAGATTTTATGGTAGGCAAATTAAACCTCAATAAATCTGTTTTAAAAAATAAACGTCTGGGGCGCCTGGGTGGCTCAGTCAGTTAAGCGTCCGAGTCTTGATTTTGGCTCAGGTCATGATCTCAGTGTCATGAGATCAAGCCCACCATCCAGGCTCAGCACTGGGCGTGGAGCCTTCTTAATACATTCTCTCTCTCCCTCTGCCCCTCCCCCACTCTTAAAAATAAAGAAGTAAATAAGGTTCTAGGGGAAAAAGGGAGAGAGTAAGTTCTTGGAAATTAGAAATATAATTGCCAAATAAAACATTAAGTGACCAAACCAAATTATAAAACCAAGTTACTAATATGGCAAAAAAGGAGAGAAAATCTCCAAAATATATTAACAAGAGATAGAAAATAGCCAATATGAAAATAAAGGGGCAAAGAAAAGAGATTAGGGAGTTCAAACACCTGAGTAGTAGAAGCTCCAAAGACAATGCTGGAGAATCCAGACGACAAAAAAGTCAAAGAAGGAAATTTCTGAGCTAAAGACAGACCTAAGCCTGTAACCCAAAAGAGCCCATGTAGAGACTAAAACAATGAATGAAAAAAATGTTGTACTTAAGAGACACACATGGAAAGTAAAACTTTCTAACTCCCAAGTATAAAGAAAACTCTCTGAACTTCAAAACAGTGTCTACACAGGAACAAAAATTAGACTGACATGAGTCACTCTTCTCTTACTATCTGCTCCTGAGGAATTCTGGGCGCCACAGCCAATGGGACAATGACATCCAAGTTCTGTGAGGAAAAGATGTTGAAGCCAGAATTCAATTCCCAAAAAAACTAACAATCAAATGTTAGGACAAAATAAAGGCATTCTTCAATATGCAAGGACTCACAACTGCCACCCATTCTTCATAAAATTAAGAAATACTATAACAAGGAGAGAAATGGGAGGTGGGTGAGGGCAGAAGGAAGAAAGATTCGGGGGCTTAGAGATTCTCCGCCAACAAAGTTTCAGTGATGAGAATTATACTTCCTCTTTAGGTCCAAAATCGTTATGTGGTATTACAGTAACAACCATATAAATGCTGTTTTCTGGTTTTCCTTTTTTGAGACTAGACAAGCCCTGAAGACCACTTCATAAAGAGAATATAAATATTATAAACCTTGACAATATAAAAAATAATATAATTAGCAAAATCTGTAGGAGGGGGAGAAATCACTGAAGGGGAAATGAGCTAATTTACCTTTTATATAGCAGGGACTCCTATGTAAGGTTGATAAATCACTTCATTAACAAAAATAAAGACAATCAGAAAAGCTACAAATATGTGGTAAGAATTAGGAAAGGAGTGTTATTACACTAAAATCTTTATCTTTCACAATAAGAAGTTAAATAAACTCACGAATTAAAAGGTAGCATGTAAATTATAGTGGTAACCATGCACATGAACAAGAGCATGTGGGTAAGAGACTTAACTTTTCATTCTATTCTCTTCAGTAGAACTTACATTTTTTGCCATGAATATGCACCACTTTCATAATTTAAAGAATTGTTTTAATAAAAAGAATTATGTGGGAATGCAAGCTGGTGCAGCCACTCTGGAAAACAGTATGGTTCCTCAAAAAACTAAAAACAGAACTACCCTATGACCCAGCAATTGCACTACTAGGTGTTTATCCACGGGATACAGGTGTGCTGTTTCGAAGGGACACATGCACCCCCATGTTTACGGCAGCACTATCGACAACAGCCAAAGTATGGAAAGAGCCCAAATGTCCATCGATGGATGAATGGATAAAGAAGATGTGGTATATATATATATATATATATATATATATATATATATATATATATATATATATACATATACACATACACAATGAGGTATTACTCGGCAATCAAAAAAGAATGAAATCTTGCCATTTGCAACTATGTGGATGGAACTGGAAGTTATTATGCTAAGTGAAATCAGTCAGAGAAAGACAAATATCATATGATTTCACTCATATGAGGACTGTAAGAGACAAAACAGATGAACATAAGGGAAGGGAAACAAAAACAATATAAAAACAGGGAGAGGGACAAAACGTAAGAGACTCATAAATACGGACAACAAACAGAGGGTTACTGGAGGGGTTGTGGGAGGGGGGATGGGCTAGGTGGGGGAGGGGCATTAAGGAATCTACTCCTGAAATCATTGTTGCACTGTACGCTAATCTGGATGTAAATTTAAAAAATTAAATGAAAATAAAAATAAACATAGGGGCACTTGGGTGGCTCAGCTCGGGTCATGATCTCACAACTTGTGAGTTCGATCCCTGCATCGGGCTCTGTGCTGACAGCTCAGAGCCTGGAGCCTGCTTCAGATCTGTGTCTCCCTCTCTCTCTGCCCCTAACCCACTCACATTCTGTCTCTGTCTCTCTCAAAAGTAAATGAAGATTAAATAAATAAATAAATAAATAAATAAATAAATAAATAAATAAATAAAATTCAAAGAAAAAATAAATAGTGTAGGACATGTAATGTTAAAACAATATGTTGAATAAATGAATGCATTTATTGGAAAAAAAGAGAATTATGTTTTAGCCATACAGTAGAATACTGTGTAGGTTTCAAAGAACAATGTTAAGTCTGTGTGTGCAAATACATAAAGATGGCTACACTGTTTTAAGTGAAAAATCAAGATTAAGAATAATGCACTAAGACGGTAATGTGTTTAAAATAAAATGTGCAGTACAGCCACCTGAGAAGACAACGTGGAGGGCGCCTGGGTGGCTCAGTCGGCTGAGCGTCAGCCTTCGGCTAATCATTTCACGGTCCGCGGTTCAAGGGTTCGAGTCCCGCGTCGGGCTCTGTGCTGACGGCTCAGAGCCTGGAGCCGGCTTCAGATTTTGTGTCTCCCTCTCTCTCTGCCCCTCAACTCTTGAGCTGTCTCTCTCTCTCTCAAAACTAATAAACATTAAAAAAAAAATTTTTAAAGAAGATAATTTGGCAGTTTCTTATCAAGTTAAACATAGTCTTACCATGCAATCCACATTCACATGCCTAGGTATTTATACAAGTGAACTGAAAACACGTTCACACAAAAACCTGTCCACGAATGTTTTCAACAGCTTTATTCATAATCATTAAAAACTGGAAACACCAAAATCCCAAGATACCCTTCAACTGGGAAAAGATACTCAAACTGTGGTACGATGCAATGTATACAGCAGAAGGTATACAAGGGAACACTACTTAGTGATAAAAAGGAACAGACTACTGATCCGTGCAGCAACGTGGATAGATTTTAAATGCATATTGCTCAGTGAAAGGAGCCAGAACCTAAAAGCTATATGTTATTCTGGAAAAGGCAAAACTATAGACACAGAAACCAGACAGGTGGCTGCCAGGACTGGTGGGGCAGGGAGGGACTGGCTGCAACGGGGGACACGCAGGGGAACTGTAGGCGATGCAACTATTCTATAGGGTCCGGCAGTGGTGGACACACAACCTTACGCACTTGCCAAAGCCCACAGAATGAACTGCAATATATGCAAATAAATTTCAAAAAATCAACGAGGCTGGAATGAAGACTATGACAAATGACTGACTGTATCACAAATGTATGACAAGGGGCGCCTGGGTGGCTCAGTCGGTTAAGCGGCCAACTTCGGCTCAGGTCATGATCTCGCGGTCTGTGAGTTCGAGCCCCGCGTCGGGCTCTGTGCTGACAGCTCAGAGCCTGGAGCCTGTTTCGGCTTCTGTGTCTCCCTCTCTCTCTCTGCCCCTCCCCAGCTTGCACTCTGTCTCTCTCTCAAAAATAAACATTAAAAAATCAATTAAAAAGGCTTATTTATAAAAAAAAAAAAAGAAAGAAAGAAAGAAAAAAACAAATGTATGACAAAACCTTACTGATGGGTTTCGGGGAAAAGGAGCTGCCGAAGTTAACGCTGGAAATCCCACGTTCTGCCTAGAACCGAGAAGGCAGGCACAGAAGGAACTCTCCTAACTGCTGTACTCTGGCTGTAAATCTGTTTCCAACAAGGGTCTGGCTCAGCAATTCTGAAACCACTTTTAAACACCCGGTGGGAGCCGTTTCTCACTGTCAGAGAGGTAAGTTACAGAAAAACAAGAAGGGAAGGCGAGAATCAACACCGGTACCTTCATCAGAGTCCAAAACCCCGGGAGGAACCTAGGTGTCGCTTACTGTACAGACAGATGGGTTACACAACGTTACGGACACATGCAGGCCTGGGAGAGTGTAAGCGTCCCACAAAGTAATGACATTCCAGTGGCAACAAGCACTTCCAATGCCCAGATCTTGGTTTCTAGATACCACATTTCAAGTTCTTGGAAAAACAGCCGATCCTAGGGCCGGAACAGAGAAAATACAAGACAGGTCTGGTATTCTCTAGTCATCAGAAAATAAGGGAGAGCTCAAAACTTGAAAGGATGAGCGCCTGTCAAAGGAACACTGGGGCCACGCTCAAAGAACTCTCAACGACCAAAGCTGGAGAAGCTGATGGAAGAAAGGAACAAAGCGTGCGACGGTTAACTGTAGGTGTCCACCTGAACAGGCCACAGAACCCAGGCACCTGGTCAAGCGGCCCTCCAGATGTTTCTGTGGAGGTATTTTTCAGACAAGATCATAATTTAAATCGGTAAGTTTCGAGTAAAGCTGATTACCCTCCATAAGGTGAGTGGGCCTCATCCAATCAGTCGAAGGCCTTAATTTTTCAAAGACCAACCTCCCCCAAAAGGAAATTCTGCCGACACACTGCCTTCAGAGTTGAACTGCAACATGAAGCCTTCCCTAGAGCTCCAGCCTGCCAGCTCCCCTACCGATTCTGGGCTTGTCAGCGTCTACAATCACGCACCATGATTCATAAGTACGACATACACGTACATATATACCACATATGTGTATCTCCATCCTTCCGGGTTCTGTTTCTCTGGAGAACCCTACTAATACAAATTTTAACCCAAAGTAAAAAATACAGCACACAAGCCTGTGGAGCTCCTGGCCGGCTCCGTCACTAGAGCACGTAACTCTTGATCTCAGGGTATATTCAGTTCAAGCTCCATGTTGGGCACGGAGCCTACTTAAAATTTTTTAAAAAGTCTATGCACAATAAATCACTGAATAAACAAATAAATAGGGGTGAAGTGACAAGCCTTCCTTACAGAGGAATTCCAAATAATGTTAAGTAAAGACTCTCCCCTCGGGGAGGTGGGGCCTAGTCCCTCCTTCCCACGAGTGGGGGCTGGACCTAGCTTACAAAGAAAAGGACAGATAAGGGGGAAAACTCACTTTACAGTGGAGAAACCTGACCAACACTGCCTCAACCATGTGGCCAAAGTTCACACGACCAATGCCGTCATGTGGTAATTAAGGGCCACTGGTCAACGTGATGTGGAGGGAACTTCACCTCTGCAGTATTCTTTCTGAAAACCCATACCCCCAGTCTAATCCTGAGAAAAACATTAGACAAACCCAATCTGAGAGACAGTCCACAGTTTACCTAATCAGTATTCCTGAAAACTAGAAAAGCCATGAAAAACCATAAAACTCTGCCAACAGAAAACTCACCCAACAAAGCAGACTAGGAAGACAGGACAATAGACACAATGTGGTGTCCCAGATGGGCTCCTGGGACACAGAAGGGGAAGGCAGGTAAAAACTACGAAAACCTCAAGTATGAACTTTAGTTAACATGAACGTAAAGATGGGGCGCCTGGTGGCTCAGTCGGTTGAGCGTCCGACTTCCGCTCAGGTCACCATCTCACGGTTCGTGGGTTCCAGCCCCGCGTCAGGCTCTGTGCTCACAGCTGGGAGCCTGGAGCCCGCTTCGGATTCTGTGTCTCCCTCTCCCTGCCCCTCCCCTGGTCACGCGCTCTCTCTCAAAAATGAATAAACCTTAAAAAAAAATTTTTTTAAGTAACAGTAATACTGTAAAAGTACTGGCTCATTAATTGCAACACATGTGCCATACTGACGTGAGATGTTAGCAAACAGAGGAAACTGGGTACAGAATATATAGGAACTCTCTATGCTATCTTTGCGCTTTTTCTAATAAATCTACAACTGTTCTAAAATTAAAAGTTAAAAAAAAAAAAAAGCTTATCACAATGGTATTGCTTCCCCAACAGCCACACACCATATGCCTTGCACCTCAAAGAGAGCAGCAGGAAGTACAGAGCTCTCACCCAGGCCACCAGTGCACCTGCAAGAGTTAAATATAAACCAACGGGATGACAGTTTGGTTCTGTTCCACCCAGCAAATGCTAAGGGTAGAAGCAGCAGCAAGGGTATAGTCCTAAGGGAGAGATAGAAACAACCAGGGAGGACACTGAAAAATACAAGATTTCTCAGGGGAACGACCACACCATAAATGTTCACAGCAGTTTGTAAAAAGATGTTATGAAGTCCCAGACTTCTAATGATGACAATATAAACTGTCCTATGCACTGTTAAATAAAAATACACATATCATCCTCTACTTACCTCGGGCAAAAGAGTATTAAGGAAGGTCTCAGAATAACATCCCTCTCTACATAAGCCCTCAAATAGATACTTTAGTTTCAGAATGCTCCAGCACAGATGAGAAATAGACAAACCCAAAACATCAGGTGAGGCCATGAGCAACAGTAGCTCCCCTTCCAGAAGTCGCCAAGTTCCCACAGTCTAACAAGCAGCAAGCCATTCTATAACTAGCACAGTCTTAGGAATAAGGTGACCTGGGTGGAAACCTATTTCTGCCATTTACTTGCTAAACGGATCTGGAAAAACAGCTTCTGGATCCTGGGCTACGTTCCCGAAAGAGAATGAGTATATAACCAGAAGCTTAATGAACTCAACTCCAAAGACTAAGATTTTCACTGAATCTCTTAACACTAAAGGACCTTCCTTCCAGAATTTCAGTTTCCTAAAAAAAGCAAAATACAACAAAAAGAAAAAGAATCAAATGTTAACAGAGGCTTCAAAGGGATGGCTGATATTTACATTACATATGCTTTATCTTTCTCAAACCTACAATAATCATGTTCATCTGTAATTAGTAAAATTATTTTAAACCATACATATGCCATTTTCCTCTAGAATGTCTTCACTTGGGTCACCAAAGATTTACTCTAAATACATTTGACTCACCCTCAGAAAGGAAAATCGAAGGAACATGTGACCCCAAAGACACCTTAGGACTTAAGTAGGGAAGGACTAACCAGATCAACCCATTGGTATATTCTCTACGTCGATCTAATTTAAATACTATTAAAGACAGCCTCAGAGATTAAAGAAATCTAATTGTCTCGGTTTTGCTACTGCGAATAAGCCAAACTTAAGTTTCCTCTTCTGGAAAATGTGGTCAGCCACCTGGGTAGGGAGCCTAAGGTGGCTAAGGTAAAGGACCAGAGAGAAACTTTAAAGACTTAAAAAAAAAAAAAAAAAAAAAAAAAAAAAGGAAAGAGAAAAGCCAAAAGCCAGGGGTGGTGGTGGAAAGGACACCTGGACACCTTCATTTTTCTGGCAATTTATAGAGTTGGGAAAACCACAGCCACAGTAGGTAGAACTGTCCATTAAAGAAACTGCTTTGAGAGAAAAAATTAGGACCTTGCTGAGACCCGGAAGGCATTCCAACAAAAGTCATTTGGTCAAAGCTATACCCGTAAAAAGGGCAACAATGTCTATTAACCAGTATTTGTCTATAAATATCTGCCTTCCCCACTAGATAGGGAAGCCAGGGATTGTATCGTGTAACCCCAGGGCCAGGCATACAGAAAGAATTGTTTACTGAATGGAAGTATTCCAACTGTTTTGCTTCCTATCTTAAAAGATTTAGTTCACATGTCCTGAAGTCCTGGGGCGGGGGGGTGGGGCAGGGACCCAGTAAGGTAGTTCTAATCCATTCAATAATTTATTGGTTGCCTGCTATGCTATGTTTCAATCACCTTTCTAAGGCATCTGTGATGTCAACAGTCAAAAACAAAACCCTCTGTCCTCGGTGGTGGGATGGGGAAACAGGTGAAGGGGACTGAGGGCACGCTTGTCATGATGAGCACAATGGGCAACTGAGAAATGCATAGAATTGCTGAATCACAGTGTCCTACGACCGAAGTGTAACACTGCATGTGAATTATACTTGAATAATCTCTGTCCTCATGGAGAGAACATCATCTAAATGTCATTCTCCACCCTGTCCAGAGCAGTGAGACTCAAAATATGCTCCATTAACTGGCGCTGATCCAGAAAACTGTTACTGGTCCATGACACGTGATGCCAAGCAAGCATTTAGAAACTCATGCAGTCACTGCATATGAACCTAGTATTATAAAGTAGGCTCAAATTTACGTCTCTTTAATTTCTCTCTAATTCATTTTTTATTGTTTTTCTAAGTATCATTACATAATTAATTAGAACTTTTTTAAGTGGGTCTTTCAGGGTGTCTGGCTGGCTCAGTTGGTGGAACATGGGACTCTCAGTTTCGGGGTTCTAAGTTTGAGGCTCACGCTGGGTGTACAGGTTACTTAAAAATACAATCTTAAGGGGCGCCTGGGTGGCTCAGTCGGTTAAGTGTCCGACTTCGGCTCAGGTCATGATCTCACGGTCTGTGAGTTTGAGCCCCGCGTCGGGCTCTGTGCTGACAGCTCAGAGCCTGGAGCCCGTTTCAGATTCTGTGTCTCCCTCTCTCTCTGCCCCTCCCCTGTTCATGCTCTCTCTCTGTCTCAAAAATAAACGTTAAAAAATATATATATTAAAAAAAATACAATCTTAAAAAAAAAAAAACCTGCTCTTTCATCACAGATAACTTAAGCACAGGTCCAACGCACTTTGATCATACCACTTCCCCCCTCCTCAAATAGAATTTTACACTTGCAACACTTTCAAGATTTTCCACAAATACCCACCATTCCAAATATTGTTTTCCCACTAGTTCAGTTTATCACATACTCCAACCACATTGAATTGTTTTCAGTACAAACCTTCTGTCTTGCTTGTTCTTTTCCCTCAGTGTTAAATATGTTCCTAGATATGTGATCAAAGTTTACATATGCTCTTAAAGTCAAGCACAAATGCCACCAACTCCTCAAAACCGCCCATGAACCAGACAGGTAAGAAGTAACCATTCCTAGACTTTCTCTGATACTTTAAAGCATGCCTCTTAGGGGATTTCTACAGAATACAAGTGACTGGAAACAAAAGAACAATACCATATTCACTTGGCATCCCTACAGCACACGAAAACAAAACCAGTATCAAATTTGTTGAATGAAGGATGTAAGAGACAGCATTACATATACACAAATGAGCTTCACTCAAGAGATCAGAAAACTCTCTGAAATTATACCCAAACTTGTGTATGTACAATTTTCTCAGGAAAAGGTCTTTAACTCTTATTAAATTGTCAAAAGTCCTAAGAAACCGCTGATCGGTAAAGGGCTCAGGTTTCATCAGCAGAGAGCCCTATGTCTGCCACCCAGTTCCATCAGGGTTAGCCTGGGGGAAATTACCAGATCGAATGTAAACCTCAATTTCCTTATCTCAAAAAGGTGGTAACATCTACTTCAAAGATTTGCTGTGAGAACTGAGTGTGACCACACATGGAAAGTCCTAGGATCAGGAAGAGTACATTACAAGCACTCACTGATTTTTTTCCTTCCTGCCCTCCTCGTTCTTTTGAATCAGTTTATATATCTTACATACATACATTTTAGGTCCTTCTTAAATTACAAATTGCCACCATCCCTTAAAAGTTGTGTTCAGACTATCTGCTTGGAAATCTTCAACAGGGTTGGCTGTCTCAGAAACATCTATTTGTTTTACATTTCTGCCCATCGTATCAACTAATTCTAATTACTATTGTCTTTACATGACAAACGCAAAGATTTTCCTCAAGTTTATTTTGAGAGAGCGCGCACGTACGCAAATGGGGTACAGGCAGAGAGAGGGAGGAGAGAATCTCGAGCAGGCTCCACAGGGTCAGCGCACAGAGCCCAACACAGGGCTCAAACTCACCAACCATGAGATCATGACCTGAGCGGAGGTCAGACTCTTCACTGACTGAGCCACCCAGGTGCCCCAAATGCAAAGATCTCTTAAAAGTATATAACCTAATGCTCTTAAGAGATTCTGATGTCCTCAAATATAGTCCTTTTCCTAGGAAGCCTTCCCTGACCTCACGTGCTCCCCTCCCCCATAATTACTCCCTCCTTTCTCAGGGCTACCTTCCATTCCTTCCACACATCTATGTGCACTCATCATATGCACTGAACTTTTGTTTACATGCCCATCAACCTCTACTAAACACAGCACCTCAAGGTAGGAGTACTAGATTGTCTCTGCGTTTCTCATGCAGCGGCACACAAGAGCTCGATAAATCAACTTTTATGCTGATCCTTTCATTCACTTTCCAAATGGCAGCACAAGTCTACAAAAGGATTATTCAAAAGTAAGATGGAATTTCTATCTCAAACTACACCAGTCTCTTTCAATTTCCTGTTCCCTGGAAGTGTTAATGTGACAATTATGTTGTTGTCTGTAATGACGAAGTAAGTTTAAAACGGGTGTTCTCTACATGAAAAAAGATTGGTAAAAATGCTTTGGCTACAGGTGACATTCTAAAAACTATGTATTTTGAAATACAGATCTATACTTTCAAGGGAAAAAACAGCACAGAAAGGCCTTGGATACGCTTTGCCCAGGATGTCAGTAGCCTCATCACTACGGGACATCGAAGCGAAGCAATCGACACCAACACAGTCCACGCGCTTTATTTAGATTTATTTCATCACTCACTGTGCAGACAGCTCTGTGCAATGTTATCACATCTGCAGGTTTGTGTAACCACCACGAGACACATAACTGTGCCACAGCCACCGAGACCCTCGTGCCACACACCACGGCGGCCGCTAACCCTTGACAACCACAAGTCTGTTTTCCATCTCCAGAAGTGTGTCATTTCAAGAATCCTACGCAGGTAGCAAGACCATTCACGTGGGAACGGGCAGCCTCTCCGACAAATGGTGACGGGAAAGCCGGACGTCCGTGTGCACGGGATTGGAGTTGAACCCTTCCGTTGCACCGTGCACCAAAAGTTAACTCAAGATGGCTAACAGATCTACACCTAAGACCTAAACTATAAAACTACTAGGAGAGCACACAGGAGGCTGATGACACCACACAAAAGCAGAGGAAACAAAAGCAAACGCAGACACACAGAGCATCAAACTCAAAACCCACTGTCGTCAGAGCACACAGCAGAGAGAGAAGGCAGCCTGCGGAAGGGAGAGAATGCTCCCAAATCGTATGTATCACCTGATAAAGGGCTAATATCCACAGTACACAAACAACTCAGACAGGGGCACCTGGCTAGCTCAGTCGGTGGTGCGTGCGACTCTTGATCTTGGGGTGAGTTTGAGCCTCAAGTTGGGCGTGGAGCCCACTTAAAAAACACACACACACATATTCAAAAGAACCCTTAGGGCGCCTGGGTGGCTCACCTGGTTGAGCACCCAACTCCTGATTTCCTCTCAGGTCTTGATCTCACAGTTCCTGAGATCGAGCCCCCCACCCCTACTGGGTCAGGCTCTGCACTGACAGCGTGGAGCCTGCTTGAGATTCTCTGTCTCCCTCCCTACCCGCCCCCTCCCAAAAGTAAACATTGAAAAAACTTTTAATGAAAGAACTCCTATAATTTAACAACAAAAAAATCAAATAATCTGATTCAAAAATGGGTAAAGGACTTGAACAGACATTTCTCCAAAGACAACTGTTCAAAGGGGCGGTGAGCACATGAAAAGTTGCTCAACATCACAAATCATCAGACAAATGCATATGAAAACCATGAGCTGTCACCTAACACCCATCGGGACGTCTACAGTCAAACAACAACAACAACAACAACAACAACAACAACAACAATGGGTCATCACAAGTGCTGGCGAGGATGTGGGAAGAATTCGCAAGGCTTCTTTCCGCACTCCTGGCAGGAGGGTGAACTAATGCCAGCACTATGCAAAATATGAAGTTCCTCAAAACAAGACACAACTGCTCAGGGTAGGCTCACCAACTGCAACACAGTCACCACTCATGGGGTGTTCATGATGGGGGAAACTATGTGGCGGGAGTTCTGGGGGTGTATGAGAAATCTCTGTACTGTTTGCTCAATTTTGCTGTGAACCTAAAGCTGCTCTAAAAATACTCTACTTAAAAAAAAACAAAAACAGAACTACCATACGATCCAGCAATCCCACTTCTGAATTTACAGCCAGAAAAACTGAAAGCAGGATTCTGAGGAGACATCAGCACACCCATGTTCACGGCAGCAATAATCACAACAGCCCAGAGGAGGAGGTGCCCCAGATGCGCATCTTGGATGAAGGGATAAACAAAACGTGGCAGACACAAACAAGGGAACATCATCTAGCTTTAAAAAGGAAGGAACCCTGTCACATGCTCCAATGTGGGTGAACGTTAGGGCGTTACACTCACTGAGTGAATAAGCCAGTCAGAAAAAGACAAATACTGTAGGACTCCATCTGCAGGAGGCAAAGTTATCAAACTCATACAAACGGAAAGCAAAATGATGGTTTTGAGGGCGGAGGGGAGAGGGGAGAGGGACAGTTGTTTGATGGGTAAACAGCTTCAGTTTTTCAAGTTCTGGAGATGTTCCACAACAATGTGAATGCACTTAACATTACTGAATTGTACACTTAAAAATAGTTAAGATGGTCCTCTCTCTCTGCCCCTCCCCTTTTAAACATTAAAAAAAAATTTTTTAAGTGGGGGAGGTGCCCGGGTGGCTCAGTCGGTTAAGTGTCCGACTTTGGCTCAGGTCATGATCTCCCAGTTCACAAGTTCAAGCCCCTCGTGGGGCTCTGTGCTGACAGCTCAGAACTTGGAGCCTGCTTCCGATTCTGTGTGTCCCTGTCTCTCCCCTCCTTGTGCTCTGTCTCCCTCTCAAAGATAAATAATCGTTAAAAAAAAAATTTTAAATAGCTAAGATGGTCAAATTTATGTTTTTTATCACAATAAAAAGAATTTCACATAAATGGAATCGTACAGTACGTAACCCTTTGAGATTAGCTTTTCCTTTCCCCTCATTCAGCATAACTCCCTTGAGATCATCCAAGTTGTTCTGTGTATCAACAGTGTGTTTATTTGTATCGCTGATAAGTCTACTCCACGGTAGGGATGTACCACAGTTTATTCACCCACAGAAGGATACCTGGGTTGTCTTCCAGTTTTCAGCTATTACTAATAAAGCTACCCTGACCGTTCACATGTAGACTTTTACAAAGACATAAGATTCATTTCTCTAAAATAAATGCCCAAATGTGCACTTGATGGGTTGTGAGGTAAGTGCCTATTCAGTTTTGTAAGAAATTACAAACTGTTTTCTATATCGGCTGTACCATTTCACCTTTCCACCAACATCACATGAGAGAGAACGTTCCCCCACATCCCTGGACAGCATTTGGTGTTTTTTTTTTATTTATTTATTTATTTATTTATTTATTTATTTATTTATTTATTTATTGCTACTCTAGTAGATATGTAGTGATCATTTAGTGTGGTCTAAATTTGCATTTCCCTCACGGTCAATAACACTGGATATTTTTTCATTTGCTTATATGCCATCTGAAATGTCTGTTCATATCTTTTGCTCATTTTCTAAATGGACCGTTTTCTTGTACTATTGAACTCTGAGAGTTCTTCATTTATTCTACATCAGTCCTTCAGCAGCTATTTGGATCGCAAATATTCTTATTCTTCCAGTTTGTAGCTTGCCTTTTCAGTTGTCTCTCGCAAACATAACTTTTCAATGCTGATGACACCCAGTTAACCAATAGATCCTTCCATGCATCATGCTTTCCATAAAACTTCACTTAGCACCACACAGTCTTGAACTAGAAAGTCTAATATGCGCACCACACATAAGAATAAGAGAATGATGAAGCACAAGGAGTATAAGCACTTTCAAAATCAAATCAAAACCGTGTCTCCTATCATAAAGAACATTTAGGAAAAAATCCTAAATGTGGTAAGTTGTTCTTTAAAAGCAATGCTTACTTCACAAGATTAAAGCAAAAACAGCTGCCAGGTAAAAATTTAAATGGCTCCTCTGTTGTTTACACTTTTAACAGACCCCTAACCAATGGAGAAGTAGACAAAAGGTAAAGAAGGAACAGTAGCTGTTTTTCTAAGTTATTAGACACTGATGGAATAAAAAAGGTGAAACTTTTCTCTTACATAAACTAACTTTTCACTTATTTTCTAGACCCTCACATCATAAAGAGAGGTATACACCTCTACAGTAACAACAATTACGGTAATTTCCCCAGCAGTTTGAGTGCCAGAATCTGACAGTGGAACGGCACTGATAAAAATTTCTAATTTGCTTGAGTAAGGCTAATACTATCTTGCACTAGGGGGAAGTTTATAATGCTGTATTTTAACATGCATGCATCTTATTTTCTAAAAATGCATTTTATCATTCTCATCTGTTCATTACCACCATTTGCAAAAGATTTGCTTTTTCTTATTTGTACGTCTCTGCACCTGAAATGCCATCAACCAGATGGAACGACGCTAAGTTTACCTTGCCAGACCATTTCCATACGCATATTCTCTGCTTTTCTGAGAAGTCACTTCCCATAAACCAACCAAAGATGGCATTAAATAGAACGTTGGAGGTCATTTCATGTTTCAAATTCTAACAAAAATATTTCTCAGTAATTAAGAAAGACAAAATTTTTCATCCTAAATGGAACAGAGTCCATTAAAACAAAGGAACGCTTAGTATTTACTTGCTTGAAGCAAGAACACATCCGCACTACAGTTAACCATAAAATTAGTATATTCCCCCCAAGAAAACCTTGCACTGAGGAACCCAAAACCAAATAATCTAAAGATTGAAACTCATCTTGGTAACGTAAACAAACACTCCACCCAAGAAAAGGAAATCAAAAAGCAACAACAGGTGCACCTGGGTGGCTCAGTGGGTTAAGCATCTGACTTCAGTTCAGGTCATGATCTCGTGGTTCATGAGTTCAAGCCCCATGTCCGGCTCTGTGCTGATAGCTTGGAGCCTGGAGCCTGCTTCAGATTCTGTGTCTCCCTCTCTCTCTGCCCTGGCCCTGCTCATATTCTCTCTCTCTCTCTCAAAATTAAATAAACATTAAAAAATTTTTAATAAAAAAAGCAACAATATAGTGGGAGTCAATGAATTTCCAGGTTTCCAACACTATACCACTCTATTAATCATCAAGACGTCTTAATTTCATGACAACACACAGACGTATCACCAAATAGAATGTGTATTAACACAGAAACTACATAATAAAACTATATACTTTGGGACTACATCATGGCAAATACAGACTACACTAAACGCTAATATCTACAATTGTAGAATTTACTTTAATATTTTAATATAGTCAGCAGTATTTTAGAAAGTGAGGTCAACCATTACAAGAGACTACGATAAGGGCGCATGGGTGGCTCAGCCGGCTAAGCAGCGTAAGCGACCTAAGCAACCAACTCTTGATCTTGGCTCAGGTCATGATCACACGGTGTAGGCTCTGTGCTGATGGCAGGAAGGCTGCTTGGGATTCTCCCTCTCCCTCTGCCCCTCCCCCACTCACACCACATGCAAGCACAGTCTCTCAAAATAAACTTTAAAATAAAAAATAAATTGAAAAACTTAAAAACCAAAAGACTAATGTAGAAAGTATGTTTCATTCTGAAGTAGCTTATAGCAAATTAAACTACCATTATTTATAAAAAAACTAAATTTCACTGCATTATCAAAAAGATTCACTGAATGATAGAAATTACTAGTTAAAAATCATGTATGCCCTAATGTTAAGAAAATTCACTTATTCACTAAAATATTAAGACTTTCCCCCAGTTTCATTGAGATACCACTGCCATATGACATTGTGTACTTTTAAGGTGCACAACAGAATGATGTGACACACATATACACAGCAAAAGGAGGTTGCTTCAGATTCTGTAATACAACACATCAGACACAGGATTCCTCCACCACAGGGAATGCAACCTACCCGACGCTGCATCCTCAACCTCAGTACATATTGTATTTGCTTCACATACACTCTTTTTTCTGACAACATAGTAAAATATGCAAAAGTTGCATTATTGCTATAATAGAGGAATTATTTCTGGATATAAAAATTCCCAAACTGTTAAACAATTAGTAGTATGATGCACTATACATTTACTTTTAGACTTTCCTTCCATTTCCATATTTTTAAACATTTTCTTCCACATCAGTTAACAACTATTAAGAATATTAATGGCTAAGGGAAGCCTGGCTGGCTGGGTCGGTGGAGCATGCAACTCTTAATCTCAGGGTTGTCAGTTTGAGCCCCACGCTGGGAGTAGAGATTACTTAAAAACAACTTTTTAATGTTTAAAAAAAAGATTAATACTTAATATTAAAAATATATATTAAATATTATGTTCATCACCCAGAATACTAGAGTATTCCTGTCAATAACCAACTATTCTATATCTGCTTGTTTAAAATTGTCAATGGAATTTGTATGTCAGTGTGCCAATATATTCTAGAAAGGCCAAAAAATATTAAATCTTTCTTATTCCTCCTTTTAAGTGTACTCTTTGAATACCTTACAAACACCAGGGCTGCCAATAGCACAGCACATCACAAAACCAGGAAGTGCGGGCAGCTGGCTCGGGGAAACAGCTCAGAGCACCCACTGCAGTATGGCTCCAAATCCCTGGCCTCACAGCCACCCACAGTACTCCTCTAAAAATGAGATTTTCTTGGGGCACCTGGCTGGCTCAGCAAGGCAAGCTTACAACTCTTGATCTCAGAGCTGTGAATCAGAGCTCCATGTTGTGTGCAGAGATTACTTAAAAATAAAATCTTAAAAAAAAATTTTTAATAAAAAAACTAAAATAAAATTTAAAAGTGGATTTTCTTGAGCATCAAGATGTATAGAATCTTTGAGCATGAGACCAGGAATCTGTATTTCCCAAATGATTCCCTTGCACATTTGAGTCTGAGAAACACACATAACTAACTCATCAAAACAACCTACTTACATGGGTAGCCAAGGAGAAGATGATTTGGGAATTTTCCAGATTACTTTAAAATTAACAATCAAAATTTCGACAGTAAAAGAAGCTCAATTAGTTTATTGTTAAAGTATAACAGGATTCTTCTTCCTAGTTCTGGAATGACAGGTGTCTATAAAACCCTAACTACTGAAAACCTATGTTCTCAAAGTTAAAAAAACAAACTCCAGTGATCTTAAAAACAAAATCATGTTCTTATTCCTTATGTTTGTCATACCATAAAATTTAGTATGATTGAAGAGAGAAAGTGCAAATAGCCCAAAATTTTTCTCATAGTTAACCACCAACACCAAAAAGCTTAGCACTTCCTTCAGCCTATGACGCTGGCCTGAAGCTGACAATGGCTAAAATATCTTTTTACGATTACCTTAAGAATATCACTTAGATCGGGGCACCTGGATGGTTCAGGCCATGAAGTGTCTGACTTTGGCTCAGGTGGTGATCTCAAGTTCGTGAGTTTGAGCCCCACATAGGGCTCTCTGCTGTCAGTGCTGAGCCCACTCCGGATCCTCTGCCCCCCCCCCTCGCATATGTGCGCATGCTCACGCTCGCTCTCTCTAAAATAAACATTAAAGAAAAAAAGAATATCACTTAGATCTTAATGTGTATGTAGTATTTTATACGATAAATTTAAGTAAGATGGGAACATTTCCATAATCATTTTGGTAGTTACTGGATAAATTAACTCTTAATACTTAAATTTATAAAACGCTATTTCACTTTTGTGTTAATTATTGCTTCCTGGACGCGATATAGGCAATTAAAACAATAAAGTCTAATTAATTAATTAAAATTAAATAAATAAAAACAATGTCTCCAAAATAAAAAGGCCCTCAACCTGAATGTAGCAGTTACCACTCAACTTACTACCACTTGACTTTCGGCAAGTAACTCAACCTAAGTCACTATTTCTTTATTGGGAGGATTAAATGAGATAATATATGTAAAGTAGCACAGTGACCAGTACATGTTAGTCCTCAATAAAAATATATACACATTAAATGTATATACAATAATCTGAATCTCTGAAAAGGCACACAGGAAATCATCAATGATAGCCAGGCTATTTCCAAGAAAAGGACACGGGGTTCTCTGGGGGGAGTGGAAAGACTATACCATTTTATGCTCTGTATTTTTAACCAGGACTTATAATACCTTCCCCAAAACTGAAATAATTGTGAAGTATCTCTGGTGTATCAGATTTCTTAGGGTGTAGCATTATGCGCTGCTGCTGAATCCAAAGGAGTAAGTCAGAGTCTAATAATATCCAGGAAGAAACACACAACCTATCTGATTTCATCAGTCAGGTGTTCTTACTTGCTTTACAATAGTATAATGGTCTTAACTAAAACACCTTTAAACCAGTAATCTTTCAACCTAGGTTGATTTTAAGCCCTCAGGGGACACTGGCAACGGAGACATTTTTGGTTGCCACAACGGAGGGGGTGTACTACTACCGGCATCTGGTGGGCAGAGGCCAAGAATGTTGCTAAGCATTCTCTAATACCCAGTCCAGGCCCCCACAATATCCATCCAAAACGTCAGTAGTCCCAAGTCTGAGAAACTCTTCAACCAAAGGAACCAGGTTCTTCATTACAATTACCAACAAAACAAATCACACTCACACACACACACACACCCACACACACAATTCTCTCCTCAAGTAATGAAGTAAAACCCTTTAAGGGCTGACCTCAATATGCGTAACCATTGTTGACTACCGTTATTAAGTGTCTGAAATTCTAGCAGCCAGAATGGCTTACAGGTTGCGTCTACTCAATTCAATACATTTCAAAAAATTTTAATTTTTTCAATGTTTATTTATTTTTGAGAGAGACAGACAGAATGTGAGTGGGGGTGGGGGGGCAGGGGCAGAGAGAGAGGGAGACACAAAATCTGAAGCAGGCTCCAGGCTCTGAGCTGTCAGCACAGAGCCTGACACAGGGCTCGAACCCACAAGCTGTGAGATCATGATCTGAGCTGAAGTCGGACGCTCAACCGACTGAGCCACCAAGGCGCCCCGGTACATTTCAAAATTTTTAATCATTAAGCCTTTCAAAGCTCACTCTAAATGATTTCAAGAGATTACAGTTTACCATTCTTTCCTGTTTTCAAATGATATCTGAAGAACCACAAAACTCAAACAATGTACTACTAACATACAAACAGGGCCTTTATTTTAGTGAGTAGTTATCAAGGCTTTCCAATGAATGGGATATTTAAACTCTCAATACACTGCCTTGGCCTAATATTTTGCACTTGTTAATTAAAATCCTCCAAATATTTAAGAAATTAAGAACAGTCCATTATTTCTGATCAAGAAGGCAAGAAAAATTAATCAGCAGTTAAGTAACTTTATAATTGAGCTTGAAAAATTACCAACTAATACATACTCTCCTCCAACCTTAAATCATGTTTTGATGTGCCTTATGGAAAGTCAACCCCTGGGGCACCTGGCTGGCTAGGTGGGTGCGTGCAGCTTGTGACTCTTGTTCTCAGGGTTGTGGGTTTGAGCCCCACCATGGGTGTAGAGATTACTTAAAAATAAAACCTTAAGGGACGCCTGGGTGGCTTAGTCGGTTAAGCAACTGACTCTTGGTTTCGGCTCAGGCCATATTCTCACGGTGTCCTGACTTCAGAGCCCCACATCAGGCTCTTCGCTGACTGTGTGGAGCCTGCTTGGGATTCTCTCCCTCTCTCTCTCTGTACCTCCCTCACTAGCACACGCGCTCTCTCCCCCAAGATAAACAAACTTAAAAAAAAAAATAAAATCTTTTAAAAAGCCAACCATTAATAAATAGCTTTGGAAAACAGTTTATCAACAAACTGGCCAAAAAGTGCAAAACTGAACCGAGAGGCCAGCAAAATCTAGAGCTGAGCAAGAAAATAGTTTTGAAACGCTGCTGTTATTAGTCATACTTCACTTTCTTAGTAACTGCGTTAACTTACACCTTCTAAAATCTCTATCTTTCCCATTATGTAAGAGTTGAGTACTGTTTTCATACTGACTTCGTATTCCAATACTGCTTAATAGCTCAGCACGTAAGAAACACACTGATCAGGGAATTCTTTGCGAGACCAAAAAAAAAAAAAAAATCTTAATTCCTTCTTCCAAAATAAACAAAAACAATACACAAACACTAAGATGTGTTTGCAAATACAAGATGCAATACGGTTACTGTTTCATAGCTTTCCCGATACATTATTCCTGGCGAATCTTAAGTGTCGCTAGAACTTCTCCATTCACTTGACGCCACTCCTCCTGAGCATCCAGAACTTTAATACTTGTCCAAACCTGCTTGCTCATGGTCTAATAATAAACCTAATTATACAATCTGTTACAGCCCCTGACAACCTTTTCCTTAAGAAGCCATAAAGGTGATCTAGCCAACACCTCACTCCCCCCCCCCCCCCCCAGGAAGCCCGTGGCAAGCCCGGAGTCGTGCACGCCCGCCTCTGGCTGGCGCACCGGGCCGGGCGCTGCGGGCCGCCTGGGGGGCGGAGAGGACCCGCCGGGGCAGACGGAGCACCGCGGGACTCGCCGCCGGCCCATTTCTCTTTAAATCTGGCAGCACGTGGGGCGGCATTGTGAAGCCACCAGCCCGCCCCCCCCCCCCCGCGCGCACTCCGCGCACGTCCGCCTCCAGTGCGCATGCCCCGCTCGCCCAGTCCTAGCGGAGTCGGAGCCAACCCCCTAAAAAGTCAACCTGGAAGCCGCAAACGGCCGGAGGCCGGGACAATGGGGGAGGGGGACGCAGGCACCTCCGGGGAGGCCGCCCCGGCCGCCGCCCCAGGCCAGGCTCGCGGGCCGCAGCCCGGGGCTCCGCAGGCCGGCGCCGGGGCCGCGGCGCTCGGAGCACAAAGCCCGGGGCCGGCCGCGAGCGGCTCCCCAGCCCGCTCCCACCCTCCGCGGGCGGGCGGCGGGGCCCGTGCCAGGCGCAGGCAACCGGGCGGCGTCCCGCACCCGCCGGCCTCTCCGGCACCCGCGCGGCGCGACAGCCGAGGTCGGCGCTTTTGTTGTCCGCCCCAACTCCGCGGCGCCGCGCGGCCGGCCAGAAGTTTTGCGCGCCTCCCCTCCGCGGCCGGGGGGCCGCCTCCCCTCGCCCTCCCGGGCCCCGCCCGACCCGCAGCCGCGGCCCCCCGCGAGCCCGCACGCCCCGCCCGGCCCCGGGGTCCCGAGGCCCCCGCCGCACCTGAGCCCGGGCCCGCCCCTCCGGAGACCCGCAGCCCCTCCCCCGCAACGTCCCACCGGGCGGTGGGGGAGGGGGCGGGCGCCGAGCCCGGTCCTGGTCCCCGCGGCGGGGCGCGTCCCCGCCCCCGGCACCCTCCCGACGCCGGCCAAGTGCCGGGCCCGGCCGGACAGGCGCCCCGGGCTCGCCAGCGGCCGCCCGCTCGGGAGGAGGGAGGACTTGGCGGCGGCGGCTCCCCGCGGCCCGGGCCCGGCCCGGCCCGCCGCACGGCCGCCAGCCCGCTCTCACCTGCCAGCTGTCTTCGCAGTAGCAGCGCCGACTGCAGCTCCGTCATCCTCCCGCCGAGGGCCCGGGCCGGCGCCGGGGCTTTCGGAGGGCCGGGGGCAGGCTCTTGGGGGCGCCTGGAGCCGGGTGTGCTGAGGAACGCGGGCCCCCGCGACGGGAGCGCTGAAGCCGGGGCAGGGCCGGGCTGGGGCGGCGGGTCCGCTCGGCTCCACACAGCGCCTCACGCCCGGAAGGGGAGGGCGCCCGGGCGGCCGCGGCGCGCGCTGGGACTCCGCTCGCCCGCTTCCCTCCTTCAAGCCTCCTGTCGGCCCCGCCGGTGCCTTCCCCCGCCACTGCCTCACTGCGCGCAGGGCCGCTCCGCGCAGGCGCGCTGGGGCTGCCCACCTCGGTGGGGCCCGCCCGCAAGCCCGACCCCTTGGCTGGCCTGCCCCGCCCCCGGCAGCGGAACCCCGCCCCCTGCGCGCCGCCGCTGCCGCCGCCGCCGCCGCCGCCGCCATCTTGGGAAGGTCTGGCGCGTCTGGCTCCTGGGCCGCCGCCTGCAGACGCCCCGCGAGCGCCATGTCGGAGAGGTCGCGGCGTGTCCGGGCTGCGCCTCGAGGTTGCAGCAGGTGGTCTGGGAGCGCAGGGGTCGCATGGAACGGTGGACGGCCGGTTGTTGGCGACCACCCAGCAGTGGTCTAACAGTCCGCACGTGGTGTGTGAATTAGTCATTGTCAAAGCCGGACTTATCTGTGTGCCCCATTTTAAGTAAACCCCCCAAACAGACTGAATGTTAAGTCCCCCCACAGAAAGCATGCACAGAAAGATTCTTGAAACAAAACGTTGCACATCTCCTACTACGAACCGACTAAGTGTAGATAGTAGGAATCTATGAGTAAGGACAGCTGAGATTAGCAGACCCTGACATACTCAAACTGCGGTGCAGAAAGGCGTCTCCTGAGCAAAAGTGAAGGGTGCCCTAGGGTTTCGGGAAAGCAGCTATGCTCAGCCCGCTTCGCCTGCCTCTTCGCCGCAACCTTCTTGCGCGCATAAATTCTCCAAACTCTCCGAATGGCGCTTGAGTCCATCTGTGTTTTGAACAGATAAGTACTGAACCTGTACTAACTTTGTACCTGGACTGCGGAAGACACGCAAAAGTCCAGCTCTCTTCCTGCCCCCCAAAGGCTTACAGTCTGAGTTCCCGGTAATAGCCAGAGGGGGAGCAGGTTCCAATACCGTTTTCCGGATTGTAAAAACTACTGAAAAAAAACTGTCTTCAGCCTCCCCCTGGAAAAAGAATTCAAAGGACCAAATAAGCATCAGGACAACAAACCCAAGGGTCTAACCCAGGTTTTGTGAGGCCTGAAGTTTACTCAATTTGAAGGACTCCCTTCAAGGAAAAGAATAAAAAGGAAGGCTTGAAGATGATTTACTATTTAGAATGAGAAAATAAACCGTAAAGAGCTGTAGGATGGGAGAATCAGTCCTTCTCTACAGGATCAGAAATGCTACCGAGTTACAGCATGGCTCCCCCTCTGAACCAGAACTAATCCCAGTCCTCACAGGGGCTCAAAAAAAAAAAAAAAATCAGTTTCTGAAAACACTCCTCCTTTCTGGACTAAACATCTTTCTTTTTAAATTTCTGTTTATTTACTTTTGAGAGACAGAGACAGAGAGAGAGTGTGAGCAGGGAAGATACAGAGAGACACAGAATCTAAAGCAGGCTCCAGGCTCTGAGCTGTCAGCATAGAGCCCCATGCGCCGAGAAACCAAGTCAGATGCTTCACCCACTGAGCCACCCAGGCACCCCTAAAAATCTTTCTTTTTAAATAAATGTTTAATAATATCAAAGTAATAAATGCACACAGTTCATGTCAAACAGTGTATTAAGACATATATTGAAAAATATTGTCTGCCCCTTACCCACTCCTAAATCCTGCTTGCCACATGCAATGCCTTTTAACACTCTTAGCAGTTTCTTCTGGTAGTTACCTCCATTTATTCTAAACAATATACTTTAGGGGTGCCTGGGTGGCTCGGTCGGTTCAGTGGCCAGCTCTTGATTTCAGCTCAGGTCATGATCCCAGGGTTGAGGGAATGATCCCCAATTCGGACTCCATGCCGAGCATGGACCCTCCCTAAGATCCTCTCTGTTTCCCTCTTTCCCACTCTCTCTCTTTCTCTAATGATAATCATAATAATATGCTTTAGTGCTTTCTCTGGACTTACCCAGTCTAGACCTCATATATTTATTCTTGCTGTAACTGATGAGGATTTCATTATCTTATGCTATCTTCCATTCCTTTATTCTCCTAATATCATTAAATCATCAAATTTATATCAATGAGCAGTTTTTATATCAATGATTGTTATATCAATCAATAGTTTTTACACTGTTGTGAGTTTATGAATATTGACTATAATGGACTATAATTACATTTATTCCTTACATGGACTTTTTGTGGCCTAGGGTTTCTAATTATGCTTATTTTTCTTGTGCTATCTTAATTATAATCAATATCCTTCCCTTCCCTACCCCACCCCTTGTTACTTTATTCTATCAAGCCCTTTTTCTTAGAAATCTCCCTTCGGGAAGACTGTATTACCCCCCTCATCTGGGCTTGTTGCATTGAGCGATGCCTGCCATATAGAAGTCTTCTAGGATTCTCCTTGACCACTCTTCTGGGCTCAATCTACTTCATCCTGGATCTCAAGTGTAATTCTTTTTTGTTTACTCCTTTCTTTTGCTGGAGCATATTCTCAGATAATTCTGAGGAATATATATAGGGCAAAATTTCCAAGTCCTTATATGTCCAAAAATGCCAAAGTTTTAAACATCTATAATTTAATGCCAGCTTAGCTGGGTATAGAATTTTATGTTTAAAATCATTATTTTTCTTCAGAAATACAAAAGTATTGATTCATTGTCTTCTAGCATTCAGTGATGCTGTTGATTCTTGTTCCACTTTAGGTGACCTATTTTTTTTTTCTTCTTGGATATTTGTAGGACTTTCTTGTTACATGTGGTATTTTAAGGTATTATAACAGGCTTTGCTATGTCTATTGTGTATTCTCTTTTTTAACTCAGTGCTCACAGTCTCACAGTGAGTTTTGTGATGAGACGTTTTCATTTATATATAGAGGTAAACATAGGATAATGACATAGTCTGCATTTTCCTCATATATAAAAAATTATTTTATTTCTTTCTTTTTTTTGTTTTAATATTTATTTACTGAGAGAGAGAGAGAGAGCAGAGGAGGGGCAGAGAGAGAGAAGGAGAGAGAGAATCCCAAGCAGGCTCCACACTGTCAGCACAGAGACCGACACGGGGCTCAAACTCATGAGATCATGACCCAAACCAAAATCAAGAATCAGACACTTAACTGACTGAGCTACCCAGGTACCCCTATAAAAATTATTTTAAAAAGCCACTGACATTTGTATGTTAATTTAGAAACCTCACTAAACTCTAAATCAATCACTTATCTATAGATTATTTTGATTTTCTACAAAGATAATGTGTCCAAATAATGTCATTTCTATTTCTTTTGAAACACTGTTTCTCTTTGTTGCCTAACCATGCTGCCTAGGGTCTCCAGCAGAGTTGTCTAGAAGATGTGGTGGTGGGGACCCTTGTCTCTATTCATTCTTAAAGGGACTGTTTCAGTGTTTCACTCTTAAGCCTTATGCTGCATTTTTTTTTTGTAGATCTTTTTTTTAACAGATTAAGGAAGTTCTCTCCTATACCTTGCTTATTAAGATTTATTTTTTATAATAATTCCCGAATCTTTATCTCCAGCACAGATCTTTCCACCAGAGGCTTATATTGGCAATTTCACCTGTCTAACTCCGTATTCATTTATTTAGCAAGTGTTTGTTGAACACCTACTATGAGCTAAAGTTAGTTTTTAAGACGAGGGGTCCAGGAGTAGTCTAGGCAAATCAAGCCCCTACTCTCATAGCACTGATATCCAGTAAGAGAGGACAGTCAGTAACAAAGTAAACAAATATTAAACAATTCAGCATCAGATTATAATAAGTGTTGTGATGGAAATAAATAGGGTGAGCCAATAACTCAAGAAAAAGGGTCTATACTAGATAAGGTAGTCAGGGAAGTCCTCTCTCAACAGAAGATACTTGGACTGAGATCTGCATTGCAAACAGGAGATGCCATTTGAAGATCCTGGGGAGGAGCATTCCAGGCCGAGGAAGCCACTACTGCTAAGGCCCCGAGGTAGGTGAGAGCTCACAGCTTGTCCGAAGACTAGACAGGTCCTCATGGGTGGGTGAAGAGGGGACAAAATGGAGGCAGGCAGGTGCCATCTTGCAAAGGGCCTTGTCGACCACAGCAGAGAGTCTGGGTTTTAGCCTTGCTGCAGTGGAAGCCTTAGGAGGGGTGCAATCTAGTCCACGTGGTCTGAAGTTCCCTTTGGTGCCTATGGGAAAGAGCAGTGTTTTCTGGAAGACCAATCAGAAGTCTAAGACCAATCAGAAGGCAAGAGATGATGGTGGCTTGAACCAGGGTGGGTGCAGGGATGCCGAAGCAGGTGTGGGAAGGGGGACGGAATGGACCTGAGATACATCTCGAAAGCAAGAGAGCAAGGGCTTGCTGACAGACTGACTGTGGGTTCATGGGAAACACGGCTCTTGGTTTATGACCCTGGGATGACTGGCTTGATTTGGAAAAGGGGGGCAGGAAGACAGGCTTTGGTATGGGGACTATCTATTTGGATCAGAAGTGTTTTAGCTGTTTCTTAGACCTCCCGGCAGACATGCCAAATTAATACCTAAGACTGGGGTTCAGACAAGAGGACAAAGCTACAGATACAGATTTGGAGACAGCAGCATTGGGCTTCCTAGAGAGAGAGTGTGATACATTTTTTCTTTGTTTTTTCATTTTATTTATTTGAGAGACAGAGAGAGAGAACAGGGGAGCAGGCGAAGGAGAGAGAGAGAGAATCTCAACCAGGATCCTTGCTCAGCACAGAGCCTGACTCAGGGCTCAATCCCACGACCCTGGGATCATGACCTGAGCCAAAATCAAGAATCAGACGTTCAACCAACTGAGCCACCCAGAAGCCCCAAGATTTTTTTCCTTAAGCCTAAAAAATGAGCCCAGAAGCACCCAGACATCTGAGGCCAGGTAGAGGGGGAGAAGCCAGCAGTGAAGGCTGACAGGTGGACAAAAAGGAGAAAACCGGAGATAGGAGGACATGTTCCGGGAGGAAGGAACGGTCCACGGCCACATGCTGCTGAGAAGAAGAGAGAGGTGAGGGCTGAAACTTGAACCTGGGCACCCACTGCTCACCTTGGTGGAGCACGGCAGGCTAAAGGCTGGCGTGGGACTCGGCACCCAGGGCCCACACGCGTTTTGTGGGCCTGACCTGAAAGTGGACCCGCGAGGTCCGGCTCAGTAACTGTGCTTCTGGTAACGCCCCGCTGCTCAGGTGCCCACATGGAGAAGGCTGGCAGCTGGGCGCATTCTGTGAGTTGGGGCAGAGGGGGATGGAAATGGGCAAGTTTGCCGAGGGTGTGTGAAGAGAGCGCGACCACAGCGGTGGACCCTTGTCCGAGCAGAGAAGGAAGTGAAAATTGGAAGGGGCTGACGGACAGTGGGAAAATGATACAAATAATAGGATCCTGATGAGGTTGAAGAATCGTGTGGTGCAGGCACTAAAACCAAGCAAGCTGGAAGGACAGGAAATGCTGGTCAGGGTGGGTGGCTTGGAATCCAGAATTCGGCTGTGATATGTTTATGACGTGAATGGGGGAGAGGCTGGCTGCTGGGGAGGAGGGAGTCGGTCAAGGAGGTGAGGCAGGAGTACTGGAAGGTCACCCACATGGGCAACTAAGTCCCCAAGGACGAGGGCCAGAGTGGGATAGGAAGCCTGGGAAGCAGGAGCCAAAGCCATTGGTGAATGGATCCATCGGCAGTAGGGATAAAGTACTCAGTGGTACAGCCAGATGGCATTAACCTCAAAAGAGCTAGGGTTAGGGGGAAAAAGAGAAAAGTCTGGAAAGCAGCAACGGAAATAGACGATGCTAAGCGCGCCAGCACTGAGACTGGTAGAGGGTGAGTGAAGACAGCCTTCCCTTGAGGGGCCAAGGATGCCTGAGTCCTCAGATGAGGCCAGGAGGGGGAGGGGCGCCCACAAGCTCCTCCCACCACCCTGATCGGAGCTCAGTGTCTCCTGCCCAGACCTGCTCTGTCATGAGCCATGGTGCCCACTCACCCGGGTCAGAAACAGGAGGGTCAGCCTACGTCTGATTTGTCACCGAGGCCTAAATGTTTGCTCCTTTCCATTCCCATGGACACTCCCTGACCCAAGCCTGGGCAAATGCCAAAACCTCCATGAGGGTCTCACCGCCACTGGTCTTGACTCTCTCTCCCCTCGGCTATTCTCTGCAGCCACAGTGAAATATTCAAAAGGCGAACCTGCTATTGTCTCACTCCTACTTAAAACACACAGCGGCCCCCCCACCTATTTGAGGACAAAATCTAAGCTCCCCGTTATGGTCTGCCTTTCACTGTGTAGTTTCAGGGACTCGCCCAGGCTCCAGCTTTATCCTGAATCTCTCACCCCAGGCCTCTTCCTAACACTCTCTGCTCCTGTCCACATGGAGAACTCCTACTCATTCATCTTGCCGGTTCTTGGAGGAAGCAGTCTCCTCCAGAAAACTTTTCTCAATCTCAAAACTAATCTTACTTCTGTTTCCCAGTTCCAGCCTGTATTACATCTCCTATCCCAGCATCCATCGTACAGTATTGCTTTTTTTTTTTTCCTTCTCAGCTGTCTGTAAGATTTGGAAGGGCAGGACTTTCCAACTCTGTTCTCGGAACTTGATATACTGATGCTGCACAATAAACACTCAATACATATCTGTCAGGTGGATACGTCGACTCTGTTAAATCCATAGCTGGATAGTCTTTCAAGATTACTATAGGCCTATGCTTATTCAGTGTGGGTTTGTATACCTGGCAGAGGGTGGTACAGACAGGGGGGTGCCAATGTGTTCTTCAAACTACAGAATAAGCCTCTCCTGGATTCTTAATTTTGCTCATTTTTTTCTAGATTAAAAAGCAAAAAGTATTTAAAGGTAAATCTATAACTTTAAATGCTTATATTAGAAAAGAAGAAAGGGGGCTCCTGACTGGCTCGGTTGGTGGAGCACAGGACACTTGATCTCAGGGTTATGAGTTCGAGCCCCATGTTGGGTGTAGAAAAATAAAATATTAAAAAAGAAGAAGAAGAAGAAGAAGAAGAAGAAGAAGAAGAAGAAGAAGAAGAAAATAAGAAAGACTGAAAATTGAATGAGCTAAGCATTTATTGTAAAACGTTAGAAACAGACTAGCAAACTAAGCACAAAGAATGGGACAAGACAGCTGAATAGCCACATACCAAAAAAAAAAAAAGTCATAATAAATGAAGGTGGACCCCTACCTCACACCATAGATGAAAATTAACTGAAAATGGATCGGGTACCTAAAGATAAGGGCTGAAACTATAAAATGCTTAAAAGAAAACATGAAAGTAAATCTTTGTGATCTTTTTAGGCAGGTGGTTCCCTAGACAAGATACCACAAGCAACCAAAGAAGTAGATAAATCAGACCTCATCCGAATTAAAAACTTTGTGCTTCACAGGACACCAACAAGAAAGTAAGAAGAAAACTAAACATGGGAGAAAATTTTTACGTATCGTGTGTCTGATAAAGGACTCATATCTAGACTACGCAAAGAACCCCCACAAGTCAGTAAAAAGACAAATAACCCAATTTTAAAATGAGCAAAAGGTCTGAAGAGACATTTCACCCAAAGAGACATACAAATGGCCAGTGAGCCCATGAAAAGAGGCTCAACATCATTAACCTCAGGGAAATGCAAATCAAAACCACAATGAGATGCCACCTCACGTCCACCAGGACGGAGAGAATAAAGAAGACAGATGCTAACAAGTGTCACAGACATGGGGGACTGGAACCCTCCCACGTGGTGGGCATTACGTGTGAAATAGTGCAGCCACTGTGGAAAACAGGCTGGCAGTTTCTCGGAAAGTTAAACATAGAATCTCCATATGACTCAGCAATTCCACTCCTAGGTATATGCCCAACAGAACTGAAAACACTTGTTCACACAAAAACACTCGCACAGAATGTTCACAGCATCATTAGTCATAATAGTGAAAAAGTGGAAAAAAGTCGGGGTGCCTGGGTGGCTCAGTCGGTTAACTGTCAGCTCCTGGTTTTGACTCAGGTCACGATCTCACCGGTTCATGAGATCAAGCCCCACATCAGACTCTGCGCTGAGCACGGAGCCTGCTTGGGATTCTCTCTCCCCCTCTCTCTCTCTGCCCCTCCCCTACTCACATGAGCCCTCAAAAATAAATAAACATTAAAAAGTAAAAAAAAAAAAGTAACATTAAAAAATAAAAAGAATCCCATTCCTATTTTAAACAAATGGAATTTGTAGTTGAATATCTTCTTACAAGAAAAACTATAGGCCAGATGGTTTTATTGAGATGTTTTACCAAATTTCAAAGATCAACTGATACTAATCTCACACAGACTAGAGTAGGGACAGAGGGCACATGTTATAAAACTAGTATAATCATTTTTTTAAATTTTTTTTTCAACATTTATTTATTTTTGAGACAGAGAGAGAGAGAGCATGAACAGGGGAGTGTCAGAGAAAGAGGGAGACACAGAATCCGAAACAGGCTCCAGGCTCTGAGCTGTCAGCACAGAGCCCGACGCAGGGCTCGAACTCGTGGACTGCGAGATCATGACCTGAGCCGAAGTTGGCCGCTTAACCGACTGAGCCACCCAGGTGCCCCTAAAACTAGTATAATCTTAATATTGAGACCTGATAAGCTCAGTATGAAAAAGGACAATTGCAGATCAGTATAAACCATGAACATGGATGCAAAACCTTAAAGAAGAAATTAGCAAATTGAATCCGGCAACCCGTAAAAACTAGTACATCACGTCTGAGATGGATATGTCCGGGGCGTATGGTTCGGTTTCCGTTAGGAAATCAGTATAATTTGCCACATTAACAGATTAAGGTCAGGGCGGGGAGAGGCGTCTCGGCACAGAACAAACACTGGGTGGAATTCGACGTCCTTTTCTTATAAAAAGTCTGAATAAATGAGGAATAGGTAGGAACTTCCCTAACCTGTTAAATGGCCACTACGAAACACCCTCACATGAGAGCGGGAACGGGACGGCTGTGCCCACAGCCCTCAGCTGTACTGGAGATACTGGCCAGCTCAGGGAGGCCAGAAGAAAGCCCACGTTCCAGATGGAGGAAACTTGGGTGGCATTTAAACGGTTGGAGCAGAGGAGAAAGCCAGACTTCAGGGAGGGCACAGAGCCGCTCGGGAAGACTGACCTCGGGGAGGTGGACAGGAAGTGTGGGAAGCCCCGGGAGAAACTCAAGAGGATGAAAACCAGAACAGACGGCGGTGAGGGTTAAGGGCAGAGGTTAAAAAAATGGGTTGTCCCTTGGTGACAGCGCTATCGGGACCCCTGGTGAGAGCGGGGTCCAGGGACGGTGCAGGCCCAGGCGAGGGGTGCACAGGCCGAGGACAAATGGGCCACGGTGGTGGACGAACGGAGTCAGCACATGTTTATGAAGCCCTACTATGTGCCAGTACTGGTTCAGGCACTGCTGAGTCGGTGGTCAACAAGAAAAGGCAAGATAGAATCTGCAAGGAGTTCACGTTCTGGCGGGGACCGACAGTCAGTAGCTCAGTCAACAAAAAGATAATCGCAGACACCGAGAAGTGCTGCGAGGAAAATAAGATAGGGTGTCAGGAAAGGCTGACTGGAGAGATTACCCCAGCTAAGGCAGTCCCGGAGGGCTTCTCTGAGGCGGTGACATTTGAGCTGAGACTGAAGAGCAGGCAGCCGCGAGAGGTTCCAAGGAGGCTGGCATAAGATCACGCAGAAGGTTTGGGGCGGGGGCGCAGGCGGAGCGGGGGACAAGGTGAGCAGTGGGCTGTATTCTGTTCGCAGCAGGAAGGCACTGGGGGGTTTAGAAGAGGCTCTCCTCTTTGACTACAACAGGGAAAAGAGGTAGGGCAGCAGCTCAGGGAGGGATATGTGTGCACTGCCCTGAAGATGGCAGGGACCTTGTCTTATCTGTGTCCGTGCCCGCCTTAGGCCCCACCCTCCCAGCTGCTCACACGTTTCTGTTTGGTTGTGGTCACGGTTAAGTAACAATGCAAACATCTGTACACTCCCAGTCCCCCGAAGTGCTAATTAACGTATGTATCCCTTGGTGCCTTCGTTCTCCCATCTGTCAAACGGGATGAACCCGTGTGCCTTCAGAAGGTGCTGAGTGTAGGGCCTTCGGGCCCCTCAAAGAAAACATTTGCTGGGACCCCAAGCTTTCTGCGGGCTGCAGAGCAACCCACCCACCCTCTGGGTTTGCTGGGATCCTCACCATAACCTTGCCGGTCCCATCAGAGAGGGGAAGGGGCCTCTCGAGCTCCCAGGGGGGCAGAGAGAAGCCCAGACGAGGAACTCAGGCTCAGCTTAGGTTTGCTGCTGTCCTCACAAAGCACACGGTGGCCGGAAACGTGAACCTGAGTCCCAGACCTGGCTTCCCGAAAGCCTGACCCTCCTCACCTGTCTCAGGTGTTCACCAGCCTTAGCGACAGGGAGGGTGTTGTTGTCCCAGGAGGCATGCCGATAACAGAGCTGCAGGGGGTGACTGACCACAGGTGACCTTCTTGAGAAATACGACCATCGAGGAGGTGAAAGATGGCTGGCGGTGACAAGAAGTCTGGGCCAAAGGAGAAGCTTTTGTCGTTGGGTTTGGCTGTGTTATCTTGCAGGATGAGGGAGTAGGGATGAGCAGGGGTGGGTGAGGGAGAGGGCAAGAGGGTTGTGGGCTGAGCAGGCTGCCCGGGGACGGCAGGAGGCGTGGCCACAGCACAGATGGACAGGGAGGTGCTAAGCAGGGAGGAGAGGACTTCTTCCTTTGGGAGCAGGGGGCAGGAGGCGGGAGCACGAGGATGGGGTGTTGGTGGCATAAGACGCAGAACAGGGGGCACCATTGGCCAGGGACGCAGGCAGGACGGCCCTCACCCGCCCACCTGGGAGATGTCCCTCGGCGGTGCCCCCTGCGCAGAGGTCGACACGAGGATGCGGGGGGTGCGGGACCCGTGCCCGAGGGTGGGAGTGACTCCCCGGGAGCCAGTGCTACTGCAGACCCAAGCAGCCTCTTCCAGGTTGATGGAAAAACTCAGACCGGGTTCTTTCAAGGACTGTCGTGCCCGTGAGCGGGGACTCCACGGCCGGCCGATCCGCGTGCCACACAGAACTGCTTCGGAACGGTTGTGGGCGCCTGTCACGGGATTGAGTATCCCTGTAGCCACCCACCGCTCGTGAGCCCAATTCTCTGTGGCTGACTTCTCGCCTCCCAAAGGGAGATGCCGGGACTCACTTGCCGGACCTCTTTTGCAGCAAGGACCCCCAAGTTTCAACCTGGCCACCCATCAGACACACACCCCCAGGCCTGAATTCAGGGTACAGGGCTGTGGGGACAGGCCATCAGACCCACTCCCAGCCCTGAATTCAGGCTACAGGGCCTTGAGGACGGGCCATCAGACCCAACCCCAGGCCTGAATTCAGGGTACAGGGCCGTGAGGACGGGCCATCAGACCCACCCCCAGACCTGAATCCAGGCTACAGGGCCGTGAGGACAGCAGCACCGGCTGTCCCACAGAAGCCCAGTGAGCCCCAGGAGTAATTTTACATCGCTTAATAGCCACAGTTAAAAAATGTTAAGGGGAGCCTGGCTGGCTCAGTCAGGGCAGCATGTGACTCTGCATCTTGAGGTTGTGAGTTCGAGCCCCCCGTTGGGTGTAGCACTTACTTAAAAAAAAAAAGAAAAAAATATATATATATTGGGGTGCCTGGGTGACTCAGTCAGTTAAGCATGACTTCAGCTCAGGTCATGATCTCACAGTTTGTGGGTTCAAGCCCCGCGTCGGGCTCTGTGCTGACAATTCAGAGCCTGGAGCCTGTTTCAGATTCTGTGTCTCCCTCTCTCTCTGCCCCTCCCCCGTTCATGCTCTGTCTCTCTGTGTCTCAAAAATAAACGTTAAAAAATTTTTTTTAAATATATATATATTTAAAAAAAAGATGAGATCATTCAAATAGTATATTTGATTTAACCCAATATATCCTAAATGTTATTATTTCGACATGTTATTGATACAAAAAAAAAATCCATGAGATAATTTATATTCTTTCCAATACTAAATCTTTGAAATTCAGGGTGTATTTAATACAGAAAGTACACCGCAGTTCAAACTGGCCACGGTTCGGGTGTTGGCGTGGCCAGTGGCTGCTCTATGGGACAGTGGATCCAATGTGGATCCGGATCTCGAGCCTCCCGGCGTGACCCTCCGGCCGTCCCAGAACCCAGCATGCTACCAAATAACCTTCGGTGAAGTCCTCTCCTGTTTAAGCGCATTACAGCAAGTGCTGTGATTCATTTATTTTTTTTTTTTCAGTTGATGCATTCATTTGGAAAGAGAGAGAGCGCACGAACAAGGGAGGGGCAGAGAGAGAGAGAGTCCCACACAGGCTCCCCACCACCAGCACGGAGCCCCCTCGGGGCTCGATCCAGATCCAGATCGTGACCTGAGCCTAAATCAAGAGTCGGACGCTCAACCGACTGAGCCACGCGGGCGCCCCAGAAGTGCTGTTGTTTGTCACTGACGATCACCTGGGGAATGCGAGCCTCGAGAAAGAGCGGACGTTCCGTGTGCACAGCATGTCCTCATGCCTGTTCACCACGGAGCCCAAGGCCCAGAACAAGGCCTGGTTCTTGCTCCTTAAACACGAGTTGCATGAATGAATGAGGAAAACGTTCTGCCCTCGGTAAATCTCCCAACACGATTTTGGTTTTTTTTTTGTTGTTTTTTTTTTAGTAATCTATACATCCCACGTGGGGCTCGAACTCAAGACCCCGAGATCCAGAGTCGCTCGCTCCACCGACTCTGCCAGCCCCCCAGTACGAATTCTTGGCCAAAGCTTCCTTTGACAAATTGCCTGGTAGTTCCTATATACCTTCATGGCTTTCTCATGTCCAGAACCAAGTCCAGGGGAGCACGTGTGGCTCTGAGGCCCTGCGCCGTGGGGGACGCGGCGGGAAAGCACCAGCCTCCATCAGAGACCAGCTCTGTGAGCAGGTGACGAAACCGATGGCTCACAGAGGCCCTGGCTTCTGACCCTGAAGCGGGGAGGAAGGGCTAAAGCCAGGGTCCGTGGCTTGGGGCACTGGCGATGACGTCTCAGGTCCACACACGTGCCGTGGACTGCAGTGAGCAGAAACGTCCGTCCCACGTGAACTAAAAAATCATGCAAACTCCCGGAGTCTGCACAGACCGCAGGCGCCCAAGACGCAGTGACAACCACAGCCGCCATCCCCAAGGCAGAGGAGGCCCCGTCCGGGTTTGGCTTCCGGCTGTTCGGTGGTACCCAGCCCCGGCCCGGGCTGAGACCAGAGGCCGGCTCCCCAACGCCGACCCCCTCCTCCCTGGCGGCCAGCTGCATTTTCTCATCTAATAAAAGGGGCGCAAGCTGGCGGGATTTCCGTGAAGGGAAAACGGGAGAGCCCCGCACGGGCTGGGCACGGCACAGGTGCTCAGAGATTCCCTGCTCGCTCGGCCCCTGAGGGCCCAACGCAAGGGTCCTCTCCTGCATCACAGCTGCAAACACACACGGATAAAGGAGACGCAGGAAGAGAAAGAGGCCGTGAGTTGGTTTCTCAAACGCTCAAACCCTGAGGGCTGTGCCGGCTGAACTTAGCATTTCCAAACGACAGACCCCAGTTGTGAAAACGGTTTATGTTCAAGGGGGACAGAGGAGGTCGATAGAAACGACCCTGTTATATTCCTGACGCAGTTGAACACTCGCTTCCCCTCCCAGACCATCATCTGCCTACTCACTCCCTCCCGTTACGCGTTCGTCCAGGGCCAGCCGACGAGGGCAGGCTGGAGGTAAGGGGCAATCAGAACTGCATACTCGCAGACCTAAGTCCTGCCTTGAGAGACCATCCTTCCCGGAGAAAACCAAGGCCGAGAGGGTCTGGCCCGTACACAGTCTGCTAGGTCCTTCGGCAGAACCCCTCGTGAGCAGCGTGTCCCCCCATGATGCCACTCCAGGGGGCGCATGCTGGATTGTGTGGGAGCAAGCCCGCGCCCGTTTCTCTCGCCAGAGTCCCACACGCCGTCCTCCAAAGAAAAGCATGATTGCATCTGGCTACCTTGTTTAGCTCTGTTTTGTACGTGCATGTAACTGTGTGATCGGAACACTAGCGGTCCTTCTTCCAAAAGGAAGTGCAGCGGATTCTTCAGGGCCCGCGAGGCCCATGGGACGAGGCACTGCAAGGCTGGGGTCGGCTTTGCCAGCAGGCAGGGCCCAACACGCCCCTCGGGTCCCCGCAGGAGCTGCTCTCTGCCCGCCCTCCTCAGCCCTCCCAGTCCTACGCTGGCCCCAGCGGCCAGAATCGGGCCCTGTTGCTCACGCCCTGCTTTCTGTCCCTCCCCCATTGCCCCCCATCCCTCAACAGGTATTCCTGGATCCTGCCAAATAAACCTCTTGCATTCAAAGCTTTGTCTCGGGGTCTGCTTCTGAGAGGATCCAAACGAAGCCGGAGCCGGGGGGGGGGGTGGGGGGGGTGGCGCACCGCCAAGTATGAACAAAGGCCCTTGAAATCCAACTGATACTCAGTATCAGAAAGAGTCTCTCTCTTACTCCCATAAAGTAATTTAGCCTGCAACACACTCTGAAGCATCTCTTTTGCTGTCTTCACAAGCCCTGTGGGAGGAACGGGGACTACAGGTTAAATTTGGTGCACACTTTATTACTTTTACTCAATCGGGACTCTTTCAGGCAGAGACAGGTTCTGCATCCAAAGTGGGGGTGAGGTTTGAGTGCAACCTGGTAGGGGTGCCATTGTCTACACCATGAAGTTCCTTGTTGGTTTAGAACTTCTTACGGTGGAAAATCCCAAACGTACACAGAAGTAGAGAGAATAGAATAATGAAGCCCCGTGTACCCACTCCACCTCAAATTACCTTAAAGCAAAACCCAAATATATGATTTCATCTATAGTATTCAATATCTCTAAAATATAAGGACTTTTTCTTTTTTTTTAATTTTTTTTTAACGTTTATTTATTTTTGAGACAGGGAGAGACAGAGCATGAACGGGGGGAGTGGCAGAGAGAGAGGGAGACACAGAATCTAAAGCAGGCTCCAAGCTCTGAGCTGTCAGCACAGAGCCCAACGTGGGGCTCAAACTCACGGACCTCAAGATCATGACCTGAACCGAAGTCGGCCGCTTAACCGACTGAGCCACCCAGGCACCCCAAGGACTTTTTCTTATAAGCATAATATCACCAGTGCATCTAACAAATTAATAATTCCTTAACATCACCAAATATTTAGTGTTCATCACTATCTCATTATTATTTTTAAAAAATTTTTTAATGTTTATTCATTTTTGAGAGACAGAGAGAGACAGAGCATGAGCAGGGGAGGGGCAGAGAGAGAGGGAGACACAGAATCGGAAGCAGGCTCCAGGGTCCGAGCTGTCAGCACAGAGCCCGACGTGGGGCTCGAACTCACAAACTGCGAGATCGTGACCTGAGCCGAAGTCGGGCACTCAATCCACTGAGCCACCCTGGCGCCCCTAAATTTTTTTAATATTTATTTTTGAGAGAGAGAGAGAGAGAGAGAGAGAGCGAGCTTATGAGTGGGGTAAGGGGAGAGAGAGGAAGAGAGAGAGAATCCCAAGCAGGCTCCATGCTGTCGGCACAGAACCCAACACAGGGCTTGAACCCACGGATGGTGAGATCATGACCCGAGCCCAAGTTGGGCGCTTAACCGACTGAGCCACCCAGGAGCCCCTAGTTATTATTATCATTACCATTATTTATAGTTTTTCATTATTACTGCTTAAAACTGTAAACTATTAGTTTACAGTTTGCCAAATTATTGTCTACATAAAGTCCATGTCCTTGGATTGGTTATGTGTCTCTCAAGCCTTTTTTTAATTGATAGGCTCCCTTCCGTCCCTTTTGTCTCTCCCTGCAGTTCATTTGTTGAAGAAATTTGGCCACCTGTTCCTCTATGGTTTCCTGAGATCTCAAGTTTACTGATGACGTCATCAGGGTATCATTTCACACGTCCTGTTCCCTCCGTGTTCTGGGAAGTGGTGGTCGGATCTAGAGATTTAACCAGAGTTGGGTTGGATTTTGTTCAGACCCCCCCCCCTTCAGTGGTATTGGGGACTTCCATCCAGAGGTACACCAGTCTGATTTTTCTTTATTTTCTAGCTTCTATTCTGATAAAAAAGCTGTGACATTCCCACTGTTGTGGGACAGACAACGTGACTCACTGTTTGCAACTTCTGTGGCTGACTTTGCACAGGCAGTGTGGACTAGCCCGTCCCTGACAGTTACGGGGTTTTCCCTCTGGGTCAAAGAGAGAGCAACGTCTTAATGGGACAGGGGCCAGCGAGGGTGGGGCACCACTTTCTCCATCCCTCCCACCTACCCTGGCTCAAGCTATGGGCACAGGAGGACCTTGGCTGAACCCCGGGGTGACGCTCAGCTGGCTAATTTCTCTGAGTCTCAGTCTCCTCAACCGTAAACAGTGATAAATAATAATCTCTCCCAAAGAGGGTTTATGGTGGACTGGCTAATGTTGCAGTCACCCAGCATCTTTTTTAAAAAGTCTGTTTGCTTATTTATTTATTTATTTATTTAGAGAATCCCAAGCAGGCTCCACACTGTCAGCATGCAGCCCGACTCAGGGCGTGAACCCATGAACGGTGAGACCATGACCTGAGCCAAACCAAGAGTCAGACAGACGCTCAACCCACTGAGCCGCTCAGGCACCCCGCACAGCACCTTTTGAAAACCCGTGTGCCACACGCCAAGACAGTTTCCCAGCCCCCCTCTCGCCAGGTTGGACCCTTGGCTTCTGAGGGCACCTTCAGGAGAAATATGAGACGAAACCTCTCTGCCACATCGCAGACACCCACCACCTGCATCAGGAACAGCCAAGCCCCTGTTCGTGGAGGGGACGATGAGGCCCCAGGCAGGAGAGTGACTGCGTCAGGGGTCAGGGAGCCAGGGCTGATGTAGGACAGAAACACAGGTCCTCCGATCTGAAGACCGGGGAGCAAAGGGGAGAGAGTGAGGGGCAGGAAACCCGTCTGGCTGTGACTCGTCTAATTTTTATTGTCATCTTCCCTTTGGCTCCCATCGTGAGAAGAAAAGAGAAACCCAGAACTGCCCCTGGCAGGAGCCTGTGGAGCGAGGTGGCTGCAATGGGCTGCAATGGGAAGAATGGAAGGGGGTGGGGTGGGCTGTGAGTTTACTGGGAGGCTCAGGTTGCTTCCTGGTACCTCCCAGGGAGGCTCAGTGCACCGGGCAACTGAGGTCCCCAGCCTCCCGCACAGACACCCTCTGTTCAGGAAGGAGCTGGGTGGGTCACGAGAGCTGCCTCCTTTGAATGGCTGTGGGAGGAGGGCAGGGGAGGCAGGGCTGGGGGAGGAGGAGGAGAGGGGAGCCAGGGTTGGTGGGGGACAGGGGAGGGGAGGGGAGCCAGGGCTTGGGGGGGAGGGGAGGGGAGCCAGGACAGACCTTAACCCAGGCAGAGCCCAATCCTGTAGGGAGGGACCCAAGGGAGGCCAGGGCGTCAGTCAAAGGGGAAGTGGCACCTTCCCTGGCTGCACAGAACCTGTCAGGTGCCCTCTGCAGCCCCTCCCCCTCCCCCTCCCAGCCCAGCCCAGGGCCTCCTGGGCAGAGAGGTCATGGGAGGGAAGACGCTGGGAAGGCTGGGGAGCACCTGAGGGAGATGGCCGGCTTCTCCCTCTGGGAAGGTGATGCAGCTTCGCCCAGGGTCACCTGCTTGGGAGCCAGAGGAGTGACCTTGTCCCTCTGCGTCTGTATCTCATCAGTGCTGTATCTCATCAGGTTTATTCTGTCTCCCAGCACCCACTTGGCTGGTCCTCTGTCACGTTCAGGAATTGTGCAGGAATCATCTCCTAGCCCCAAACTCCCACCTGTGGATGGAACACTGAGGTCTGGGAGGAGACGGGGCTTCCCTCTGGGTCCTGCAGCACTGTGATAACAGGTGACTTCCTCTCCTTTAATGTTTATTTATTATTTTTGAGACACACACACACACACACACACACACACACGAGAGCAGGGAAGGGGCAGAGAAAGAGGGAGAGGCAGAGAGAGAGAAAAAGAGAGATTCCCAGGCAGGCTCTGAGCTGTCAGCCAAGAGCCCAGCTCAGGGCTTGAAACCACAAACCACGAGTTCGTGAGGTGAGCCGAAGTCAGACGCTTAACCGACTGAGCCACCCAGGCGCCCTGAAAAGTGACCTACCTTTTAAGTTATTTCATATACACACGTACATCATACACATATATGAAATAGGTGTTTCATAACATTTTGGTTAATTTAATAGTATTCCGCAAAATTCAAAGGGCACAGAAAAGGAGATCTCTTTCCCGCTGCTATCCTGGGTCTCTCAGAACCCACCTAGGACCCCAGGGTTGACTGCACTTGGCTGTTTCTTATTGATCCTTCCAGGGACACCCGATGCTAGCAAACAGCCACTTTGTTTCAAAGCAGAAACTTTGCATGCTGTACTCACTGTTCTCTGCTTGGATTTTGCATGTAACAAATGTTAATTATGATCCTTTAATTTTCGTGGCTTGCCGCCTTATTCTTTTTAATGATACATAGTATTTAATTGCATGACTGGAGCATCATTTATTTCACTGGCCTCCCATTCAGGTTCCAAACGTCAGTGAGTCCACTGGTGCTTAAGGTGTGTGTCTTTGGGCACGGATCCCTGGGGGTAAATTTCTGAAAGTGGAATTGGACTGAGTTGCTTTCTTTAATTTTTCAAATTAAAAAAAAATTAATGTTTATTTTTGAGAGAGAGAGAGACAGAGAGAGACAGAGAGAGACAGAGTGCGAGTGGGGGAGGGGCAGAGAGAGAATGAGACACAGAATCCGAGGCAGGCTCCAGGCTCCGAGCTGTCAGCACAGAGCCTGACGCGGGGCTCGAACTCATGGACCGTGAGATCATGACCGGAGCTGAAGTCAGACACCTGACTGAGCCACCCAGGTGCCCCGGTTTATTTAATTTTTTTGATAGATGTCGCCAAATTGCCGTCCACAGGGGTTGTACCAACAGTCTCCCCACTAACACCCTGTGCTGGTGCCTGTGCTGGTGAGCCAGCGAGCTTAGCTTTTGTTGTTTCTTGTTTCGCGAGCAAATCTGAGTGATACGGGCGAAATGGTACCTTGTCTCTACATCTCTGATTTCCTGAATGAGGCTGAGCATCTGAGATAGGAACCCAGGGAACAGACTGTAACTGACTGGGGGGTCTGGCCCCCACCACAGGCCGCAGGCCGGACCGCTGTGGCCCCCCCACCCCACCCCCAGCAGATGGCAGGTGGCTGAGTGGCCCCGCCCTCCACCCTCCCCAGAGCCTCCTCCCTGCCCCCTCACCTGGGATGAGTAACAGTTTCTCCTGGGTGACTGGAAGAGGCAGGCTTTATTCAGGCACCCTGGTCTGTCCTGCTTTTCTGTCCCCGAGGGCTGGGACTTGGCCTCTGATGCAAACCACGGGTCTGCAGCAGGGGAGTGGCTTTTATGGGAAGTAGAGCTGAGGCGACGAGGGTGCAGCAGTTCAGGTGAGTGCCTCGGTTGAGCCCCGCGGTGGGGGCTGGGGACACAGACCCTGAGGTACATCAGAGGTGGCCATGCAGGGCTGAGGGGTGGAGGAAGGGGAGGGAGAGAAGCAGGCAGGTGAGGGGGTGAGCTGGAGTTTGCCTGTGGGATGGACGAAGGAGATGAGGAAAGGTTTGTTGGGTGGAGGTCCTTCCAGTGGCCATGGGACTGGAGCGGTCACGTGTCCAACTGAGGGACGCCTGGCCATAGCAGGTTAGTCATTTCTGGGGTGTGTCTGCTCCTGCCTCTCTGCAATGACATCACCTGGCTTCCTGGAGAACAATTAGCAGAGCGGCTGTGCCCCCTGATTTACCGCCTTGGTCTAGCTTCTTCCGTGGCACCTGCTCCGTCCCTGGGGCCTAGGGCAGTGTGGCCTGGGGAGTGCGCTGTGGGCCTGGTGGCCAGACCACCTGGAGCTGGAGGAGAAGCAGGCTGGAGGTGGGGGACAGGGAGACTGGGGTCCAATCAGGCTTCGAGGGTGTGTTTCCGGCTGACCTGAGAGCAGGTTAGCCCTTTCCAGGCCTGTGTTCTAGATCCTTCTCTGACTTTGGCCCGTGTTTCTTGCAGCCACTGTTGCCCTGTCTGTCCCACAGCTGCCAAGCCCAAATGAAGACTTCCGGTAGGCGGCAGGAGCACTGTCAGAAGCTCCCGGTCTGTGAGGGCCGACACATCAGTTTCTATTTCAGATAATGAATAATTTTTTAGTATAAATGTATCCAAATATTGTGTGGGACGTAGTTACATTTTTTAAAAAGTTGCTTATCCGAGATTCAATGTAACTGGGTATCCCCTTCTGAAATTTGCTCCATCCGGCACCCCTGTCAGCGGTCCCACGTAGGGTGGACACAGCCCGGACTCCTGACCACTCCCAGGCCCGCCCTGTAGAGCCACCGCCGCCCCTGGGGAGCCCCTGACCCTCTGGCTCCAGAGTCCGAGCTCCTGGCAGGAACCCAGGCCGACCGGGGCCTCACAGACAGTTTCCAGGGCCACTCAGGCAGGAGGGGAAGGCGAACCCTCCAGGCCCCACGTGGAACAGGCTGGACTCGGACCTGCGACATTCAGGTGGTTCGGAACCCCAAACCTCTGGGTAGTGATCCGGTCACTCACGCGGCTCCCCACTGTGACCGTGACCCGAGGGTGTCACGTGATCAGCCGGAATAACCAGGGAAGCAGTGGGGGGTGGGGGTGGGGACTGGGGCCGCAGGACCCCTGGGCAGCCTGGACAGCCCCAGAGTAGAGACCTGTGCCCCCTGCCCCCAACTGTGCTCCTGGTGTAGAGCCTTCCACCCCTCCCCCATCCACAGCCCCCCTTCCCACCTCTAGTAGAGACCTGCACCCTTCCCCCCAATCTGTGCTCCAAGGGTGGAGACCCACGCCCCCCTCGCCCCCTGCCCCCATCCCATCATGCCCCCCCCCCCAGCTAGAGACCAGGCCCACCCCCTCCCTCCCCCTATCCCCTTCCAGCTCCTGGGGTAGAGGCTCCCACCCACCTGCTAAGGATGGGGTTCCGGCTCCACCTGTGACACCCCGATGAGTGATCCCCCAGTGGGCGAGACACTTCACTGCGTGTTAGGGATTCGTGGGGAGGCCTGGGAAATTCGGTCACAATGAGACTTAAGTAAATCAAGCCTTATTTTCCGATCCTTTGCCTCAACATCTCACCTGCGGTTGTTTTTCCGGGCCAGGGCGGCTGAGTGTGTGTGTGTGTGTGTGTGTGTGTGTGTGTGTGTGTGCTCGCCCTCCAGTTAAGGAGGGGAGGGGCGCACTCCAGGCCCCACAGGAACCCTCACTGAGAAGCTGTGAAGGAGCATGCACGTGCACAGTGAGGCCGTGGACAGTCCCCACGCAAAACTGTCTCTGTTTTGATGACTTTGTTCTTGCCCGGTTTTCTCCTCTAAGCAGCTCTGTGGCAGGTGCAACCGTGTTAAGGCCTAAGACACCGGGTGGCGGCGGGTCCGGTTTTGCTTCTAAGCCGCTGCAAAGGGAGAGGCTTGGGAAAGATCCAACTGGACCATTCCCTCTGAGTAGAAGTTTTTGGTGTGAAAAAAAATTAGTCATTGTCAGACTGGATTTTGTGAATCTGGGTAAGCACCGTTAGCCTGTTTGCCAGAAGGAGGCCTGTTTGTACATAGACCTAACTTCTGGACAAAGTCTTCGTCTCAATAAAGTCTGCTTAAAACCTCTCAGGCACTTTGATCACAAATGCTAATTACTGCAGGGTCAAGGACCTTCATCTGGCGAGACAGCTCTGCCCCAGGTGGGGGGTGGGACAATTTGGACAGTGAGACCCAGCCCTCTGGATCGCATCTGTCAAAGGCACCTGGAGGCCACGGAGCCACTGGACCACCGGGCAGCGTGCTGGGCCGTGGATGTCGGCACCACCACGTTGGGAAGCCTCCGGCGGCTTCTACAAAGCCACACACAGTCCGCTCCGTAACCAGCTCCCGTACTCCTCAGCAGCTACCCAAGGTAACGGGGTGCAGGGGACCATCAGCGTGCATCAGCAGCCCCCCGGGTCCCCCACCCGCTCGTGCCCTCAACCACCTCACGCCACACAGGGTGCCAGCCACCAGCCGCTGGCTGCAGGGCTCGCTTGCCGGAGTGGAGAAGCAGCAGGAAGGAGAGAGAGGTAGGTGGGGGCGGGGGGGGGGGTAGTAGGCAGGGGGGCAGCAGGAGAGAAGGCACCACTTTCAGGATCCGGGAACACCACCCGCATCCAGAAGCCTCGAGCCTGAGAGCTGCCACGTGGCCACGCTCAGGACGCTATGCACTTTGTTTCTGCAGCTTTCTGGCTGGTCCGACGGGCTGCTTCTCTTTGGGGGGGAGCCCCCTGAGTCTTCAAGGACCCCACCAGCCTACCAGCCGTGCCTGCATCTTTGTGAGGCCCGGCACACAGCAGTTGCTGCCTCCAGGCTGGCCCCCTGGCAGCACGGGCCAGGCAAGTGGGGTCAGCACCCGAGTGTTCCTCCCAGGGAGGAGGTAGGACTAGTGAGGTGGGGCTTGCCCCCAAATGGTGCTGACCTAGACCAGGCAAGAGGCTTCGGGACGTAGCCGGCCAGCAATCCCTGGGCCTTTAAGAACAGAGGCCTGAACCTCTCCAGAGATTCTGTGGAGAAAACTGAGCCGCTGACAAAATCTGTGGTGTTCTCACCTGGAGGTCCACGGGTCCACTGCCCCTAGCGGCCAGAGTCAGGTGGCCACAACAGCAGGGGGTGCCACCGACGTTTTGTGCCTGCTAGAGTTTCGGGAGCAAGGACGCTACATTTGGTTACATCAAGAATTGTCCCCGGGGCGCCTGGGTGGCTCAGTCGGTTAAGCATCCGACTTCGGCTCAGGTCATGATCTCAGGGTCCGTGAGTTTGAGCCCCGCGTCGGGCTCTGGGCCTGGAGCCTGTTTCAGATTCTGTGTCTCCCTCTCTCTGACCCTCCCTGTTCATGCTCTGTCTCTGCCTGTCTCAAAAATAAATAAAAACATTAAAAAAAAATAGAATTGTCCCCACCCACATACAGGAACAAGCCTCTGAGAGGCACTGGTAGGATTGAAAGGACTTCTAAGGGACTTTTCAGTTGGAAGGGACGGTCATTTTCACAGGCATTGTAGGCGGTATATGGAAACCAGCAAAATAGGCTGCAAAGTCGAGGCACAGGTGTGTTCGTGCACATCCAGCCATGCATGAGTGTGCGCCACGTGGACAGGCACACGCAGGACTCGTGCTTGCACTACAGATGCACATTTATTTACACGGTGACCCTAGATGCAAACCATCTTCCGGGAGAACTCTGACCAGTGGTGGATGGAGTCAGCTGGGCAGGGAGGGGGAGGGAGCCGTGGGGACAAGGTGAGCGGAGCTCCGTCTGGGGACACTGAGAGGCACAGCCGTCCCCAGTTCCCTTTCTGGGAAGTCAGTCTCTCCCTGGCCAGCTAGGATCAAGCCTCCCTCTGGGGCTCCGCGCACCGACCAGCACAAACGGATTTGGAACCAAGAAAACGCCATCCGTTTTGAGTGATGGAGTCAGCCGGTAGCTGGCGGGCCCTGGTCCCTTGGGTTACTTTGGACATGTGTCTGTCCACTGCCTCCAACAAGCCTCTGTGCGGTGGGGCCAAGGGCGCAGCAGGCAGGGCCGGAAGGTGCTTCCACCGGCCTTGAGGGTCCTCCTCCCGAACCACGGATGCTCTGCCATGACCTCGCCCACCTGCTGCCGACAGCCTGCCCCAGGCCTGCTGGCTTCCTCCCACTCGCTGCCCTCCTTGGCCGTGACTCCCCTACCTGAGGGTCCAGTCGGAACCCACGCACCACGCTTCAGCCAGCACCGCCCCCCGTGCTGGTTTCTAGGTTTGTCTTGGGCCCTATGTGGGACCCCCATGTCCGTGGGGACAGAGGCGGGAAGGGGTCCAAAAGCGCTGAGGCAGAGAAAAGCTGTTCGTAATGAACAGCGTAGGACATAATGGTGGACGTAATGAACACATGGGTATGTTTTTAAAGCATCACATTTAAAAACTCACCACTTACAGGTCTGTGTTCTGCCTTAACCTCGAGATCAACCCCAAAACATGGGTGTGTTCATACACACCTAGGCCCAGATGAGTGTGCATAGGCACAGACAGGAGCACCTGGGGCTGTGTGTGCATCACAGGTGCACACAGACACTCACAGGTGCGTTGGTTGCACTGGCTGGGCAAGCTCTCTTTAAGCCTCAATTTCTCCAACTCTGACAGATGCATCTATAGACCCCTACCTGAAGGATCTCATTGCACAGGGAAGGGGAGGAGGGGAAGGAGGGGAATGGGGAGGGGGAGGGGGGAAGGAGGGGGGGAGGAAGGGGAGGAGGGAGAGGGGAGGAGGGGGAGGGGAGGAGGGGGAGGGGAGTGGAAAGGGGGGAAGGGGAGGGAGAGTAGGAGGGAGAGGGGGAAGAGGGGAAAGAGGAGGGGAAGAGGAGGAGAGGGGAAGGGAGGAGGGAAGAGGGGGAGAAGGAGGGAGGAGTAGGGCAAAGGAAATGAGAAGGGGGAGGGGCAGAGGTGGGAGAAGGGGAGGAGGGGGAGGGGAGAGGGAGGGGAGGAGAGAGGAGGAGGAGGGGGAGGGGAGGAGGAGGAAGGGAAGAAGGGGAAGGGAGAATGGGGAGGGGAAGAGGGGGAGAGGAGGGGAGGAGAAGGAGGAGGAGGAGGGAAGGAGGGGAGGGGGGAGGAGGGGGAGAAGGAGAGGGGAAAGACAGGAGGAGGAGGAGAGGGAGGGGAGGAGGAGGGGAGGAGGGGGAAGGGAGGAGGGGGAGTGGAGGGGGAGCAGGTGAGGAGGGGAGGGGAGGGGAGGAGGGAGAGGAGAGGAGGGGGAGGGGAGGAGGTGAGGGGAGGAGGGGGAGTGGAGGGGGAGTAGGTGAGGAGAGGGGAGGGGAGGGGAGAGGGGGAGGGGAGGAGGGGAGGAGGGGGGAGGAGGGGGAGAAGAGAAGGGGGGAGGAGGGGAAGGAGAGGAGGGGTAGGGGAGGAGGTGAGGGGAGGAGGGGAAGGAGAGGAGGGGGAGTGGAGGAGGTGAGGGAGGAGGGGGAGGGAAGGAGGGGGAGGAGGGGGAGGAGAGAAGGGGGGAGGAGGGGAAGGAGAGGAGGGGTAGGGGAGGAGGTGAGGGGAGGAGGGGAAGGAGAGGAGGGGGAGGGGAGGAGGGGAGGGGGAGGAGGGGAGGGGGAGGAGGAGGGGAGGAGGTGGGGCATGAACTATCTCTGCCCCATGGGAGGGCACAGCCTCCAGCAGCATTCCCCACCCCCCTCTTTGGCAGACTTCTACGGGAGGGAAGCAGGGTGGTGGGCCGGAGTTGGCTGTCCCCGGCTTGTGAGAGTGGATTGTCTGTGCATCTTCCCAGTGTGAGTGCTTAGTGACGTTGATAGTTTGGCATGGTGGGAGTACTCATAGCATGTGATTGGCAAAAGCTCCAGGACCCTTCCCATTGAGTGGCTGCTAAACCTCCCCCCTGCACATCAGTGGGACAGGAACGAATCATGTTGTTTCCCAGATTTCTCTGGAAGCTCTCAGCCTGACCCTACCGTGCATGTCATGGGCAGGAGAAATGCAGGGGGGGGGGGGCCGGTGGGCACAGGTTTTTCCACACCTGTGAGTGGCTCGGTTACGTGGGAAGGGGCCCCACCCTTTGACCTTGACGCACTTTGGCATCAGGTTGTGACTGTTCCCTTTGCCTGGAAACCTGTTTCCTTCTCTGTCACTCTGGGACAGCTGGATTTCTGCCCACTCTGGGAGGGCTCCGGCTGCCCCTGCAGATGGTGGGGACGGGGTCTGGAGCCCAGGGACAGCCCCGACTCTGCCACTTACTAGCTGGGTGACTTTGAGTGACTTCTCTGGGCAGAGCCCTGATCTCTCTCCGTGAAACAGGAGACACAGTGTGAGCCTTGAGCAAGGCCACCTGTGGGACACACGTGGATAAACAGCAGTTTCTTTTCCCTCCCCCTGGCCAGCTCCTGGCGGAGTGTGGGCACTGCTGATTAGCCTGAGTCACCGTCATTGTGAGGCCACCAACCGGGCCACATCAGCTGTCAGACTGGGTTTAAAAAGAGTTCAGATTCAGGGGCGCCTGGTGGCTCAGTCCAGTTACGCGTCCAACTCTTGATTTCTGCTCAGGTCATGATCCCTGGGCTGTGGCTTTGAGCCCCGTGTTGGGCTCTACACTGGGCATGGAACCTGCTTGGAACCCTCTCCTTCTGCCCCTCCCCCTGCTCTTGCTGGCTCGAAAGAAAGAAAGAAAGAAAGAAAGAAAGAAAGAAAGAAAGAAAGAAAGAGAAAGAAAGCCCTAAAACAAGGATATCAAAGGTTGAAAGTAAATAGAAAACACTAACCAAAAGAAAGCCAGCGTATCTCCATAAATAACAAACAAAAGGGGCGCCTGGGTGGCTCGGTTGGTTAAGCGTCCAACTTCGGCTCAGGTCATGATCTCACGGTTCGTGGGATTGAGCCCTGCATCAGGCTCTGTGCTGACGTCACGGAGCCTGCTTGGGACTCTCCCTCTCTCTGCCCCTCCCCTGTTCGTGCTCTTCCTTTCTCTCCCCTCCTCCCCGCCCCCGCAACATAAACATTAAAAAAGATAATAAATAACAGGGGCGCCTGGGTGGCGCAGTCGGTTAAGTGTCCGACTTCAGCCAGGTCACGATCTCGCGGTCCGTGAGTTCGAGCCCCGCGTCGGGCTCTGGGCTGATGGCTCGGAGCCTGGAGCCTGTTTCCGATTCTGTGTCTCCCCCTCTCTCTGCCCCTCCCCCATTCATGCTCTGTCTCTCTCTGTCCCAAAAATAAAATAAACGTTAAAAAAAATTAAAAAAAAAGATAATAAATAACAAACAAAATATCATTTAACACAGAAAATATTCGTGCGGGGAAAACAGGAGGGTCCACATCATGGTTACAGGAATGATCTAGCAAGCGGAAACAGTTTCCAAGTTGTATTACCTGATCCCGGATCCTTAAAACGTAAAGCAGACACCCAGAAAGTAGAAGAATCTGGCCACGGGAGAAGATGTTTGCAAGTCATGTGCCTGATAAGGGATTTCTGTCTAGAATGTACAAAGGACTCGTTGGACGTAACAATAAAAAGGCAACCCCATTTTAAAATGGGTGAGGATTTGAACAGATGTTTCTCTGAGGAAGGGCTTGAAAAGATGTTCAGCATCATGAGCCGTCAGGGAAGCGCATACATCCATGCTGAGGTCCCACTTCCCACCCACTGGGATGGCTGGAATCCCAAAGACAGGAGACAAGGGACACAGAGGCACTGGAGCTCTCAGCCGTGGGGACACAGAGGGCGCAGACGCGCTGGAAAACACCTAGGGGGTCCCCAGCCGCTGAGCCTGGAGGTCTACCTCCCGGCACAGGCCAAAGTCACTGAAAACATAGGTTCTCCCAGCGACTTGGGCATCAATGTTCATAACAGCATCACTCGTAATAGACCAAAGCAGGAAACAACCCAAAGGTCCATCAACAGGTGGGCAGATACACAAATTGTGGTCCGTCCGGACGGTGCAGCATCCGGACGGTCCCGCCGTCAGAAGAACGAGGTCCCCGTCCACGCATCAGCACGCAAGAGCCTCGGAAACACCGTGCTTGGCGGGAGAAGCCAGGCACCAGGGGCCACTTCCTGTCTGACTCCATCTATATGAATTGTCCAGAACGGGCGACTCTGTAGAGGTGGGAAGCAGACGGGGTGGCTGCCGGGGGAGGGGGGGTGGATGGGAGGGTGGGGGGATGGAAGGGAGGGCTGCTGGAGGGGTTATTTTTGCTTTTGCAGTGATGACATATTCTTAATTAAAAATTTTTAAATAGGGGCGCCTGAGTGGCTCAGTTGGTTGAGCGTCTGACTTCAGCTCAGGTCATGATCTCATGGTTTGTGGGTTCAAGCCCCACATCAGGCTCTGTGCTGACAGCTCAGAGCCTGGAGTCTGCTTTGGATTCTGTGTCTCCCTCTCTCTATGACCCTTCCCACTTGCGCTCTGTCTGTGTCTCTCTCTCAAAAATAAATAAACATTAAAAAAAAATTTTTTTTAAATATATATTATTTTAGTTTAGAGAAAGACAGCAGGAGCAGGGGAGGGGCAGGGAGAGAATCCCAAGCGGACTCCGCTCTCAGCGAGCAGCCGGACACGGGGCTTGAACCCACAAACTGTGAGATCATGACCTGAGCCAAACACGAGTCAGCCACTCAACCCACCGAGCCACCCAGGGGCCCCGCAGCGATACTGTGTTTTGCAGTTCGTTGTGGTGAGTTGCAGAACTGAACGTACTCAAAAGCACTGATTATGAAACTCCAGCGGGTGAAATTGTGCGGCACGTGGGTTCTATTTCCATAAAGCTGAGATGTATGCGAACGCGTGCTAACTCACCTGTCTCATCCTGCCTGGGCGCCCGCTTGCTCTTCGTGTTTGACAAGGACCGGGGGGCTGTGTTCCCACGTCTTTCCTTGGCCCGGTGTCCGAATGTGCCGCTGGAAGGGGGCCCCCTTCTCTCCCGGGGGTGGGAGGGATCAGGACGAGGGTGGGGGTCCTCGCAAGAGGCGTGATGGATCCTCACGTGCAGTGGAGTTCATTCTCACCCAAGGTTCGGGCTCTTGGGATGTGTCACCCTGCAGCCCCCGGCGTTTCGCCCCTGGCCCTGGCCCCGTCTCCCAGAGCCCGAACCGATCTCCCCTGACCTCGCGCACCCCAGTTGTTGACATACGTGTGTGTGTTTTATCTGAATGGAGACAGTGAAGGCCTCGGGCAGGTGGCTGACTGTCTCTGAGGCTCTTCTGTGAACAGATGCCAGGGACCCCGAGGGGCCCGTCGTGGGGTTTCCTCTCACCCAGGGGGTCGGTCTGCAGACTCTGGCCTGTTGGCAGGTCTGGCCGATGGCCTGTTTTGCTTGAACTCTGAGCTCAGAATGGTTTTAACATTCGCTTCTTTAGAAGAACACATTTCCACTCCCCCAGGACCTCCCTGGCTCTCCCGAGAGGGATTCCTCGGGCTGTGATGGCTTCCACCACGGCATAATGGCAAAGCTGTGCCCTGTCAGAGACGACTTCTCGTTGAATGTGAGCGCACCAGGAACGCCCCCCGGGAAGGACACGTCCCTGCCCCATGAGACAGAGGGAAAAAAGGCGGAACCCCTTCTCCTTTCCAGTGCTCCTTCATCCCTCCCCAATGGCACCACGGAGAAGGGGTCTGAACCAGAAGAACCTGGATAGCAAGTCTATGCCCAATGGGCAGATGGGAAGACTGAGGTCCAGAGATAACCTGGGGTCCAGTCCTTTGGTCCTTGCCTGGCTGGCGGAGTCCCAGGAGCCGTGGAGACCCCGCACTTCGGGGTCGGCCCCGGGAGGAGCCTGTCTCAGTGGCGAGTTGATGTCCAGACTCCCGGAAACTGCTGTGGGTGAAGGAGGGGCTCGTCTTGGTGTTTGGCGACACCTGGTGGTCTCTGTTCACCCCAGCTCCAGCGCCCCTTAAAGGCTGACTCATCTTCAGAAGCAAAGAGCTTAGCCCGGCACACGGCTTTTTTTTTTTTTTTTTTAAATTTTTTTATGTTTACTTTTATTTTTGAGAGAGAGACAGAGCATGAGCAGGGAAGGGGCAGAGAGAGAAGGAGACACAGAGTCGGAAGCAGGCTCCAGGCTCCGAGCTGTCAACCCAGAGCCCAACGCGGGGCTCGAACTCACAGACTGGGAGATCATGACCTGAGCTGATGTCGGAGGCTTAACTGACCGAGCCACCCAGGCGCCCCCAGGCACATGGCTTTATTCCACGGAGAGGGTTCAGAGAACAGCACTGACCCGCCTGAAACCACACAGCAATGCATCCCATTCCTTATCGGAATGTGACTGAGCTCGGCCCGAGTGCCACGCACTGTGGCACTGGTGGTACAGCTCGGAGCCTGGAGCCCGCTTCCGATTCTGTGTCTCCCTCTCTCTCTGCCCCTCCCCCATTCATGCTCCCTCTCTCTCTCTCTCTCAAAAATGAATACATGTTAAAAAAATAAAAAGTAAATAAAATGCAGAATTCAAAAATAAATATACAAAATGTACAGTTCAGGTGGTTTTCTTTTTGGTCTATTCAGAGATGTGCAGCCATCACCACGGTCAACTTTAGAACATGCCCTATGACCTTTAGCTGTCACCCCCTCCCCCCTCCCCCACCCACAGAGAGACGCCCCTGTGTGCAGAGAGAGCCTGAGTGCAGTATACTGGGGAGACATCCTTGCACAAACAGGACTCCCTCTGCACGGTCCCGCAGAAAGTGTGCGGGGTCCTGCTTTCAAAAAGCGACAGTTCTAGCTATTTTTCTGGTCAAGGCTAGAGCGACAAAAACACCTTTGTGGAAATGGAGACCTACCATTACTCCCAGGCTGTGCGGCTGCCGGCCTGAGAAGCAACATTCATTCACTCATTCAGAATGTCCGTCCGCCTTCCTGCTCTGGTCAAGTCTCCCGGGCCAGACCCCGGGGGAGGCGGAAAGGGCTCACACATCGCCTCTCCCTTGAAGGGTTTGCTGACCTGTGGGGGAGACAGAAAATCCCAAAAATGAGCAGTAAGTATGATAAAAAATAAGCACTGAACCAAGCCTGCAGGCTTCCTGGAGGAGGTGACCCATAGGAGGTGTCCCATAGGTGACCCATAGGTAGGTGCAGCACATAGTCAAGCGCGATTTGTTTTGTTCCATTGCATTGTTTTTTTAAAAAATTTTAATGTTTATTTTTGAGAGAGAGAGTTGAGCGGGGGAGGGGCAGAGAGAGAGGGAGACACAGAATCCCAAGCAGGCTCCAGACTCCCAGCTGTGAGCACAGAGCCTGACACAGGGCTCGAACCCACGAACCCACGAACCCACAAACTGCGAGATCATAAATGTGCTGAAGTCAGACGCTCAACCGACTGAGCCACCCAGGCGCCCCACATTATTTTTTTTAGTTTACTTTTAAATTTCCATCCAAGTTAGTTAACATATACCCATTGCGTTATTTTGTGTGGGATTCTAAAAACTCTGCATGCCACTACTTTTTCGTTCCTTTTTTAAATGCTATTACAGAAACATTGGTACATAGAAGACAAGAAGGTAGATTTCCAGGGATAGGAGCACATTTAGAGCCAGACGGGGCCCTCACTCAGTCTTCGTTCCTGTGTCCTCACCTGAAGAGTCCGTATAATCGTCACACCCAATCCGTGGGGCATGGTAGGTGCTATGTTAGTATTTGCAAATGTCATTATCGGCTGTAAGGAAAGAAAGTAAAAAAAAGAAAAGAAAAAAAAAAGGAAAGGAAAGGAAAGGAGAAGGGGAAAAAATCACCTGTAATTCTGTGAGCTGGGACGAGTGTGAGGAACCCCTTGGGGTGCGCCCTTCCACGGTGGTCCCCGTGTGCACGCGCCGTGCAGGTGGTCGGTTCCGCGTCCACACGGTCATGACGCAGGGTTTCCCATCAGGCCCTGCTCGCTACTGCCTCATTAGCAAGAGCCCCCCGAGTGACCGAGTGACCAAGCGACCCGGAGTCTAGAGGGCCCAGCGCGGCAGGCGCCGTTCGTGCCCGCAGTTACCTCGTGCGGCCACAGGGTGTCGCTATGGAAACCGGGTCCGCGGGCGGCGCGCGCTCCTGGGGCTTTTTGAACCGCGTGGAGCTCAGCGAGGCGCCCCTGGGCTTGGGCTCCCGTGCCCAACGGCTCTCTGTCCCCACGGCTCCTGCTAGCTGGGGGCTTCGGCTCAGGACCGCTGCTGGCATCTGCCACCCGCTAGACCCAGAGGGGAATCCACACCAGGCACTTGTCAAGCCCTCCGATCATGAAGGGTCCAGTGACGCCCCTTTTCCCGGGGGGAGAGTGCCACCTTCTCAGGCGGCACTGAGCCGGTTGGCCGGCTGTGGCAGGGGCTTGCTCACGCGCAGGCCGCTTCCCTTGCCCGTCTTCCTCACTCACAGTCCCTCACGCTGCCCACCCTGGGCGTCTCTGGCAGCTGGGGCGGGGGCACGTGGGTTCCCTGGCTGGTGGGTCCTGGGGGAAAGACATGCGTGAACCTTCTTACCAGTCGGATGACAGCCTCCAGGCGAAGGCGTGCTCACCAGCCTGCAAGTGGGTCTCCGGGGAGCATCCCTCCTGTGGTCATGCATGCCCTCTGCGGTCCCCTCCCACAGCGAGCCGGGCTGGCCCGGGTGGCCCAGAGGAGAGGTCTTGCGAGGCACTGGAGGACACTGGCCGCCATGCTGTGACACTCGAGGACACACACCACAGCCCGAGGACGCTCAGACACTGCCGGGAGAGCAGCTAAGCACCAGATCCAGCCTGCCAGCCCTGTGAGCGAGCTCCCTTGGAAGTGATCCCTCCAGCCCCGGTCGAGCTGCAGATGACTACGGTCCCGATGGCCGACGCCTCACTGGGCGCAGGAGAGACTCTGAGCTGGAACAGCCAGTAAATTCACACTCCAACGGGAACCCCTCTGGAAGGGCCTGTGCTGAAGATAATCCCAAATAAACTGCATTCGTCAGGGTTTATGGGGACAAACAGCGGAGGGGATTGTGACCGGCCAACTCCTAAGGCTTTTTTGTATTCACTTTTATAATTTTTACCCCAGCGGAGTCATATTGCACATGCTTTTTGTAGTCTCTGATGGACACTTCACTGCCATATCCTGAACACACTTCAGATCAACGCAGACCAACAGGACGGGAAGCACTGTGGGGGGCTCCATCACTTATCTGACTAGTCCCCTGAAACCTGGAGTCTAGAATGTCACCGCTTTTTCTGAGAGTGTGATACCGCATTTACTGTTTTTAATTGTGGCGAAACATACATAAAACTTACCATTTTAATCATTTTTAAAGTTTATTTGTTTTTGAGACACAGAAAGAGGGAGATAGAGCGCAAGTGGGGGAGGGACAGAGAGAGAGAGACAGAGAGAATCCCAAGCAGGCTCCGAGCTGTCAGCACAGAGCCCCACGTGGGGCTCGAACACACGAGCCATGAGATCCTGACCTGAGCTGAAGTCGGATGCTTAACCGACTGAGCTACCCAGGTGCTCCTACCTGAACTTTTAGGTGTTCGGCTCAGGGGCATGGGGCTCGTTCACCAGCGAAACCACCACGGCCGTCCGTCCCCAGGACTTCTCCACCTTCCCAAACGGAAGCGCTGTCCCCGTGAAGCACGGGCCCCCGCCCAGCGTCCCTTCTGTGTCTCTACGACTGTGTCTGGGCCGCGTCCCTCCTCTGAGCGGGATCACGCAGTACTTGTCCTCCGTGGCGGCTCACTTCACTCAGCGTCGCGTCCCGCAGGGGCACCCGTGTTGTTGCAGCAGGTGTCGGAACGTTCTCCCTTTATGAGGCCGAATGACCCCCCCCCCCCACCGTGTGGAGGAGCCACATTGTTCTTGTAGGTTCCTTCGCTGATGGCCCTTTGGCTTGTGTCCGCCTCTTGTGCTGCCGTGAACGTGGGCGTGAAGTACTTGCCGGGGTCCCTTCTCCCAAGTCTTGCAGGCTAATGCCCAGGGGTGCACGTTTACTTCAAGGGAAAGTGATTTCGAACATGTTAAACCTCTGTTTGCAGACACCCTGGCTCTTGCTGTGCCTGGGAGGGGTCCCCCCCGCCCCCTGGTGAAGGATCCGCAGCCATCGGGGGGTCCCAGCCCCAGCCCGCGTCCTCCTGTGACTGGGGGCTCCAGGTCAGTCACAGAGTTGTCTGCCCCACCCGTCAAAAACAGCATTTCATGTGGCTGTCGTGGGGAAGTGTTTGTGTTCTTGGGAGCAGGACGCGGGTCCTGGGGCAAAGCATCAGCATCTGCGGGGTGCGCTTCCAGACTTGCCCTCGAGGGGCCTCAGCCCGGCCGAGAGCCAGACGCGCACCCCAACCTGGAAGCTGGGCGGACCTTCCAGGGCCATCCATGAGCACCACCATCAGGAGCACCGGGTTCACACGGGGGGGGGTCCCCCCAGCGCTTCCCCAAATAGGGAAGACGAAGGAGGGACATGTCCTGGTGGCACCTCACGGTGCTGGAACCCGGGCCTTACCCGAACATCTGTGACTGTGTCGCCCTGCTGGCCTCCCGGCACAGAACCCCCCGGGGATAAATCCCGTGTCCTTGGAGGGGTGGCGTCCCGACCTTGCCTAGTGAGGGCTGGACTCTGGAGCAGGGCGACTGTGAGCAGCCCCGTCTCGCGCTCAGAAGGGGCAAAGGTCTTGTGTGCCTTGCACGAGTGTGTGCACCTCTGTTTGTACTCGCACACTCATACCCGAGGATGCCACTGGTCTCTGAGGGCGGGGCCGGGACCAAAGTCCCCCGTACATGTGCCAGGGAAACCCCACAGCGCTTCCTCAATAGGCAAAGTTCTGGGCATTTTTCACACGTGACCTTGTTTACAGCACGGCAATCATAGCAGGTTAGGAGCTGTGTTCTGTTATTACCCCATTTTACAGGTGAGGAAACTGAGGCACAGAGAGCTGAGTCAGGCCTAAGAACAGATGGCCGGGGCCCGGACAGGCCCTTAGCCGTGGGGCTGTGGGAGCTCTTGCTGGAGCACCTGCTTCCCAGCCCTCCTTGTTTCCCCAGGACCACCCTCTGGGGCGGGAGGGTGAGCCTCACCCTGACAGCAATAATAGAGGCCAGCCTCCCCTCCCTGGCCCCGCGGGGAAGGCTGCACTTGTCTCGGTTGTTGGGCTCAATTGACCTTCTGTCACCCAGAGAGGTCGAGGACTTGCCTTAGGCACACAGCACCCAGACAGGTGGCGGACTTGCCTTAGACACACAGCGCCCAGAGAGGTCGAGGACTTGCCTTAGACACACGGCTCGGCTCGGAAGAAGCAAAACTGGAATTTGAACCCTGGCCTCTCAGGATGCAAAGCTCACATTCTCGTCATGTCTCCAGAGTGGCTCTTTCTTGGTTTGCTTTGAGTTTTTAATTTTTTATTTATTTTTATTTTTAATTTTATTTTTGAGAGAGAGAGAGCGTGAGTGGGGGAGAGGGTCACAGGGAGAGACAGAATTCCAAGCAGACTCCACACCCTCAGCACAGACCCTGGATCAGGGCTTGAGCCCACGGCCCTGGGATCGTGAGCTGAGCTGAAATCAAGAGCTGGACGCTCAACTGCCTGAGACACCCAGGCGCCCCTGCTTGGACTTCTCTTAAAAAGTTGAAGCGAAATTCACATGACATCTTAAGCATTTCGAGGCACACACTTCAGTGGCACTTGGTGCTTTCGGTGTCACCTCTGTCTGGCTCCAAAACGTTTCACCCCCCAGAGGAGACTTCGAACCCACGAAGCATTTCCTGTCTCTCCTGGCCGCTGGCAGGGACAGGTCTGCTTTCTGCTTCTGGGGACTTAACTACTCAGGATATTTCGTGTAAATGGAATCCTACAGCGTCTGACCTCCTGCGTCTGGCTTCTTTCCCTTAGCACGATGTTTTCTTTTTTTTTTCCTTTTTTTTTTTTTAGCATGATGTTTTCGAGGGTGGGCACGGTAGCTGAGATCAGGACCTCAACCCTTTGCTTTGTTGCGCTCACACACCGAATTCGGTTCGCCCGTTTGTAAGCTGATGGACGTTGGGGTTGTTTCCGCATGTTGTGAATTACGAATAGCGCTTCTACGGACATTTGTTCACTTGAGTCCCTGTTTTTGATCCTGCCAGAGTTTATACCTACAAAGAGGACTGCTGGTCGTAGGGTAATTCTAAGTTTGACCTTTGGAATACTGTTTTCCACAGAGGCTGAGCCATTTCCCCTTCCCACCAGCAATGTATGAGGGTCTTGTTTCCCCCACATCCTCACCAAACTTGTTCTCTTCTTTTTTTTAATTAGTTTTTTTTTTTTTAATTCTTGTCATCTCAGTGGATATGAACTGGTTTCTCATTCTGGTTTTTTGTAAGTTTACTTATTTATTTGGAGAGAGAGAGAGGCAGAGAGACAGAGGGGCAGACAGAGAGACAGAGAGAGAGAATCCCAAGCAGGCTCTGAGCTCTCAGTGCAGAGTCCGACATGGGGCTTGATCTCATGAACTGTGAGATCATAGCCAGAGCCGAAATCAAGAGTTGGACACCCTAACCGACTGAGCCCCCGAGGTGCCCCTCATTGTGGTTTTGATCGGCATTTCCTTAATGACTAGTGAAAGCGAGCATCTTTTCATGTGCACGTTGGCCATTTGTACGTCTTCTTCGGAGATACCTGTTCAAGTCGGCCGCCTATTTTTTTTAAGTTTTTAATTTTTTTTAATGTTTATTTTTGAGAGACAGAGAGACAGAGTGCGAGCAGGGGAGGAGCAGAGAGAGAGGGAGACACAGAATCGGAAGCAGGCTCCAGACTCCTAGCTGTCAGCGCAGAGCCCGACGCGGGGCTCGAACTCACACACCGCGAGATCATGACCTGAGCCGAAGTCGACGCTCAACCGACCGAGCCACCCAGGCGCCCCAAAACCCACAAAGTCGTTACCCATTTTGTCCCATTTGCTTTCTTACCGTCTCTTAATTTTTTCCTGAACAACTTGATAGTAAGGTGCGTACACGGTGGCCCCTTACCCCTAAACACTTCAGTAGAAGGGCTTCATAAACGTAACCACAGCACGGTTACCAACTTCAGTTCATTGGATGCTGGTGTATTTCTTCCTGGTCTGCCTTCTGAGTTCCAATCTCATCATCTGATCCAAGAACGTGCCCTTCTCTCCAGCGCAGGACACAGTCTCGTGTATGCGCTGATCTTCATCTCCTTTACTCTGAAACAATCCCTCTGCCTTCCTTAGTCTTTTATGACTTTGACACTTTTGAATACTGCAGTTCCTTAAAAACAAAACAAAACAAAGTGTTCCGTACACTTAGCATACAATCCAGCAATCACCAGCCTTACCCAAAGGAGTTGAAACTTCAGTGCCCACAAAAACTCGCACACAGATGATTTGGGCAGCTTTATTTAAATTGCCAAACCTTGCGATCAACCAGGATGTCCTTCAGTAGACGAACGGATAAACGAACCGTGGCCCATCCAGACAGTGGAATATTATTCAGCACAGAAAAGGATGACCTCTCAAGCCCTAAAAAGACATAAAAGCACCTTAAATGCATTTTGCTATGTGGAGAAGCCCGTCTGAAAAGCCTCCCTGCTGTGTGATTCTGACTCTACAGCTTTCTGGAAAAGGCACAACTATGGGGACAGTAAACACAGTAGTGGTTGTCAGCGGTGGGCAGGGCGGGGGGCAGAGCACAGAGGATTTTTAGGGCAATGTAACTTCTCTGTGTGATACTATGAGAGTGGGTGCACATCATACATTTGTGTGAACTCCAGGATGTACGACATCGAGTGAACCCTAACGTAAGGGGTGGACTTTGGGTGATGGTGTCACTGTGGGTTCATCACTTCTGACCGACGTCCCCCTCTGCATGTGTGGGGGCTGGGTATACAGGAAACCTCTGAACCTTCTGCTCGATTTCGCTAAAACTTTCCTAAAACACGGTGTATTAAAAACATAGCGTGCCTCAATTCGGGTGTGACGTTTCCTCATTAGATGTGGTCACCCCTAGGTGACGTTGGCCTGCTCGGGGCCTCACGTGGAGGAGCACGACACCCCTGACCTGGTTGGTGGTGTTAATTCGACCCTTGGTTGAGATGTCGCCTGATTCCCATGCGGTGTGGTTACTCCCCCTGCACCCCGCTACTCATAAACTGTAAAGAGACGCTTTGAGACCCTGCTGATATCTCGCCCCTCATCACAACGTCCCCCTGGGTTTTGTATCTACGACAGATACAGGCTGCCCTCCTGTACGCGTCACCCCCCTCCCCCCCCGCCACCTTCGTTTCTCCAGGTGGGGCACCAGCCCGGAGCAGGTGGTGGCCTCGTGCACAGTCCTGCTGGAGCTTCTCGCCTGGCCGGCATCCAACCTTCCTGATGTGACCCCGTTCACCTCCCGCACTCGCAGCCCGTGTCTTGTCTGGGCAGCCAGACCCTCTTTTGGAGAGCCCTCTCATTTCCTGTCCCATCTCACTTCCTCACTGCGGCCACCGAAGCTGCAGGCCGGGTCAAGGGACCATAACGTCCCGTCCCCCAGGGTGGGTCCCTCGCGGGCCTCAAAGTCTGGGGTGGTGAAACCTCGCCAGCGAGGCCGCAGTGGGCTCAGGAGGAACCTGTGCAGTTGGGGCTGCTGTTCTGAGGTCAGGACGCTGGGAAACCACAGGAAGTGAGTCGGTGCAGAGCTGATGCGCCTCGTCCCCGGGACAGGAGCTACAGGCGGGTGAGGCTGGGGGCATGTCCGCGGAGTGCGGGGAGCCCGGGCCGGAGGGGCCTCAGGGGCCGTCCCCGGGGCCAGGCGGTCTCCCCGGGGCCTCGGGCTTGGGACAGTGCCCCCCTCGGACCACATCCGCCCCCTGGAGCCTGCCCCTCTGGAGAGCTCACGCGGCCGCCGCGGTGCTGTGCTATGTCAACCTCCTGAACTACATGCACTGGTTCATCATCCCAGGTGAGGGGGGGAGGGCGTCCCAGGCTGCACCTGCTGTCACTCACGGCTCACGGCCACCTGCTGGCGCTGTGGACGCACGGCACCCACCGCCCAGCAAACTGTCTTCTCGTGGAGACGTCCCAGCCACTCTCACCCCTGGAGGGGGGGCGGGCGGTTTCAGCCAGGCCCGAACCGGGGAGGGAGGCATCGAGTTCCCAATTCAGCCCCAAACGGGGTGTATGCACACAGCTGTGGGTGCAGGGAGGCGGTGGGTGGGTGAGGGCAGCAGGGCGAAGGCCCAGAGGCTCTGGGGGTGCCCCGTGAGGGTGTGGACGGCAGGCCGGCAGCCTGGCCCAGAATAGCCGGGCGTTTCTGGGCCAGCGGGCTGTGTGCAAACCTTGCACTTTCTGACTTCCTTCCTGGAGGCCCCGGGGCTACCCTGTTCTGCCTGTTACTGGTACATTCACCGATTCATTCATTCCTTCCATTCGAGATTTAACCTTTTCTCTCTGCATCACGGACTCATTCACGACTGGCTGAAGGCACATTAACTACAGGCTTGGAGACCCAGAGAGGGGTCCGCCTGGTGGTTCCTGAGCTCCGGAATGGCCACCTCAAGGGGCAGAGGCGGGGAGCTCGTCACCGGGACTCCTGCAAGGCAGAGGGACTCACAGGCCGGCCTGGGGGGCTCAGGGGGCGGAGCTCGGAGGATCACAGGACACGGCAGCACAAGACAGGGCAGGAGGGACGTCAGTGGGGTGGCCCCAGGACGGTGACTGAGGGCTCCGGCGGGACCCAGAGAAGGGGGCACTCGGGTTGGGTCTTGAAGGAGAGCAGATCGGCAAGACAGGGAGCCGGTGGGTGGGGGCGGGGGGCGTTGGGTGAAGGGTCAGCGTGGGCCAAGGCCCACGGGGCGGAAGTGTGTGGTGTGGTCAGAGCTGACGAGGGGAGCGCGGGGAACTGTTCTAGAAGAGTCTTGTTGCCAGATCACGGCCCCTTGGTTGCCAGGCTGGGAGCTGAGGCTTTCTGCTGAGGCAATGGGGAGCCACGGATGATTTTTTGGGTCGGGTGCGGCGGGGACTATGCTCAGATTGGTGCAAACAAGACAGGGGGCCAGTCCGGGGCTAAGGGGGCTGAGGGTTTGGGTGGAGGGCCCGAGGCCGGGCAGGGGTGCAGGGCCTGGGGGCGAGTCAGTCACTGGTGTGGAGTCCTGCAGGCCTGCAGGCTGGGGAGCCCCTTCCTAGTGGGCACTTCCTCTGGCCTCAGGGACCGGACGGAGGAGGCCTGGAGAAGTGAAACCATGCGGAGAGGTGCCCGGGGCTGCTGGGGGGTAGGAGGTTTTCAAGGCAGCCAGATGCCCTGGGGGAAGATGGCCTAAAGGTGAAAAGCAGGCCGGGAGGATCCCAAACTAGGGCCCAGTCCTCACCCCGGAAGATGGAGACCAGTGTGATCCTACAGAATTTTTGTGTAGTTATTGACTTATTAGTGTTTTTCTCCCCAACGAATACGTCTTATTCACGTAATTAAAAGTACTAAGAAGGGGGAAAAAGAGGGGCCGCTTGGGTGGCTCAGTCAGTTGAACGTCAGACTCTTGTTTGGGCTCAGGTCATGATCTCACAGTTCATGAGTTCGAGCCCCAGGTCGGGCTCTACGCTGGCAGCCCGGAGCCCACTTGGGATCCTCTCTCTCCCTTTCTCTCTGTCCCCAGCTGGCACGCTCTCTCGCTCTCAAAATACCAGTAAATAAACTTAACAAAAAAAGATATTAAAAGGAAGGAAACACATACAGCGTGGCATGCCCAGACGCTGTGCATCTGGGGCCAAAGCAAATGTCTTTACAAAAATCTCTTCTCTTGTCTGGTTCTTTGGTCTTTCTCTACCTGCTGCCGGGCCTCAGCCGTGTGGGTGTGCGGCTTTCCTCCCCACGCGTGGCCGCTTCTGCAGGCAGCACTTGGTGGGAGGGCGCCTCATCCGTGTCGGGGGGGACAGTGACAGTCCCCGCCTCTCAGGGAACAAGCGCGGGGCCCCGCTCAGGGGCCTGGGCCTCGGCCACCTCATAATCCAACCAGAACGACGATTGCTTTTCTTTCTAAGGACTTGGCCAGGGCCTCACAGACCAGGCGCCTCTGCTTGGACGACCTCTTCCTGAAGTTGTGCTTTCGGGGATCGGAGCCTGGTGTCGGGCCGTCTCCTCCCTCTGGGTTGAGCCGAGTGCCCATGGCACCGGCCTTGGCCTAGGAAGACCCTGGAGGGCCTGCCACCCTCAGGGAGGCGGGCCGAAGTCAGACCTAAGTGGGGCCTGTCTCTGAAGCACTCACATGCACTGTCGTGACTGTCTGCTCGTGCGTCTGGAAGAACACGCGTGTGTACACGTGTCTCTGCACGCCTATGCTCACGCATGGGTGCGCGTACCCGAGCAGGGCTGTGGCCTTGCAGTCCCAGGGACTTCCATTAACACCGTGGTCTAGGGGGGCCCGGGTGGCTCAGTCGCCTGAGTGTCTGACTCTTGATTCTCAGCTCAGGTGGTGAGCCCAGGGTCGTGGGATCGAACCCCGCGTCTGGCTCTGCGCTGAGCCTGGAGCCTGCCCTCGATTCTCTCTCCCTCTGCCCCTCTCCCCTGCTTGCATGCTCTTTTTCTCTCCACAAATTAAAAGGAAACAAAACAGAAACAAAAATACCCACCGGTAGTCTGAGCGAGCAGCTGTGCAGCCACGGGGAGCCTCCCGTCACTCTGACGATGGTGGCAGGTTGGCACGCGTGTGTGGGACACGTGGGCGCCTCTCTGTGCACGTGTCAGTGTGCGCGTGCATCTGTGTCCCGGGGTGTACGGTATGTGTCCGAATGCGTACACACACTTGGGCCTCTGCGATATGTGCTCCCGGGCGTGCGGACGTGCTCCCCATCTGTGTGCGCGTGTGGTTGTACGTGCGTGTGGGACAGAGAGGAAGAGAACCGTGGGCCCCGAGTCACCCCCTGTGCTGGCCCGCTGGGGCCCTGTCCCGGACGCAGGGGCAGCTGCCCTTAGAAGCCCTGTGGGCCACTCCCCATTTCCTGAGCGCTGTCCGTCTGTCCACAGGAGTGCTGCTGGACGTACAGAAGTTTTTTGAGATCAGTGATAGCCGCGCTGGTTTGCTTCAGACAGGTAAGGGGTGAGTCCCTGGTGGAGCTGGGGCCCTGGGCTCATGCTGGGGAGGGGCCTAGTTCCAGCTGCTGGGAAATGGGGGCCAGGCTGAGCCCCGCTGAGTCCCCCCGGCACAGAGGAGGGGACGCTGAGGAAAAGTGGTGCTGGGCGTGAGGGCAGTGTGGCTAGGAGAAGGGAGAAGGTAGGCCCGGTGCCTGAGCAGAGACTTCGGCTTTGAGCAGAGACGCTGCAGGAGCGGGGAGGACGGCTGGAGAAGGCCCCTGAGCTTCAGATCATGACTGTGGCGTGCTCTCTTGTGCCTATGGAGGACGGCTGGAGAAGGCCCCTGAGCTTCAGATCATGACTGTGGCGTGCTCTCTTGTGCCTATGTAGCCCGGCCGGGGCCAGAGACGGGCTGGGGTTGAGAAATCCCGACACGTGCTTTCCCCTGTGGGCCTGAAGAATCTGGCCCCCGGAACTCAGACAGACAGACAGACAGACATACGTACTTCCCACATGTGTTCAGATGGGGTTTGGGCCCACGGGGCCTACAGTCCAGCGGTGGGGACCAGCCACACCTTCCATCCACGGTGACACACACGTGCCCCCATGGGCACACTCACTGTCACGACACCGGATACGCACGTGTGCACACACCCAGCATGTAACCAGCACCCGTGTGCCCCTCTCTGTGGCCCCTCCTTCCCCCAACAGTCTTGCGACAAGTGGGACCCCTGGGGATACACAAAAACCTTTCAGGGGCTACATGGGCAGAGTTGGGAGAGAATCCGCTTACGGACCCTCAAGCCTGTGTTTTTCTTTCCTAAAATGGACCTGCCTGAGAGAAAGCTCCTGGTTCCTCTTTCCCACCTCACCCCTCCAAGCAGGAAAATGTCCCTCTTCCCTATTCTGTGTTTCTTCCACGCCCAGCCCTGGGGTGTGGAAGCCTCCAGGGTGCCATGCCGACGGGACCCTTCACAGATGCTGGGCCCCCGTGCGAGGCTGTGGGAGCATAGCAGAGAGGGTGTCAGTACAAACCCACTGGGGGTGTTTCCTCCAGGACACAGACCCGTGGCCAAGTGCCAAGCCTTGTCTGTCTTCCTGCTGGCGTGACAGTCTACTATTTATCTCTAATTTAGCATTCAGAAGCAAGATGTTGTCTCAGGGATGGGTGTCAACACATTGATTTCAGATATCTTTGAAATATTTAGTATCTTTCTCACAGGCGATCATCCTGATTTGTTGGATCGATTCGGCGAATAAAGACTGGTTTGCTCATTAAAGTGATGTCCATAGACGGCAAACGTTTCCCACGAATGCAATGAACGCCTCTGTGGCCCCAAGGGTTTAGATGAAAATATCGTGTAAAAAAATACAATAACGATGGAGATCACATCCTTAGCAATTATTTAAACTTAGGATGAGAACGTTGTAAATGTTGGCTGAAAACGCATGAAGGGGTATGTAGCCCTACAAACGTCTTTAAAAGGCACCGGAGGAAAAGAGTTAGCAGGCCACCGTGTACGTCCCAGGTCCGTTCTGACTGCTCTTGTCTCAGGGTGAGGCCGGTGCTGGTCTCCAGTCATTTCTGTAGCCAAAGCGAGACCATCTCAGCTCGATACCCGCAACTTCTAGGTTAAACAGATAACGGGAGGTGAGTCGATATTTGCCCCCCTGGTCCTCTCCCTGGTGAACAGGATTATTACTACAAAGCGGTGATAAATGAGATGTCATGGAAGGAGTTTGTGCAGGTGAGGGAGAGGGGCAGAGAGAGAGAGAGAAAGTACGTGCGTGTATGTGTGTGAGTGTGTAGAGAGGATGTGCGTGTGCCTGGGGGTGTGTGAAGGGAGGCCCAACTCTGCAGAAGCAGCCCAAAGGGTATGTGGAGAAGGCAGTGGGGTTGATGACCAGATGACCAGGCTGTCTCTGGTGACCTCGGGTGAGTCTTCGCCTTTTTCTGGGTTGTTGTGAAATGGCCTGAGACCCACCCTGTGTCTGCAGAAGGGAGGGAGCCCCTGACTCAGCCGTGGCTGAGCTGTAAGAGTGGGGCAGAGGGTGGGGGTTAGCAGTGGTCAGACCCCCTCCCCTTCCAAAGGGACAGACTGGCTGTTGGAGTTAGTTCGTTGATTAATAACATTTAATGATGTGGCCTTTACCATGTGCCCAACACTATCGCAAGTGTTTTGTGATATTAACTCATTTAATCTTTACAACAAACCCACGAGGCAGGTATTGTTATTATGCCCATTTTATGCATGCCGAACCTGAGGCACAGAGAGGCTATGGGGCTTGCTGAAGGTCACACAGCTGGGATCAAATCCAGGCAGCTTCCTGTGGAGTCCTTCTCTTAACCTGCTGCTCGTTAATCGCTCCCATTTGTCACAGAAGTCATTGGATGCTATAGGAGCAAAGGAGTGTGTGTGTGTGTGTGTGTGTGTGTGTGTGTGTGTGTGTGAGTGTGCCTTCCTTTGGGGGCAAGGTTCTCCATTTCAGGGCATCTGTGGGTTTAAGGTGTTTAGATCTTATAAAGGATCCCTGCCCCGAATCTCATAAAAGTATTAGAACTTTTGGGGAAGTATTTTTATAACCTTTGGGTAGAGAAGAGATGCATTAAGGAGACAAGAAACACCACACCGGGAGTATTGACACATTTGAGGACACCAAGGTAAAGAAGGTAAACTCGACATGATTGAAACTACAAATGCAGTTAGTAACAACAATGGATGACATTTATGAGGCATTAACATAAAGCTAGTCACTGCCTTTTTTATATGCTTAACTTCATTGAATCTTCTCGATAACCTTCCATAGGAAGCACAATGCTATCTCATTATATAGTTGATTCGAGGGGCACAGAAGAGTTAAGGAATTTGCCCAAGGTCACACAGCTAAGCAGTCATTGGGTCAGGATGTGAGCCCAGAATTTGCATTTTAAATCCTTAAACGTAAAAGCCTGGGAGAAATTGTTTGCAATTCCCACAAGGGCCCAAGAGAGACATGGGCAGAAGGTGTGAGCACAGGAACTGACATAAGGACAATGCAGATTAAAACATCAGCGAGACACTGTCTGTGCCTCAACCATTAAGAGGAACAAAGTGACTGATCATATCAAGGGAGCTGAGATACGCGCTTCTGCACGAGTGTAAACGGATACAGCCTTTTTGGAGGCCTATTTTGGAGGTAGCTATTAAAACTCTAAATGTCCCTGGCACCAAAGACCATTCTCTGTGGAGTATTAGGTCGAACCATTTTAAATTGCCTTATTTTTTGTAGGTCAAAACTGGCCTAATTTCTGCAACCGCGCACGGCTCCACCCAATACCAGAGCGGGTGGGGCGGAGTGGGAGGGGCTGGGACGAGTCTGGACGCTCATTAGGCTCAGGCAATGTCGATCATGAGCGCTCAGCGAATGCGGACCCAGGCGTGGGGCGGGGCCTCGGGCGGAGGCGGGTCCGGACGCCGCGCTCACCTGCGGCCGCGGACACGCCCCCCTCGGAGGGTGGAGACGGTTTCAGGTGAGGGACTCGAGCGGCGAGGGTGCAGAGCCGTGCGAAAACGCGGCAGTTTCTTTGCCTTCACAGAGTAGCAAACGCGTTCGTTAACCCAGTCTCCCAATTCAGAAGGGTTTACTTTAAAAAAATGGAACAAATACAACTGGCGGTGTCAGGGGAATGTTCTTCCTGCTTAGGGAAACCAGGCCTTTTTCCAGCCTCCGGGAACGACTGCACTCATTCTAAACCCTGCAGGTCTGCACCGCAGGCCCGGGCAGGCCTCCCTTGCCTCCCGCCCCCAGCAGGGGTGTGACGGCAAAATCGGACCTGGCCCAGCCAGGCAAGGGGACGGACAGCTCCGCAGAGACGCGGGGCCTGGCTTGCACCGAGGGCTGGCGGCTCGGGGGACGCTCAGAGGGGTGGAGTTAGTAACCCCAGGCTGCACAGCGAGCCTGCAGCAGAGCCGGGATTTGAGCCGGCCCAGCTCCCTCCACCCCCTTCCCAGTTCCCCTGACTCGGGGCCGTGGGTCGTGTGGCCTCCACCCACTGCCACGGTGCCAGCTTTGCGGCACCTGAGCCAGGCCTCTTCTGCGGGCCCGGAGGCCCGTCTGCGCGCCCACCACCACGGGGGAATGCATGAGGCCCGGCCTGTCCCCTCCAGTCTTCATAGGTTGCCTGCTGCTGTCTGCACCTGTGTTTGGCTACCTGGGCGACCGACACAGCCGCAAAGCTACGCTGAGCATTGGGATCCTGCTCTGGTCAGGGGCGGGCCTCTCCAGCTCCTTCATTTCCCCCCAGGTGGGTGCCCTCATCCCTGCAAGGCGCCCTGGATCTGCCCCCTGCTCCCACCACCTGCTCCTTCCCGTTAAAACATGGGTGGGCTCCAGGCTGGCTGCAGGGGCGCCATCCAGGGCGGAGAGAGGACCCCCTTAGACTCTGTCAGCGGGAGACTTCCTCTCCTGCACCTCCCGCTGCTGCCTGTGGGGGGCGGGTGGAGGTGACAGCCACTGTCTGGGGGCCCATGCCTGTCTGGCAAAGGCACGGCCCAGAAAAAGGGCTCCCCTGGGCGTGGGAGAGTGGGTGGGGAGGCAGTGGCTGCAGGCGCCAGCAGGGGGCACCCGTGTGATGTGGGGACCTGGGCTGGGCGGGTAGCCAGGCGTCTGTGAGCCCAGATCCCCTCCTCCACCCCCGGGGGGGGGGGGGGCTCCTGTCACCAGGACCTGGGGCCTCTGACACTCGCTCAGGTCCCTCGCCCCGAGGGTGATCTTGGGGCTCACTGGGGTCTTGTGCCTGCCTGCCCAGTATTCCTGGCTGTTCTTCCTGTCCCGGGGAGTCGTGGGCACCGGCTCGGCCAGCTACTCCACCGTCGCGCCCACCATTCTGGGCGACCTCTTTGTGAGGGACCAGCGGACCCGGGTGCTGGCCATCTTCTACATCTTTATCCCTGTCGGAAGGTTGGTGCCACCCAGGACCCGCTTCCCCAGGTGTAAACTGAGGCCCAAAGGAGCCAGAATAGTCTGGGCTGGGGTAGGAGGGCATCAGACCAGGAGGGCTCCTTCCTCGCTTTGTCCCTTTACCACCCTGGGCCTCAGTTTCTTCATCTGTAAAGGGGGGGCAAGAACACTGGCTGATGGGCTGTGTTGAGGGTTCGAGGGAATAAAGATGCCTCCTACCCCGTAGGACGCTTGGGAAGGCCTGCCTGGGGAAGCGTGTGGGGCCGGGGCGGGCTCCCCCGGGTGGGGGAGGTCAGAGTGGATTTGCAGTCGGGCCCAAGAGCTCTGAGCCAGGTTTCCTGGCATTGCCTGACTCAGGCAGGGCTGAGCCTTGGGTCCTTGGATAGGGAGGCAGGGGCAGTGGTGCTGGAGATGGGCCTGAAGCCAGAGGTCACCGGTGACTTGACCAAGGGCAGTGGACATCTGGGCCTCATGTGGCTCACTTTTCCTGTGACAGGGCTGTGAGCAGCAGAGAGCCAGCCCCTTGGGGTGGGGCGCCCCAGCTCAGGCTGGCCTTGCAGCCTTGGGCTCAGGCTGGGCCTCCCCCACTGCCCATCCCCTTGCCCTTCCCCCCTCACTCCTGTTCCCCTCCCCACCACTGCCCATCCCCTTGCCCTTCCCCCCCACTGCCCCGCCCCACCCCTCCTCACTGCCCAACCCCTTGTCCATCCTCTGCCGCAGTGGTCTGGGCTACATGCTGGGCTCGGCCGTGTTGCAGCTGACCGGGAACTGGCGCTGGGCCCTCCGAGTGAGTCCAGCCTCCTGTTCTTCCTCTGATCCCCCTGGGCAGGCAGGGACTTTCCAGCCTCCAGTGGCCTTCGCCACTTGGCACGGTAGCTGGTGCCGTGGGGGGTGGTCAGACGTTGGCAGCGTCAGACGTTTGACAGAACGTGAACTGTGGAGGTCATGGCCCTGGATTCAGACGCTGGCTGCTGGGTCTGCTCAGGCCGTGAGCTCAAGCAAGTGGCTTGCAAAGCGGGGGCAGTACGTGCTGCCTCCTGGAATCTCAGAGGTGGACAGACAAGGGTGGGGACATCCCAGGGCAGAAGTGGCCTGGCAGGTGGAGGTGGTGAGAACCCCAGTCGGTGCCAGTCCTCAGCCACGTGGGCTCACGGACCCCAAGAGAGCAATCACTGAACAGACCGTATGGAGGGAAGTCCCAGGGGGACCCTACTCCCCAGAGAGGCTGCATTCCTAGGGGTGAGGGGTGAGGGGCAGTCAGGAAATGAGCCCCCTGCCCCACCCCTCCCAGGGCACAGAGCCTCCCGGAGCCTGGGCCACATGGTTCAGCCACGTGCAGGATCTCCTGGGTCGCAGGGGTGTATGTGTGGCCCTGAGATCCTGGGTCCTCCGTGCCCAGGTCATGCCCTGCCTGGAAGCTGTAGCCTTGGTCCTGCTTATCGTGCTGGTTCCAGACCCTCCCCGGGGAGCTGCTGAGAAGCAGGAGGAGGTGGCCACGGGGGGCCCGAGGAGCAGCTGGTGGGAGGACGTCAGATACCTGGGGAGGAAGTGAGTGTCCCTGCTCCTCCCTGCATGTCACCAAAAACCCTGTCTGCCCCGGCATTGCTGACCTGCCTCTCTCCGCCTCCAGGGAGCCCTCCGTGACTGTCCCAATGTTCACAGCCTTCTTCCTCCTCTGAGCTCCCAGTCACCGACTGAGGTGCCCCTCCCTCAGTTGGAGGCCCCCTGCGCCTGCCTGCCTGCCTGTGACAGAATGGGGACCGGAAGGGAGGGAGGGAGGCAGAGTGAGCTCTGCCAGGGCCTTATCCCCGAGTGACCTGAGACTTGGAACCTCACTCCCCTCATTTATTCAGTGGACATAATTCTCCCCGGGTTGCCGGGAGGATGCTGGGAGTTAATCACTCACCTCTGCAAACCTCGTGGGAGTGCGTCCATCCTCTTTCTGTTCCAGGCATGGGCGGGGAGGCGGCCCCAGTCAACTGCACTCCCGGCCTCATGACTTACTGGAATGTGGGGTGCGGACAGGCCCCGGCTCTCTTTGATACAGAGCCATGCGACTGGGGAGGGGGGGGGCGCTGGGAGGAAGGTGGGGGCAGGGGGCGGCTTCCTGGAGAACGTGCTGTTGGGTTTGGGCCTTCCTGGACGGGGAGAGCTGGTCCTGCAGAGAGGAGGGGGGAAGGCCCAGCGAGAATGGGGGTGTGGTGGGGGCTGTGGCAGGGAGGGTCCGGAGCCTGGGTGAGCTGGGAGGGCAGTGGCAGGAGCAGAGGGGCCCTGCGGCCACAGCCCTTTCTGGGGGTGTCAGCCAGGGCGCTTTCTCTTGCAGCTGGAGCTTTGTGTGGTCCACCCTTGGGGTGACTGCCATCGCCTTTGTGACTGGAGCTCTGGGCTTCTGGGCCCCCAAATTTCTGTTCGAGGCCCGTGTGGTGCATGGACTGCAGCACCCTTGCCTCCAGGAGCCGTGCAACAGCCAGGACAGGTGAGGGGCCGCTGGGAGCCCTGGGCGGGCACGTGTCCCGGGACTTGGGGCCTTGCTGGCAGACTGCAGGCCAGGTTCCCACTCTGGCTGAGCTCCTGTACCTCCGGTGGCCGTAGGCGGCAGCCTCGTCCCCTCTGGGCCCCAGTCTCCCCGCTCTTGGGCCACTGTGGGGGTCCGGGAGGCACTGGGCAGGCGGGTGAGGCTTCTGCAGGGCCTGTGGGGCGATGCTTCTGTCTCTGTCTCCTTGGCCTCCTCTCTGGGGACACAGAGAGAGCTTCGTGTGATTTCCGGAATGCCCCATGCCCGAGCTGGGCCCTCTGCCCGTAAGTCCCCTTCCGTCTTCCCATCGTTACTTCTTAACCTTTAACGTTAGCTGAGCGTTTTACGTGAAGAATCCTCAGAGGTGTTGTAATAACAAACCCGATTATTCCTGCTGCAAATGAGGAGACAGAAGTTCAGAAAATTAAGTGACTTGTCCCAGCAGCACGTGGCGGAGGCAGGTTCAAGCCCCTCGGACTCCAAAGCTGGTGGTCTTAGCGCCACGTCCTGTCGCCTCTGGAGACGCTGCTTCCTGCTGGACTTGAACATCTGCGCACCTCCTGGGGGCGCTTCCTGGAGCACCGCGGGGGCCGGGAGGAGGCAGCAGTGCATGAGTGAATGCATGGACCACACGGATTGTGATGCTGGCCTTGCAGCTACAGCCAGACTGTCACCTTCCTGGACACAAAGACTGGGCCCTGAAAGTCCCGCAGCAGCTTGAAAACATGGGACACGGGACTCACTTGTGTGTCTAGCGTTCAGTGGCTGTGTGTCCCTGGGCAAGCAAGTCCCTTTGTCAGAGAGCCCGAGGCCTCGCGTCCAGATGGTTGCACCGGGCCACGTGCCCTCCCAGGCTCCAGGGGATGGTCCTTCCTGCCTCGTCACCTCCGGGGGCTGCTGGTGTCCCTTGGCTTGTGGCCGCGTCCACAGTCTCCACAGCTGTGGTCACGTTGCCTTCTCCTGTTGTGTCTCACGTCTCCCTCCGCTTCCCTCTTATAGAGATGCTGGCAATTAAATGGAGGGCCTCGGTTAATGGGTGCTAATCTCCCCTTCTCAAGACCCTTAATGCAATCACCTTTGTAAAGGTTCCAGAGATTAGGGCATAGACATCTTGGGGGGCATTACTCAGCCTGCCACAGGGTAGGTAGAAGGTCCTGGTGTTGGGGTTCTGCATGGACCTCAGCTATTAACGCACCCTCTGCGGTTAGGGTAGGCCCCACGGTGAGGGTGCGTCGAGGGAGGGAAGCTTCAGGACAAGGATGCCGGCTTAGCCCCTGGGAGAACTTCCAACACTCAGAGCTGGCCCCTGTGGAAGGGGATGTGTGGTGGTAGTGAGCTTCCCGCCCCTCAGGGCATGTAAGTGGGAGTTGGACAGCTGCTTGCCAGGGCTATTGTACAGAGGGTCAGCATGGAACTTGCAGGACGTTAAGGACCCTCTTGGCTCTGAGAGTCCGATTCTGGGAAGGTCTTGTGGGTTGGGGGTAGCTTGGCGGCTGGGCCTGTCCTCTGGCCACACCTCCTGTGTGGGGGCCAGTGGAGGGCCCTGTCTGAATAATCAATCCTAAGTCTCAGGAAGGTCTCCAGAACCTTCCAGGGCCAGCTCAGACCCGGACTCCAAGGTACACAGCATTCTTCCAGGATTCGGGGTCACTCGACTGGCCTGAGCCAGAACCTTGTGCAGCTTGTAACCTGGGAAGGGTCGCTGGGCACCTTTAAGCTGCCTAAGGCCAACACGTGCTTCGTCAGGAGGCCCTGGCTGTGCCAGTGAGGGGCTATGTGACCTGGGGCAGGTCCCTGCCCTCTCTGGGCCCTACACTCCCTCCTGCTCACCAAGGGGGTGGGGCAGGGGGATTAGCCCACCGTCCTCAGCCTGTGGGATGGATATTTCACAGAAGCTGTTTAGAGGAAAGGCGGTTTTGGGGAGACTCGGTTTGTCAGTAAGCACAGTCTCACACCTGTCGTGTTGCATCTTGGCGAATGGTCATCACCCCACCATACCGGAGGCCATCTGCGCACTTCTGGAAATGCTTGGGCCAGGAGGGGGTGCTGGCAGCGGGAGGGGGTGGGTGGGGCAGGGGTGCTCCAGGCCAGGGGGGCCGGAAGATGGGTGAGTCCAGAGAACCCACAGTCATTTGTGCAGAGGTGGGGGTGGAGAGAGAAGGGCGAGATGCCACACGGGCAGCAGGGGCCGGTCCGCAGAGCTGGCCCGAGGACAACGGGAGGCCACCGAGCGCTGGAGAGGCCCCGACTACATCTATGGTTCGTCTAGGTCAGCGTCGCTTGAACCCCTTTAAAAGGAGGCTGGGCGGGGGGGCAGGTGGGCATTGAGATCCTGGCTCTGCTGCTGTATTAGCTGAGTGACCTTGCCTTATCCTTCCTCCACCTTGCCCCCTGCGGCTGTCTGCCCGGCAGTTCTGGGACTGTCTCTTGTACTCCAGGTTCTGTGTTGCCAGCGTAGTCGGGAGATTAAGGCGCGCCTGGTTTGTGTCCTCCAGGAATCAGCAGGCTAGTGAATGACCTTGATGGTAGAAACCCAGAAGCGGATCTGGGAACTGAAGGGAGTGAAGGAATCAGCAAGGGGACAGAGGAAGGCATCTCCAAAGAGGGGATCTTGTGATGGGTCTTGACGGATGAGTAGGAGTTCAGTAGGTGGGAAACCTAGTGAGGAGTGTCCGGATGCAGGGATAAAAGTATGAAGCGGGGACAAGAGCCCATCTGGGGGCAGAGGTTGGAGCTGGGGGATGGGGTTGGGGTCAGCCAGGGTCAGACCACGGAGGGCCACACGGGCCGCGATGAGTTGGCACCAAATCCAGTGGTGTCTGAGAGCTGGTGGGGAGTTTTAGGCAGGGGGTGGGCACTCTGTATTATTATTTTTTCAAACCTATATTTTAGAAAGCACCCTCTGGGGACCTGCTTGGGATTCGGTCTGAGGAACCCTTCCCCAGGCAGCAGGTGCAGGAGGGGGTCAGGTGTAGAGGAAGCGGGTCCGGGAGTAGGGACAGGGAGTGCAGTTAGGAGGGGCTGTTTGAGCAGTGAGGCCTGCTGGGCCAGCCACCCTGGTGGCCAGTGACCTCCCCAGGACAGGGCAGGAAGGAAAATGGAGGGAGGGGCCCTGAGGACCCAGGAGCATTGGTTAGGAGGGAGGGGAGGGGACCCACAGTCACACTCCCCACAGGTACCCGATCACGCACTCGGGGCAGGAGCTGAACCCCAGGACAGGGCTACCCCCATCTGGCCAAGTAACCCTGCTCTGCTCTTTCCCATCAGCCTGATTTTTGGGGCGCTGACTGTCGTGACTGGCATCATTGGAGTTGTCCTGGGAGCAGAGGCTTCCAGGAGGTACAAGAAAGTCAACCCTCGGGCCGAGCCCCTCCTCTGCGCCGGCAGCCTTCTGGTCGCAGCCCCCTGCCTCTACCTGGCTCTCATCCTGGCCCCGACCACGTTCCTGGCCTCCTATGTAAGTGAGTGCCCGCTGGTGGTGTGGGTGGGTGCTGCTTGTTCGCGTGGGCTGACGCCGGGCCAGGTTTTACGTACATTATGTTTATCACTCCGTCCAGGGACAGCCTGCTATCCCCATTTTACAGATGCGTAAACTGAGGCTTACCCAGAGTGGCACCGCTAGGGAGGAACAGAACTGGGGTTTGAGCCTGAGCCTTTCTGGCTCTGAGCTGCTGGTGAAGGCTTTGATGGGAGACGGTGGGACGCATTTGTTCCTCGGATGTGCTGTGAGAGCCAGGAGAGATGGGGTGACAGGTGAGGGGAGTGAAGCCCAGATTGGCCATGGCCCGTGCCGACGCCGCTGTAAAGGCAGCAATCGGATGCTCTCTCGTCTTCCAGGCTCTATTCCGTCATACCCCTCCGTGTGCCCCACCCTGTGGCCATGCCAGTGATGAGCTCACACCTGCCGGCCTTTGCTGTGCCCGTCCCTCTGCAGGGGCACGGTTCCCCCTTGAGCTCCTTCTGCAAGGCCCAGCTCAAACGCTGCGTCTCCAGAAGCCTTTCCAGACCGTCCCATGCTCCTGTCAGAATTCACCGTTCCCGCTTGGGTTCCATGCATGTTTGGGTCCCTCGGGCACCGTGGTGTATGGGTGGGGCTGTATGCACACCCCCTGCTCCCCAAAGCCCCAGCCCTGATGGTCTCACCAGTGGGAAAGGGCCAGGGATTCTGGGAAGCTGGTGCCAGCCTAGCCCCAGCCAGATGGGCTCCCCTCCCCTCCTCTCCCGTCCCAAGGCCCTGGGGACCCCACCGTGGACACAGGTGCCCCTGCACACGCACGTGGGCTTCACCGAGCAGACTGAGACCAGAACTACCCACGCCCAGAGCCCACTGTCACACCCGCGAACTGGAAAGTCAACACGTTGGTCCTGCTTCCAAATAGTGTCTGTCCAGGCCCAGATATTGCACTGGGGCGAGAGGGAGCTGCGGTCCGTTTGGTTCTCCTCGGTCCACCTCTGCCCTGGTCCCTGGCCCCGCTCCGGGCTGGGCAGGCGGGAAGGACGGCCTGAAATGGGGCACGTGTTACCGTGCCCAGAGTGGGTTTTCCCCGAGTGTCCGTGTCCTCCTGGTGCATTCCAGATGCTGGCTGACCAGCACGGGTCGCTCTCTTGGGGGCACTTTTTGGAGCCCTGCCATCTGCAACATCCAATTATTGGTGCAGGTGACACCGTCACCTCCGTCTTCCAAGGCTTCCCTCCTCTCGGCTCAGCTGGTCCTGCTGGACCCACCACCGGGGCTCCCCTCTCGTGACCCCCAGGCCTGCCTCCTCTGCCTGGCGTCTGTCGGACCCTGGATGCCCTGGGGAGGGGCTCGGGGCCGGCATCCTCGTGCCCCTGGGTGACACGAAGGGGTGCCCCCACGGTGCCCTGTGTGAGCTCCACTCAGGCGGCCCCGGCACTCCGCTGGCTCGTGTCCTCTGTGGCTGGGTCGCTCGGAGCCCCTCGCCAGCTCTCCTACTCTTCAGGTTAACCCTCCCCAGCCCACACCTGTGGCCTTCCCTCTAGAAGCCGGGGGGAGGGGGCCATACGGGACTGTCGTTTCTCTCCCCAGGTCCTGAGGGAGGGGATGGCGTGTCTCTGAAGGTCTGGGTGGGCTTCTGCCGATTCCCAGAGGACAGACAGGTCCTGTTAGCGCTGCTAACAGGGGGGGAAGGGCTTTCTCACCCCCACTTACAGATTGGGAGACCGAGGCCCGGAGACAGAACACAGATAGTGGGACAGACAGAGCCGAGAGCCAGCCCGTAGTCTGTGTCCTTCATGCCCTGCTGACCCTTGTTGCTCCCGTGGGGGAGGAACGGGGCCCGGCATACAGTAGGTGCTAATAAGTGCCTAGATGCTTACTGGCATCCGGGCCGAGGGAGCAGCTCCCTGAGCGGGGCCAGAGTCCCGGCTGCTGGGGCTCAGCGGGCCTGACCTTGCAGGCAGACGGAGGTCTGTCAAAGGCCGTCCCTGCATCGGCTGGGGCCCAGTCCCCTGCCAGTTCCGCTTCTGCCACCGTCCTGTTTGGCTCTGGGAGGCGGCTCCTTGGCTGTGTTTAGGGGACACAGCTGTCTCCCCCTCTGCAGCCTGGCGCATCTCCAGGGCTGGATGGCTCGTCTAGAAGTGACATTGCGTCCCGGCTGACAGAGTCGGAGAAACTCTTCTCTGGGCCTGCCGCAGGGGTGAGGGGCTGCGGGCCGGATGGTGGGCAGGCCGGGGGCACGTCCCTCCGATGCTGGGAGGCTGCTCCCTCCGTGACTCGTGTGTGGGCCTGGCGTGGGACCCAGCGGCACCAAGCCAGCAGCCAGGCTCCCGCCTTCCAGGAGCAGCGCGGAACCTTCCGGGCCTCCTGAGCAGAAGCCCTTCCATGGCTCCGTCTGTGCCTCTAACTGACGTTCCGGCTTGAGATTCGGGCCCTCTGCCTGGCACGGCTCCTGCCGTCTGTCTGTGGGACCGGTGCCAGGAGCCCCTTCCTGGTCTGCTCACCTGCCCACTGCCAGAGACACCGCGGACCTTCCGGGGCCCCTGGCGCCTCTGGAACTGAGCCCGGCTCCTCTCGTGGCGGAGAGGAGCTCTCTCGAAGCCCCTCATGACTCCCTTGACCAGCCATGTCCCCTGCAGTGCTGATGCCAGGGCCCCTCCAGGTCCCCACGTCTGTCCGGCCGACCCTCCCTTGGCTCCCTCCGCACCCCTCCTCTGTGGAGCCCTCCGGAATTGCTGGGCTCCACCTGCCCCCACTCCCACCCTCCTGCTCTCTGTGAGGTCTTCCTTAGGCCACAGTTACTTATGCTCTGACCCCTGTCCCAGCCCAGGGGCCCGGGGGTTCCCACCTTCCTCAGCTCTCGGCCTGAAACACAACGTCAGGTACTTGGGGGGGGGGGTCACCGCTTGCTGAGTGGAAGGCTGCATCACCAGCCACCCGAAACATTCATCTGTTTTTCTATTAAATTTTTTTAAATGTTTATTTATTATTTTGACAGAAAGAAAGAGACAGAGTGCAAGCAGGGGAGGGGCAGAGAGAGAGGGAGACACAGAATCCGAAACAGGCTCCAGGCTCTGAGCCGTCAGCACAGAGCCCGACGCGGGGCTCGAACTCACGGACCGTGAGACCATGACCTGAGCCGAAGTCGGACGCTTAACCGACCGAGCCACCCAGGCGCCCCAAGCTTGCTTTTTAAAAAAATCAAAAAATTTTTTTAATGTTTGTTTATTTTTGAGAGAGAGAGCATCAGTGGGGAAGGGGCAGAGAGACAGGAAGACACAGAATCCGAAACAGGCTCCAGGCTCTGATCTGTCAGCACAGAGCCCGACGCGGGGCTCGAACCCACGAACCGTGAGATCGTGACCTGAGCTGAAGTCGGACGCTCAACCGACTGAGCCACCCGGGCGCCCCAAATGTTTGTTTATTCCTGAGAGAGTGAGAATGAGTGGGGGAGGGGCAGAGAGTGGGTCCAGCTTTTGCGGAGGGTGGGGGGGGTTGCACTGAGGAGGGGGCATCTGGCTCCTGTTTTCTGCGTCTGTGGAGACGACCGTGTGGTTTGTCCTTCATCAAATCTGCTTCAGCGCACTGACTGCTGCGTGTTCTCGAGGAATGTGGTCTTTGCGGTTTTGGCATCAGGATAACGGCCCCGAGGAACGTGTTGACAAGTGCTTCTTCCTCTCTGATTTTCTGGAAGAGTTTGGGAAGGACTTGTGTTCATTCATCTTTAGACATTTTTAGAATTCACCAGTGAAGCCATATGGTTCTGGGCTTTTTGTTGTGGGAAGTTTTCTGATCACTGACTCAATATTTACTTGTTATAGATCAGTTAAGGCTTTTGATTTCCTTTTATGTCATTTTTGATAGTTGGCGGCTTTCCGAGAATCTGTGCCTTTGTCTAGGTGTCTGGTTTGTTGGGGTATAGTTGTGCCTGGTATATTCCCTTTTCCCCTCTCGGCTCCCTGAGGTTGGCGGGACGTGCCTCTTCCATTGCTGGTTTTGGGGACCCGAGTGTTCTGTGCTTTCCTCCTGGTCGGTGTCACAAAAGCCTCATCCATTTTGCCGCCAGCTTTGTTGTATTGATTTTCTCTATTGTTCTTCTGTTATCGGCCCATGTTCGGTGGAATCAGTCCGGCTTCTGTGGTCATAGGCGTGGGTGGGGCTAGACCCCTGCCCTCATCCAGGTGACGCGGGGTGTGGGCTCGTGCTGCTGCCGTGGAGGCGGAAGAAGCGGGTGGATCCCAGGTACATCTCGGAGGAATTTCCCGATGAGTCCACGCGGGGTGTGAGAGAAGGAGGGGGTGCGGAGGCCTCTGAGACACTAGCCTGTGCGGCCACCACCAGGGAGAGGACCCTGGCCAGGAGCTGTGGATTTGGGTGCGGTGCCTTTTCCATTGCTGGTTTTGGGGACCCAGGGTGCGGTGACGGCAGGCTGGCATCCTGGGGGAGGGGGCTGTGGGGAGTTAGACGTGGAGTCTGGGGCCACGGGACACATCACCCCTAAAACCTTAACGGGTGGGAAATGGCTGCAGCTCACCATGCAGGAGCATCATCAGGTTTGGGGGACATTACAGGGTCAGCGTCTGAAACGATGTCCAAGGGACGCCTGGGGGGCTCAGTGGGTTAAGCATCCGACTTCGGCTCAGGTCACGATCTCATGGTCTGTGAGTTCGAGCCCCGCGTCGGGCTCTGTGCCGACAGCTCGGAGCCTGGAGCCTGCTTCAAGTTCTGTGTCTCCTCTCTCTGCCCCTCCCCAGCTTGTGCTCTCTCTCTCTCTCTCAAAAATGAGTAAACATTAAAACAACAACAAGGAAATGATGTCCAAAGGCGACTGAGGAATTGACTTCTGTTCAAAATCCGGAGTCACTGTGTCTGCTCCGTCCAACTGGCTGTGTGTCCCTTCACTTTCTCAGATCCCAGAAACCACATTGGTTCTTCCTGCACCACCTCTGCCATCCAGGGAGACCGATCTGACTTCCTGGGAAGGGCACGTGGAAATGCGGGCGTGTGTGCCCATGTGAGTGTGCTTTTCAGGGTGGATGTGTGCGGGTCTGTGAATACAGGTGTGGACCCTTGTGCTTCCGCGTGTGCATCTCCGGGCACCTTCACGATCGGTCTGTGCATTGGTTGCGCGTACGTGTGTTCGGCCTGGACGTGCACGGACGCGTGTTCATTCTGTACGAGCCCGGATGTGTGTCTGCCCTGGATGCGCACGATGTGTGGGGACGTGTCTGCGTGTGCCGTTTCGCATACGGGTCTGTGCGTGAATGTGCACGTCCACGTGTCTCAGGGCAGCGGATGACCGTGCGGACGTGTATGCACACGCGTGTCTGCACACGCGCTGAGTGTAGCTCAGCGGAGAGGGATCCGGGGCGGTACTTTGTGCCACCCCGCATCGCCTGAGGCTGGGACCAGCCTGTGCTGTGTGTTTCGTGGCGGTGAGGTTTCCTGACCTTATGGCGTCTGGTCCGGGGCCTTCCCTGGGGAGCCCTGCTGCTGGACACCCACCTGCAGGCACCGAGGGTTCCATCCCTCCCTCCTTCCGGGTCCTTGGCAGGGGAAGTGGGCTTCTCAGCTGTTAATTAGGATCCAGACACGCACAGCAGGGCTTGGCACACACCCCCTTCCTTGGCCTCCTTCCCAGAGTCACTGCCCTTCAGAGGAGAAGGTCTGGTACTCAGCCGACGGACCGGACCGAGCCCAAGGCAGGGGCTCCAGCACTGCCGGCCCCGTGGCCGGAGGACATCCCCGGGGGGAGGTTGGGGGGGCTTTGTGGTCCCGATGGAGGGGTGGAGTCAGGGGAGGGGAGTGGGCAGGCATCGAGCCTCGAGGCATCAGGGAGATCTGCGTGTTGTTTCTGCTTCTGCACTTGCTGTGTGAGCCGGGGTGAGACCCTGGCCTGGCCGAGCCCCGATTCTCTGTAACGCGGGGGCCTAGTGCTGGCCTCTTGGTTTCACCGAGGAGCCTTCTTTTGTGCCTGTTCTAGTTACTATGGGAATGTGATGACACTCAGCGGTTTCGAGCAACAAAAATACTCATTTTGCTCATGAATTTGCAGTTTGGGCACGTTGGGACTGGGGATAACTTGTCTCTTCTGCTTGAGGGTAATTGGTCAGGATGGGGTGCTGGATGCCGGCCGTCGGCTGAGCCTCGGCTGGAGCTGGTGGCCGGACCGGCTGCCCGTGGCCTCTCCACGTGGCCGGGGCTTCCTCACAACGTGGTGGCCGGCCCCCGAGGACTAGCGTCCAGAGAGAGCCAGGTGACGCCGTATTGCTGTGTGTGCCCTACCCTCGAAAGCTACACAGCATCATCTTTCCTGCTTTGGGTTCTTTGCTCCAGTCCCAACTGCTTGCTCAGAATTCAGGGGGGATTCGGTCTTTTATGGGGCTTTTGAGAAAGCACGTGGGGATACCACAGCGGCTGTTTTGGGCTCCTCCCCCACGGTGCTCTGGGTCCCGTTGACCACCAGCCATGGGGGAGGGGTCCGGGCACGCAGCCACGAAGCCCCGCAGGTGTGGGCCACCCGGGGTCCCCTGGTCTGCCCTGTTCTTCTGGCCGCTCAGGTGAGAAACCCTGGGGTGGGGGTTTCACCCTTAAAGCCCTGCTGGGCTCCGAGGGGCAAGGCTGCCGGGAAGCGGGTCCCAGCCAGAACGGGCAGAGACCTTCAGTCACCTCACGGTGACTCCTCCTGTCACCCGAGCTCCTCCTTCCTGAGCTCCTCCTGTGTGCCGGCACCGTTTCAGACCCTGAGGATCCACCGTTGAACGGATCAGGCAGGATATGCGTGTGATATACGAACCCTGCAAAATAAATGATACGTTAGGTGGGGAGAATAACAGAGCAGGGAAAGCGACATGAGGAGGGGCCGGGGCAGGGCCAGGTGGTCAGCGAGGCCTTGCTGAGATGTGGTGAGGGAAGGAGCCGGGTGGACACGAGGTGCAGTGAGGGGAAGCCTGATGCAGGGGGAGCAGCCAGTGCAAACGCCCAGCGGGAGGCATGGCTGGTGTGTTTGGGCAAACATAGTGGAGCCAGGCGAGCCGGGGAGGAGCACGGGACGCGAGATCAGCGGCGACCCCCGTGGGTACAGGCTGCGTAGAGCCCTATCCACGTAAGACCTTGGCCTTCAGCCTGAGCCAAGTGGGAAATCCCTCAGGCCCTCTGGCACAGGTGTGAGATGATCCGACTCGTGGCTTTGTATCAGTTACCTGCTGCTGTGTAACAAATCATCCCAAGCAATGATGATTTATTGTTTCTTACGATTCAGCAGGTTGGCGGGTCCTGCCTGCGCCCACTCACGTGGCAACCTGCACCCGGCAGACGGGGTGTCCACACTGGCCTCCTCACCTCCGTCTATTCCTGGGTCCTCACGCCAGCCTCCAGGAAGGCACAAGGGGGAGGCGGCCAAGTCTCCCGAGGCCCAGGTCAGGAGCGGCCCCGCTGCCCTATCTTGCCCGCCAGAGCGAGGTACGGGCCAACCGGGTTCGCCGTGGCCGTGCAGGGTATGGGTGCTGAGATGCACGAGGATGTGGGGGCCACTTTGCCACCATCTTCCTCGTGGTTGAACGGGGTCTCTCTGGCTGTCGTGTTGTGAAAGGATAAGAAAGGACACAGACACAGGGAAACCGGTTAGGAGGCTTCCTAAGAAGGGCACGGGCTGGTTTGGCTGGGACCAGGGTGGGGCGGGGCGAGTGGAGAAGTGGTCAGATTCTCGGTATGTTTTGGAAGTGGAACCAACAGGATTTCCTGGTGGGTCGGTATCAGGGCAGGGGCGGGAGGAGCAGGAATGACCCCAGGTTTCTTCCAGCCACCAGAGGCCGAGCAGCCGTTCACTGACCCGGGAGACTGAGGGAGGTGCGGCCTTGTTTCGGATGGGTGGGTTAGGAATTTGATTTTAGACATGTTAAACTCAAGATGCCTCCTAGGACGTCAGCTGGAGATGTTGCGATTTGAGTCTGAAGCTCAGGAGAGAAGTGTTGGCGGTCAGGCAGAGCTGCGAGGCAGAGAGAGGTGGGCCAGGGGTGCGCGTGGATGGGGGGGGGACCACGGCTGGACTCTAAGTACTTCCTGCTGCTTTGGTTATCTAATCAGGTGACAATCATTCCATGTGTGTCTCTCTATATATGTACACCCATTTATGTTTCTAGAAATATTCTTATTAAACTGAGGCCATATAGTCATGTAATTTTATTTTGTTTTACTTTTATTTATTTATTTAAAATTTTGTTTTAATGTTTATTTATTTTTGAGGGAGAGAGACAGAACATGAGCGGGGGAGGGGCAAAGAGAGAGAGGGAGACACAGAATCCGAAGCAGGTTCCGGGCTCTGAGCTGTCAGCACGGAGCCCGACGCGGGGCTTGAACTCACGAACCCGCGAGATCATGACCTGAGTCGAAGTTGGATGCTTAACCCACTGACCAGACAGGTGCCCCATAGTCATATAATTTTAAAATCAGGTGGATTGAGATGTGCCAGTCGCCCCTTCAAAATGTACACTTCATTGGCCTTTTGTATATTCAGAACTGCACAATCGTCGCTATCAATATTGGGACATTTTCATCACCCCAAAAAGAATTTTTATGTCTGTTCATCAGTCTCTTGCATTTGCCCCCAACCTGCCCCCAGGCCAGCCGAAGGTAACCACTAATCCACTTCCTGTCTTTATATATTTGTTCATTCTGGATATTTCCTATAAATGGAATCCTACAATATGTCTAATACGTTTATATGAATTTACCTGAAGAACTTGAAGTGATTGTTTAAGTTCACATCGATTTTAAGATTTTGGACTTACTGGTGAATCCGACCGTGGAAGGGAGCCCCTACCTTCTCGTACGCCCCCTTCTTCTCTCCCCAGGCTCCTGGCGTGTGTGACTTTTCACTTTTGCTGGAGTTACACCCCCCACAGCCTGCTGTCCAAGCGTGACCCTCACCGTCATCTGGGAGGGGTCCCAGATGGGATGGGCTCAGCACCCACCAACCGTCTGTTCACTGGGACCCTCCGTTCCTGGTCTTTGTTCGGGTTCAGCCCCTACCTGGGTGGTTTCTGGGGTCAAGTAATTTGTGCCTAGAGAGACCGTGTGTCTTCCGTCCGCCCATCTGTGGGGCCATTTTCCCTTTGATTCTTCACCTGAACATCATCTGACTGGGTCTAAGACTCTCGGGTCATGTGTTACTTCCCTGTAGCTTTGCGTTTGCTCTGTTGTCTTTTGGCCACAAATATTGCCGTGGAGAATAAAGTTTGCCTCACGTTCAAAAAAGCCCTGAATGCTGACTCACTGTTTCCACCTGGATGCCTGGAGATTTCATTATTTATTCTTGAAATTCACGGCTCAACCAGTGTATTAGTTATCCTGTGTCGTGAAGCCAATCATCCCCAAATGTAGCAGTTCAAGACAACACACGTGTCTGGTCTGGCCCAGCTGGGTCCCCCACAGGCCGCGGAGGGTGTTGGCCGGGTCTGTGGTTTCATCTGAAGGCCCGACTGGGCAGGGACCCACCCCCAGCTCACCGAGTGCTTGTTGGCTTCACTCGGATGCGGGGGCATCGCAGGCTGAGGACCTCAGCCCCTCGCCGCTGTTGCTTGCTGCGTGGGCCCCCTTTCATCCAGCAGCTCACGCCTTCAAGCGTGTGGGCTGGGAAGGCGCTAGCCGGGTCTGTCGATGATCCGTCTCATTCCCTCTCGTTCCTTCTGTGCCGAGCCTGGGCCTGGACCTGGGTGGCTCTGCGCCGATGCTGAACTTGCCCTGACCCCGCGTGGTGGTTCTGCCCTCGCTCTCCAGCCTTCCCTGGGGACACTCTCCCCTCAAAGGGGCTACAGTCTGAAGTCTGTGCTTTGGGTTTTCTGTCACCTGAGAGGCTTGCAGGGCTCTGTCAGGCGGCGAGAAGACTTTGTGAGCCCCCCTGGGCTGGCTGTCCTCTGGGCATGTGGAAAGTCTCCCTCATGTGCGTGGCCCTCCTTCTACTTAACTTATTGGCCTCAAGTGGAATCAGAACTGGGTCATTGTTTGCTTTTCTCCACCTTCCCCCAATTCTCCCAGCATCTTCCCCTCTGGTTCTCAGGAGCGGGAACAAGGGACCCCTACTCAGCTGACTTTCCTCTAGATATGGGGGCTTGCGGGGGGTGGTGAGGTGAGAAGTTCCATACTCTGCTCCAGATTGTCTGTATCTTCCCTTGGCTGCCGGTATGGAACATTGATCTCCTTAGGTTTTGTTCTTTTCTTTGAGGACGAACAACTTTTTTCTGACTTATTACTTTTTACTTTTGGGAGGAAGGAAAGTCTGTGACACAGTCTGACCCTCTCTGTCTTTACACAGAAGTTGCCCCAGATGATGTTTAAGGCCCCTTCCAGCCCAAACTAGATCATCTGGCCCCATGAGAGCCAGCTTTCCTGTCACCAAGGCCTTCATATCTGGGAGTGGACACCACCCTCCCCAGCCTTGAAGATTCCTGAGCAAGGACCAGGGTTAGACATGTCTGCCCCACCACCGCCCATGGCGGGGGCTCACAAGGAGGCGGGCAGGGACAGCAAGGACGTGTGCCTTGGTGCCTATGGTGCCTATGGTGTGACCACCATAGCTGTGGTCAGGGGCAGCTAAGGATTCTGGGGTGGCCATGCCACCTGCTCTCTGGCCCCTGCGGGGGCCAGATGTGCTGGGCAGACACCTCGGTTCTGGGGGCTCTCCCCTTTTCCCCTTGCACCTTTTGCTGGAGTAACCAGTGCCCCCGGGGGAGGCCCACCTGCCCTTCCCCTCAGGGCCACGCGTCCCTGGACCCAGCAGGCGTCTCCTGCTGGGTGGGAAGCAGCGCCCACCCGGGGAGGCCACGGTCTGCCAAATCACCCCGGAGGATGTCGGAGCTCCAAGGCCTCACCTGCCCGCTGGGCTGCAGCGAGCCCTGGGGAGCCGAGTGGTGCCCTCGTGCCCGAAGCCAGTCCCTGCAATTACCAGTTGGCAGGCCCAGGGGCGACGTGTGCCAGCGGCGTGGCAGCTTGCTGGAGGCCCGTCTGTGCCCGGGGCCTGTCCCGACTGGCTCAGGCTCACTGGGCACGGACGGAGTTGATCCGAGAAAGGGCAGCATGGCGTCTGGGCTCTGCCCCGGTCCTCTGAGCCCATGGGGATTCCTCCCTTCCCTTTCTGGCGAGGCCCAGAATCCAGTCTTTGCGTCTCAGAGCCCAGTAACCGGCCCTCCCTGCCACGGGGCTGCTGTTCCGTCCTCACCGTCTCCTTCCCCAAGCCCACCTGTGTGTGCACGTCCACGTGCGCGTGTGTGCATGAGCAGGGGGGCGTCGGCGTGCCTGTGTGCACGTGCACGTGTGTGTGCACAACTTGCTGTCCGTGTTGGGAGACCGCAAGGACACAGGTGTGCGTGCTCGTTCACCCCGGCACGCCTGTCCCAGCGCGTAGGCCACTGTTTGGCGGGTGCTTTTACCGCACGTGGTGTCGCCTCCAGAGTCATCCCTGCTCGCTGCACACGCGTGTACTTGTGGTGACTGTGTGTGTGTCCCAGGTTAAGAGCGTCTATGTAAGCGTGCACGTGTGTGGGTCTGTGTATGTGAGTGCATGTGCACGTGTCACAGCGTGCGCGTGCGTCTCTGACCGGGGGTGACTAAGGCTGGGGATATTCACCACCGCTGCCCCAGCTCGAGGGGGAAGTCCTCCTGAGTCTGAAATGGAAGCGGCCAGAGGCCGAGGGGCTCCTGGTTTCTCAGGCTCCGGGCAGCGTTCCCAGGCCCTCTCGCCTGGGGAGCTAAGTCAGCGTGCAGGGAAGCCAGCACAGGCGCAAAGGGGACGAGGGCAGGGTCCGATTTCCCTTTTGGAAGTCCCCTCCAGGGCTGGCGTTGGGAGGGATGGTGGGGCCTGGGAAACTGCTGAGGAGGAGAGGACGGGAGGACTGGGCAGGGCTGAGGGGCGTCGAGGATGCAGGAGACCCACGGCCCCGTGTCCTGCTCGAGTGACAGGGTACAGCAGGCTTTCCCAGAGGAGAGGGAGCTGCTGGGGGCCGGTCTGTGCTGGGGTCTGTCCTGCCGGCTCGGCCACGGTGGGTGACAGGGGCCGGAGGAGAGAACCAGCTCGAGCTGAGGGACTCGGCCCGCTGAGAGGCACAGGAGGATGTCTGGGTGGTGCCTGGGGCTGCAGGGCTGGGGCGCCCACGGAGCAGGGCTCTGAATGGCCAGCGCCTCCTCCTGCTGGCTTGGCCTCAAACCAGGGCCCTTTCGGGCTGGTTGTTGACCTGTGGAGCCGGGGTCTGATGTAGTCACGCGAGCCTCTGAGTTCTGAGTTTGCACTCAGCCTGCTGGGGACACAGAAGCACAGGCCGGGGGTGCCGGAGGCACCTGGGCCCTCACCACGTGGTACCGGGGAGACCCAGGCCCAGAGGGCGGTGACCTCCGGGGTGGCCGGGCAGGACAGGGCGGGGCAGGGCGGGCCGGCCCTCCTGGAGCCTGGGGAGGCCGGTAATTACAGGGTGAGGAAGAAGCCAGCCTCTCCCGGCCCGGCCTTCGCCCCTCGAGGATTTCCAGGTGTGTCTCAGGAAACCTGGCATCCCGGGGCGGCCTGTGGCCGCGGCCTCCCTCTGCGGGCTCTATTTTGGGGTCGGGATCCACCCTGCCGCAGCCGGAGGAAGGAGAATGTATTTCCGTGTGTCGTGTGGCTGTGGGGGAGCAGGGGAGAGACACGGCCGGCCGTGGTGCAGGATGTGAGGAGGGCACCGCCGCCCAGGTGGAGGCCCAGACCGAGAAGCAGAGGGGAGGGCGTGAGAGCGCCCTGGGCTTTCATGTGGCCCCACAGGCCGGGTTGGCAAGACTGTCAGGCTGGAATGCGGGTCTGCGGCCCGGACCCGCCCCCGGGGACTTCCTGATTCCCACCAGGCCCAGCCCCAGGCCCGGGGAGGCGGGGATCTGCTCTGCCGGCACAGCTCCCCAGGCCGGGGTGGAGGCCAGGCCAGGCGGTGGGTGCAGCCCAGCTTCTTGCCTCCCTGGGGGGCTCCTCCGCAGATCCTGCCTCCCCCCTGCTCTCAGCGCGACCTTCCCCCAGGCCCTCCCCATCCTGGCCTTTCCTCCGACTTCCTCTGCCAGCCTCGACCTGCACAGGGCCAGCGCAGGGGTGAGGGGTTCCCCTGAAGGAGGCTTGATGTGTGAGGCGGGCCTGGGGACGGGCCACACAGGGCGTGGGTGGATGTCGCGAGAGCGGACGTGCCCGGTACGTGGCAGGTGACCGGGCTCCCTCACTTCCTCTGCCCTGAGTGTCACGGGCCTTTGGGGACCAGAGCCTGGGCCGCCCCAGCACAGCCCCGTGACTCCAGGAATGACTAATTCCACTCCAGCATAAGCTCCTGGAAGCTCTGAGAAATGCCTTTTTTCCCCTTCTTGCCGCTTCATTAAACTCTTCCTGAGCAAGGGGAATGAGGATTGTCCCAATCCTCTGCAGAGGCAGGGACCCAGGTTGCTGGGTGGGGCAGGCCCACAGTGGCCCCTGGTCCCCGGCAGACAGTGGGGCAGGGAGGGGGGCACACAGAGTTAAACCAGCCCCACAGGTATCGGGGAAGGGGGTGGGCCGCTGGCCAGGGCCCAGGAGTCACGCTCCAGGCTGGCTTTGCCCTGGGCCAGCCGGTGACCTCTGGGAAACCTTGGCCCTGCCCCCGGCTCGGCCTTGCTGGCCTCCCCTGTGCTGCTCGAGGGGCCTGGGAAGGAGGTAGCCTGGGAGGGGCTGTAGATGGGGTGCCCGGGCCAGGCAGGTAGGCTGGCCCACTGTGTGTACCTTATCAGCGTATGCAGGCCTTAGGGGAACACAGGAGGGGTGAGCAAACTATTCAGTCCCTGGGCCTCTCTCCTCTCCAGTCTGTTTTCCCAGCTTTCAAGTGGCCCAGAAGTCCTGGCTGCCTCTTCCTGGGGCCCCATGGGGGACCTCAGCAGCTGGGCCTGGGGGCCGTCCATCAGGGAGCAGTCTGTTCCCAGGCCCGGGGCCTGGCGCTCTCCTCTGGGTCATGGCTGCCAGCCCGCCCAGACGGGAATGTCTGCCCACCCTGGAGGCTGCTGGAACCGAAGACGCAGCTCAGGCCTCGCCTCCCCCAGCAGATCTGATGGCGCCCTTCTCTGTGCGGCCTCGGTCTCTCTCTGCAGGCGGGAAGAGACCAGGCAGGGAGGGTCGGTGACCAGGGTCCTTGTCCACAGGTGCTCCTGGCCCTCGGGGAGCTGCTTCTGTCCTGCAACTGGGCGGTGGTTGCCGACATCCTGCTGGTAGGTGTGGGGCTGGGTCTCTGCTGTCCGGTGGCCTGGAAGCTGGGAGGGGCTTCAGAGACCATGGGGCGGGGGACTGAAGTCATTGGACAGTTTCCTTGGACGGGGCCTTCCTGACACTCTCAAACATATCCTTCGACCATTGGCTCCATTTTGCAGATGAGCCAACGGAGGCTCAGAGAAGGCAGGTACCCGGGCCAAAGTCGCCCAGCATGCAGAGGCACCGAGCCAGGACAGGGGCCTAGGCTTTTTTGACGCCTCCCCTCCCTCTTTCCTGACTGTACTTGTCCACAAGCAGGCTCTGGGTGTGTGGACGGGGATGTGGGACTTCAGGGTTACAGCCACAAGCCAGGTGGGTCCAGGCTGCCTCGGCTCCCATGTCACGGTCTGCAAGGCCAGGGGCCGGCTCAGGCTAAAGTGAGGCCCGACCACGTGACTCCACTACGTCCAGAGTCCTGCGTGGCCATCCCTGAGCCTCACGCTCTCCGCCCAGCCTCCCTGCCTCCCTCCGGGAGCCATCAGGAGAGCACTTGGAACACTGGTGAGCTGTGCCCTTGTGGGACCCAGACCTGGGGACCCCTACGAGCCCTCCTGCCCCCTGAAAGCCTGGCATAGTCCAACACCGTGCACAGGGGAGCCCAGGAGCCTGGCGACAGGTTGACAGCTGTCCTGTGGTGACCAGGTGCCGGGCCTGGTCCTGGACGCAGGAGACGCCTAGCTTTCAGCCCCACTCCTGCTGCTTACTAGCTGTGTGTGTCATGGGCAAGTCATTCCGTGTGTCCGAGCCTCAGTTTCCCCGTGTGCACAGTGGGGTGAAAAACTCTGAAATACTCGTGGTTACCGTGAGGGTGAAAGAGGCGACTGAGGGAAGCTCTGGCAGGATGCTGGCCGGGGCTCCACAGAGCCCTCTCCACCTTCTCGAGTCCTGTGCCCTCCACGCGACTTCGAGGGGGCTGTGGGGAGGCACGATCATTTAACGAGCCCACGAGGCCTGCTCACACATGGCCTAGATGGTCTGCACCCAGGGCCCAGGCTCGGCAGGTGTAGCCCGTGCTGCCCTTTGACTCCCTGGGCGGATCAGCTGCAGGGCTGGTGGTCATTTCTGCCCCTCCCTCCAGCCCAGACTCGGCCACAGAGAGGATGAACGGCCCTGGGCCTCAGTCTCCTTGTCCGGCCTGGCAGGCAGAGCGGGGCAGGGGCGGCCAAGCCCTCGTAAATGTCTTCTTCGGAGGGTGGCCCACTTTCAGGCACCGGGAGCCTGACTACCCCCCACCCCTACATCTGGGCGTTCGGGTGGAGCTGAAATCTGCCCCCCAGGGCACTGTCCCTTTCCACATGGCAGCCGCAGATGTGTGAGGGCCGTGCCCGGGGCACCCCAGTGTCTGTGTTTGCAGGAATGATTAACCTGGCCGAGCCAGGCTCTTTGTGGCACTGTGTGTGTGTGTGTGTGTGTGTGTGTGTGTGTGTGTTGGGGGCAGGGGAGGGGCGACAGGGCCAGCCAGCCGTGGTTTGACCCAGCTGGGGCTCTGCTGGGAGCCGGCTGGGGCTGCCCTGGGGGCTGTTGCTAGGTGTGACCTGGGGCTCCCTCTGTTCCTCCCCTGGCTTGGAGACCTCCGGCCCCAAAGCTTAGCAAGTCTCTGAACCCCAGGAGACTTTCCTGGCCCCCTTCCCTGTTTCCCACCTTCCTGAAACCCTTAGTGAAGGATTGACGTTAGACAGTCAGTGGCCAAAGCTGGGCCAACTTTGCTGACTTTGGAGCTCAGTCCCCGACAGGGAAAGTAGGGGCTCCGGGAGGGAGTGGTCTTGGGCCACATGCAGGTGGGGAGTAGGCTGTGAGTGACAGGGTGCGTGTAGCAAGGCGTGGGCATGGGTGGTGACAGGGGCTGGAGGGCAGGGAAGAGGGGAGGGAGGTGGGGGGGTGGGAGGGAGGGACAGAGGCAGGGGGAACGGCAGGGGAGAAGGCAGGGAGGGAGGCAGGCAGGAAGGGAGGGAGGGAGGGAGGGAGCTGGAAGGTAGCTGGAAGCTGCTGATGCTTTTCCAGAGGTGAGACAGGAGCACCCCCAGGGGCAGGCAGGGCAGGGTGGTGGAGACAGGTCCAGGCCCAGCGGGGTGAGCTCTGGGCAGGGAGAGCATGGAGGTCCCATCTGCTGGCAGGTGCTGGCTCCTGAGGCCCAAGGAAGCCCCGGGGACCGGGACCGAGGAGGCCCGTATCTCTGCTGGCAGCCCGCACCTGCCTGTTCCTGGGGGTCAGTGTGGGCTCCCCGGCCCCACGTCAGTCCTGCTGAGGGACGGTGCTCTCTCTGACCCTCTTACCTGCACGACAACCCAGAGGCCGGGGAAGACACCTCAGCAGCTGTGTGGTCCAGGGGCTCTCAGACCTCAGTGAGCGTGAGAACCAGGTGTGGGGGACGTTTTGTCCTCAGAGTCTGGTTCAGTGGGTCCATGCTGGGGTCCAGGCTGTGCCTTTCTAACGGACGTCCCCCGTGGTGCCCATAGGCTCCTCAGAGCACCCTGGGAGAACACTGGTCCAACGTGCCCGACTCCCCAGGCTGTGAACCCCTGCGGGACTCTGACTGGCACAGTCAGTCCCTTGATCCCAAGCCCCTGGACGGGAAGCTCACCCCCTGGCCCCAGACACGCCTCCAGCACCCCCCCCCTGCCCAGAGGGTCCTGCTCCCCTGGATCTGGTCTGCCCAGCCTGTGTCCGCCCCCGTCCCCAGGCTGAGCTCCCCCTGCTGATGGCACCTCCAGCTCCCTCCCCAGCCTTCTGTCCGTGTGGGCCCCACGGGGGTACCGGGGGTACCGGCCCCTGGCAGCAGGGAGTCGAGCAGAAATGGAACTCCCCGTCTCTTCCTCTGTGGTCCTGGAACCCAGCCGCCAGGGGCACCCCCCACCTCCTCAGCAGATTTCTCCCACCCCCTCGAGGGTTATCTCCCTCCTGTTCTTCTGGGCCCTTGTCTCAATGCTTCCCTGCTCTGCCCACCGTCTGTCTCACCCTCCCCAGCGAGTCTGGGGTGAGGGCCGAGGGGGGATGCAGGAGGCAGGCTGTCAGGGAGTTTGCACCTGATGGTTGCCGCTCGGACTTTCTGTGGGCTCTTGGCCGATGCTGGTTATGTCCCAGGCTGGAAAGGGAACAGCTCTTCTGAGAAGGGAAAGTCAGAAACAGAGGCGCTTTGTCTCAGAATAGAGTGAGCAGTTTTAGGAAGCCAAAGCCTGTAACGTCTAAAATTACCTGCTGGGCTCTCCAGCTGTGGGCAGGGCCAGCTTTGGCCCCCCCACATGGAGGCAGCAGGACCCAGAACGGGCAGGGGACCGACCTGTCTTGGTCTGGGCCCAGCAGCTCCTGGGGGGTGTGGGAAGGACCAGCTGTCTGGACTTTACTCTGAGGGTCCAAGCAGCCGGCAAGGACTTTTCCAGACATGCGGGGCCCACCCTCTAGGAGTCACCTGCTTGTCCCCCCAGAGCCACCCGTGGGTAATCACATAATTACAGGCAAGGGGGAAGCACTCCCTGAAGGTGCAAAGCCACGGTCAGCTCCTTCTCTGGCCCGTCGGCAGGTCCCAGTCAGGGTTAGAGATTCACCCTCTCTCGCCACCTGGACAGAGTGTCAGTGTCAGTGACCGGGGGCAGCCAGTTGTCACCCACTCCTGCTGCCTGGCCCTGCCTGCCCGTCCTGTGGCTCCAGGCGCTGGGCCCCTGCCTCACACCTCTGCTCACTCTGTTCCCCGCCTGGGACGCCCTTCCCTGCTCTCTCTGCCAGTTGCCCACGTGCAGGGCTGCGTGAGCTTGCCCTCCTCGTCCTTCCGCGTTTCCAAGTGTCCCATAGCAGACACTGCTGGACAGGCTCCTCCCTGCTCCTAACAGCCAAGTGGTCAAAGGTCAGATCCCGGAGGCTCAAATGCCTGTCCTGCTGTTTCCTGGCTGGGTGACCGTGGACAGGTTACTTCCCTTCCTGCGGAGAGTTTCCTCATCTGGGACCCATGGATGACGATCATACCTCGCTCGTGGGGTGGTTGAGTGGATCTGTAAAATGTATACATGAGATGCATAAAATGCATGCACGAGGCACTCAATAAACGCTAATTGTTATCCTCCACTAGGTGTCGGGGATGGGGCTCTGGGGTGGGGAGCTCCCCTTTAGGACTGTGTGACCGCCTGGCCTCTGCTTGGACCCCTCCTCCTGCTCCTCCCCTCCCCTCCCCTGCTGCAACCCTGGCTTCTGGCTGGGTTTGTCTTGGGACTGGTCTTCCAGATGGTTCTACTGGACTCGTTTGCTTGGCAGACTTTCGCGTAGTCTGTTCCTGGGCCTGTAATCCAGGAACCTCCAGAGAACTCCGACAGGGGCTTTGCCGTCCAGACGACGTAGGGGTGTGTGTTGGGGGGGACGAAGGGGGAACCTTCCAGCGTGGGGGCTGTGTGTTCAGTTAGGGGCGCGCTCGGGGGCTGTGGGAGCTCAGGGCAGGCCTCTGACCTCTGGGAGCTCAGTCCCGAGAGACCGGTGGAGATGCTCCAGCTGGACCTGAGCGGGGAGGGCCTGGCAGGCAGAGGCCACACCACCTTCAAGTGTCTGGAAACCCTCTGCCTCCTGGGGCCAAAGGGCACTATTTCGGTCTGACGTCCCCACGAAGCCTCCGTACCAGAGGAAGAATGGCCACGAGCACATCCCTCCAGCAGCTACAGTTATCATCCCCGTGTGGCGATGGGGAGGCTGAGGCACAGAAAGGCACAGTGACTTGCCTGAAGGCACACAGCCAGCGAGTGGGATTGGAACCCAGACATTCCTGACTTCGGAATTCACGCTCTTAACCCCCCACCCCCCTCCATGGGGTCGCGGGGGTCTCTCCAGCCACGCTGTGTGCCACTGTGTGTCCACCCAGCGGGGCTCGAACTTCCCGAGACAGGGGCTGAGCCCTTGGTGCCACTGAGCCCAGCGCCCACACACACAGACACCCGGCCGTGCGTCCTCTCCCGGCCAGGCCGGCCCGCCTCCTGGGCCCTGAGCTGGGACGCCCCGGCCCCGTCACCATGAGTCAGAGCCAGGCCTGGTCCCTGACCCATCCGAGAGCAAACCCTCGAGAGCAGGCCTCATCAGGGGCCTCGGCGCCCCCATCCCTCGGAGGGGCCTGACGTCCTAGTGCTGGGGCTTTGCTGACCCCCTTCCTTCCCACTCGCTCGGCCAGCCCAGCTGCCCTCCAGGCAGGTCCTTGGCAGGGGGGGGACCAGAGGCACCCACACTCTGCCCTTGCTTGGGGGCTGCCCCGGTGTCCTGTGTTTTGCAGTCCGTGGTGGTGCCCAGGTGCCGGGGGACAGCAGAGGCTTTGCAGATCACAGTGGGCCACATCCTGGGGGACGCCAGCAGCCCTTACCTTACTGGACTGGTGAGGAGTGGCTTCTCGGTGGGCGTGGTGGAGGGGAGGGGTGGCTCCTCGGTGGGCGTGGCGGGGGGGGGGGAACCACCAAGGCCGGCCTCTCGCTGCAGGTGTCCAGCACCCTGAGGGCCGGGCGCCCAGACTCCTACCTGCAGGCCTTCCTCAGCCTCCAGCAGAGTTTCCTGTGCTGTGCATTTGTCGTTGCCCTGGGCGGGGGCTGCTTCCTGCTGACGGCGCTGCGCCTGGAGTGGGACCAGGCCCGGGCCCGGGCGCCTGGCACAGGTACCCTGTCCGGCACACCGATCACCTACGCCAGGAGCGGGGCTGGGCTCCCGGGGGCAAGCCGCGCTGGCCGCCCCCTGAGCCGGCTGATTTGTTTGTTTTTTAATTTGCTCATTCGTTCATTACGCCCCTGCTATGTGCCAGACGTAGGGGGGAAACACGGAGTCTGAGCCCTCGTGCAGCTGAGGCTCTAGAAGGTGGAGCCAGACAGGAAGCACAAGAGAGACTGTTCGGGGTGGTCAGCGCCGCAGGGAAGCTCCAAGTAGGCGAGTGGGGGAGAGAGAGAGACACGTGGGGGCAAGTTGAAACTGTTGTCGTCAGGGTCCCCACTGCACAGGTGACACTGACACTGAAGCAAAGGGTTGGGGTGGGGCAGCGAGCCCCACAGCTATCTGGAGGATGGACCGGCCAGTGCAAAGGTCCCGAGGTGGGAACGTAGCTGATGTGTTTGAGGCCTGGCAAGGAGGCCAGTGTGGCTGGGGCAGGAACACAGGGGATGGGGGTGGGGACAAAGGTGGCAGAAAGGAGGCCAGAGCCGGCAATTGAGGGCCTTGTAGGGCCCGTGGCCTTAGCTCTGAGACAGAGCCACTGTGTGGTTGCCACAGATGGACCCTGAGGTGTCTTACTTACCGTGCAGAAGAGAACAGACTGGAGGGTCGGCAGAGAGGTCACGGGAGGCCCTGCCATCACCGGGGAAAGCAGTGGGGCCAGGACCCTGGTGGTGGCACTGAAGTTTGGGGGGAGGGTCGCATCTGGAGTTCATTTTGCCCCCGGAAGCTGGGCCTGGGCCTCCTTGAGGGCTGGCTGAGCGTCCTTCCTCCCGCAGGGACCCCGGACAGCGAGGACACGGAGAGGCGAGCCCTGCTTTCTGGAGCGGGCACCGCCACAGAGGACCCCTGAGGCCCCCGCCCTCCTGCCCGCCTCCCTGCACCCCTCCCGCTGGCCGCCGCAGCATCAGGGCCCTGTCCCCCTCTGGCTGTGGCTCAGGGCCCCCAGCCGAGCTGCACCTGTCATCTCTTCCCTCCCAGCCAGAGAGCTGGCAGGGCCTGTGGCGGGAATTGAGCTGTCAGCGCCTTCGGCGGGAGGCCTGGGCTTGCGCCCGCCCAGCCCCAGGTCCTCAGCCCGGTTGGTTGCCTGTGGGCCCCGATTAAAAGTGGATTTCAGGCCTTTAACGAGCGTGTTCTTTACAGCCTCAAGGTGTCTCTGCTGGGAGGGGGTGGAGAGGAAGCCCTGGCCGGGGGTGCAGGGCTGCAGGGCAAGGGTCCCTAGGCATCCCCACCCCGGACGTCTCACTCTGACCCAGGCCCCCCACTCTGCAGGTCAGGAGGGCACAAGACCCCCTTGGCCTGAGTCACCCTCTGAACAAAAGGCCGGGCTTTGCACTCTGGTGCCGATGTGGCTTCAAGCCTCCCCGAGGAGGAGGGCTGGGGTCGCGCACAGACTCCACTGCCCTGCAGCCACAGTGGGGGTGTCCGCACCCTGGCCCCCCACCCCCCTCGGCTCATGCTCTGACCCCAGCACAGCCCGCAGGGAAGGCTGGCTCTGTAGGACTTGCACTCACCCTGGGTTCAGAGCAGCTGGGCGCAGGGGGCCCTGCGGGAGGCCGCCAGCTTCCAGGTGGGCAGCAGTGGGGGAGACATGTTCTCTCTGCCCCACCAGCACGAGCTCCTCTCCCTCTCCCCTGGTCCTGCCGGGCCCGCCTCCCATCAGACTCACACTCACCTCCCTCCCTCCCTGCGTTCCTGTGCTGTCCTCCCTGTCCTCCTGTTGGATGGACAAGCCCCAGGAGCTGGGCTCTCCGGCTTAGCCCACACCTGTCCCCCTCTTCAGCCCTTCATCAGGAGTGCCCACCACCAAGCTGGCCAGCCCCTCCACCCACCATTTGACACCTGAAGCTCATAAAACAGACTGTCCCTGAAATTATTTTTAAAAAGCCTACTTGGCAAGGGACCTGTACCCCATTACAGCAAATGCCGGGGTTCCCACACCCCGAGCCATTCTAGACGCCAGCCGTTCTCCTGCCCCTCCACCCCTTTCTGACCCCATGTACCCGGAAAGAGTGTCAGAGTCCACGGGCTAAGGGTTCGGTCCTACGAGACTGCCCACCCCCCCCCCCCGCCCCACCGGAGGGGCCAAGTGCAAGGCCAGGCTGTCGGCTGTACTTCTGACTGACCGGCTATGGGTCAGAGGTCCCCACGGCCCCCTCCTCGGGTTCTGCCGTCCGCTGGGGCGGCCTCCAGAACCCAGGGAAACACCGCACTCCCTGCCTCACCAGCTTCTTGTAAAAGTTCTCTGAGCCCCGTCCTTTCGGGTTTTCCTGGAGGCTTCGCCGAACCGCATGGCTCATCGAGTCATTCATTGGCCACTGGCGACCGACCGGACCTCCCGCCCCTCGTGGGTCCCCAGAGGTCAGGGGGTGGGACTGGAGGTGCCAGCCTCTGGTCACGTGCGGCCTGCTCCTGGCCACGCCCCAACTTGGGTGGGGTCCAGATGCCACCTCATTAACAAACAAAAGGCATCTTGAGGGCTCTCTGGCATCTAGGAGATTCCAGAGGTTTTAGGAGCTCTGAGCGGGAAACAGGATGAAGACCAAACATGTATTTCCTGTTGTAGGTCACAGGATCCCCTTGTTTTCTCCTGAGAAGGAGGCTCCTGGTCTGTGTGGGAGCCAGGATGCCATGGCCCCCCTTGGGGCCCTGCTGTGTTTAAGAGGGGCGTCGAATGTGGCTTTCCCAGCCCACACTTGTGTGATTCTCACTGGCTGGGTCTGGACCCACAGATGCCCTGCTCTCGGGTCTGAACCTTCCTCCCTGCAGCCCTGAGAAGGCCCCCTGTGAGGCTCCATTCCCAGAACACGGGCAAGGGCTTCCCATGAGTCAGAACAGCCACCTGCCCCCCCACCAGCCCAGAGTCCAGCGGCTGGGGGGAAAGGTCAGAGGTCAGAGACCACGTCCCTGCAAGTTCCAGAAACAGGCGTTGGTATCATTGGTGCCCATCTTGATTGTGGGCAGTGACTCTCACTTCAGGCCGAGTGAGGCCACCTGTGGGCAGAGGAAGCGTTAAGTCCCCCAGGAGACCCTGCGGAGGTGCGGGGAGGGGCCGGAGGAGCAAAGCAGGAGAATTCCCCTGGAGAGAGCGGGATAAAGGTATCTGATACGTCTTGGAGGCGCGCGCGCGCGTGCGTGCGTGTGTGTGTGTGTGTGTGTGCGTGCGCACACGCACTTTGGGGGAACGGGGGAGGCCGGAGAAACTGGGGGGACCAGGAGGCACTGGGGCTCGAACCCTGAATCCAGAGTAGTTCCTTCTGACTCAGTGCATTCTGGTGTTTGGGTTGCTGGGCTGGGCAGGGTGGTGCTCGCTAGGACTCGGGACAGAATGCCCAGCCCCGAGTTTGCAGGGTGTTATCATCCGAAGGGTTGGGGGGGATGGGGTGGGCGGGGCGGGGCCTGGGCTGGCGGGAGCCAGGAGTGAGAGACCGGCCGCGTCTGCTCAGGCCTCACTGCCCCGGGGTCACAGGTGTGGGTCCGTGAGAGCCCAGCCGCGGGGGCCGGGGAGGTCAATCCATCACACCTGTCTGGCCTAAAGGTCACTTCTGAGCAATCCCAGGCCCTGATACTCCCGAGAGTCTCGGTGTTGGGAATGCGGGTGAGGATGTGCTTCTGGTCAGCAGGACGAGGCCCTCAAGCCGAGCCGCCCACTCAGCCTGCCGACCGCTCCCCCCGAGAAAGCCGCTGTCTTCCATCTCCCGGTGTGATCCTGGCACACAGGTGCGCTGGTCCGCGTGGGGCACGCGAGAGCGTGGGCGGGGGTGAGCTGCTTCTTCCACCCTGACCTCAGGCTCGGAGGGTCGGGCAGGGGCTTTGGGACGATCACCCCGACGCTGGCTTGCTCCCCTGCATCACCAGACATCGTTCTGTCCGTTTCATGCCCTAAAGTGTCTGTCTTTCCGCCATGTCTGAGCCGGACTGTGAGGGTTTTGGCTTAATGCGGCCTCTAGAGACAGGCGGGAGGAGGCCACTGGTGCCGGGTTTTACCGCACACAGGAAGCTGTGTGACCGCACGTGCTCCTCCTGTGTGACTATATCGGTTAGGGTTGTCTGGTGATGTGCAGAAGAAACTGAGTGACTTAGGCAAGAAAGGGATTTGTTGGAAGCACGTCAGGGGCTCACAGAATTGATGAGTACATTGCAGATTCCGAAGCCAGGGCTTCTGGGCCGTCTTCCTGGGGACCTTCACCAAAGCGCCAAACAATTTTCCCTATTTTCTCGCCACCCTACTCGAGATTTAAAGCCCCGGGAGAGAGAGTCCAGTTGGACCCCACGGTCATTCCTTGCTTTTTAGCTCCATTAACAGCAGGAAACCAGGTGCTGCTGGGAAGGGGGATGGGCTCTGAACAGCAATGGAAGGAAAACCAAACAAAGATGGCGTCCATCCTGACGCCCTTGGGCGGGCCACTGGCGCTCTCTCAGATCCGCGTCTTGGCAGGACCGGGAAGAAGCTGGGCGCCGTATCCTTCAAGGGATTCTTTGTTTCTGATAGTCTGAGTCCATGATCAAAGGAGACTGAATCTTCTATAATTTAGAAAGCGTTAAAAATGTTCAAATGACAGAACAGGAACTTCTGTGTTAGTGGGGACTCAGAGCCATCTGTTCTGAGCAGGAGAGAGAGGCAGGGACAGAGCATTCTGAGCAAAACTGGCAAGGCAAGCCCAGGCTGGGGGGTGGAGGGGCTCTGACAAGTCCGCTGTTGGCAATGGCAGGAGCAGAGAGGGGGCACCGTCTCCCCCCACGGTGGGTGCCGACTTGTGGGAAAGGTAATCAAAGGGTGGAGGCAAATGGGACATGGAAGCTAAGGGAGGGTGGAGTCGGCCAGGGAGAAAAATGCCTTTTCCAGAGGAGCCAGGAGAGGAATGCGGCTGGTTTCTGAGTCACTCAGAGCAACAGATACATGATGCAAATCAACACACACTTCCTGAGCACCTGCTAAATGTCATTTACTCATTCAATCAACAAACATTCTCTGAGCGCCTCTGCACTGGGCTGTGGAGATGAATCAGACAGGGTATAGGCCCCCGAGGCTCACAGTTGGTTGTGGGGCAGGGTAGGGGGTGGACTCATGTACAAAACACAATGAGCACGACGGCTGTGGTGAGAGGGAGGCACACACAGGCTACTCAGGTAGCCCAGAGGAGGAAATGACAGTTTTCAGGTGGGTTGAGGAGGGCTTTCTGGAGGAAGTCATGGTCTGTGCCGAGGTTCTGAGGGCGAGTAGAAAGGGTGAGCTGGATAGACACGAGGCAGAGCCAGACTAGGGGCAGGGGGAGGGGGGGGGGGGTCCCACGTGACGCTCTCCGTGGTTCTGAACAGCATTGCGTTGAGGGGACAGCAGGGACTATAGATAGGCTCCCCCCATCCCCATCACCCCTCCAGGCTCCAGGAAGTGTAATAGCCCTGAACGAGTTCAGGGAGCTCTGTTTTCAGTGTGGTGGACTCTGATTTTGAGAGCTGGGCAGTAGGATCTGAGGCTGGAGATTGGCATGGGTCATGAAGGGTCATGATGGGTCTTGGAACCTAGATATCTTTATCCTGTGGGCAGTGGAGAGCCATGGAAAGGTTATGTGCAAGGTACGGATGGGGTCATATGGGTGATTTAGAAAGTCATTGGCAAGAAATACAGAGAAAAGCCTGGCGGGGGATGTTGGGGCAGGTGTGGTGAGTTTTAAAAAGGTGAGGCAGGAGAGGTTTGAGCTGAGTCCGTGGGTTTTAAAGAAAAGAAAGTGGACAGGCCCTAGATATAGGAGTTGAGGGAGAAGGAGTCCCAGATGGCCCCCGCTGTCCTGCTCAGTGACAGTGAGGACGATGGTGCTATTTGCCAAGAGAGAAATGACATCAGAATGGAGCAGCCTTAAGGGAACGATGAGTTCAGTTTTGACTGTGCTGGGTTTAAGGAACTGCAGGATATATGGGGCGGGTGGGCGTGCATATGGACTTTGAGCTTGCAGATGAGGCCACATCTACAGATGGAGATTGGGGTGCCGAGGGCATGTGGATGGTGGCCGAGAGACTGCTAAGGGCGAGTACGCCCAGTGAGAAGGGAAGAAACTGAGGCCCGAGTCCTGGGGGATGGGCAGAGGGGCTGAGCTCCTGGGTATCAGCCTTGGGGAAGCCCGTGTGTCTCAGACTGTGCTCTGCAAAGCTCTGGACACCTGACAAGTACACATGGGGACACCGCAGCCTCTACCTCTGCCTGGGAGCCCCACAGCGTACACTCTGAGGTTAAAGGCTCTGAAAAGTCCAGTCCCTCAGTCAGGAAACCAAATACACTTGCCTTGGGGATGCTGGCCCACTGTTTTGTGGTCTAGGCCTCACAAAGGAACGGAGGAGTTCGGCCTGGCACCACGTGCTGCCGAGGAACCGAGTCCTGGAGGAACCAAGAGCAGCACTGCGGGGCAGCAGAGGGCACGCTGCGTCAGAGGCAGGTGCACCTGGCTTCAGTGCAAGGCCCAGTGTCCACCAGGTGTGCGACCTTGAGCACATTACTTCTCTTCCCTGAGCCTCGGTTTCTTCATTGGCGGGATGGAGATAAGGGCCCTGTGAGTCTTGCGGCCGGCAGTCTCGTGGTCCAGCCAGAGGCTCTCGGCACCACTGTGACTTGCCAGGGCTACACAGCCAGAAAGCGCTATAGTCCTTCCTGTCGCCCTGCCCTCGGTGCCCCATAGCTACCCAGAGACTTGCTCTAGAGAGTGGCTTTGAGTTAACATCCCAGAAAAACCCACACTGTACGAATAGCTGCTCAGAGGCTCCCCCCCACTCGAAAGGCTCCAAACTCTGACATCTTCCCCTGCTCTAGGCTAGTGGGGGCTGCAAAGGGAGTGCCCCCTTTCTGGTCAGGAGCTAAAACTCTCCCTGGGCAGGGCTATGGCCGAAAGGAGGAGGAATTTTGTCCAGTGGGAAGGGGACCTTGGGGTGGGGCTCTGAGCCGTGGTTGTGTCTCCTTCACAGCCGGACACAGAACCACCGCTGGGCACCGTCCCCTAGCTGGCACCACCCCATAGTGGCGAGGGGCATTGCCAGGGCCCGGCCCCAACCCCATGGAGCCCCTGGGTCTGTGCTGGCCTGTTAAGCACCAGGACAGCCAGCAGAACTTTCCTTATCCGGCTTGAAGCTGGAAAGAGGCAGCAAGGAACTTTGAGAATGGAGTCTGTTTCCTGGCCCTCCCGTGACAGTCATCCATACCCAACACACTGAAGCATATTTTTAGTCACCTTGCAGAATTTAAAACACACCTCGAAGGCGCCAAGAAACACCAGCTTGGGGATTAACTCTGCTCTCAGCAGGGAGGGGGTGCCTCGTGCGGCATCACCCGTTGGCTATGCCGTGACTCACGGTAGCCGATGCTTTCATGGGATGGATGCACTTGCCCCTGCACTTGGGGGAACTGAGCTCCCAACCCCGGGGGACCGGTATCAGAGCCCCGGGTCAGCACCAAATCTGCAGGTCCACGGTGAGGTCTTTTCTGGGCCCTGTCTGTGCAACATGGGGGTAATTCTGGTTTCCCAGGCTATGTCCAGTGCTAACATTCGGTCCCCAGCACTTTCTATAGGATTTGAGTTACAGTCAAAGCCTCAGACAGATGAAGAGGGTAGGTTTGGGGCCGGGGCACGGAACCACGGCACCTCTGAGATGGGCGAGGGCAGTGACTGTGGCCGCGAACACAGAAGGTACTCGACCCTGCCACATCCATCGGAGACAGGACTCGCCCTTCCCCAGGTAGGGTGGTAGTGACCGCTCATAGACTTCCGGGCTGAATTCTGTCCTCCGATCTACCCCCGCCCCGGGAGAGACACTGGGACCTAGAGAGAGTTAGGGGTCTGCCCAGGGTGGTGCCACACACGACCCAGCCTCCCGTCTTCCATCCTGGGCTTCGCCCCCTCCCTAGGGCGCAGCTGGCAGTCTGATGCTTGGGGAGGCCCCTTAGGCATGCCCTGCGTCTGGTGGGCCCCACAGGAGCCCGGCTCCCCCGCCAGGGGCCGCCTCTCTGCGGAGGCGAGGGTAGGGTCTCGGCGCGCGCACAGGCATAGGGGCCGGGAGCGGTCAGGAGCTGGATCTGGGTTTCCCTGCGGAGGTGGGCCACACAGCCCTGTGCGCCTGGCCGAGGCCGGGGGTCCGCGCCAAGCCCCCGCCGGTCACACTCCGCGCTCTCCCCGGACTGATTAAATCCGGGCGGTGAGCAGCCGCGGGCCGGGCGCCGTCTCCGGGACGCCGCGCGCCCCGGGCCCCCGCCCCCGCCCCCGCGCGGCCCACTGCGCCCCCGTCGGCCGCCCCGGGCAGCACGTGCGGGGCGGGGCCGCGGCCGAGCCGCGCGCCGATTGGCCGCCGCCGGGTGGGCGGGACCGGGGCGCAGCTGTCAGAGCCGCGGCGGCGGCGGCGCAGCGCGGAACGCGGGCCGGAGCGCAGGAGCCGACGGGCCCGGCCGCGATGGTGCAGCGGCGGCTCCGCGGCGCGCACACGCTCTGAGTGGGCCCGGGCTGGGCCCCGCGCCCCCCGCGCCCCCCGCCGCCCCGGTCCCGGCCCCGGCCGGCATGATGTGCCTGGAGTGCGCCTCGGCGGCGGCGGGCGGCGCGGAGGAGGAGGAGGCGGACGCGGAGCGGCGGCGCCGGCGCCGGGGGGCGCAGCGAGGGGCTGGAGGCGGCGGCTGCTGCGGGGCGCGGGGAGTGGGCGCCGCGGGAGCCGCGGCCGCGGACGACGAGGTGCAGACGCTGTCAGGCAGCGTGAGGCGGGCGCCGTCCGGACCCCCCGGCACCCCCGGCACCCCCGGCTGCGCGGCCGCTGCCAAGGGCCCCGGAGCTCAGCAGCCCAAGCCGGCCAGCTTGGGCCGCGGACGGGGGGCCGCTGCCGCCATCCTCAGCTTGGGCAACGTGCTCAACTACCTGGACAGGTACACCGTAGCAGGTGAGCGAGCGCCCCACCCAGCCCGAGAGCCAGGAGCCCCCACCCCCCAACCCCCCGGCCTGGAGGTTCCCCGGGGAGCCTTTGGTCCCAGGGCCCCTGTATTCAAGCCTTAAGCGGGGTGTCTAAGGGCCCTCCGCTCAGGCACGCTGGGCAAGTGACGGCCCGTGAATCACGGGTCCAATCGGGGACCTGCCCCCCGCCCCCGCCCCGCCGGGCCAGGGGTTGGAGGGGTCCCCAGCCGCGGAGCAGCCCGCGCGTCCTCGCCAGCCCTGACGTCCCATCCGTTGTCCTCTTCTCCGAGAGTCTCCTCCGCGTCTCTCCGCGTCCTCGCCTCCGCGCCCCCTCCCGCCCCGGCCCCAGCTTCCCCTTCCCCCAGCCCAGGCCGTCTGTCGGGCCGTAGCGGGTCAGTTCCTTCCTTCCTCCGGCGCCTCCACTCCCCTGCGTGCGGGCGGCGAGCGCGCGCGCCCCTTGCGGGTGTGCGCCAGGGGAGCCCGGGTGTGTGCGCGCGGGCGGCGCGGATCCGTGTGTGAGCGCGTGGCTGACAAAGGCTCGGGGCTGCGGGGAGCGGAGGGAGGGGCGGGGCGGGTCCGCGGCGCCTGGGGACCCGAGATGCGGTTTGCAGCTGGCCCTGGCTGGAGGCCTGAAGCCGCCTCCCCCAGCTCTGTGGCGCTGGGGGCCTGGGGTAGAGCGCAGGCCACCGGGGCTGCAGAGGGGGCTGCCTCATCCCGTGCGAGCGTCTCTGGGAACCAGCCTTGGGGACGGGGTGGGGGTCTGTGGAACAGCCAGGTTCTAGTCCCAGATTTGCCCCTTACTTGCTTGGTGTGTGACCTTGGGCCAGTCCCAGCTCCTGTTTAAGTCTGGTTCCCGTTTGTTTGGTGGATAATCTCTGGGCCCCTGGGGGATGGACTGGGTTCCGGCGGCTCACCCCCCCTCCCCCAGTTCCCCGGGGGGGGGGTCTGTGAGTAGGGCCTTCCGTGGACTGAGCTGCCTGTAGGTGAGAAAGGGGTAACCTTGAAATGAAAGCTCTGTGGGCAGGCTGGTACGGGGGGCTCCCTGCAGGAGGAGGAGAGCAGTGGCTGTCTACATGGCACGCTGGCCCAGACCCTGCCTAGCCACAGCTCAGTAAAATCTGGAACAACTGAAGAGAGAGAGAGACAGAGAGAGAGAGAGGGAGGGAAGGTGCCGGGAGGAATTTTGGACAGACTCGAAAGAGAACTTTGTGGGGCCATGGAGAGAGGTGGGCCCTACTGTCCACCGTGTGTCACCTGGGTCCCTTTCCCTCCTGCTGGCCTCAGTCTTCCTCTGCCGAATAGGGTTTTGTGTCAAGTAGAAGGAGGGGACTCTGATGGGTTCCCCCTCCCCCTCTCCCACTTTCAAAAGCCCTTGGCTCTCTATTCCTTCTGCTGCGGGGGCGGCAAAGGGGGGGGGTGCAGCACTGGGAACCAGTAGCGCCCATTTCTGACTTGGGCCATCCACAGGAGGCTCTTACTGTGGTCTGGGGAACAGGAAGACGCAGGAACACCCGGCTGCACCGGCCCCCCACGCTGTGCTGTCTGGGACCTGGGAGCTTCGGTGCCACCATAAAGTGGGGGGAGGTCAGTGAGCACGGGGATCTGTGGTCGGTGCAAAATGGACTCTGTGCACAGGAGGAGACCAAGGCCCCTGGGCACCCCTTGTCCAGGACGGCCTGGGAAGTGCCGAGAAGGCAGGTGGTAGGTCTACCAGCAAGCCTTGGCCCGGGAGGGCTGCCACATCTCTACTGGACGGTGATTGGTGCTGTCTCTGGCATTGTGACACTGCACAACTTGTTTTCTCCCGGCCCCAGACCCACCCCTCCCTGGTATCCTCAGGGAGACTGACCCTGCCAGGGACTGAGGGGAGAGGGTGGGATCAGGGAGGTCTGGAACTTATCTGCCTCCCACCCTACTTGGGTCCCAGAGTCAGAATGGGAGAACAAGATAGGAAATTTGAGGGAATTCGTAAGGGGGGGATGGGGAGCGGTGGCTCAGAGGGGTGTGGGGCCGTCGGGAGGAAGGTCCGGAAAGCCCTGTGCAAACACCCGCCTGGGCTATGCATCCCTCCCTGTCCCGGCACCGCCCCACCCCCAACACACAACGTACACAGATTTCCTCTCCGGATAAGCCTGGCTCCCTCTCCCTCTCGTTAAGGCAGGCTTCCCCACGCCCCTGCCCCAGGTCCAGTTTTTAGGGAGATTTACTGTCTCTATGACAACTGCCATGGGCTGATGTGTTTGGAGGGGGAGGGCAGGGGAATGGGCATCCCAGGCCAGAGTCCACCTGCTGCTGGCTGGGGGAGGGGGTGGGGTGGGTGAGGGGGCAGACATTCTACGGCTCAGTCACCTTTGATGTTCGACCCACCTGACTCCTGAGACCCTCAGCAGTGGATTTCCCACTCTCTTTCTCGAAATCTGTGCTGTGTGTTTCTATCTTTATGGTATAGATCAACCAGCTCTGTCCAAGAGGAATATGATGCCGCATATATAAGTTAAACACTTCTAGGAGCCACGTTGAAAAAGTAAAAAGAAATAAGTGAAACCGATTCATATATTTTATTCAACCTCACATTTCTAATGTATTTGCACATGTAATCAACATAAAAGCTATTAATGGGATATTTTGCTCTTTTTTTTTTTTTCATACTAACTTTTGCAGCCTGGTGTGTGTTCTCCGTTTACAGCGCGGGTCAGTCGGGACTGGCCACGGCTCAGGCAGCCACAGCCACGGTGGCTGGGGTCCCGCTGCAGTGGCCAGTGCAGACCTGGGTTCAGGCTCTTCAGCCCCCCCAGCTGGGTGACCTGGGGGGTGTCACCTGAGCCTTCTGGGTTATCACCGCCTCCTGGGTGCCTCGCGGGTTGCCTGAGTGAATGAGTGTTTTCACGCACCCTTAGGAGAGCCGCACAGATGCCAGCCTCCTTCCCTTTCTCGCCTCTGTGCAAGCTCTGCTCCCGGCCACCTTGTCCTTCCCGTGTTTCTTTGTTTCGGTCAGTCCCTTTCAGGCCCCTTTGAGGACCCCTCCGTCCTCCACCAGGCCGGGTCTCCATCCTGGGAACAAGTAGCATTCCCAGCCAATTACGGCCTCCCCTCCTCCCCTTGAGAACCCCCTGAGGGCACAGGCAGCAGGTGAGGAGGGCCAGGCCCAGCTCTGGCGCTTATCAGAGGGGTGGAAGGGAAGGAGCCCAGGGCTACCCCGGCACACATCTCCTCGTGTGGATGGGGATGCTGGAGGCCAGAGAGCACAGGTGCTCACCCAAGCTCCCGCAGCCGCAGCCGAGAGGAGCGGGAACAGGACCCCCCAGGATACTGCTGTCTCCGTGCAGGCAGGGGTGCCTGGCCCTGTTGCTGGCCAGGGCACGAGGCCTCTGAGCAGAGGCTGCTACGGCTTCCCCTGCTCCCACGGCTGGAGCCCAGTCACGGCTGCCAGCTCAGGGGAAAGGTGAGGGCTCGGGCACCGTCTCCTCCGATCTGCTTCCTGGTGCCGGAGCTCCATCGGCCCCCGGGCCCTCACTCTTCCATCTGTGAAATGGGAGCAGGACGGAGGCTGGAGCCAGGCCCAGCAGGAAGAGAATGGAGAATGGCTGTTGGGAGCTGAGACCCCTCCCCAGCTTCTCTGGGGCACCTGTGCCTTCCTGAGCTCTTTCCCTTTGATCCAGCTGGTGGCACTGGGCGGGGCAGAGCCTGGTGAGGAGAGGCAGAGCCCTGCCCTGGGGGAGCCCTTTTCTGCCAAAGAAGCTGAGACCAGTATCCATGGCAACTGCTCACTAACACAAAGCCGGGGAGAGCAGAGCACAGGGACCGGGTGGGAACACAGGCCCGGCAGGCCTGGGGGTTCCCCGCATACCTGAGCTGGCTGCAGGAGGGGGCTGCCTGCCTGGGGCTCTTGGCTCTTCTGGTGTCCGCCTGGTTGAGTCTGTCCGCCCAGGGCCCGTCACAGGGTCACCTGGGTGGGTGGAGGCCACGTCAAGCTCCCAGCTCTGTGGCCACCTTGGTGGATGCGGATGGCCAACAGCAGCCCTGCCCCACCCCCTCCAGTGGCCTTGTCCCCTTGGGTGGCCCTGCCCTGGCCACTGCAGTGTCAGCACCACTTCGGTCCTGCCGGGTGGGCGGGGCGTCCAGGGCCGCCTTCCAAGGTGGCTGTCTGGCAGGTCAGCGCCCAGGTGAGAGGCCCGACCGGCCTGGAGAGCCAGCGCCCTAATGACAAACCACCGGCTGCCCGTCTCTGCAGGTACCTTGCCTGGCGTGCTGTTGACCCGTCAGAGGAAGCGCTTTGGTCTGGGACCAAGGGTGTGACCGGCCAGCTCGTGCCTTAGTTTCCCGTTTTGTGAGGGGCAGGAGGGCTGCACGTTACAGCCTGGCCTGAGCTGCTCAGAGAGGTGTCCCGTCCCTTCCCCAGACAGGAAGTGGCTTTTGTTTCCGCCTGGGTGTGTGTGTGTGTGGGGGGGGGTGCTGAAGTCCTGAGGTCAGAAGGGGGATGGGACCCAGGGAGACCGAGAACCCTGGCTTGATCCTCAGGCTCCCGGGGCCCAGCTCCCTACTGGGCCCTGAGCGAGGCTGGGTTTCCTGTTCCTGGCTATGCCAGACTTGCTCTGTCACCTAAGGCAGATCCTGGCCCTCTCTGAGCCCTGGACACACAACAGGTGATTTTGTGGTCAGGATGTTGCTCCCAAGGCTAGTGTGGGGCACTTGGTCCCGGGAACTCTTGTCTGCTGTCCCCTCCCCAGCTCTGCCTGCACCCGCCTTCCCCGGGGCTGTTTCCCGCTGGCCACTGGCGCCTCAGCGTGCACGTGGGGCTGGCCCGGGCTTGGCCTTGTGGAGCGACTGGGTGGCCGGGTTGGGTTGACCCCGGCCTGCCTGACCCCAACCCATCCTCCCGGGCGGAAGAGGCGCCGGTAGGCTCAGACGACCCTGAGAAGGACCAGGCCCCGATGCTGAGGCGGGGGCCTGAGTCCTGACCACGGCGCACAGGGAGCCGTGGGCCTCGCATCCCCGGGAGGGACTTGGGAAAGTGGTCAGGATGGGCCCTGCATGCCCAGCCCTCAGCCCCGATGGAGGGGTCTCCTCACCCCCACGCCGGGCAGAACGGCTTCCGCACATTCAGGAGGGCTCTGAGGTGACTTTGCCGGGTCTGCTGTGAGGGCAGAGGGCACTTGGAGCGCTGGGTGGGGCCCGGGTCACGCTGGACAGCAGTGTCCTGCGGATGCTGGCCTGCTCTGGGCCTGGCTCTGTCCCGCTGGCCTGGGGGCGGTGGGTGAAGGACAGAAGCACGGACGTTAGAGCAAGACGTGAGCAGGGGTGACGCGCCGGCCGGAGCGCGGAGGCGGGGAGGGCTTCCCTGTGGGTCTGCGCCCTGTAGACGGGCACCTCCGTGAGGCCTTCGTGGTCCCTTCACCGGCGAGCGTGGATTTGCCAGACACGGTCCGGGAAGCAAGGAGGACGATTCAGCTTCGTAGACTGTGAAGTGTGGTGCCCCAGGGGTGGTGTTACTGGGTCACTCACCGTTCCTGGGTTGCAGGGTTCAAATCCACGCCAGGGCAGTTGGTGTGGACGTTGAGAGGAGGCTGGTTACAGCCTGTTTCCTGTGGTTCGGTGGGCGAAGGGGGAACACAGGCCAGTCTGGGGGCTTGGAGGCCAGGTCCTGCCTGGCTCTGGGGCCTCTATCCAGTGGTACCCTCTGACTCTCAGTCTGCCATCTGAGGGTCAGGAGCAAGGCCTTGGCCACTGAGGCCTTGCAGGGGGACAGCTGAGCGTCTGTGGGCTTCTCTCCCCCACGCCCCGGCCTCATCCTGGGTCTGCGGATCATGATAAGGGTAGCCCTGGTGGTCTTGGGAGGCCCCGAGCCAGGGCACAGCCGGGGACAGGGGTGGGGCGGGGGCTGCTCCAGGGAAGGAGCGGCTGTGCAGAGCCCCCAAATTACTAAGGCCGAGTCTGGTTCCAGGAAAACTGGCCCCAAATGATAGACTAGAACCACAGGACACAGGCCAGGCTGCCTGTCCCCGCCCGCTCTGGGCACGGAGACTTGGTGGGAGGAGGGAGGGCTCTGAGCCCCGGGTGGGGGTGGGGGGCTCCTCTCTAGGACCTGGGAGAGGGAGGGGTGTTTCAGGCCCAGCTGCAATGTTCTTTAGGGGCACAGGCTTGGAATCCGGGCCCTCTAGAAAAGGAGTGGGGTCTCCCTGAGGGGCTGGGGTCCGGCGCTGGGGGCCTCACGGGATCCCTGTGGAGGTGAGCGCCAAGCCCCTCTGACATTAATGACCCAGGTTTGTCGGGTGGCGTCGCGGTGGGAGGGTCGGTGTAGGTTCAACAAACGTGACTGGGATTCGGGGTGGGTGTGGGGCGTATGGGGACCCCGTGGCTGTCAAACGGGCAGCCCGGGGCTCAGAGCAGACCCAGATGCTCCCAGAGGTCACTCTGCTTGTCCCTGGGGGAGGGGGCAGGTAGAGGTGAGAGTGCCTGAGAGCCGGTCCTGGCTCAGGGACCGCCCTAGCTGGTCCCCTTCGGCTGGGGGTGGGGGGGGGAGGGGCGGGGGGGGTTGCCCGCAGGGCCAGGTCAGCAGAGCCAGGCCCTCAGGCTCCTGTAATTACCGGGGCGGGAGCTGCGGCTGAGTGTCGGAGAAGGGTGATCCTTCCAGAGTGAGCCAGCTCTGAGGCCTCCCCGGGACCCATGGCCCATCCGTTCAGATCCCTAGGCCCTGTCCTTGCAGGCATCTGCCCCATTTTAGAGAAAGGAACACTGAGGTGGGAGTTCCCATTGCCCTCTGGTCATGGCTGGGGCTCCTACCCCGCGGCTTAGTGATCTGTGGTCACATTTTTAACGTTTATGGACTACCTACTCTGTGCCAGACAACATCCTAAGCGCTTTACATCGATGAACCCATCTAAACCTCACAACAACCATATGAAGCAGATCTTAAAATTAAGGTACATTGCAGAGGAAGACAGAGATACAGACAGGTTAAGTAACTTGCCTGAGGTCACACAGCAGGTTAAGTGCGGTCGAACCCAGATGGTCTGGTATTGGAGGCCACGCTCTTGGGGATTCAGCTAGGTCGTCTGCTCCGAAAAAGGCAGGGCGAATGTGGGGTGATGATGCCTGTGTTTGAGGGCGTGAACTTGAGACCTGGTGCGCTGGCCTGGCTGACAAGGGCAGGAAGAGACCGCAGGGTCTTGTCACCTCCGCCGTGCATCTGAGGCTGGGCTGGGGGCTCCCGAGGTCAGTGTGAGTTTCTTCTTCTGTCGTGGCCTTTGTGAGGCCTGCGTGACCCCAGCAGGTTAGGATCTGGACCTGGCTTCTCTGGGATCTACCAACGGACCAGCCACGATGGGGGGGCGGGGGGTGGCACCGTGAGTATCCATGATCAGCCAGCTCTCGAGGTTACGGGCACCTCTTCAACAAGAGCTGCAGAGAGAGAGTTAGGGGGACACCCTCGTAGACACCCTTGGGTCTGACCCCTGGACGCGGTAGACCTCGACGGTGTAGACAGACTCCCTGGGAAGAGGGCCTGGCTGGAGTCAAGGCTCCGAGGCCTGTAGGCTGTGATGTACACACCACAGGGGCCTAGGACTGGCCAGGCCGGTGGTTCAGGTCACCCAGGCAGCGTGTCAGTGACTCTTGGGTCTCACCTTGAGGCCAGGTGGTTGTGCAGACCTGGGTCACGGAGGCCTCCGGTGCCAGAAGAAGTCTGGGCTCCATTTGGCCGGCAGCGGGGATCCACGAAGCACGACTGCAGCCCTACTCGGTGAACTAATCCAGGTAGCACCGTGCGAACGGTGTCGGGCAAGCGGTAAGCCCTGAACGCATGTCGGTCCCCACATTGTCGTCGTCGGGGGTGTTACTGACCCAGGGGCCTGGCTGACTCTGAGTTCCAGCCAGAGTTGATAGCCTCTGGGCTGCAGCACCTGTTCCTTGAGTCCAGAGACGGGCTGTGCTCTCTGGAGCCGCCGCCCAGGACTTAGGAGAAGATGGTTAAGTGCCCATGAGGCAGGCTGCAGGAGGGGTGCTGGGGCCCCAGGAGGGGGCCGGGGGGTGAAGGAGACTCTCTGGAGGCCCCCACTCGGGGGCCGAGGAGGGCGAGGGCCGTCTGGCCTGGGGAGTGCCATGCTGCGGCTTGGGGACCGGGGAGGACGCGGCAGAGCCATGGACGGGAGTCTGGGTGGCTGGAAGCCTGAGTGGGGAGAGAATCTGAGGGGCTGGCAGAGGGGCCGGAGAGGGGTGCGTGTCTGTGAGCTGACGCGCAGGAGACAGAAGTGAGGCCCAAACCGACGTGCCCCAGGGCCGGCTCCCGGGGCAGCAGGAGGGACAGCTGGCCTGGGACAAGAGGCGAGACCCTGGGGGCTTGAGTTAGAGAGAGAGGTGTAACTGGGGGTTGGTGGGACAGAATGTTCGGGCTGCTCCAGGGAGGGGGACCCCCGTGGGCAGAGGGCGGTCCTGGCTGTGGGTCCGGAGAGGCTCGACTCAGCTGTGGCCGTGGGCGGCGGGGGGCTGCGTGTGGAGCCCCACCTTGCGTGCCCGGGGCTGGTGGAGGGGCCTGGCCTCAGCTGTGGGAGGCTGCTCCCGGGCAGGAGGCCCGTCCTGTGACCCACCAAACCTCAGCCTCCAGGAAAGAGGCTAAAAATAAGGTCGTGGTGGGAAGAAGGGAGGGGCTCGTGGGCCCAGGCCAGGCGGGAGCCTAGAGGAACATCCAGGCGGCTGGCGAGCTGCTGTGACACATGCTTCCCGAGCCAGCGGCCAGCGGCTCTCACCCGCCTGTGGCCACAGCCCCTACCAGGCTGCAGTGAGGCCCTGCCCCCAGGCCCCGGGAAGGTTCTGTCTGGAGCTCAGGCGGTGGACCCAAGGCCTGGCTCCAGGGTGCTGGGGTGAGGGCCCCTAAGGCCCTTGGGGTCTGGCCTGCCCAGGAGTTCCCAGGACATCCATCTGGATGTGCAAAAATGTTCTTCCCTCTTACCAGGAGCTCTTTGTATTGGAGGAGGTCAGGGGGGCTTCCTGGAGGCAGAGGCAAACACTGGGGCTTGAAGTACTGGAGGGGGTGGAGCATGTCCAGTCTGGAGGCTAGGAGATGCCTGGGGCGGGGCGGGGGACACAAGGGCGTTCTCTCCGCGCTGCGGACCCCTGCTGGCCTCATGAGGACCACGCTGATACGGCCTTCCTTCCCGGACGTGCCCTCCTCTTGGCTGTGGACAGGCACCCGCTGCGCAGTGACCCAGGGGCGTCTCGCCCTCCTGCCACCTCCCACCTGCACCTGTCCATCACCTAACATGTGACGGCGTCTGTTCTGGGTTCTGGAGATGCCCCGCCACGACCCTGCCCTGAGGGGGCTCTCACTGCAGTGGGGATGGGGCGTCTCTGTCCACAAACAGCCGCTGGGGGCTGGCTGCGTGCCGGGGCCTGGGCTGGGGGCCCGCAAGAGCCAAGTGCGTGCAGAGGCGGCATGGCAGAAGAAAACATTTTTGGTTTTTGACAACAGAACCTGTTTCAAATCTCACTGGGGCCCTTGCCTGCCATAGGACAAGTTACTTCACTTCTCAGGGCCTCCGTTTTCTCATACGTAAAATGGGGTGGAAAATGCGACGAAGCAGCAGGGGTAGAAATCGCATCTGCAGAGCCTCACTGGGTACCTAGAACTTAGCAGGGGCAGTAATTCGTGGCTCTTAGCCACCGTGGGCCCAGCGAGCTCCTACCCACGTCCCTACGTGTCTTCAGAAGTCACTGATCCTAGTGTGCCAGGGGAATGTGGGGGCACCTGCCTTATTGAGGGTGACAGGAGGGGGAGAAGCCAAGGAAGACTTCCCAGAAGAAGAGGCACCTGAACTAGTGTTGAAGGAGCGGCAGGAATCAGGGTAGAGAACCTGTGGGCAGTCGGGGTCCAGAGCATGGGGCGGGGGTGTTCTGAAAGGGAGGCCAGAGGCGGGGTTGGAGGGGCTGAGCCTGCAGCCCCGTGGCCTGGTGGAGGCCAGTGTGCGTCTGAGGCACTGGGGAGCCACGGGAGGTGCTGACTGTGGGGGAGAGAGAGGGGCAGGGCGGCCCTGGCTCAGAAGTGGGGCGAATGGGCTGCGGGGCTGGGAGGTGAGTGTAAGTGGTGCCCTAAGATTGGGCCCAACCGTGCCGCCCGCGGAGGCCCCACTTGGTGGCCCCTCCGTCCACAGGGACAGGCCCCTGGCTTCCGCGTTCGGGGCACGACCACAGCCCGCCTTAGTTATTAAGTCATTAACTGGGCCTTGCACAGCCTCTTCATTATGGGTAATTAGGGTGAATCCACTCGGCACTCACGAGGAGGAGGCCAGTGTCTCTCGGTGTCAGGCTGCATCCCGGAAGAGGGCTCAGCATCCCGGCCCTGGGGCTCGGGGGGCAGTTTCCAGGCAGGACCCTCCTCCGGGGCCCCGGGGGCCGCTTTGGCCACCTTGCCGCTGTACGACCTGGGGCACAGGCTTAACCTCTCTGCTCAGCTCCCTTGTCTGCCCAGTTCCTGCTCAGTGATGTGCGCCATCACCATATCCTGATGAGCTCTGGGAGACCCCGGAGGGCAGGTCCCTTCTTCCGTGCCCTGTGTGGGGGGCTGTCGGGGTAACCTGCTCTGTCTCCTCCTCCTGGCTCCCTAGCCCTTCTCAGTGCAGATGTGTCATGGCCGGGGGGCGGGTGGGAGGGGTGGGGTTCCTGCCTGTGGCCCAGCCCCCTGCTGTCCTTGGAGATAAGCAGAGGTGGGGGGCCCCCAGGGCCTGCGGGGTGGGGGGCTGGGCGCCGTGAGAGGTGAGGAGGCTCCAGGAGGTTGCCGGCCCCCACGCAGCCGTGGCTCTGTCTGTCCGTGGTTGTTGGTGGCCTCTGGTTATAGTCCTCTTGACATGCAAAGTCCTAACGGGAGAGCAGAGGTGGTGGGGACTCAGGAGGAGGACAGGCATGACCTCCAGGGATCCCCTTCCCCCCAAGAAGCCCTACCCGCTTCCCTCTGTGTCTCAGCTCTGGCATCGGAGAAGCGGGGTCCTGGTTGCAACCCTGAGGACAGCTGAGTGGGCGCGAGCACGCGTTTGCCCGAGTCCCGCCCGTCTGTCCTCAGGTTCCTGCAGTGGCCCTGAGTGGTCCCTGAGTGGGGGGTGGGATCCCATGCCCCCAGGGTGAGCATAGCCTGGCCTGCAGATTCCCCAGTGGCCTGGCCAGACTGGGTGAGGTGGCCTTCTGTGGAAGGGGCTGGGTTGGGCGGGCTGGGCTTAGACTGGGGGTCTCCTAGGTGGGGTGGGGGACAGGGGCCCCGGGCATCAGACATAAGCACCCTCTGTCTTCCCTCCCAGGCGTCCTTCTGGACATCCAGCAGCAGTTTGGGGTCAAGGACCGAGGCGCCGGCTTGCTGCAGTCAGGTGAGGCCCACTCCCCTGCCAGGCCCCCGCCACACCTGCTGGGTCTCCCTGCGGGGTCTCCTCCCTGGTCCTGACTCGCCGGAAGGGATGTGTGCTTTGTGTCCAGACCTCACTCTTGACCTCACTCAAGAAGACCGGCTTCCCCAGCCTCTGCTGCTCTCCCTGAAAACAGACCAGCGGCGCCCGGGGAGGCCACAGGCCCGAGTCCTTAGAGGGGATCCTTCTTTTGGTCCTGGGGCCTCATCAGGACCCAGGGGCCCAGGGTCTGCCCTGAGGCTGGTGAAGGGAGTTCCTTAGGTTCCAGGCAGGACAGCGGCAGAGCCTTTGGTGACCCTGTTTCCATGGCATGTGCCCCCATTTCCTCCGTCGCCATCAGCCTGGGAACAGTCTCTGAGATGTCAAAGCAGGAAATCCCCACGGCCAGTCCGGGAACCATTTCCAAACTCGGGGAAAGCGCCTGAGTGCCTGGGTCCTGGGCTAGTCCTGGGCCTGAAGCTTTCTCCCTGGCGGGGGTGGGGAGGGGCAGGGCCAGAGCCCCCTGGGCTGGGGCAGGGGGGCCTGTGTCTCCATTGTCCCTGCCGACCCACTACCTGGCCCCATGCTTGCTGTGTGGCCGAGGGCCCGGTTCCTTGGCTCTGATTCCTTCTGGCCCTGGAGGGTGTGTGGTTGTGAGGCCCGGTCAGATGTGTGGGAGGAAGTCCGTGGTCTGCATTCCAGCCTGTGAACCCCTTCCCCTGCCTGGGCTCTCCTGGGAGGGAGGAGTGGAGCGAGCTGGCTATGTCCCGGAACCTGCCTGACCTGCCTAGGTGGCATTCCAGAATGTGCTGTGCCAGCCTCCATGAGCCACTCAGCCAGGCCCTGCGGCCTGTGATCCTTTCCCAGGGTGGTTTTGGGGCTCAGACAGACGAGGTGATCGCTGCAGGGTGCAGCCCCAACAGACAGCTGAGAAAGCTGGGACAGGGGCAAGGCTGTGTGACCCAGAACCCTGAGGGGGGCCGGCCCCTGCCTCTGCCCACATCCCTCACCCAGCACAGGAGCCCAAACCTGTCCCCTGGCCCTCCCCCCCCCCCCAGCCTCCTGGGCTCTGAGCCCACAGTGACCGCCACTCACAGCCTGGAAGAGAGTTTCAGTCAGATGTGGGGAGTGGGGAGAGGGCAGGAGAGAGCCCAGATCTCCAGCACCCTCCCTCTGTGGCCCCTGGTCCCGTCCCCTCTGGGTCTCAGCCTTGCTGACTGATGGGGTGTCCAGGGTCCACCCCAGCCTCCAGCCACCCCAAGCAGTGCTGTCCCTATTGCAAGGTGTCCCTGGCCGCCTTCCTAGTGGACAGAGAAGTCATGGTGGCCCCTACTGACCCCTGGCAACCTGGCTGGAGGTGGACACCACCCTTCCCCCCTCCCCCCTCCCCCCCCCCCAGCATGGTCGGTTCTGCCCCCACAACCTCCCTGGGCAGCTGCACTTCCCAGATGAAGGGACAGAGGTCAGCTCTGCTGGTGACTCACAGGGGGTCGCGTGCGGGGAGGCCGGCGGGCCCAGGATTGGGGCTCCACGCGTGCCGCCGTCTCCACCTGGGGAGGGGAGGCCTGTCCGCGTGTCTCAGCGTCTGGCGTCTCTGTGCTCTCAGCGTGGGAGCCCCTGGGCCGTGGTCTCTCAGGGACCCTTACCCCGTGGCCTCCACCCTACCACCTGCCCCTGGCGTTGCCGGGCTGGCTCCCTGAGTGTCCTCACCCCTCGGCCACCTGAGCCAAGAAGCCAGGCCAGCTAGACCAGGATGTGACTCAGTGGGCGACCAGGAAAATCACCTAATTGGCCTGGGCCCCAGGCACCTGTCTCTTCCCCAAGCCCCTGATAAGGTCGGAGCCAGGTGGAGGGCGCCAGCCAGGTGCTGGTGTTTGCCCAGATCAAAGGGCCAGGGCTGAGAGCCGGGCTGTCTGCTCGTTCGTGGGCACCAGGGGCTGCTGGGCCCGGAGACAGGGCAGGGGGTGCGGCTGAGAGTCAGGCCTGGGCCTGCCTCTGCTGTTTCCCCTTGGGACCAGACCGTGAGCCCTGGCTTGGGAAGAGCCTGCCTTCGGCAGCCCCGAGCAGGCCCCCGAGCCCCTGCAGAAGCTTCTGGGAAAGCCCGCAGAAGAGCTCCAGCCCTGGTCCCGGTGTCTCGGGGCCCCGGGCCTCCACAGCCTACACCCAGAGGGGCAGCTCCTGCTGGGCTCTGCCATAGCCTCTGTCCCTGCATTCCAGTAGATTCCCCCCATCACTGGGGACAGAAAACCTATCTAGTCACCACCTAGGCATGACGGGGGCGGGGAGGGGGGGAGCAGGGTGCGTGGGAGCCTGGGGGGACAGCAGCGAGGGCACACCTAGCTCTGCCTGGTGGCAGGTGGGTCAGACTCCCCTGAGGAGGGGACATTTGAATGGGGCTTTGAAGGACGTGTTAGAGTTTGTTCAGGGCGTAGGGCTTACAGTCAGTGTGTCAGATTGAGCAGATGTGAGAAACCCTCCCCCCCCCCCACTCCACGCTGCGTAAAATATGCCAAGAAAACACTTAAATTACATAGCTGAGCTTGAAAGCTAAGACTGGCAGGGGGATTCCCAGGGAATTAAACCAGGGAGCAGGAGAGGAAGCTGGCATTAAAGCCAAGTGTGCAGGGCGCCTGGGGACCAGTATCTGTCACGGAAGCTTGTTACGGTATTTTTAGTGTAAACATTTTTATGATGAAACATTTTAAATATACATAAAGAGTAAAGAGACTAGCGCGACGAGGCTGCGGGAAGCTGTCACCCAGATTCATCCAGGGATCGACCGCCCACTCCGGCCCAGCGTCCGGGCTCCAGGGGTTTCTTGCAGGGTCGGCCCCGTGCAGGCTTGGGGTCCAGCATCGTGGGGGTGACGCGATTTCCACCCTGAGCCCAGGGCAAGCCCCCTGACTTCTGGCTGTGCCCGCGGGCCCGTGGGCAGTTTTTCTGCCTGTGAGATCTCCGTCCCGGCTCTGGCTGTGTGCCGAGAGCCTGCTCCGTGCGGCCCGGGCTTTGCGGCCCCTTCTGCGGATGCGGCTCCTGACGGGAGCCTTTGTGCCCCAGGGCCCGTGTGGGGCACAGATGACAGTGCCCACTGAAGGCAGACTGAGCGTGAGCAGAGCCCACGAGGAGGAAGCCTTTGTGGGAGGGGGCAACGGATCCCAGAAAGCAGGCGACCCGATTCCCGAGGAATTTCAGGCAGTAGGTTTGCCGTAACAGACTTTAACGTCCTGTGTGCTTCATTTCCACGGTTCCAAAGAAAGAGTAGAATTTGTAAGACACGGATAGCACCTTATGGGAAAAGAACAGGTACTGAAAAGCTGAATTCACAATTCTGGAAGTGAAAACCGTGAGCCCTGGACGTCAGCAGTGTAGACCCAGTCGAAGAGAGAATAAGCAGATCAGAAGCTGGGTCTGCGGAAGGGGAGCAGGTTGGAGGCTCTGGGGACTCGTGTTTGCCCCCCTCCCCCCAGAAGGAAGGAGGCTGGGCGGGGGACAGGGGCACATCGGGAAGGGCCTCTGGCTTTGGTCTTGGGGCAGTAGGGAGCCAGAGGAGGCTTTGGGGCAGGCATGGCCCCGTTAGACGTCTGCATGGGGATGCTCTCTCTGGGGCGGGTGGTGGGGGAGGGCGCTGGAAGGCAGCTCAGGGCTGGGGTTGGTGGGGTCACGAGGACGTGCCAGGACGTGCCAGGACAGAGGAAGAGCCAGCTCAGACCGAAACCAGACGGCGGCCCTGCCTCGGGTAGAGTGTCCTGCTGGCCTTGCTCTCCTCCCCACTTCTGCAGCGGCCTGCTTCGTAGTCAGGCAGCCCCCGTGGCGGTTCCCCCAGCGCCCCCCTGTCTGAGGGGGGCCTAGGACTGGTCTCCCTGAGGCCCGAGGGGCCGTCCCAGGGCTTGTATCCTGAGCGGTGGGAGGGAGGAGCGGCCCCCTTCTTCCTACAGGAAGTCCGAGCTTGGTGGCCCTGCCGGCAGCGAGGGGGCCTCCCCGTGGCCTGGCTGCCTGGGCGTCCCGTCCACACCCTGTGGGCAGAGCCGGCCCGACACCCTCCCTGCCCACGGGAGGTGCAGGACGGCACATCTCCCCGAATGACAGGTCGGCCGGATCTGGACTCTAAAAATAGCCCTGGTTCAGCCCAGGCTGAGGTGGGGGCTGGACGTGAGCTCCGAGGCCACCGACGGGGCGTCCAGGGCTCCCCCAGCTCAGGCCCTCACCTGCCCCTGCCCCAGGACCAGCTTCTGGGATCGGACAGGGCCACATGCACCCTGGGAGCAGCTCCCGGGTGGGATCAGAGGGTCACAGGGTCCTCAGTGGGGTGGCTCTGGACTTCTGGGGGCTGGACCCTCTGAGGGCCCCAGAGGAGAAGGCCCCTGGGCATCCCTGTGGGGCGGGGACACCACATGAAGTCGTTCTGCAAGGTGGCTCCTCCCACGCTGCCCCCCTCCCCCCCCCCTTGCCCGCGGCCCCATTGTCCCCATCCTGTGGGCTGGCTCACCAACCCCCCCTCCGCCCCCGCCCGCAGCCCCATTGTCCCCGTCCTGTAGGCTCAGCACACGTGAGCCAAGACAGGGCTTCCCCATGCCCTGACTGCAGGATGTCCTTGTGCGGGAGCTGCTGGGAAGGCCACCCCCACCGAGGTCTGGGTGGGGCAGCCAGGCCGCCCAGAAAGCTCTCTTCCAGCAAAGACTATAGGGCTGGGGTGGGGGGCAGCGGAAGTTTCTAGCCCGGCCGGGACAAGGTTCCAGGCCTTTGCCGCTGCTGTTTCTTCTGCCAGGAGCATTTTTCCTCTTGTCCCTGCCCTGATTACATTGAGGCCCCTCTGCTGGCCTGTGATGCACCTGAGGGCCTGGGAACGTCCTCTTACCTGTCTGTCCGTAGCAGAGGGGAGGGCTGCTCTCCCTCGTGACCCTGGACGCCCTTGTCCCCAAGGGGACGGTGCTGAGGGTGCGGGGCGTCTGGGGGCAGGAGGGTCACTGTGTAGTTTTGGGCAGGTTCTTCCAGCTGTCGGTGACCCAGCTCCAACATGGGACGACATGGTGGGGACGGGTGGGTGCTTGGGACCCAGCGGTGAGGGTGGGGACCTGCTCCCACCGGAGTCCCCCGTGACTCGGTCCACTCAGATGGCTGGCAGGGAGCCAGGGTCACGAAGTCGGGGCCGCCCTCCTGCTCTGCCGCAGGCCGGGTGGTGGGGACGGCGGCCTGGCTCTCCCCCCGGGCCCCGTCCGCCCCTGCAGGAGGACAGACATGCCGTGGTCCTAGTGTGGCTTAGACCCTGGCGTTGGACAAACTCCTTTCGGCCTCTGGCACCTTTCTGTGGGATGAAGGTAGTCGTGAGGGGCAAGTGAGAAGCCTGTGCTTACGTCCAGGGCGCGCTCGGGCCTGTCTACAAGTGTTCCGTGAGCGACAACCAAGGTTCTCGTTAGCCGTGAGCATCGTGCCTCCCTAACCGTTGCACGGTATTGCTTATAAGATTTGTGATTTATATTTTAGCATGTATTCTTGGTTTTAAGCATCATCATCGCTGGCAAACTCCCGCGCACCCTTCAATGCCCAGCTCTGACATCGCCGCCTCTGTGAAGCCTCTCTTCACCATCCTGGCAGGAGTTGGCCCTCTCGGTGGCTTTCCTGGCATCCTAGCCCCTTGGAGCGGGGCAGCCCACCGATAGGCTCTGCCCCCCGGCCGGACAGGGGTCACTCTTCCTCCGGTTCCTTGTGCCCTCTCCCCGCTTGGCGCAGACAGGCCCAGAGGGAACCGTCCTCCCTCCTCCCCCTAATGTGCGTAAGTCCTGAAGGATCAACATTGCTTTTCTGCCCGCATCCTGGTCTGATCTCAGGCAGGTCCTGTGAGGCAGGCCCAGCAGGAAAAGTTCTTTTTCTAGATATGAGGAAGTAATTTCTGTGTGGATGAATCTAAACAAGGACCCGGTGTTGACCGAGGCCGTGCTCCGGGCGGGGCGTGGCAGAGCACCTTGCGCTTTATCTCACGCCGCGCTCGGCACCCGGGGCCTTGCTATTTTTATCTTCATCTGGCGGATGAGGAAGCTGGCGGGGCGGCGGCCTCGACCTGCCCTCGAGAGGCTGTGTGTTAATTCTCAGGCATCGTGCGAGCCGGTAGCTGAACACGACCCTTAGCGACAACTGAATTATGTACACTTGTGGTTAAACATCTTGTGTTAAAAACAAAGGTGGTAAATACTCAGAACGCATCCTTCCCTAGTCAGGTCCCTGCATTCTACCATTTTCTGTGTCCCTGAGGTTATTTACGCAATAGATCTGCCTTCGCGGCGCTCCCGAGACCCACCTCCTGTGACTCCGGTTGGTGACATCACACCGCAGCCACGGGCAGCCACGGCGGGCGTGTTCACCCCTCGACAGTTGGCAACAGTTGGCAAACACCACATCCCTCCCCCCGCCCCCATCCCCCCCTTATTGGAGTCCGTCATTGGACGTTTATCAGGACACCAGTGAACTGAGAACAGAGAGGTGGTGACCTGCTCAACGTCACCCAGCTGGGAAGGATCAGAGCTCACTTTGGGCCCAGGTCGCGCCCCTCTGTGCTGATGCTGCCCAAGCCCCAGTTTCCCCTGCGGCCACACCCCGTCCTGCTCACTAGGACAAGAGGGAGACAGTCACTCTCCTCCGGCCCGGCCCTCTCCCCTCCTTCACCGAGTCCATCCTTCCTCCCCTCCCCTCCCTGCCTCTGTCTGAGGGAGAAGCCCAGCCCGGGTGCACACTCAGCCTGGCGGTCAGAGCCCGGCCAACTGGCCACCTCGTCTGCCCACCCTCGGCCTTTGTCTGGCCATCTGTCCGTCAGCTGTGGGACCGCCTTGCGGGGGGAGGCCTGGGGGAGCTCCTTGTTCCCTGACCCCTGGGGCCTGCCCTGCCTTGCTGGGCCTCTAGGTCCCACCTGGGGCCCCAAGGCCCCTCCCATCGCTCCCCATGGAGTCTTCTGTCTCGTTCTAGAACAAAACCAGGTCAGATCACTCCCTGCTCTGTGCCCTTTCTCAGCCGTAGAAGCCACAGTGCCCACGGTGGGCCACAGGCCCTGGCTCGTCCGGCCTTCCTCCCTCCTTCCTTCTGCTCCAGCCATTCTGGCCTCTATGCTATTCTTCACATGTGCTAAGCATACTCCTGCCTCAGGGCCTTTGCACTTGCCCCAGTATTTGCATGATTTTTTTCCTTACCTCCTCTAGGTCTTCACTGAAATGTCACCTCTCTGGCCCTTCTTTCTCTGTGTCACACACGTTTCCTGTCTCCCGTCTCCGCCCTTTTCCCCTCCTTAGCATTTGCCACCATCTGATGTACTCTATTTTTCATTCTATGGTTTCTTTCTCCTGCCCAGGAAGGCAGGAATTTTTGCCTGTTTTGTTGAATGAGTGAAAGAGTGAGCGAATGAACGACAGTGTTTCCAGACGCCAGTAAAGCCTCTCCAGCCTGTGGGGAGTGAGGAGTGAGTGTGACTGCATGACCTGGCAGGTGGAAGACTGGGGTTCCGGGCCCAGTTCCGTCCCGGTTTGCTGTGTGACCTTGGGTGGGTCCCTTCCCCTCTCTGAACCTCTCTCCCAAGTATAAGAAGGACAGCAGCGTGACGAGGTATGAGGACACTGGCTCCGGGGTCGGACACACAGGGGATCAGGTCCCCGCGGGGCTTTTGCCGCCGGTGGGGCCTCGGGCGAGTCTTGCCTCCCCTCTTTTGCGAGGAGGTGGCCTTGCACGGACCCACAAGGCCCCAGGTGGTGAGCTCCTGACGTGGCTCCTGCCACGTCGACCGCTCAGTGAATCTGTCCTCTGTCGCTCAAGTCCCCCGAGGGTCACCCGCTGGACAAGCTGGGCCCACGGGGAGGCGGGCGGGTCGTGGGGTCGCCTCTGGCCCCGTGTCACGGCCTCCTCTCCCCGCAGTGTTCATCTGCAGTTTCATGGTGGCCGCCCCCATCTTCGGCTATCTGGGTGACCGCTTCAACAGGAAAGTGATCCTCAGCTGCGGCGTCTTCTTCTGGTCGGCGGTCACCTTCTCCAGCTCCTTCATCCCCCGGCAGGTGCGTCGGCTCCTCTGCCCCCACCCCCACCCCCCCTCGCCCGGCTTCGTTCCCGCCTCTCTGCTGGAGCCTCAGGCGCTGTCTTCCCAGAGCAGGGGGGGGGGGAGGGGCGTCGTGGCTGCTTTTGTAAGCTGGCCTGGCTACGGAAAGTGCCTCCCCGCTGCGAGCCTAGCCGAGCCCCGCGTGGCACCCTCTTTCTGACCTGCCTTGACTTGGGGACGATGCAAGGAACGGCACAACCAGTCTGGTCCAGGAGGCAGGGCCCTTTATTCTAGTCCCAGCTCTGCCAGCACCTTGCCGTGTGACCCCAGGTGAGTCACGGCCCCTCTCTGTGCCTTGCACGGTTTCCTCCTTTTCATTTTTTTTAAGAGAGCTTGAGTGTGAATGGGGGAGGGGCAAAGAGAGAGAGAGAATCCCAAGCAGGCTCCGAGCTCAGCGCAGAGCCCGATGTGGGGCTTGATTCCGTGACCCTGGGATCATGACCTGAGCCAAGGTCAGGAGTCGGGCACTCAGCTGACCGTGAGCCACCCAGCGCCCTTTTACTTTATTTTTTTAAGTAAACTCTACGCCCCAAATGGGGCTTGAACTCGTGTCCCCAAGGTCAAGAGTCACACGCGTACTGACTGAGCCGGCCGGGCGCCCCGCTCGGTTTGCTCTTTGCCCAACAACCAGCCGACTCCTTGGGTCAGAGTCCTAGGGCGGCAAACATCATTTCAACATGAGGAAGGTGTTTCTTACTCAGCTCCCACAGTCCGGGTGCGAATGTCCCAACTCTGTTGTCTGTTCAGCCTTGTGATCTGGAGAGATCTCCCTGAGCCTCGGTTCCTTCATCTGTAAAATGGGACTAGTGTTTCCCGCCAGAAGGTTTATTGTGGGAAATCGCCGAGCCGATGAGTGCCCAGACGGCGGACCGTGGCGGCATTCAACCGTCACTTCTGTTCTTTTGATCCACAAGGGAGATATGTTGCTTTGATAGGTAGTGAGTCTCCCATCGGCAGGAGTGTTCGAGCGGAGGAAGGACAATCACATGGTGGCTACTGTAGAGGGAAATAGAGGAAGAAGGAGCAAAGACCAAGATCTGTCTTCAAGGAGCTTTTGGCCTCCGGCATAAAGGAGCAGACCCTCTCCCCGTCCTTGGGGGCCCCCCGGGCTGGGTGCGGGAAGATGTGACAGGCGTCCCACGTTCACAGCCTTTGAGATGTGCAAAGTGCCGAGAGCCCTGACTGAAGGGAGAGCAGTCTCTTGAAATCCATGGGGTCAGGGAGAACTTCCTGGAGGAGGCGGCATTTGAGCTAGGCAGGTGGAATAGGGTAATGAGGCCTTTGGTGGACGGGATGGCAGGGGGAGCAAGCCCACAGAGGCACTAACGGCGTGTCGGTGGGTCCACAACGGAGGAGAGTGTTTTGGCTGGAAAGGAAGGCAGGAGCCAGGTGGTAGAGCACTTCAGGGTCTGGGCTTCCTCCGGAGGTTGACGCTGGCCCAGAAGAGGCCGGAGGCAGGGGCGGAAGGAACAGGCAGGTTTGCGGGTACAACGTGGCTTCACGGAGGAGGGTCGGGCCAGAGTGTCAGTAGAGTCTGACGTCCACGGTCGAAAATGGGGCCTGGACCAGAAGCTTCTGGGGACCGTGACGCCGGTGCCGGGGTGTGGGAGGGAGGGCGGGCCGGCGGAGGCGGCCCCAGAACTGAGACGGATCGCCCCAGTTAGTCTGTAGACTCACGGCCGCCCCGGTCCGGGCCCCGCGGGGCGGGGCGGGGGGGAGGGGCGTTGGCGAGCCTCTGGCAGTGGGATCCTGAAGTTCATTTGGCAAGAAAACGTCCAGGAACATTGTGAAAAGTGGCCGTGGAGGTGGCCTGCCCCGTTGGTCATCACGGGGTGGCCGCTTAACCAAAGCAGCAGGCCGACGGTGAAACGGTCCCTTCCGTGGGGGTGACAGGTGTGCCTTGGGGGGCTTGTGGAGGATTGACTGTGCACCTGGATGAAAGCTAAACCCTGCTTCAAAATAAGTTCCAGACAGGCGAAAATAAGGGAAAAAGCAAAGTCTAAAAACCGGGAGCTAGAAATCGGCAACAAAAAGCCGGACGAGCCCGTAGGAAAGTGGGCGGAGGACGAGGACCCGCCGTCCCAGGAGGAGCCGGTGCCCGGTGTTGGTCTGAAGTCAGCAGGGAAATGCAAATTGAAACGACAACGAGATAACACTTCACACCCATCAGATGGGCAATAATTAGGGAGGTGAGGACACCAAGTGTTACTGAAGCTGCTGCTGGCGGTGCAAATTGGCGGGGCCTCTGCGGAGAGCAGAGCGGCGGGATCCTGCAGAGTGCCACAGGCGCGCGGCCCGCGGCCCGGCCTCTGACTTCGAGGTGTGTACCCGAGAGAGAATCCCGGCTCGTGCACGCGGAGCGGCACACGCGCACACGGGCGTTTGTGACGGTCTCGGAGGACAGCGGGACCGTGTGGCGCACGCCCGGAAAGACGGGGTGTCTTCGTGGCAGGAGAAGCGTGAACGGGTCTTTATTAGCCGGCGTCGATGGGCCCGCTCCCACAACGCGTGACTGAGGGCACAGGCGAGGTGCGGGGCAGGAGGCACGGAACCATCCCCTTTACGTCCCTGTTTGGAAAGCATGCGGGGGCACGTGCGTGTGCGGGAACAGGGAGGGAGGAAGCATGACACACGCACAAGGAGGGGGTTCCTGGGGAGGCCCGGGGACCCACAGGACGTCCTATCCACCTGCTCTCCTGCCGAGGAGGAAATCTCGCCTCCAGCGTCTCGCAAACAGCGTGTTAGAGGGTATTTTTGTCATTTGGGGATGGGGCCTGAGCGAGATGTGCAGTCCAGAGGCCATCGGTGGCTGGAGGCATCACATTAAACAAAGGATCGGTACACGTGATGTGTAAAAGGCTAATGGAAACCGATACAGGACGACCCAACAGCAACGCGGGCAGGTGACCCCCAGAGAGAGGGACCGAGGCGAGCAGGCGGGGGACACAGAGGCGGAGGAGAGGCGCGGGGCTGGACGGGCAGTCGACGATGCGGAGAGGGCTGGCCCGGACGGAGACGGGCAGATGGAGGGAGGGAAGCGGGAGACTGAGCAGGGTAGCCTGTGGGCGGCGTTGGCCGGCCGGATGGGTGGTCAGGGTGGGGCCGGGGAAAGATGGCCAGGCTGGGTTCTCAGGCCCTGGGCAGCTGGGGGGCCGGAGGGCCCGGGTCCACATCAAAGGGGGAGGACCCTGGCAGCTGGCACGGCCCCACCCTTCCTGGCTCAACTGGGCTTCCCGCTTTGATGTGTGGCGGGGGTAGGGGGGGCACTGCCCACTCCTCGTGCACGCAGGGTCCTCAGTGCTTCCAGGGCCAGCCCAGCTGCCTTGCCTGGGGTGGGACGTGAGTGGGGTGACAGGGCCAGCCCAGCTGCCCTGCCCGGGGTGGGACGTGAATGGGGTGACTTGAAGCTCCCAAGGTGGGGCCAGGGCCCCCGGAGGAGGTGTCCGCGTGGGCCGCACTTACAGCCGTCAACCTGTAGAAGACCAGTGCCAACCCCGTGCCGGGCTTGTGTGGAGGCGCCCAGGGGCCTGGGTGTCCTTGCTGCTGAGACGGCGTTGGGCTCCATCCCGTGGGCTGGCTCCTGGGCCAGCGTGGGGACCCTGGAGGGTCGGGCCGAGGAGCCAGCGGCCTCCATTCTTCTGGCTGTAGCACTTCTGGCTGCTGGTCCTGTCGCGGGGGCTGGTGGGCATCGGCGAGGCCAGCTACTCCACCATCGCACCCACCATCATCGGCGACCTCTTCACCAAGAACACGCGCACGCTCATGCTGTCCGTCTTCTACTTTGCCATCCCGCTGGGCAGGTGAGGGTCCCCGCGCGCGCCCCGGTACCCCCGTCCCCGAAGTTGGCGCTCTGCGACCCGGATGCGCGGTGGCGGCCAGCAGGTGGGGTGGGCGGCCGGCTGCCCCCGGGCTGGTGAGCACACCGTCCCCCGCGCTGTCTCGTCTGCAGCGGCCTGGGCTACATCACGGGCTCCAGCGTGAAGCAGGCGGCTGGAGACTGGCGCTGGGCCTTGCGGGTAAGGACACCCCAGCCTGGGGTCCGTGGATCTGTGCGCACGGGGAGCTGGGGGGCCAGACCCAGTGGCCCTGCGGCCTCAGGGCCCCAGGACGGGACAAGGGACTCTCCCACGTGTCAGGAAGTTCCAGGTCCGCGAAGGCGCATCCTGCTCGAGCCTGGCGCTGTGTGAGGGCAGGGCTGAGAGGAGACCTCTGTGTGGGGCCCCCCGGGGGTCTGGAGCCCCTTCCTGTCCCGAGGGAGGATTCAGGCAAGTCTGCCAAGGCCCCAGGACAGTGCAATCGGAGGAAACAGAGATCCCCAGTCTCGCAGAGCAACGGAAGCTTAAGACAAAGTGTTTTTTCCTCAAAAGCAGGAAGGAAGCAGCCTCCGTGGAATTTCTTGACGGGGCGCATGGAGAGGAACTCCCTCCGCCCTGGGCTCGCGGGGGTGGGGACGGGCCTCCCTGGGCTCCAGCTGCCGGAGGGGCTGGTGTCTTGGAATGCGGGCCGCCAGGGTGTCCTCCTCCACCCGGAAGGGCCCGGGGCCCGTGGCGGCTCTGTTCCCGGCGACGGGGCAGACCCACCCGATCCCTTAGCTGGGGCTTCATGGCAGCCAGAGCCCCGGCCCCCAGGCCCCAGCCTCGATTCCAGAGTCTGTCAGGCTGTCTTTGCACGCGTTCGTCCGCCCGGTGGTCAGTTCGCTCTCCTTCCGCCCCCTCCCACCCCGGCCCTCCTGGGGGCTTGCTCCTGGCGAAACAGTGACAGCCCCCTGGGCCCTGGGGCCCCACCTGCCTGACCTACTCCTGCCCTACTAGGTGTCCCCCATCGTGGGCATGATCACAGGAACACTCATCCTGATCCTGGTCCCGGCCACCAAGAGAGGCCACGCTGACCAGCTCGGGGGGCAGCTCAAGGTGCGGACCTCGTGGCTCCGAGACATGAAGGCCCTGATCCGCAAGTAAGCACTGGCCATGAGGGCTCTGGCAGAGTGGGGGGGAGGGGGGAGGGGCCCCCCAGCACGGCCCCCCCTGCTCCCTGCTGCTCACGGTGCTCACTGGGGCCCCTGATGCTTATCCCTGCAGCCTGAGCCTGAGGGGGAGCGGGGAGGGCTGCTGGGGGGGGGGCCCGGCTCCGCATGACGTCCTGGCCTCTCCCCAGCCGCAGCTACGTCTTCTCCTCCCTGGCCACGTCGGCCGTGTCCTTCGCCACAGGGGCCCTGGGCATGTGGATCCCGCTGTACTTGCACCGAGCTCAGGTCGTGCAGAAGACGGCAGACACGTGCAGCAGCCCGCCGTGCGGGGCCAAGGACAGGTAGGGCCGGGCGGGGGGTAGCCGTGCCCGGCGCCGCCCCCTCCGCCCCCCCCCCCAGCCTTGCCCCCCCGGCCAACCCACGGCTCCTGCCCTCTGTCCCCACAGCCTCATCTTCGGGGCCATCACCTGCTTCACTGGCTTCCTGGGTGTCGTCACGGGGGCGGGAGCCACGCGATGGTGCCGCCTGCGGACCCAGCGGGCCGACCCCCTGGTGTGTGCCGTGGGCATGCTGGGCTCCGCCATCTTCGTCTGCCTCATCTTCGTGGCTGCCAAGAGCAGCATCGTGGGTGCCTACGTGAGTGTGACGGGGGTGCGCAGGTGGTGGGGCGAGCGGGCCCCCTCCCCTTGGGGGGGAGCGGGCTCAAGTCCGCTGCCTGCCCTGCTCCCTCCAGGGCCCGTCCAGGCCACCGGCACGCCTTGGGGTCCTCCTGGACCTTGTCAACTGCTCTGAGCCTGAGGAATTTCTCCTGCTGAGAGATGTGGGGCCCCCAGGGGGGTGTGGGGGCTTGGGGGGGCTCCCTGCTGTCAGTCAGGGTGCAGGGAGCAGCGTGAGGCTGCTGGGGGTGGGGGGCCCTGACGGCTGCCCGGTCTCTCCTGGGCAGGTCTGGGGACAGCACGGGGCTGCTGGGGGTGGGGGTGAGGGGCCCTGACGGCTGCCCGGTCTCTCCTGGGCAGGTCTGGGGACAGTGCGGGGCTGCTGGGGGTGGGGGGCCCTGACGGCTGCCCGGTCTCTCCTGGGCAGGTCTGGGGACAGCACGGGGCTGCTGGGGGTGGGGGTGAGGGGCCCTGACGGCTGCCCGGTCTCTCCTGGGCAGGTCTGGGGACAGCGCGGGGCTGCTGGGGGTGGGGGGCCCTGACGGCTGCCCGGTCTCTCCTGGGCAGGTCTGGGGACAGCACGGGGCTGCTGGGGGTGGGGGTGAGGGGCCCTGACGGCTGCCCGGTCTCTCCTGGGCAGGTCTGGGGACAGCGCGGGGCTGCTGGGGGTGGGGGTGAGGGGCCCTGACGGCTGCCCGGTCTCTCCTGGGCAGGTCTGGGGACAGCGCGGGGCTGCTGGGGGTGGGGGTGAGGGGCCCTGACGGCTGCCCGGTCTCTCCTGGGCAGGTCTGGGGACAGCGCGGGGCTGCTGGGGGTGGGGGGCCCTGACGGCTGCCTGGTCTCTCCTGGGCAGGTCTGGGGGCAGTGTGGGGCTGCTGGGGGTTGCGGCGGGGGGGGGGCCCTGACGGCTGCCTGGTCTCTCCTGGGCAGGTCTGGGGACAGCGCGGGGCTGCTGGGGGTGGGTGTGGGGCCCTGACGGCTGCCCGGTCTCTCCTGGGCAGGTCTGGGGGCAGTGTGGGGCTGCTGGGGGTTGCGGCGGGGGGGGGCCCTGACGGCTGCCCGGTCTCTCCTGGGCAGGTCTGGGGACAGCACGGGGCTGCTGGGGGTGGGGGTGAGGGGCCCTGACGGCTGCCTGGTCTCTCCTGGGCAGGTCTGGGGACAGCGCGGGGCTGCTGGGGGTGGGGGTGAGGGGCCCTGACGGCTGCCCGGTCTCTCCTGGGCAGGTCTGGGGACAGCGCGGGGCTGCTGGGGGTGGGGGTGAGGGGCCCTGACGGCTGCCCGGTCTCTCCTGGGCAGGTCTGGGGGCAGTGTGGGGCTGCTGGGGGTTGCGGCGGGGGGGGGCCCTGACGGCTGCCTGGTCTCTCCTGGGCAGGTCTGGGGACAGCGCGGGGCTGCTGGGGGTGGGTGTGGGGCCCTGACGGCTGCCCGGTCTCTCCTGGGCAGGTCTGCATCTTTGTTGGGGAGACACTGCTGTTCTCTAACTGGGCCATCACCGCGGACATCCTCATGGTGAGGCAGAGTTCCCTCGTGACAACCCGGGCCTCTTGTCTCCGGGGGCAGCTGGAGAGGGCGGTGAAGGGACGGGAGGCCAGAGGGGCTGGTGGGGGGGTGGGCAGGAAGCCAGGCGGCGGGGAAGGTGGGCCTGGAGGCAGGGAAGGGATCAGGCTTCGGGGCTGAAACCGGGGGCTGGGCCAGTGGGAGGGACGGGCGTGGGACTGGCGGGGAGGGGGACGTGTGCAGGCTCGGCGTGGCTGGGAGGCCGGCAGTGCCAGGCTAGCCCCCTCCCCCGGCCTGAGTTCCACAGGCCCTGCCCTCCCAGCCCAGCTCGGGTCCCAGGCGCGCCTGCCCGAGGGCCGGCGGCTGGGCCGGGTGGACAGAGGCCGTCTTCACAGGGCCAACAATGGGTTCCAGACCAGCCAGCCGGGCACAAAGGGCCGTCTGAGCAGTGGCGGGGGCTGTGTCCCTGGAGAAACCGGGAGGGGGTGCGGCCCCGCTAACTTGCTGTCTCTGAGGGGTGGCGGTTTGGGGGTAGGGTGACCGCTGCTCCTGTTCCCAGGGATCCTCCCAGCCAGGGCCAGGAGGGGTGTGAGGAGGGCACGCGGGGTCTACGGTGGGGAGAGTCCAGGAGCCGCCAGGGCAGACCTCCTGGGGGTCACGTGGGGGTTGGGCCACTATATGGGACAGCCGGAGAGATCAGAGTCTGCCTGGTGCCGGGGGCCCTGCCAGGTCTCCAGGAAGCCTGCCCTGTTCCACCTCCATCGGTGGGCCGGGGGACACGGGGGAGGGGGGGTCTGACTCAGCCCTGTGGCCCAGCGTGGAGCCAGGCAGGTGGCAGGGGGGAGGTGAAGCCGTTGGTGCTGGGCAGGACCCCTGTGCTTGCCTCCGCCCCCCAGGGGCGGCCCCAGCTGCAGGCAGGGTTTGGGTCCCAGGGAAATCACGTCCCATTTTATTAAGTGTCACAGCCACATGACTAATCAGTGCTGGAAACGGGGCCACGCGATCCCATCGGATGCAGCTGCCCTTCCCCCAGCCCTGTTACAAGGGTCCCCGAGGGCGTGGCCGCTGCGGGGACAGGGGGGCCCTGCATACTTGGAGCTGGGCTCTGGCCTGGGGAGCTGGGGGCACCAGTGGGTGGGAGTGGAGGCCGGTCCAGGCAGACCAGCTTCACCCCCTCCCCTGCCAGCCTGGGCCTTGCTGGGTCTTCCTGGGGAGAAACCCGTGTGGCCTTCAGCTCACGGGCATGTGAACCCAAGGCCAGGGTTCTGGTCCCGGCGCTGCCGCGGCCCGTGTGTCACCTGTGTGCCCTGGGCCTCAGTTTCCCAGGACCATGGCACCCAGCACAAGCCCCGTGCAGAACCTCGAGCGGCCTGTCCTCCGGCGTGGGGCGGGGGCAGGGGGATGCGGTGGCCCCGGGGACGTGGCCTCTGACCTGCTGCCTCTCGCACAGTACGTGGTCATCCCCACGAGACGGGCCACGGCTGTGGCCCTGCAGAGCTTCACGTCGCACCTGCTGGGGGACGCCGGGAGCCCCTACCTCATCGGCTTTGTGAGTAGGGGCGAGGCCGGGTGGGGGCGGCTTCGGGAGGCGCCCCCTGACGCGTCCCCGCCCTCACAGATCTCCGACCTGATCCGCCAGAGCACCAAGGACTCCCCACTCTGGGAGTTCCTGAGCCTGGGCTACGCCCTCATGCTCTGCCCCTTCGTGGTGGTCCTGGGCGGCATGTTCTTCCTGGCCACGGCCCTCTTCTTCCTGGGCGACCGCGCCAAGGCCGAGCAGCAGTGAGTGGGCCGGGTGGGCTGCCGGGGGGAGTGGGGGGGGCGGGTGCCCGCAGGTCCGCCTCCAGTTTTCTGACTTCTCTCTCTTTTCCTCTTCACTCCTGCCTCTTCTCTCCCCACCCCTGGGCTCTCCCACCTTCCCCTGGGGCTGACGAGGTCCCTGCCCGGCACGTCCGGCCAGCCGGCCCCCGAGATGCGATGCGCCAGAGCAGTGCCCGGGCCCGGCCGCAGCTGATCCGCCACCTTGACCCCCGCCCGTCTCTCCCCCAGGGCGAACCAGCTGGTGATGCCACCCGCACCCGTCAAAGTCTGAGGCCGTGAGTGCAGCCGGGTGGAGTGGCCCTGGGGGGTGGGGCGGGGTCAGGGAGCACCTTGCAGGGCCCTGGGGAATGTTCTGGAAGCAGGAACAGCTTCTCCAAAGGCACCTCCTTCGCTGGGCACGTTCCACTGACCCTGGGCTCGGCCCGCTTCTCTAGAACTGTTGCCCGAGTTGACCGGTGGGTCCGGGGGGCGGGGGTCCAGGTCAGGACTGGCAGAAAGCCCCTGCTCTACCCTCCCAGCGCCGGGCAACTTCGAATTTGACCTCACCCTGGGCTTGGCCTCCAGGGGCCACGCTTCCCAGCAGTGCAGGATCCAGGGTCACCACCCCCATGTCCCCTGCTGCCCCCAGAGCCCTGAGAAAGGCCTCTTTCTTCAAACGGCAGGGAGCCCCGCCTGTGACCTGGCTTCTCTCTCTAGGTGCCCCCAGGATGGCGAAGAGACCGTGCCGTCGCCCTACCTGGGAGGCGTCCCAGGGCATCCCGGCCCTGCCGGGCAGACGCGAAGCTTTCTATGTGACCCGAGGCTGGGCACCCACCCTCTCTGGTGCGGGCCTGCCGAGTGGCCGTGGCACCAAGAGGCCGCGTCCTCAACTGACGTGGAAGGCTGCGTGTGGGGGAGCCGCACGGACGGACAGACTCCCAGCCGCTGGGGCCCAGGGAGGACGCAGCCCCCAGCGCGTGTGTGGGGAGAGCCTGGGGCGTCACCACCTTACATGGTCCTGGGCGGCTGGACTTTCCCACGTGGCAGCTTTGGAGACCCTGGACTGCACGGAGAAGGGGCGGCCCAGGCCTCGGGGCGGATCTTCAGGCTCTGACCTCGGGGGTGCTGCTGGACACTGGTCCCTGCTGCCGGGGCTGGCGCTCGGCCTGGCGGTCTCCTAGGTGAGGGCCACCCAGGCGGGGACCCGACCGCACACCCTGTGCCCACGGTGCCCAGGGCACCTCCACTCCCACCGCCCCTCCCCCCCACCCCCCGCCCCGCCACGTGCACTTGCACACCCCTGCCCCCGCTCCACACACGCTCCCCGCACACTGGCTGAAATCAAGGTGGCGGGTAGGAGACCCCAAGAGCCAGCCTAGGCGACGCTTTGCCCCGTAGTTCCCGCCGGCGTGGCTTCAGTGTGTGCAAGCTAGCAGGCACCTGCTCCTCACCCAGCTCTGGGGTACCTGCGAGGGGGTGGGACCCCCAAAGACCAGCCTGGCCGCCTCCCACCCCAGCCTCAACCGGGGCCCCAGCGATGTTTTCTTGTTGTACAAGAACCAGGTCCAAGTTCGCCTCCTCTTCCTTCCGGAAGCCAAACTCCTCCTTTATTTTTTAGAGCTGCTGATTGTGAATCTCAGAGTCTTAAGAGAAAAACCAAATATATTCCTCTTGTAAATGAAGGAATAAACCTATTTAAATCATGGCCCGCTGGCTCCCCCAGCAGAGCAGCCCGGGGGCGGGGGACACGGGGCACCACGCGCTCCCTCCGGCTCGTTTGTGAAGATCACGGTGAAAACACTGGGGTCTCTGGGGCGGGGCCCGCGCTCAGGGCTTCCGGGCCTTCCTGAGCTGCGCTTTCTTCCTCTTGGCCCCGCTCTGGAGGAGGCTGGGGCTCCTGCTGGCCAAAGACAGCCTGGCCTTTTTCCGCGGCAGCGCGGACTGTGGGGACTTGCCGGAGACCCCCTTTTCGGGCAGATCCTTCTGAGGCTGCTTCTTGCCAGCAGGCTCCACGGGGGACACGGGAGCGGCCCCGTTCACCTGGGACAGCTTCCGCTTTTTCTTCAGCTTTGGGGTCTTGGCGGGGGTGCCGGGGCCCGTGATGGCGGCGGCGGCGGGGTCCGGGGCCGGCCTCTGCTTCGCCTGGGCCTGGGCGGGCACCGTGGCCTTCCTCCTGTGCCTCCTCTTCTTGCCTGTGCTGGGGGGCTGCTGCTCACCAGCGGCTGCAGGCCTGGCACCCTCCTCTGGCGCGGGACCCTCTGACTTAGGCTTCTTGCGCTTCTTTGTTTCTGGCAAGAATCCTTTCTTCTTCCTCTTCGTGCTAACGGGGTTCTGCGTGACGCTGGGGACTTCCTTGGCCTCCTTCTTCGCTGACTTGGGGCGCCTGCAAGGGAGCAAAATGAGAGAAGGGAACCCACCCCTGTGGAACGGAGGGACAAAAGCTGCCCAAGAGCTCCCCCGGGATAACGCACACTACGAGGGTCCCGCGGGCCCCCACTGGACTGTGAGGGCCCTCGTGGCCTGCCAGGACCACCCTGAGGCACACGCCCCAGGAGGGCCCCCCCCCTCCCGCTGCCCGGCACGTACTGGACTCCCAGCGCCTTCATGGCCTGCCAGTAGAGGTCGTAGAGGCGGCTGGACCCGGCCGCACACTCCCTCTGCTGCAGACTCTGCTGCTTGCTCTGCAGCACGCCCAGGACGGCGGTCAAGTCCACGGTCAGCTTCTGCGGGGACAGGGAAAAGGGTGGCCGCAAAGGTGACGGGAGGCAGGGCCTCTGCCTGGCTCTGGGTCCCCAGTCCTGCCACCCCTCCTGCCTGTGCATCAGGCCTCCGTCACCTGGGAGGGAAGGAGAGCCCCCTCCCGCAGCCAGAAGGCCCCACCCCTTCCTCGACCCCCCTCAGGCCTCTCTCTGCCCAGAGCCCCCCTGTGCCCTCCCTGCCACGCAGCGAATGGATTAATTTTGTAACCCACTGCCCCCCGGGTACACCTGTGGTCTGCGCAGCCTTGGCCCAGGAGTCTGCTCCCCGAGACGCCCTGCCAGCGGGCTCTGACCAGCATCCTCGCTAAGGACTCCTGGACCCTCCCCCCCACCCCCCAGGGCTGGACTTGGAGAACCACTCACCCCCAGCTCCTGGCGGCCCATAAGCGCCTCGCTCGCAGGCCCACCCCTCCCCAGGCCCAGAAACGTGCTGGCCAGGACCCTCCTCACGTCCTCCCGTGAGTTCGGCTCACCCCGACCCTGCCCATGCTCCCCGCCCCCACCTCCTGGTGAATGGTCCTGAAGAGGGTGTTGAGCAGCCCCAAAGACGACAGTTCCTTCTGATGCTCCGACTTGGTCTGCGCCTCACCCAGCGTCCGCAGGTTCTAGGGGGAGAGACGGCCAGCTGAGCCGCTCTGCAGGACTGCCCACTGGACCCTGGACCCCGGACCCCGAGGGAGGGGAGGTCTCGGGGTTGGGGGCAGGGCAGCCCGACCCCTCCCCCCGAGGCTCAGGGCCCCAGAAAATCACCCTGGACGGGAATATGGGCGGCAACCCCGCCCCCACCGTGGCCCTCACCTCCGTGACCTTCGCCAGGATCTGGCTGACCAGCTGCTCCCACTCAGGGTCATCAAAGCACACCCGCAGCTCCCGTGTGGGCAGGGCCTTCTGGAGCAGCAGGCAGGCCTGGGCCTGGGGGGGGTGCGGTCACGGGGGCTTCAGCGTGCAGGCCCCGAGCTTGAGAAGCCACTGCTGCGGGTCCCACCTGCCCGGCCCTGCAGCCCTGGCCTCAGCAGCCACCTGGGCCCGGCCCCCACCAGGAGCAGAGACGGCCCCCGTGGCACAGAGGGAGCAGCTGGGACAGCACCCGGCCCTCTCACTCGCTCAGGGCCATCTTCCTCCGGGCTCACAATCCCCTGTCCCACCCATCCAGGCCCGGGGACAGCTAGAGGCCTCGGCCGCAAAGGTCAGAGTGTGTGTGTGGAGGAGCCCGAGGGTTCAGGCCACGGGATGTGGCCGTGGTGGGAGCAAAGCCTCCCCTTTCCCCGTGACCCTGTGCACACGGCGGGGCAGGGGCTGACCAGGTCAAAGGGGCAGGGGTGGGCCTGCCCTAGCCTGGGCACTTCCTGGGCCTCACAAACACCCAGCCAATGGTGAGTCATGGGGGGTAAATCAGGCCTGGGGCCGGGACCTGGGAAGTCCCTACCTGATGGCGGGGCCGCGCTGGGCCCGTCACGTGCTGGATCACGACGGGCAGCAGGCTCTTACACAGCACCTATGGAGGAAGTGACAGGCCGGTGAGGTGGGGCCTGGGCTGAGCAGGGGCCCCGGGGGCGGGCCGGCCCCTATACTCACCGGGTGCCGGGAAAAGAGACTGAGGAACATAGTGACGGTGAGCGGACTGTTGCGCCTGGTCAGGAAGGAGGTCAGCGCTGATGAATAGATCGGGGTCACGAGGCTCAAATCCAAGCCGCCGGCAGCCTGGGCCACCTGAGAGAGAGCCCGTGTGACGCAGGGCAGAGGGTCCCCGGTACGGGGCAGAGCCCGGACCGCCTTCGGAAGGCTGAGAGCTGGGTCCCCGGGAGTCGTGGCCTCCACTCCCCATCTGTGAAACAGGCAGGCGGCCCCGGCCGGCTGCCTGGGTGCGCCGTGGGCTGTGACTTCCGGGGCGGGGCCCACTCACCTCGGGGCCCTTGGGCTGGGAGCCGGCCTTCTCCTTCTTGGGGGCCTTGCACACAGGCTTGCCGGCAGCGTTGCCTTTCAGGACGCGGAGCAGGTACAGGGCTGCGTTGAAATAGTAGAGGGACACGGCGGCGTCGGCCTGGCGGCCGGCCTGCTGCACCAGCCGCTCCACCTGGGCGTACAGGGTCCCCACGAGGCGTCCCACGTCGTGGCAGTAGTGCCGGGAGCGGCACAGGTGGTGTCTGTGGGGCCATGGGGGGAGAGCCGGTCACCACACCTCCGCCACCCTCCCTGCCGAGAACAGGGACGCGACCAAAGCTGCAGGGGGCGGCCCAGGGCCACCTGCATTTGCCGAGCACGAGCCAGAGAAACCAGCCCCCAGGGACAAGGCTGCACCACGGGAAACCCGGTCCACATCTCCCGTCTGCCCCCATCCCCGTGGGAGAGTGGCCCCTGAGCCCTAACATGAGGGTCGGTGTCCTCGGGGGAAGAGAAGTAGGTCACTCAACCAGCTCAGCGCTGCCCAGACAGGTGGCAGGGACAGCCAGGAAGCGTCACCTGGGGCACTGTCTGTCCCGCTCTCCCCCATTCCTCTGTGACCTAAGCTCCGCATCTCGCGTCTAAGCTAGGCCGCGTCTCTGCTCCGGAAGGCAGGTCTGCACCCCCGACCTGTGTCGTCTCTCTTGCCGGGCCCCCTGCTCCGGGACGACCCACCCACTCATCGTCCCTTCCTAAACGCAAACTATCCCTCCGGGAGCTCCTGCTGATGAGAACAGCTCCGTGGACCCCCAACACTGATGGGCTCCGGGCCACCAGGCCTTCCTCCACCTGTGTGTGACCAGCTCCTGTCGAGACCACCTTCCCTGCCCTGCCTGGGGCCTCCAGGCCTGAGGACCCCTTTCCCAGCAAGGGTTCCCTGGTACCTCAAGAGGGGCCCCTGGGCCCCACCACTCCGTGCTCCGGTCTCCCACCCGCCCCCTGCCACAGCCCCGGGGTGTCACTGCTGGACCATCGGTCTGATTCCTCCATGTGGGGACCCCGAGGGCAGGGAGTGGTCCCCAGGACCACGGTTCTGGCAAAGAGCGGGCGCCAGGAGGGACGCGGGACAGCTGAGCGAGAGGGCCGGCGCTCACGTGAAGATGCGGGCTGTCTTGTGCAGGAGATCCTGCTCCTGCTTGGTGCTGCTGGTGCGCATGCTGCGCCGAATGACGTCCAGCAGGGGCTCGAGCAGCTCCAGCACCAGCGGGCTCTCCGGCTGCTTGGTCACCAGCACCTCGATCAGGTCCAGGACCTGCGGCCAGGACGGGGCGGGCTCAGCGGGCACAGGGACATCGCGGGGAGGGCGGGCCACGCGACACTGGGGGCTCTGGGGCTCACCCGGATCTGGAAGTCTCGCCGGAGAACCTTCTCCTTCCGTAGCTTATCCTTCTCGTCCTTCCGGGCCTGGATGCGCAGCTTCTGCTCGGCGAAGAGGCTGGCCAGGTTCTGGTCCAGGGCCATCATGGCCTCGTCCCCCAGCTCGTCACCGTCGTCGTCGTCGTCCTCACCGTCCACCGTGCCCTGACGCACGACGCCCGTGAGCGGCTGGCCTCTGGGTACGGACGCGGGCCCCCCCCCCCTCCCCGCCCCGCCGCTCACCAGCGCCTTTCCCGCCCGCAGCACCGCCATCAGCTGCTCCCGGAAGCCCTGGTCCACGTCCGCATCGCGGTCCTCCTCCTCACTGTCGTCACTGTCCTCACCACTGTCCTCTTCACCGGCCGAGGCCCTGTCGTCCTCGCCGTCGGAGCTCCTGTCCTGCGGGGCCACTGTGCTGTACCTCCGGTCTCCCACGCGCGTCTACACATCCGCCTGCCCCACCTGGCCCCACGCTGGCACGCACCTCTGCGCCCTCCAGCTGCTCCTCCGAGCCGTCCGTGACCACCACGCTGTCCTCGTCCGCATTCTTCTCGGGGTTCAGCACCTGCAGGGATTCCCAGACGGCTGCCCCATCGCAGAGCCTTTACCCTCCCCAGATCTCCAACCACACCCTGTGCGATCTGGGCCAAAAGGTCCCTATTTCAGGGAGGAAAATGGGGCCCGAGAGAGAAGGCCACGCACCCAGCACCCACACCCAGGGGCCCTCGGTGCACCCCAGGGAACGGCCCATGTGTGCAGTGGCGGTCTGAACACATTACAGTGACACCGACGGGACAGAAGGGCAGCCGAGATGCAGCCTGGTGCTCGCAAGGCCCCATCCCGGGGCCCATTTGCCCAGAGGCCCCAACTTACATCCAAGATTAGCTGCAGGGCACGTGGGGTCAGGTGGGAACAGATGTGGCTGAACACACTGCGGGCCACCTGGCGCATCAGGTGGCTGGGCTGGGCCAGGAGGGCCAGCAGGATCTCCACCAGCACCTCCACCCACGGCGGCTCCTGGGGGTCTGCAGACGGGACAGGCTGAGCCTGGGCCGGCCCCGCCACCCCCCCCCCATTCATGGTTCATGCCCCGCCCCCTGCCCCGGGGACAGTGACCCACTGGTGGCCTTGGAGCGGGTCCTGCGTGTCTTCTCCCCCAGGCTCTTCTTGATGCACGTCTGGATGTCACCCAGGAGGTCACAGCTCTCTGTGGGGGACTGTGGTAGGGCGAGGACAGAATCAGAAACCGGGCCCGTTCCAGGCCTTGTTGAGCCAGGGGAGGGGCTGGTCAAGCGGGAGCAGTTGGTGTTGCATGGGACCCCCAGCCTGCCTCAGCCAGTCCCTCACCGGGACCCCGGGAGCCACATGAAGCCATGGAGTCTGACGAGGTCAGCCAGCTCAGGGTCGCCACAAACCTGTCCCAGCTGGATCCCCAAAGCTAGATTTTCCTCCCACGCCTACCTCCACACTGTTACAAAGTACCCAAATTTATTAACCTGAGCGAATTCAAATCCAGTTTAACCCCACCTGCCCGGCTAAGCCCGGACTGCAGCCACTGCCCAGTGAGTTGGGGGGCCCGAGATGGTCAGTGTGACTGTGGTACCAGAAAGGCAGACGAGAGCCCAACACCCGGCCCTTTATGCACCTCACTCCTCGTCCAGCTAAGAGGCCCTGGGGTTGGGCAGGCGTCTAGCGTGTCCCGTAACCAGCAGGGGAGGGGGGGCCCCTGCTGCCACGCATTCGAGGGGCACCGTGGCCACCACGCACACACACAACTCGCCTACAGGCCACGCTCAGAGCGTCTGCAGCCTGGAAGCAGAAACCACCACCACAGCCCAGCAGCCAGAGGCAGGAACCCCGACCCCACCCCGTGGCCTGGGAAGAAAAAGCTCCTGAGAAACCAGAGGGAGCAGGAGGGTCACAAGTTGCCGGCACAGAAAGGGAGACAATGGATCTAGAGACACCTCGGTCTGGCGTACGAGAACCAACGTGGGGACGCAGCGACGCGGCACACGACCGCGGGCTGGGCGGCGACAGGAACACACGCTAACCCCACCGGCCTCCCTGGATTCCCGCGGGAGAGGCTGCAGGAGCACAGGCGGGACCTTGTCCTCGGGCATCAGAGAGGACAGCAGCGCCCCTGGGGACAGGCCTGCCCAGAGTCGGGCCCTCCCGGGAAGGAGGCACTTTCCCCTCCACGCCCACCACCTCTGCTCAGTGAGGCAATGCTGGGGGGCCTGGGGGGGCCGTGCGGTCAGACCTGGTATCTGAACCCCCGCCAACAGCTGTGTGTGTGGCCTGAGCGCTACTCGCCCCACCAGTCGGCGGGGCGGAGGAGGGGGGTCACAGATCAGAGACGCCGCACGGAGAGCTCAGGACACAACTGGCCATGAGGTGCACGGAGCGACTCTTCTCGGGCTGTGGTCCACCCAGAGCACCCCCCACCCCCCGCCCCGTCGGGAGGAAAGCTGTGGTGCCCCAGACCCCAAGTGCCATCCATACCTTGAAGAGGTAGATGCCCACCAGGAGAAGCAGGTGCTGGAAGGCGGCGGCCTTGGCCCCGGCCCCCGAGGAGGTGGCCTCCAGTTCCCGCACACTCTGCAGCATCCTGGGGGGAGCCGGGCACGCTCTCAGGCCGCTGCCCTCCGGACCCCAGGGCATCCCACCGGCCCCCCGGGAAACCCCACCCCCTCACCGGTCCCAGGCCTGGCGCTGCTGCGCCGTGAAGGGCGTCAGGGCGGCCACGTTCCGGCTGTGGTTCAGCAGCGAGTCTGCAAACCGGACCAGGCGGTAGGTCCAGGGCTGGCTGTCCTGGGTCTGCTCGGGCGCCTGCCTGCACTGGGTGCTGAGGGTCTGCAGCAGGCTGGGGGAGTGCAGGGGCCGGGGTCACCAGCCGGGCCGAGGGCTCTCGGGGCCACCAGCCCGCCCTGCCCTCTCCACAGCCGCCCACCTGAAGAAGGCGCTGCCGACCACCTCCCGCGTCCGACTCTCCAGAGGAAAGGAGAACCGCTGCTCGGTCTCTGGGATCTGGGACGTGGGCTTCTTCGCTTCGAAGAACGAGTGGAAGAAGCAAAACCTGTGGGGGTGGGGGGAGCACAGGTCTCAGCGGCCCCCTCCCACGAGGGCACCACCCAGGGCCTGGTGGCAGAGAACGTCTCCCAAGTCTGGACCTCCCGCTGAACATAACCGGGCCCGAACCGGGAACAGAAGCAGGATCTGGCCCTTGGAACGGAGGCGGACCCGCAGCTGCGTCCCACCAAGTCACAGCACGGGCTCTGCACACAAGGGCTGCGTGAGGCGGCAGACGAGGCCAGTGCGGGGGGCTTCCCTGACATCGCCGACGCCTGTGGCCCCCCAGCTCCACACTCCCGGGGTCCCCTCCTCACGGGGCCTCTCAAGGATGTTCCCCAAACCCCCTCTGCCTAAGGGGCAAGAATGGCCGGCCTCCACCCGACGACCTGACCCGAGCCTTCTGGATCCAGGAAGACCATATTCTTGGTCCCCCTCCAGGGAGCTGGGGACAGAGCCTGCTCACACCTGGCCACCTCCTCAATCACATCCTCCTCCTTCTCCACGTGCAAGGTGTCCACGATGCTGACCAGGCGCAGGATGAGCCACTTCCGCAGCCGGGACACAGCTCGCTCGGGCCTGGTGGGGGAGAGCCAGGTAGGGAGCCACTCAGAGACAGCACAACAGTCCTCCTCTGCCCCTCCCCGCAGACAGACCAACATCCCCCCCGGCACGGGAAAACAAGGGGAAACAGAGGCCTTCCTTGGGAGCCATGGCTTGGCTGCGGCCCTTTCTTCCCTGCCCCCACCCGGGCCCCAGGCCCTGGGCCCGAGCTCTGGGCTCAGCGGGCCCACTCACACGTGCAGCGAAGCATCCTGGGCTTTCTTCTGGTTGCTGGTGCTAAAGTCCACCAAGGAGTCCAGATCGGGCTGGAGAAACATGGTCCGTAGCCAGGCCACATAGCCCTTGAGGGCGGGGGGACTCAGGAACCGCACGGCCCTCCAGAAGGTAGGCAGGACAGGAAGGCCCTGGTTGGTGACAGAGGTGAAGGCCACCACCACCGCCAACTGCCGCTCGGGGTCAGCACGGCAGCCTTCCAGGAAGGCACCCACGTATTCGTTCATCTCCGGAGCAAACTTGAACTGGTTTGGGAGCTGCAAGAGTCAGGCGCAACACTGGGGTCATCCGCCAGGAGGGTCCCACAGCTCTTGTCCAACAGGCGCGCCTGAGGCCCGGCACGCCTCCTCCCCGCACACAGACAGGCCCCATCCGAGGGGCCCGGCCCCAGGAGGCCCCTCCTTCCCCCTTCTCACTGCACCAGGACGGGCTGTTGTCCAGGCTGGACCGAGGGTGTAGCAGAGTACGGGCTGGGCCACCAACCTGACCCGGGTCCACACCCAGCTCTCCAGCTCCTAGCTGTCACCGTGGGGCTCAAAACTGAGCACTTCCCTCGTGGGTGCACAACACATTTGCGTCACATTCACGACAACCGTCTGCACTGGGACGTGGGCCGCCCTCCGCTCTGGAGTTGGGCCCGCCCCCACAGAAGCATGAAGCTGGCGGTCCGGAGGGGAGGACTGCATCACAGCAGCACCTCCTGGGCACCTGGCGCGGTAACCTCCATGGGCTTTCCCCCTACTGTCCTCACAGCGGCCGAGGGGGACACGGCTCCTCTGCTCTCGGCCAGCAGACAAGCCCTGGCTCCTGACCCCGAACTCCTAATCGGCACCTGCTTCTCCCGTCCACTGCTTGGGCCTAGTGTGGGGCACACCAGTGGGGGACAAGGGCTCTCCCCAGCTGGGGTGGGGGAGGCCTGGGGGGCTGAGGGCTGCACGTGCCTCTGCCGAGGGGCCTGAGGCCCGAACTGACCCTGCCCAAACTCCATTCAGAGGGGGAGGCCTGGGGGAACTCAGGTAGCTCCCATCACCCAGAGGGAAGAGAACCCCAGTTCCCAAGCGAGACCATTGACACAGGAAGACCCCGGGATGTTGCAGCAAACCAGAAGCCGGCTGATCCCAGAGGCGGCCTGCCCCTCTTCCCCACCAGGAACCCCGGTGCCCCGCCCCTGCTGACAGTGCTGGGTTGCGGGGTGGTGGGGGGGGGGGATACCCACCTTAGCAGTGACCATGTGCTCCCCGAAATGCCGGATCAGGTCCCCCCGCATCACCAGGGGCAGCTGCTCTGCGGACAGCAGGGGCAGGGCTGCGCCCAGCAGGCGGAAACACAGGTAGCTGCGGGGTGCACGGCGGAGCCTGTCAGAGTCCAGCCGCCCTGGCGGACGGGGGGCCCCGAGCCCGCCCCGCCAACAAGCAGGGGAGGGGGCAAGGACGGGCACCACGCGCACCTGGCTGGCCAGGACTGCTTCTTCAGCAGCCCCTGCTCCACCACGTCCTTCCAGAACCGTGGGAACTTGCCCTCCTGCAGCGCCAGGCGGAGCAGGTCCAGAGCAACAGCCGGCAGCTTCCGCTCCTTCTTCACGGAGGCGGCGGCCATCTTCAGTACGCTCACCAGTCTGGGGACGGGGTGCGGGGACTCAGACGGCAGGAGCACCCCATCCACACCACCAACCTGTGCGGGGCCAGGGGCAGTGCCCTGCCCGCCCTGCCTGCCTGCCCGCCCCCCCCATACCTGGGGACGTTCTCATCGGAGAACAGGCTGACCGGTCCCACCAGCTCCTCCAGCTTGCGGGGCACCTTCTGCCGGGCCAGGAGGAAGAGCTCCAGGTGCTCGGGGGAGCCGAGCACTGAATTCAGGTCGGCTCTGAGGACTTTCGGCAGGATCTCCTGCAGCGTGGCCTCGGGGACCTGGGCACGGGAGGTGCGGATTGGGGGAGGGGCCCCCTCCCAGCATCCTTTGCCCTCCCCCTTCCACGCTCCCGTGAGGCCCTGACACAGTGCCAGTCTGAGGTGGCGCAGCCACGACCCACCACGAGGCATCAGCACCAGTACCAGGTGTTTAAAAGCTCAAACCCCCAATCCCAGGACACTGGGTTTTTAACAACTACCCAGCTGACGCTAATTGAGAGTCCTCTTAATTGTCCCTTGTTTTTTTCTGGATTAGCTCATTTGTTATACAAGGTGCCCTGAGTACACAGCTGAGATTTGAAGCCTGGTCCTCCTAGCTCTGGGGCCAGGACTATGCCAGTCTTTGTCTTGTCCTCGGGAGCAAAGAGTTCCAGGGACTAGCCCGCCTCCATGTCCCAGGCAGGGCAGCAGAGACCTGGGGGGCCAGCTCTATCCAAAACAACAACGGCAAGCACGTTTAATGTACTTGCCACGTGCCAGGGACTGTTCTAGAACCGCACCGTCCAACACGGCAGCCCCCGGGCTCTTAGAACGGGCTGACCTAAGTCGAGACGCGTATTAAGTATAACCTACACGCTGGATTCCGGAAACTCGATGGAGAACGTAAGATAACTCTGCAACCTTCTGCACTGATGGCGTGCTCAAACAACACGTTAAACACGTTAGGTTCACTAACACACGTCGCTAAACTACGCTCGCTCCCGTTTCGCTCTTTAATTCAGGTCCCAATCAACGTCAAGTTGCACGCTCTCACGATTCTGCAGGCCGATGCTGTTCGAGGGCATTCTGATGCTTCCTCTCTGTGCTCGGGTACCAGGGAGCGCTACCCTAGGCCCCGAGCTGTGAAGCCCGTACCTCCGACAGGATGTCCACCAGGGCCTTCTGGGGCTGCTCCTGCAGGTGGTTGTGGTGCTGGGCCAGGGTCTGCAGCAGCTTCACTGACTTCATCAGCGCCTCTGAGTCCTGGCGCCCACAGGGGACAGGGCGTGAGGAGGGCGTGCCGCTGTCGCCCCAACCCCCCGTCACTCCCCAGCCAGCGCAGTCCCCCGCCAAATCTCCTACCTTCACCAGCCTGCCTGACTGAAAGAGGGCGAGCACCCCAAACAGGTTTGCAAACAGAGCAGGTCTCATCGTTGCCTGGAAAGGAATTTCAGGCGCGAGTGAGAAGGGCCCAGTGTCCCCACCCAGGGGCTGAGATCCCCCTAAAGCCGCTAACTCTCACCTTCTTGACCTTCTGCAGGTCGTGCTTCTCTTGTATCTGCTGCAAAATGCTGCACAAGGGGATGTCTTCGAAAGACTGTAACAGCTGGCGGGAGGGGGGGGGTCGCGACAGGGGTCAGGGGGATGTCCAGCCCCACCCAACAGACCTCAGCCTCCTCCGACTCCCTTCAACTTCTGCCCAGAGGACCTGGGCCCCTGCCCCCACCCCAAGGCTGCCTCTGAGACTGCTTGCCGCACCTCCCCCCCCAAAAGAGTGTGGAGCAGCGGTGTGGAGCACCGCTGCTCAGATGAACCAGAATCTTGTCTCTCTGCCTCATGACCACCCCGGGTTCAGGAAGTACCTCCTCTGGCGCCTAGAATGCCTGAGACTCCCAGTCTGTCTCCACAGCCTGCTCTGAGCTCCCCCACGACCCTCCTAAAAGACTGGAACTTTATCCCTCGCACCTGCCCCCCACCTGCTCATTGCCCACGTTCCTCAAGGGGTGGCCTACGAGCTGAAAAGAGCCCTGAGCCTTGCCCAGGTCAGAACCCAGCCCAGAGCTGACTATGCCCAGCAGACGCACCCGGGGGGGGGGGGGGGGGGCTGGCCAACCCACTTACCATCCTCCTCCTCCACCTGACCGGGCTTCTCTGTACGCGGGCCTTGCTGAGGCACTTTCCACCTCCACGTGAGGACATTAGCCCGGTCCCCCCCACCCCACCGGCCCGCCCCCAGCTTCCGCTCAGACCACTGCCCTCCTCACCCCTCAGCCTCCGACCAGCACGGCTGGGCCCTTCCAGGAGCCACCGCCTCACCTGTGCCAGGGCCAGACTGTAGCAGGGCCGGGCGGTCTCTCGCCCGACCCCGAGCCCAGTGATGAGGCGCTTCAGGGCGTACTTCATCTCGGCTCCCTGCGGACCCAAGCGCATCCTCCAGTGTGGAGCCGTCCCGCGCGGGCCCACCCCCGCCCCTCGGGGCGCGCTCACCAGGGCACCCGGGCCCAGCTCCCGCCGCCGCCGCCGCCGCCGCCGCTTCTCCGCCGCAGGCACGCAGCCCCCTGCCCCGGGCCCCGCCACCGTACCTGGGGCCTCGCGCGCAGATACTCCAGCAGCTTCTCCGTGGCCTCCAGCCGCGTCTCCTGCTGAGGCTTCGCAATGTCCCAGAAGAAGTCCAGGAACTCGCGGCTGTGCTTCAGCAGGCCCTCACGGTCGGCGGGCCGGGCGCCGCTCTTGCTCGCCTCCCCGGGGGCCATGGGCTCGGCGACGTCCTGACTCTCCATCTCCGCCATGCTCCTCGAACACGTGGGCTCTGAAGACGACCTCTTCCGGGTCAGGTCGCCGCGCGTGCGCACTGGACTGACCGCGGGGGGCGGGGTCTCGTCGGGAGGGGCGGGGCCTATGGCGGCTGGGGGCGGGGCCAGCCCGGCCCGGGGACGGAGGGGCGGGGGGAACTTTCGCTACTGGGTTTAATCGGAGCGTGGATGGGAAGTTGTTGGAGGGTTTTATGCAAGGACTAGCCTTGATCCTATTTACATTTTTAAAAGATTGTTCTGTGGCTATGTGGGGAATGGATTGTCGGATTGCCGAGGGAGAAGCAGGAAGAACCGTTAGAGACAGACCGCAGTGTAATATGAAATGAGGTCAGATTCCAGCTAATTTGGAGCTGGTAAGGAGGGATGGATGTGAGGGAGCAGAAAAGAGAGCGATGCCAGGTTTGGGGCTAAAATAGCTGGGTAGATGGTGGTACCATCCACTGAGCTGGGGGAGGATTCTCTTTGCTGATCAAGGGTTCTACAAAATCAGACATAACTTTTCCAAGGGCAGGCGGGAGTACAGAGGGCCTCCCCAGCTTCTGGCCTGGAGAAGCTGTCTCTAGAGGCTTATAGTCCCGAGGGACCCCAGCCCTGGGGGGATGTGGGAGGCAGGCAATGTCAGGGCGAAGCCCCGCCCCGCTCCGTCCCCCAGCCAAATCCCACACCCCAACTGCGGCCACTTTTGGACCCAGGCCCCTAGGGTATCTCCTGTTCCTCCTCTCAACCCCTGCTGCCTGTCTTGGAAAATGAGAGGAAAACATGGTGCCCCAGGGGGCCCGAGGTGAGCAGAGCAGGGGAAAGCTGAAAGGCAGGGCCCAGCCTCTGCCTGTCTGGGTGCAGGTCAGCTGTGCTGCCCAAGGGGGAAGCCGCCACACCGAACACTTCACAGGCTGATGGGAAACTAAGAACAGGAATGGCACAAGGCATTCAGGAGACTTGATCTTTATTTTGTTTCCAGCCCCGTTGACACAGATCAGCAGAGGGTGGCCTGAAGGGAAGGACAGAGAGGCCAGCAGTACCCCGGGCTCTGCCAGCCTTGCCCATGGGGCCTGGAGCCAAGGCAGGGGCTTGGCGTCTTTCTACCTGTCCTTCTCAGGGCTGGATCTGAACTCAGGGTTGGCCCCGGGGCCTGGGGCTCTTTCCTCATTGTCCTTGGGTTCCTTAACTGAAAAAAAAGAGCCAGAACTCCAGTCCAGGTAACTGACTAACTCCAGTCCAGGCCAGAGGTTGTGGGCCTGAGCTGGCAGTGTGCTCTGTGTGCACTTCATCACTGCTGGGCCTGCTCTGTCCCTGCCTCCAGGCTGGAGACCCCCGCCCGGTCCACGCCCTGCTGGCCACTGCCCCACACTTAGAAGCCCTGGAAGGTGCAGCAGCCACTGGGGACACTGGAGACGTGAGCATGCTCTGCGTGAGCAGCTACCTGGAGCAGGGTCCCTTGACCACAAATGCTAGGGCTCTGTGTTGGTCCCTGCTGCTGCTGCTGGGCCTGGGCTTGGGGCCCCGCCAGGCGACTGAGCAGGGCACGAGTCGTGACTCTGGCCACTACGGGGTTTCCTGAAGCCACCAGCCCCAACACATCAGCCTCTGTGTCATCAGAGCCACCATGGAGGACGAGGGGGCAAGCCCAGCCCTCACTTGCAGACTCGGCCACCAGGTCGCTCAGCAGAACCCCGGTGCTTGGGGACAGATGTCCAGAGCCAAAGGAGCTGTTGAGTGAGGAGGTGAGGAGGAGCACAGAGCCGCTGCTGTCTATGGTGGCCAGGACGCCGCTCCCGGGGGTCACGGGCGCTCGTGGGACTAACAGGCAGGGGTCAGGGCTGGGCCCTCCAGAGCGCAAGGCCGCCTCCACCCTCGCCAGTAGTTCTGGGCCAGCTGAGGGGCTGGGGGTGGTGGACAGGATGCCCTGGGGCATAGGTAGCTGCAGGGCTGGCTCCAGGGTAGGCCTGGGCCCAGGCAAGGGTCCCCGCAGCCCCAGGTCTCTGGCCAGCAGACTCAGCAGGGCTTCCCCGGCAAGGTCTGGGGTGGGGGCCACTGCCGCCCCGCGTAGCACGGCAGCCAGTTTGGGGTTGGTGGCACGGGCCCCGGGGCCCAGCGGGGTCCCGTCGGCGTGGCAGAGCAGTGGACAGAGGCCCTCCGTGCTCCGGGCGGCCAGGGCCCCGGCCAGGGCTGTATCCACCAGGAAGCCGTCTTGAGCCAGCGAGGCCGGGCCCACCAGCAGGCGTGGCCAGGGCAGGCGGCCGAAGTGTGCGTGCAGCAGGCGCAGGGCCGGCAGAGCGGACGGCAGCCCCAGGCCGGGGGCCAGCGTCCGGGCCGGACCTGGCATCAGGGCAGTGGAACTGCCCGAGGTGCTATTGTGGAAGAGGCCCCAGAACGTGGCACCTGAAGGAGAAGAAGGGGTCACACGGGAGTCAGGGCACGGGGGTCAGGGGGACTCGGTAGCCCGGGTGAAGGGTCACGGACTCGGCCTGAGGTCAGGAGTTGCTCACTAGGCCTGGAGACGGGGGTCAAGACCACACGGACGTGGGAGCCGGGGCCACAATCCAGGGTTGGGGCTACCGCCTGAGTCCTAGGTCCTGCCACTAAGCGGCCCCGAGGTCAGGGCCCAAGAGCAGACCTGGGCTGTGGGTCACTGACCTAGCCCCGTGGCATGAGGGTGTACCACCGTCAGGCACAAAGCAGCTCCCACTCCGGCGTCCACAACGTTGCCCCCGGCGACGAGCAGCTCTCGGCCCAGGTGGGAGCACGTGGCTGCAGCAAGAGGAGACCGTAGAGGGGGCGGCCGTCCCGGGACCGTGACCCCGGCCCGTCCCCCCTCCCCCAGCGGCTCCCCGCTCTGACCTGCAGGGCTGACGACGCCCCCGTGGTGGTACACGCCGGGGTGGTGGGAGTGCCCGCTGGGAGGAGGGGCCGCAGAGCCGCTGCTGGCGTGGAGCTGTCTGACCGCCAGGGAGAAGCCAACGGCCAGGAGTAGCAGGGCCGCGACCAGGCGGGCCCAGGCCCCGGGCAGCCCACCGGCCTCGTCCCTGCAGAGAGGGGTGTCCTGAGCCAGGACCGGGGCGGGAGGGCCACCAAGAGCCCCAAGAGGACCCAGGGGACGTTTCCCCAAAACTTGGTCTTACTTGTGTGAGGACTACAGTTTTGCCAAGGAGAAAGGCCTCCTGGTAGAGGGCGTGGACGAGACACGGCGATTGGAAGGAGCTTGGGGACACCGAGGACAGCTAGGGAGGGAGCCCCTGGGGAGGAGGTTGGAGAGGCAGGAGGGAGGCCGCAGGTGGGCTTGGCTGGGTGGGGAGCGGGGCCTAGTTGGGTGCGGCCCGGATCCAACCTGCCTGGCAGGTGCACCAGGAGTGGGGGCTGGGAGCCCTTGGCAGAGCAGCTGGCCGGGCCGGCCTCGTACAGATGTCCCTTCGGAGGCCAGGTCTGGGGCCGCAGCTCCGCTCCTCCCCTGTTCACCCAGAAACTTCCTGGAGCCGAGCCAGGCGTGGGGCGGTCCGACACCTGCCCCCACCTTAGGGGCTCCAGAGGGAGGGACTTACCAGCCTCAGGCCTGAGTTGCCGGGGGCCCAGACCCCTCCCTGACTCACCTAGAGGAGTCCTGGGGCCTCCGGGGATCAGGAACGACCAGCTCCGAGGTCTCTTCCTCCTCCTCCTCCTCCTCCTGCCCGGACTCCAAGCTTGGATCCCAGAGCTGCAGCTGTCGGTACAGCACGGGCCCTGCTGTGGGTTCCATGGCCCCACGGAGGCCACCCCAGCCCTCCTGCCTGCCGGCCTTCCCAGCTGAGTCCCGGCCTCGCCTGCGCTTGGCTGGTGGGAGGTGGAGGCAGCCGTGGGGAAGGGTGGTGTGTTTCTAGAACAGGTCTGGGCAGGGCATGGAGCCAGGGAGGCTGCGTGTGAGCCTGCTCCACTAGGGCACGGGGCCTGGGGGCTCTCGCGGCTGGGGAGCCTGTCAGGGGGAGCAGCTCTGTGAGGGGGGGGCCACAGCCGCAGCCCGGAGACCCAGGACCCCCGCCGACCCCTGCCTTTCTGGGGACGCAACCACGGGATCCCCTGGCCTGTTCAGCACTCGGTGTGGCTTGGGTCAGGGCTCAGCCTGTGACCGGGTCGCGGTGTGGACATGTCTGGCGTCTGCTGGGGTCTGCATTTGTCTGTCTGGGGAGGAGCCCCTGGGGCGGGGAAGGGGACTCCCTGGGCGTCATGTGGCTCTTGCCCAGCAGGTGGCACCACAGACCTCTTGGGGCGGCGGCCTGGCCCCCGAGTTCCCCAGCACCTGTTCCAGGGCAACTTGGCACGGCCCGGAAGGTGCTGCGGGAGCGCGGTGGACCCCAGCCTCGGCTCTCAAGTCACCTGGGCTGACCAGTCTCCCATGACCACTTCAGACCTCCATCTCCCCTGCCCCACATCCCGACCCTCCCACGCGCCCAAGCAGGTGACCCTGCCTCCCACCTCACGGACCCAAATCCAGGCCCACGGCAGGAGCCCCTCATAGCCACCCCAGCTGCGAACCGACCTGCGCTGGGCTCTCTCCTCCCCTCTGCAATGGCAAAGCCAGGCCCTGCCTCTGGTTCTGGCCCCCCACTCTTGCCTCCGGCTTCCCCGGAACCCCCAACTCACTGGCCCCTGACCCCCCCGACTGGCCCCAGGACCCCCCTCACTGGCCCCAGGCGCCCCACTCTTGCCTCTGGCTTCCCCAGAGCCCCTCCTCACTGGTTCTTTCTGTCTTGCAGCTCCAGACCTTCCCCACTGGTTCCTTCTCGATGTTTCAACAGGGTCAAGACCACAGAGACTCCAACAGACAGGCACTGTAGACACTGCAGCAGTCCCACGCTGGGACGTGTCACACCCGCCCTCTGGGTAGAGCGAGCCGTGTGTCCACAGGACTGAACGCTCTTCGGGTGGATGCGATAGGTCAGATGTATCTTACAAACACGGTGACGGGCCAGAGTTGGGCATGAAGGAGCACGTTCTATCTGCTTCCATGACATAAAGGGCAGGAACACATAAAAGGAGCTGTGACCACCACAGGGCAGGCGGTGACTGGGGGAGGCAGGACAGGGGCCGCTGGGATCTGGGACGTTGGTGACGATCCGTCTCTTAATCTCAATTGCTTACCCAACGGTGCCGATGGGGGAGATGCATCCCGTTCTCCATGCAGGACACACGCATTTTTCTGGAAGCATATTTTATTTATTATTATTATTTTTTAATGTTTATTTATTTTTGAAAGAGAAAGGCAGAGTGCAAGCAGAGGAGGGGCAGAGAAAGAGGGAGACACAGAATCCGAAGCAGACTCCAGGCTCTGAGCTGTCAGCACAGAGCCCGACGCGGGGCTCGAACTCACGGACTGCGAGATCATGACCTGAGTGGAAATCAGGAGTTGGACGTTTAACTGACTGAGTCACCAGAGTGCCCCAAGCTCCTGAAGGTTTTATTTCAACACAAAAAAATTTTTTTTTAAAGCTCAAGTGTTTTTTACATTAAAACAACCGCCATAGAAATCATCCTTCAATCCCACACGGTTCTCCGCCACTCCCCCCTTCTCTGGGCCTTTTCACCAGCAGGCAGAGTGCTCTCTCCCTTTGGCGAGCTGCAGAGTCACCCAAGGGGTTTGTGAAATCAGACTGCCTGTCCCTCCCAGGGATTCTGACTTTGTAGGTCTGGGGTAGGGCCCAGGAATCTGCCTTCCGAATGCCCAGGTGATCCCTTGACGATGCTCCGAGAAGCATCTATCTACAAAGAACCACGCACAGCAGCTGCCTCCACTCCCTCGCCTCAGCTCACTCGAAGCCGGTTCCCGGGGTGTCTGATTTCTCCGGCCAATAAAAAGCCAACCAACCAAATGGAGATACCGGCAGAGGGAGGCCACCTTTCAGTTTTGCCAAGGCTCTGGGGCGCTCACAAAGACCATTGGCTCTCCTTTCTCAGGGAAGGTTATGATCTCAGAATGAAGATGGGTCCCGCCCAGAAGGGGCAGTGGGGAACTGTCCGAGCCTGTGCGGCCCCCATGTCCTCTCCACCTCAGCCTGGGCCCCTGTGAACTGACATTTCTGCTCTTACAACTAGGCCCCGACGAGCTCTTTGCGACCCCCACTTCCCCCGATTGGGTCCCGGGACCCTTCCTGATGTGGTCTTTCTCACTCCAGAGGCTCTGGGCTTGGACAGCACTGCCCCGGCTCCCCCACCCCACCCCACCCCACCCCACCCCACCCCACCCCACCCCACCCCGAGACACCTGTCAGCCAAGCTCCAGTTAGATGCTAGGCAGGCTCTGGCGATGGGTGGTGGTCAGGCCAGGTGGCTCCCTGGGCTGACAGGCTGTTTCCGTGGGGGCTGGGAGTGGGGTCGGCTTCAGGAGACCTGGATCCAGTCCGGTCTCTGCCACTGACTTGCCACGTGACCGCAGGCAAGTGGTTTGACCGCTGGGAGTCTTGACTCCACTTGAAAATAGGAGTCACGACATCTCTCCTCCCAGAGCTGAGGTGTGAATTGAACGAGGAAATACACTGAAAGCATTTAGGCCAGTGCCTGGTATGGAGTAGCCCCTTCAGAAACATGGGTTCCTTCCTGGGATAGTGTGATTTACAGTAAGAAATACACGTTTGGTCATCCTGTTCCCGCCCAGAGCTCCTAAAACCTCTGGAATCTCCTAGATGCCAGAGAGCCCTCAAGATGCCTTTTGTTTGTAATGAGGTGGCATCTGGACCCCACCCAAGGGGGGGCCGTGGCCAGGAGCAGGCCGCACGTGACCAGAGGCTGGCACCTCCAGTCCCACCCCCTGACCTCTGGGGACCCACGAGGGGCGGGAGGTCCGGTCGGTCGCCGGTGGCCAATGACTCAATGAGCCGTGCGGTTCGGCGAAGCCTCCAGGAAAACCCCAAAGGACGGGGCTCAGAGAACTTTTACAAGAAGCTGGTGAGGCAGGGAGTGCGGTGTTTCCCCGGGTTCTGGAGGCCGCCCCAGCGGACGGCAGGACCCGAGGAGGGGGCCGTGGGGACCTCTGACCCATAGCCGGTCAGTCAGAAGTACAGCCGACAGCCTGGCCTTGCACTTGGCCCCTCCAGTGGGGCGGGGTGGGGGTGGGGGTGGGCAGTCTCGTAGGACCAAACCCTTAGCCCGTGGACTCTGACACTCTTTCCGGGTACGTGGGGTCAGAAAGGAGTGGAGGGGCAGGAGAACGGCTTGGGTGTGGGAACCCGCCCCTGCCCTATGAGAATTGGGTCCAGGAAGCAATGTACTTCCTCTCTGCTTTAGGGCCTCAATCTCACAATGCAGAAATGGTCTGGAGGATTCACACCCAGCAATGCCCCCCAGCGCCCCCCTCCCCCTCCACGGACGGCTTTAGGGCTGAAGTACAGGACTGGAGACTCATCAACTCGAGCTCTTAGCCTTAGCTGCACATTAGAATCTGCTGGTGAGCTTTAACAACGCCTAATACCCGGGCAGACCAATTAACTAATTAAACCGGAATCTTTAGGTTGGTGATTAATCACTATTTTTTTGTAGTCGTCCGGGTGTTTTGATGTGTAGTAACAGTTGCGAATGGCTGCCTTTCCTAGCCGTCTGATAGTGACTTTTGCAAGGGGCAACCCTCTCCGTTTCTTAAAAGCTTTAATTTGAATTCCAGTCAGTTAACATACAATGTTAGATTAGTTTCAGGTGTAGAGTTTGGTGGTTCAACACTTCCTTACGATACCCACTGCTTACCACACCCCGGCAATTTGTGAAGGTGCCGATGTCCTGGTGTCCCACGCCAACCAAGTCAGGCCCCTCAGAGACCTGCCACCTGGGATTATGTCCTCACAGACACGTGTATCAGGCGCCTCCCAAGCTGGCGGCCGGGAGGGGCCGGGATGGCCAGGGGCTGTTGTCCTTTGGTTTGCCCACACCCCCCAGCGTTGCTGGCTCCTCAGGGTTAATTTCTTAACTGCAATTGAGAAAACCACATAAGGGGCTCCCGAGGGGCTTGGTTGGTTAAGCGTCAGCTTTGGCTCAGGTCATGATCTCACACTTCACAAGTTTGAGCCCCGCGTGGGGCTCTGTGCTGACAGCTCAGAGCCTGGAGCCTGCTTCACATTCTGCGTCTCCTTCTCTCTCTGCCCCTCCCTCACTCGCACTCTGTCTCTCTCTCTTTCAAAATAAACAAATACATTAAAATTTTTTTAAAAATTTTTTTTCAACGTTTTTTATTTTTATTTTTGGGACAGAGAGAGACAGAGCATGAATGGGGGAGGGGCAGAGAGAGAGGGAGACACAGAATCAGAAACAGGCTCCAGGCTCCGAGCCATCAGCCCAGAGCCTGACGTGGGGCTCGAACTCACGGACCGCGAGATCGTGACCTGGCTGAAGTCAGACGCTTAACCAACTGTGCCACCCAGGCGCCCCAAAATTTTTTTTTTGATAAAACAACAACAAAAAGGAAACCATGCAATCGTCAAATTCATGGAGACAGAGGGTAGAATAGTGGTTACCAGGGCGGGGGAGGGGTACTGGGGAGTCACTGTCGTGGCTGGGGGGGTTGCAGGTAGAGATGATGCAAAGTCCCTGGGGTTGGGTGTCCGGCAATGTTAAGTCTGCTTGGAGCTGCTGAATTGTACATTTAAAAATGGCTAAAACGGGACATTTTATGTTAGCTATGTTTTAACCACAATGAAAAATGCAAAAAAAAAAAAAAAAAAAAAAAAAGCATACGCCCTCCCAAAACAAAACGTAAAATTTCACTCAGAGTTAAAATCCCCTCCCTTGCACCTTCTCCGTCTGTTTTGGGTAGACAGTGCAACAGGGAAACAAGCGTGTGTGCACGTGTGCATGAGACAGACGGAGGATGTGTGTGTGTGTGTGTGTGTGTGTGTGTGTGTGTGTGTGTGTGTCTGATTTCACTCCTCTCAGACTTGCTCGCCGGCTCACCCCCTAGACTGTTCCTCCAGGGTGGGAAGGGAGGGGGGGAGGAGAAGGGGGCGGGGAGAGGGGCAAGAAAGGTCCTCTGATGGACACCGGACTCCGCCTCGGCCGGCACAGAGCCTCTCAGGGCTTGGTGTGTGTATGAAGCTGACTCCTCTGTTTAAGTCGGGCTCTTTCGAAGCCCTTCCCAAACCCGGCAGCCCGCACCACGACCCCCTTGGCAGGTAGGTGGCAGGTGGCTGAACCGCGCGCTCCCCGGCCGCTGCCACCTGGCTGCTGGGCTGTCAGGGTCTCACCTCCCGCCAGGGGGCGCGCGTGGACAGTCTCCGCGCACCTGGTCCACGGGAGGCAGGCGCCCGGCCCTTCCCCCCAGAGATTTAGGGGTGCCAGCTTCCCATGTGGCGAAGTGTCTTCTCTTTGCTCTCAAAACTACCGTTGGCCGGCAAGTCCGCCATGCGTTCCATTTTTAAAACCAGATTTGTTGAGGCGTCGTGTCCATAAAGTAAAATTTACCGATTTTGACGTATACGGCCGTTTTCCAACACCACCACGATCAAGGTGGACATCTGTGTCACCAGGAAGTTTCCTTGTGGCCCTCAGCCTCATCTTTTGCCTCTGGCCCTCGGCAATCACCGATCTAATCACTATCCCCACGGGTTTGCCTTTACCAAAGGAATCCTGTTTTGGGGATTCGTGCATTCCCAATGGAATCATACAACATATAATCATTCCTATCTGACTCCTTTCACTTAGCAGAAGCCTTTGAGAAGCACCCGTGTTGTCGCATGTATTAGCATTTTTATTTTTTATTGGTGAGCAGTGTTCATTGCATCTACACACTACAATGTATTCGTTCGTTGGTAGAGATGGCATCGTTTCCAAAATTTTATTATTGTGAATATAGCTTCTATAAACAATCGTGTGCAAGCCTTTGTGTGGACACATGTTTTCATTCCTCTTAGGTGGATCTAAGAGTGGGATTTCTGGGCCGTAGGGCAAATAAATGTATGGCTGACTCAAGAAACTACCACCCTACCTTCCAAGGTCACGGCTCCGTTTTGCATTCCCATCAGCAAGGAATGGGAATTCCAGTTGGTAACACTTGGTATCGTCAGTTTTAATTTTTTTTTAATTTTTTTTCAACGTTTATTTATTTTGGGGACAGAGAGAGACAGAGCATGAACGGGGGAGGGGCAGAGAGAGAGGGAGACACAGAATCGGAAACAGGCTCCAGGCTCTGAGCCATCAGCCCAGAGCCTGACGCGGGGCTCGAACTCCTGGACCGCGAGATTGTGACCTGGCTGAAGTCGGACGCTCAACCGACTGCGCCACCCAGGCGCCCCAACGTCAGTTTTAATTTTTAAAAAAGTCTTTAAATGTTCATTTACTTTTTTTTTTTAATTTTTTTTTTTCCTTCAACGTTTTTTATTTTATTTTTGGGACAGAGAGAGACAGAGCATGAACGGGGGAGGGGCAGAGAGAGAGGGAGACACAGAATCGGAATCAGGCTCCGGGCTCTGAGCTGTCAGCCCAGAGCCTGCCACGGGGCTCCAACTCACAAGCTGTGAGATCATGACCTGAGCCGAAGTTGGACGCTCAGCTGACTGAGCCACCCAGGCGCCCCGGTATCACCTTTAAAAACTTTTAGCTACTCTAGTGTGTGTGTAGGCATAGTGGTACCTCATTGTGGTTTTAACTTGCATTTTCCTAAAGTCTAACATTGTTGCCATCATTTTATTTGCTCATTGTCCCTTCAAATGTCTTCTTTGGTGAAGTAAGTGTCTGTTCAAATCTTTCGCCTGTTAAAAAAATAAGGTACGATTGAATTTTAAGAATTCCTCGTACATTCTAGACACAAGTCTAAATAAGTGAACTAATGTGTTTTGCAAATGTTTTCTGTGGCTTGCCTTTCCATATTTTATTTATTTAAAGTTTATTTATTTTTGAGAGAGAGAGAGAGAGAGAGCAAGCACAGGCCAAGGAGGGGCAAAGAGAGAGAGGGAGACACAGAATCTGAAGCAGCTCCAGGCTCCGAGATGTTAGCACAGAGCCTGACACAGGACTTGAACCCATGAACCACGAGATCACGACCTGAGCTGAAGTCCACCATTCAACCGACTGAGCCACCCCGTGGGGGGGGGGGGGTGGCTAACCTCGAGCATTTTTTCTGCTATTTTTCTGCAAGTTTTCTGCTATTGCAATGGTATTTTAAATGGTATTTTAAAAAATCCCAGTGTCCTACTCAGGTCTTGCTGTTGTAAAGAAATTCAATTGATTTTTTTATATTGACCTTTCCTTGCATCCTAAGACCTTGCTAAGCTCGTCTATTAGTTACACCGGTTTCTTTGCAGACTGCTTAACGTTTTCGACTTGGACACTCATGTTTTGTGAACAGAATTTTACTTCATATCCAATATGCCTTTTCTTCCTTGTCTATTGAACTGGCTAAGACTCTTGGCACAATTGTCAACGGAGGGGATGAGACAAGACACCCTGGTCTGTTCTCCCCTAGTCTTTGGAGAGACACATCCAGCCTTTTATGGTCAAGTCTGGTGTTAGTTCTAGGTTTGTCTTGGCTGAGCTTTGTAAGGTTGAGGAAGTTCCTAGTTTACCAAGAGGCTTTTAAAAACTCGTTAATCATTCGTGGGTGTTGCGCTTTATCAAATGGTTTTTCTGTATCTGTTGACATAATCCTGTAGTTCTTCTGGTTGGTGCTGTTAATTTGGATTATACTGATTAATTTTCAAAAGCTAAACCAAGCTTGCATTCCGGCATAAACCCCTGACGACCGTGATGCATTGTCTTGTTGTGTATTTCTGGATTTGATTGGCTCAAATTCTGTAAAGGATTTTGCATCTATGTGCATAGAGAATATTATTGTTTTTTTTTGTTTTTTGTTTTTTTTTTTGTTTTGTAATGTTCGTATCTGTTTTTAGTATTGGGAAAAAAAACAGGCCAGAAGCTGGTGCTTTCTTTTAAAATTTTCCTTAATTTCGGGGCACCTGAGTGGCTCATTGGTTGAGTGTCCAACTCCTGATTCTGGCTCAGGTCATGATCTCAGGGTTGTGGGATGGAGCCCTACATGGGGTTATGTGATGATGGTGGAGACTGCTTGAGATTCTCTCTCTCTCT